>NC_060141.1:532349936-532974936 GCF_021461385.2 Schistocerca piceifrons | reverse complement strand
GGCACGTAAAGTGCCCTCCACCACACACCGTTGGGTGGCTTGCGGAGTATAAATGTAGATGTAGATTATCGGACATTTCCTCCCAACCCCACAGGCGTTCAGCGTTCTCCCTCCTCCTATGTGATCTCTCCACTGCGTCTAACAGTGGAATTCCTCTTGCTATCTTACTATTGACACTTTTGCTCTTAAATTCACCGATCGCTGTTTTGGCTTTTCTGCATGGTGTATCAATTTTTTCGAAGACATTTTATTTTTTCGATTTCTTCACAATTTATTCTACAGAAATTTAACCTTGGCTTACCTGAACTGCCGGCAGAGTTGGCCGAGTGGTTCTAGGCGCTACAAACCTCGCGACCGCTACGGTCACAGGTTCGAATCCTGCCTCGGGCATGGATGTGTGTGATGTCCTTAGGTTAGTTAGGTTTAAGTAGTACTAAGTTCTAGGGGACTGATGACCTCAGAAGTTGAGTCCCAAAGCGCTCACAGCCATTAGAACCGTTTGTGCAAATGGTTTCTAAATATTTGAGACTTGTGTACCTGAGACGAAATTCGGGACCCAGTCCCACTCTCAACTAGACTGGTGTGAGAAGACGCTAAAACCACATCCAAGCAGGCCAGCCCAGTGACCCTCGTTCTTTGTCGTTAATTCGGCCCTGTCCGATTCAGGACCATCGCACCAGGCCGACTCCTGGAGGCGGCATGCTAACAAGTAAGGCGCATCGTGATTTTGGAAATATGTATTAGTTATTACCATTAGATTTTTTTTTCTTGTGGAACTCGATTTCGTTCCTACTACAAAGCCAATATTATCCCGCAACTAGATTTTTCTCTCCCCGTAAATACCGTATTACACGTTCAACACCGTTTTGCACTTTCTCTATTTCTTCACCTTCTTCTTGAGAGGTCCGTATACATATTTCAACTATGGGTGTTGGGTTTGGGTGTGATGATACTAATTCTGTTACATTTCGGTAGGATGCACAGTCCTCTGTCCCTGGCTCCACACTCTTCGACAAGGCTATTAGCAGAAGGATGTTGGCTGCTCAAGCCCGATGTCTATTGCCACCATTGCCGATGATTTTTATTCAGTGTTTAAACTGTGGCTGGGTTTGCCTGTGCGATATAGCTTACTGTTACAGATGTGTGTACAGTGTGGATTCACGTTTATCTAGTATGGCGAGAAAAGTCCCCATTACCAGCAAATGCCGTACTCCTCGAATAGAGTCAATAGGTGCGGTGAACATGAAGTCCCACACCTTCTTTCCCTACTTCGAATGACGGTTCACCAATACCCACTGTCACATGCCTTTACTACGTACGGCATTGAGAAGTGCATAATGAATCACCCTTCTCTAACATCACCTTTTCTTTATACACATAACCGATACCATGTATGTTATCGATTTTTGCATAGATTAAAAGTATCTAAGCTCTTACATTAAAGGAATTTATATCATTTTGTATACGATGTATCACATTCCAGGCTAAAAATATAAAAAAGAAATTAATGTGCTACAATCGATAGGTACTAACAATTAAAATTACTCTTATTTTAAAAGTATTTTAAATTACGAAATTTAATTTTATTAATTGCCTAATCTATGCTAATTATAAAATTTATTTCGAGATTACTTTAGAAAATAATGATATATTTTAGCGAAGATACTTCTTTGATAAAAATAGTTGTGAACTCTATGGAATAATGAAAGTATCGCAGAATGAAGTAAGTGGTGGGCATGCCTCTGATGGAAGTAGACGCTTTCTAAGTTTCTCACCAAGAATGTAATTATTGTTTTTTTTTTTAATATAGAAAATGTAAATATGGTGTGATGTTGAAAGATGTAACAAAGAATAAAATACAAGAATAATACAGGCAAATCTTCATCAGTTGTTTAGTCATCAAGAACCTACAAAATCGAATGTTCAACTGCAAGAATGTGCCCCTAGACAAGACTTTGAGCCATCGACAACAAAGAGATAACGAAGATAAGAAAAAGTTATTCTTTTGTATATCTCAAGCCTCTCTAAGCTTTCAAATTTGTGCAAAGACAGAATTTTTATACTTGTGTGTGGGAAGGTAAGATTAAAAATGGTATGGAATTTTGGACATTGGCCAAAAGTCTGGTTATCAGGAAGTTTACACTAATGTATAAGCGTAACGTACGCTTATTCTTGGTTACTGGCATTCGTAAAACAGTTTATTCACCATCACGTGTCTCAAATGCCAACTGAGACGTGCTGCATAATTTGCCGTGTATCGCCTGACTGCTATTCTCCTGCGTAGATTCTGCTATGTTACGTGCCATTGTAAAAGTATCTATTCCAGAAATAATTGATTCATCATGTCTTCGTGTGTATTTCGGTCTGCGTAGTAGTTGACGACTGCATCTTGCAGGCATCAGCTGCTATGAACGTTATTATGTGAAAAATTACAGACTTCCTCAGGCTTTACTTTGTCGATGTTAATTATTCATAGAACAGTACCGAGTGACTGGAATATTCGTTGCATCACCCGACGTACCTCGGATACTGTTGGCATCTCTGTCCAATCAACGAAATATATTCGTTACGTATTAGCGGGAGTTTCAGTAGTTTTACTTGTTATTTATAAAAGTTTACTCTGAAGCAACGACAGTCAAATCCAATCTCTTTTCAAATAATTAGTTAATGCCAGGGACAAATAACAACGGGTCCTCCAGCTTTCTGAGGCATTGTGTCAGAAAGAAGAGGCAAATTATCAACTTTGTATTAAATTTAACTTTTATCATTTAATATGGAAGACATTTTTCGTGTGATTCTACATGCCATCTGTGAAACAGCTACTTCGTTATAATTGTAATTCCCTATTCCACCTGCTGTGCTGCCATTCAGCAGCAGCGTGCCAGGAGGTATTTTCCAGCAGGATAACGCTCACCCACATACCGCTGTTGTAGCCCAGCTCTGCAGAATGTCGACATGTTTCCTCTGTTTGCTCGATCAACAGATCTGTCTTCAATCGAGTACATATGGGAAATCAATGGGTGACAACTTCTGTGTCATCCACAAACAGCTTAACCGTCCCTGTACTGACCCGACAAGTGCAACAGGCTTGTAACTCCATTCCATAAACTCACATCTGGCACCTGTAAAACACAATGCATTCACTTTCCATGATTGCGTGCAACATTCTTGCAGTTGCTCCGGTGATTAATGTGACAGCATTTCACATTATCAATGGCTTATCTCATACTTACATTAACCTATGATCCTGCAATGTTAATCACTTAAATTTGCTACCCAGACTAGTGTAATCCCGAAATTTCATTACTTCACGTTCATTACCGTCTTCTATTGCGAATTCTTTTCCGGCAGTGTATCAACAGGTATCTAGGTACATGACGATTACGTACTGTGGAAGTTGTTCTCCCATTTCGAAATAGACAGCAGCACATATTAAGTGAATCCTAACTTTTCCTAATGAAATAAGAAAATTTGATAAACTTCTGTTACAGGGCTGTGTATGAAAAGTGTACTGATGTACAACACTCTAGGCTACTTTCTTTTATGTGTATGTAGGGAAAAATCCCGCACTTTGTTTAAAATACATGTGAGATAAAACACGTATTAAAGTACTTCATTTCAGCTGTCTTTGACTAGCAGCCAGTTAGTCATGTCCTTCAGGATTGCTCAAGTGTAGCAGGTGTCGTTTTGTGCCCTGTTATTAAAAGGCAGATAGACTATGTAAAACATACGTTTTTCATGTTAGGTGTGTTGTGCTGCCGTCTACGGCCGGGTACTTCATCTCAGCGAGCTCAGTATTCATTAGACATCCTAAGAGAGCAGAAAGGGGCGCACCGAGGAACTCACGGACTTCGAACGTGGTCAGGTAATTGGGTGTAACTTGTATCAAACGTCTGTACAATAGATTTCCACACTCCTAAACATCCCTAGGCCCACTGTTTCCGATGTAATGATGGGGAAGCGTCATGGGACAAGTACAGCACAAAAGCGTACAGGCCGACCTTGTATGTTGACTGACAGAGACCGCCGACAGTTGAAGAGGGTCGTAATGTGTAATAGGCAGACGTCTATCCAGACATCCCACAGGAATTTAAAACTGCATCAGGATCCACTGCAAGTACCAGGACAGTTAGGCAGGAGGTGAGCCGTTGCTCATAAGCAACAGTTCACGCCGGTAAATGCTAAACGACGCCTCGCTTGGTGTCAGGAGCGTAAACATTGAACGACTGATCAGTGGGGTGACGAGTCACGGTACACAATGTGCGTTCCGATGCAGGATGTGGGTATGGCGAATGTCCGGTGAACATCTTCTGCCAGCGTTTGTGGTGCTAACAGTAAAATTAGGGTCGGTGGTGTTATGGTATAGTCGTGTTTTTCACAAAGGGGGATGGCACCCTTTTGTTGTTTGGCGTGCTACTATCAGAGCACAGCACATTGTTGCTTCCCACTGTTGAAGATGAATTTGGGGATGGCGATTGCATCTTTTGACACGATCGAGTACCTGTTCATAATGCACGGCCTGTGGCGGAGTGGCTGCACGACAATAACATCCATGTAATGAACTGGCCTGCGCAGATTCCTGATCTGAATCCTATAGAACATCTTTGTTATGTTTTGCAACGCCGAGTTTCGTGGCAGGCCTCACCGATCGACATCGATACCTCTCCTCAGTGCTGCACTCCGTGAAGAATGGGCTGCCATTCCCCAGGAACCTTCGAATACCTGATTGAACGTATGCCTGCGATAATGGGAGCTGTTTTCAAGGTTAAGGGTAAGCCAACACCTATTGAATTCCAGCAGTACCGATGGAGGTAACCAGGAACTTCTAAGTCATTCCCAGCCAGGTGTCTGTTACTTTTGATCACATAGTTTGTAGCCGACGAGAAAGCAAGAAATAACGTGCAAGCGTCAGAACTAAAACCATAAAGAATACTACTCACAGTAATATTCATTTTACTGTATAGGGTTCGAAGGAGAATCAGCATTGGCCATATTTTTTGTTTTATACGGCCAATGCTGATTCTCCTTCCAATTCTATCCACAATTTCGTCGTGGTGCACAGAACACTCCATGGATTCGCCAATTAATTCATTTTATTGACTAATGCCTCTTTATAGGAGACTATGTATGCTTGCTTTCTCGTAGGCTGTATCAGCCGTTTGATAACAGCATAATACTAAAACACATCGACAACTGTTGGGCTTGATAATGGGCTGTAAGGCTGCAGTCCACCAATCGGGCTAGCTACAACAGAGTGAATACTTGTCAAAAACACCTGAGGTGGAGTACTTCAGTATTTCTTCAAACTAAATTTTACGGTTTAGTCCCTATATGAAGAAAATGAACAACTGAGGTAGACTGTAAAAGTTAAATGAAAATAATGTCATACTGTAATTTATAGAAGTATCGCAGCTGTCACGACAAGAAAGTGATGCATGCAACATGATGTGTGTGTTTTCATTCTCAATGGAACATGCCCCAAACCACGACAACAATGTATGACGAAGAATATGGTGTTTGTTTTATTGGGAACATAATCCTAATCTACCACGCTGAAGTAGTCTGGTGAGTAAAGGTTTTTACGACTGCAGTTATTAGCTGATAATGGTCAATTTATGCTGTGAAAGTGTAAGACATTTCTGTAATGTGATTTGTGGATAAGTTTGTTTGTGAGTAAGCCGTTATTACTAAAAAAATGGTTTTTGTTTCACAGCAGTTAATTCAATTCAGCAAGTGATGAAAATAAATCAATACTCGTAGTATGTTAAGATCTTAATACTGGCAACATAAAATGATTCTAACACCTGTCCAGTGAGTTTGGGAAAGTTAGTAAGAAGGATTCTAGTGACAGTATAATGTCTGCTTGACTGTAGCTACACGGCATAACACTGTCTTTTAGTGCTCCTGTACAAAGCACAGCTTGAAATTTCGGTTCAGGCTATCGTCAATATTTGGCCTTACTTACCTGATGTTGGATACGAAAGTAAAAACATTAGCTTACAGATGAGTCTTCTTAGCATCGTAAGTAGCATCCAACAATCCAAACAAGAATTTTGTAGTGGTGCTCCTGGGGAAGTGGATAAACACCGAATAGGTGACAGGTAATCGACATGTGTGAAATATGGATACACAATATAAAGTTTCAGTCGAGCCAGAAGTGCATCTTTAATTTGAGTGTCGTATTTTGCAGTATAAATGAAAACTCAGTCAAATAAGTAGGCACACTTTACAGAATTTCGCTCCTAGCCAGTACTGTAATAAAAGATTTATATATTTTTATTCTTTTCCGAAGGTACAAAATTTGCTCCAGAAAAGTAAGTTTTTCGAAATATGAAAACATGTTCCAACGTGCAACATTGTCATGTACCTAGGAACAAGCATTCTATTGAAATGTAAAAGCGTTGCACTTGAGGAAACCTTAACAGTGCTAGACCTAATCACCAGTCTGTAAATAATTTTGAAGCTGAAGTTACTGGAAACTAACACAAATTTCCATTTTCAAGACATGTGAAATTATTAAGACATTATAGAAACTCAATTCATTTGCTATTGTCACTTGTTCCATGCTGAAAGACCTTCTTCTGTTTCCAGGTACAAGTTGATTCAGAGCCGACGAAGTATCGCTTAACTGTCCACATGTTATATGAACTGTTTTAAAAATACATAGCATTTTACTCACCATAAAATTTTGTACCTGAAAAAGTAAATCTTCGAAATAGCTTTCATATATTGCACAGCACTGAAATGTGTAAAGCGAGAAATATTTGCAAATGCTGCACAGAGTACAACCTCATTTGTAACATCAACAAGATCTATATAAAATGCGGTGTAAACTGCTTATGGCGCTCTATGGTGCTCGTTGCTTCTTGTAATCCTAAAATCAGTCACTATACTGAAATACTGACCAAAAGATATTACGCTTTCCTATATTCACTACCCTATATGGACAGTATCCTTTCCTACTCGAAACTTGCTTTTGCTATTCGAAAGTGGAGTGCTACTTTACTAAACAGCATTCAGCATCTCTCATAAGAGTACTGAAATTGTTTTGTTGAGGGCACGGTGAGTTTACAAGAAGAAGAAGAAAAGAACAAACTCGCGAAGTTATGGCCCAATATGCCTAACGTAGGTTTGCTGCAGAATCCTTCACCATATTCTAAATTCCAATATAATAAGTTATCTTGAGACCGGGAAGCTTAAGTTCACAAATCAACATGTTCTTGGAAAGCATAATTCGTTAGAAACTCAGCTTTCCTTTTCTCACAACAATGGATTCCTTATATCCAGATTTCCGAAAAAGCATTTGGCACGGTGTCCCATACAGGCTGTTAACGAAGGTACGATGATGTGGAATAGGTTCACAAATATGTCTGATAGGACAGCTGTTGTTCTTTATAACATAAACGATTTGGCAGACTGGGTGCGCAGCAATCTGCGGTTATTTGCTGATAGTGCAATGGTGTACAAAAAGGTGTCGAGGTTGATTGACTGTAGGATGATACAAAATGAGTTAGATAAAATTTGTAGTTGGTATGATGAATGGCATCTAGCTCTGATTGTAGAGAATTGTGAGTTAATGCGGGTGAGTAGGAAAAGCAAATCCGTAATATTCGAATACAGCATTAGAACAGTTGTGCTTGGCACTGTAACGTCGATTAAACATGTGAGCGTAACTTTGCAAGGAAATATGAAATGAAACGAGCATGTGGGGACTGTGGTAGGGAAGGCAGATGGTTGGCTTCGGTTTACAGGGAGAAATGTACGAAAATGTAATTCATCTGTGAAAGAGGCCGCATATAGGACCCTAGTGCGAGCTATTCTTTATAACTACTCAAGTGTTAGGCATCTGTACCAGGTCGGATTAAAGGGATACATCGGAAAAACTGAGAGGCGGGGTACAAGATTTGTTACTGATAGGTTCGAACAGTTACCAAAATGGTTCAGGAACGCAAATGAGAATCGCCGGGGGGATGACAACCCTTCGAGGAACACCGTTCATAAAATTTAGAGAATCGACAATTAAAGCTGACTGTAAAACTATTCTACCTCAGCCAACATGCATTGCGCGTAATGACCACGAAGGTAAGATTCGAGAAATTAGGCCTCACGTGGAGGCATATAGATAATCGATTTTCACTCTCTCTATTTGTGAGTGGAACAGGAAAGGAAATGACTAGTGGTCGTACGGGGTACCTTCCACCACTTGCCGTATGGAGGGTTGTCGAGTATCTACTTAGATTTAGGTGGAGTATACTGTAGAGATAACTTCTCAAAAACCAGGACTACTGTTAATCAGGTATTAATTATCAATTGTGACGAACAATTATTAGCATTGCGTATTACATGTAAACAACATTAACTGGAAGGCGCTATAATTATAACAATAGAAGTGCTTGAAAACAGGAAAAGATCATTTTAACACATATTACTGTGGCGTCAGTATCTGAGGCTACCGAAATTCCATTCAAATACTCCAAAAATGTGGTCCAGATTCTTGCGAAATGACTGAAATACGTCTTGAGATTCCACAACTTTTCTTACCAATTTCACTGTCGTATCAAAAAAAACCACAGAAATCTCTGCATAAAATTTGGCAAAACCTTTCAAAGATGCTGTAATACAATAAACCATTAGTTTTAACGCATTACAATAGTAACACAATCCGTGACGTAATCGTCACTCTGATCAACAACTCTCTCACCCTTGGTGCCAACTTACTCCCAAAGACAACCATGACACAATGGTAATATTCAGAGATGTTACATTGATATGAGAAAGTAAACTGTTACATTCATTCATGTGCTTTTCAAAGATGAATTTCATGTGTTAGTACAAAATATAATTTGTATTAATGTTTATAATTAATAATTAGACCAATTCTGTTTAAGATGAATTACATATATCTGAATGATTGTTTTTCTGAAGGCACATAATTTTGTTTAAAATTCAAACTTAATACTTTCATAACTATCTATTACGATAATGAAATAAAAATACTGAGTAAATACAATGAGACGTGTAAGTAGATCTTGGTGTACAACTGACATTATACATTTTGTCCAATAGCTCCCAATAACGTAGTGGAAGTGGAAGGAATATGTAGTTAATCGAGTAAAGGGCTTCATTACATAACACGTATCAAACCATTTGCAGAATAGTGATTTTTTTTATTTATCTCGGGTATTATCTTCGAAACGATAGTATTAGGATAATGTTGGGAAATGTATGTAATTTTGTTGCGTAACATGACTGTTGCTTAACATAGCTATTGCCTTGTGTGAACCTCTGCTACTCATAATTCTTGGTGCACCAACATATTTTTCGATGCTTACTTTGTATGGCATTTTGTGATGACTGGTATCTTGCATTTTTGTGATGACTTACTTTGCTTTAGTCGCTGCACAGATTTCATTATGAAGGTTTTTGTGTGTGAGTTTTCGTAGTTTAAGACAGTGTACTTCATTTTGTTTACTGGTTTATTATGGTGATTTTTTGCTAATATGCATAAGATAAGATAGTTCGCTGAACTGTGTTTCTAATGAAGTATTTGTCATATTCACATGTGAATGATGATGGATTTGCTTGAATTGCTTTTCTGATGTAATACTTTTGTTAATATATGTATACTGCAATGGATATAGTTTCATGAGAGCTCACTTAGGATAAGTATTTACTCTTAAGTGTTACAAACAAGGTAAAGGACATGACCAATAAGAGAATGATGAGAAAATGTTTATAGGAAGACAGTAAATCGAGAACATAGCAGTTATATCTAGAAATGAGAGAGAAAAGAGTACACAGATATGGAAGTAGTAAAATGTGTGAGTAGGTAGGTTGAATGAAATTGCGTATAAACATTGGTGGAACAAAGCTGTTGATTGCAATGTGAATATATATTTCTTTCAGTTAATAGTTGTGACAAACAAACAATCCATTCTTGTGCATCCACTGGTTGCCTTGAAAGATACTTGCAAAAAATCTTCTCCATCAATAGAATCAGTAACACATGTTTACAAACAAGTTTTATCTCCACAAAAAGTATTGCAGATAATTTCGCTGAGATTCACAAATATCTAACCCTCTTCCCTAAAGGCTCAACTGATCGCTGCTGTACCTCAAATAAGAATACCGTGGCGTTGCACAACTGACTGGTGACCAAGTGTACCACAGATTACATTCAACACAGAGCCACGGGTCCTATTCACTACTCTTGCAGCACGCTCGTTCATCTCTGCCCACTACAGTAAAGGTGAATTACTTACAACGGCAGAAAACGTACGAAAACCTGACGTTTCCCCCTGCCCCAAGGAAAAAAATCGTACAGATGGTCTTACCTGTGTTACGGCAATGGAAATGAATTTCTTTTTACAAAAATTACAAATATGTGAGTACAGCAGCCTATAGTTATGAATAACATTACAAGTGTCAGGACTTCAGGTTTCAAAACGTACAGGAGAATACTCTGATTTGTGTTTTACATATGAAGACTTTCTTTGAACAGAGAAAGAACAGACACATTATTTTCCGAGTTAAATATCTCATCACTTACAACCATGGAAGATTTGCTTTAATTTCTCTTGTCATTAATCCAGAGCTGTAAGAAAATACAACTGAAGATAAAATTTTGCATCACTTAGCATCAACGAAGATAATGTTTAACATCTTTTGTCATTAATCCTGCTGGTAAGAAAAGGAACACAACTAGCATATACTGACACGTTTCTTGAGACTTATGTAAAGTTACATCTGAGGTAGACCCAGTAATGAAGCTTATTGTCCATTACTGACAACATTATCGAGACCAGTACTCAACGTAGAATCAAATATGAGTAGAATCATGGAATTGATTTTCCACAGACAACTCATGTACATTTGAAATCTAGAATGTATCTTCGCACTGAGTAGTACTACTTCAATTAAGTGTGTGCAAGAATTAGTTAAAGCCTTAGCAACTTCATTGAACTTTTTTCTTTTTTCTTTACAATTCATTACAAAAACCTGAATTTCACTAGAGATGACATGAATATCTATTTGAAATAACCAGACAAATATGAAGCTTTCATATACAGTAAAAGTATGACCTTATTCCTAGCAAATGTGCGAATTCGTACAAATATGTTGGATGAAAATGTAAGATGAAGCTTTTATACAAAACATGAAAATTTTTAGATTACATCAGTCAATATGATCAGATAACAGCTACATACATGGATAATTATGTAATATTTTGTGCAAGATACAGAAGTGTAACAAGTAGAGCAGGCAGGAGAGCATCAGTATTTCCTAATGGTGACAAAAGGCCAAGAAAATGTACAAGAGAATCTAATTATGTAATATTCTGTGGAAGATACAGAAGTGTAACAAGTAGATCAGGCAGCAGAGCATCAGTATTTTATAATGGTGACAAAAGGCCAAGAAAATGTACAAGACAATATAATGTGCTCACAGTAACAGACCTTATGTTCCCTAATCACTCAAAAAATGTCTGGCTACACAGAATGAACAATTAACATGTAAAACATAGGAACAGCGATAGTAAAAACACAATACAGTGTAAGAGCAAGAATGTATATAGAGCAGAATTAATGGACGAACAAACAAATGTATCACAATACCTGTATAGGATCAGGAAAGGGAAGTGAGTGCCCTTCAGAGTCTCAGTTTATCTGTGTGACATTTTATCTTAGTGTCGTATGCTACTCTAATGTACTGATCAGAGTTCTAACTTCCGTACTTAAGGGCATACATCATGGATTTACGTTTTCGCTGAAATCTCATACTTTTCTCATAAGATATTTTATCTCAGTTTGCTTGCCAAACCTTTGTATTCACATATAACTTTTCATGTCAATTTATCTGGCAAAAACAATGTGTGAATTTACCTGCAAAAACATCATATTCAAAGTTTCTACAAATATTTCGCTATCACATTATCAGAACCACGTAATATAACCTCTCTTAAACCTGCCTGTACTCAAACCATTGTCCCTCAGACAGCATTCCTTATTGGTGTTAATTCGATCTCTTTGCTTTCATCATGTAATAAATAACGCAATTAGTTGAAATGTCTGTAATTTTTGTATTAAGAGTATCTCGTAATCGTTAAGGACTTCTTACGTTTGGTATTTATTTGACAATAATTGGAGTTAAGTTTTTCAGGAATGACATTCTTTTATTTAAAAGCCTCCTTAATCATTCTTAGTAAAATTTTGAATATTTTGTTCTGTCCCCATTGCACCTTACGCCATTCAAACTGCGACAGCGTCCATCAAAAATGTATCCGCTTTTGACTGGAGCTCAACGTTCTACTCAACAAGTAATGTAAATGAGTTTTTGTTATTCGAATATGATTTATTTACGAATATTCGTCCTCGAATCTTAATTCTTTTGTAAGTGTATATGCAGCCTTCATTTTATTTTTGTGCGAAATCCATTTTCATATTTTGACACTATTTCTATGACACATGTTACACTGACGGTTCAGACCAAATGTTAGGAGCGCGAAATATTGTTGTCTAGAAATAGCTTCCTTGGTTAATTATTCTGCTACTTGAGTTTTAAATAACTCAAGCGCGCCAATATCGATCGCGCTGGCGAGTCGGACTTCGTACGTCATATAGTAATGTGGATCTGTATAGTTATTATAATTAGTAATCATCTCAGTAAGATGGGAGATAAACAGATAACGTCTGATCATAAACCAAAACTCACCGACGCTTCCAAAGCACGGGCTGTTAAAAATACATATAAGGCATTAGTGTCAGAAAAAAATTTAAAGTACAATGTCATATGTCTACCTGATGGGAATTACTATTATCATAAAAGAAAATCTAATTTTCGAGCAAATCATTACAGTTGCCCATGTGAAATGATTCGCAAAAAAATTGTGTGTTTTGTGTATCGAAAATGTGCGTTTTGTTTTCTTTGCATTTAGCACGTGGCTAGGTTCTAATGCCGCATTCTACTACATCACAATCTGCTCGAATCATTTCAGTTGACGCTAGTGCTGACGATATATTTAAAACAGAGCAGCTACGTGGAATCTGTGGCCTCCTGAGCGAAGGCAGATCACGCTGAACACTGCATAATATCGGTTGTTTTTCCTTCAGGAAAACGGTTTAAAGAATGGTTCAAATGGCTCTGAGGACTATGGGACTTAACATCTGAGGTCGTCAGTCCCCTAGAATTTAGAACTACTTAAACCTAAGGACACCACACACATCCATATCCATGCCCGAGGCAGGATTCGAACCTGCGAGCTGAGCAGTCGCGTGGTTCCGGACTGAAGCGCTTAGAACCGCTCGGCCACCGAGACCGGCAACGATTTAAAAGCCAGTATTGCACATATGTTTAACATAAGTGCATCTGAAATTTTTTTACCGTTTCTTACAAACCGCCATTCTTCTTCCAAAATTTTCGTAATACGCCGTACCAGGTCGATCCCCCTGCCCCCTACCATCTGTCGTACGGGCGCCCATGACACGCGGGACCTTCGCACGCTATCGGCCGTCAACAGCAGCGCTACGCGACGCGGTGCGCTGGACAACGGTGCGGGCTGGGTGACTCAGCCACCCGGAGGTAAATGCGCAGGCGCAACTGCTTTCGACAGCTTAAGTGCCGTCCGCTGGACCCACGCTCGCTTCCATTGACCATCAGTCACGCCTGATGAACGACACCGTTATTTTTCATAGTTTTATACGAAAGTTAAGGGCACGTTCTGTCTTAGTCGGTTACAATTCACGGTATTTGATACATTTTAAGGTGGAGTATAAACTGCTGATTAACTTTCAACCATATTGTAATTAAAAAGCAAACGTGAGTTAATTTATTATTTACTTATTTGTTTATTTTAGGTAGCACAGAAGTATAACCTAAAGTTCACAATTCTGCAAATTACTGAACAATAAAGAATTAATTAGGGAAGTAACGTAAACAGAAACTAACATATGTCGTTTGATTTCTTACTTTCACTCTCATTAGACCAAAGAGAGCATCTAGAGACACCTCTAAAGTAAAAACCTACACTCAATACCATGGTCAAATATACATTTTATACGTACGACGGTAATGATGAGTTTAGCTCTTAACATTCGACATGTTACTATCAAGACGATGAAAATCAGAGAAATCTCTTTTGAAAACCTCTGAATAATCCTTCTCGTAAGTTCGAGATTTACACTGTTGGGCATTAAATTTGCCACATCTTTAAAACTGTATTCTACAAATAAATAAAGTTTACTAGCTGAATGAGAGTACGAATGAACAGCATTTCAGCCCAACCTCACAAAGCCAAAGCCAACTAAACAACATGGCGAGTGATGACACCCGTTTCTAGCCGACAGGCAGCGTCACCCAGCTGCGCCAGCGTCACATAGTTGCCCGTGGCAATGCCAGGCTGAGCTGTCAACAGAGTGATAAAAAAAAGTTATCCATATTTTGAGAGACGGTGGTACGGGTCAAAGTAAGACAAAAAGGTTCTGTAAATGTGGCGTCAAAATTTAATGCATCGAGAGCTACGAGAACTTTTTAATCTTCGCTACTGTGAGAAATATTTCTTATGCTGACAGCTCTTTGTCTCTACGGACGACCTACCGAATTAAGTACACAAATGGGGACACATTCCTCTCTTATTGTCTTTGAATACAGCAAGCAGTAAACATCTTTACAGCTTTGACTATAATCCGTATTCACAGTTCTGTATAAATTCAGCGCATAGATTAGTTCTAATGGATCCTGGATCCACTTTTATTTTTTAGTTCTTTTTTTGTGAAACGGAGTGTAGTGCGGTCTTTGCATTTATCAACACATTGAAATCCTACCACAACGGAAAAAGAAGACACGATCTTCTTTTGTGGTCTGGCAAAGAGAAGCATCTGTCGACCCCGTGTCCTATAAGCTGAAAAATGTCCAGAAAACTGGATATCATCTTCACAGCTATTCAGCCGTCTTTTCCAGTCACTCGCAAACAATGGCTCCGTACCTCTAACAACGGCGGATCGTGACAGACCATTCGAATCCTGCCTCGGGCATGGGTGTGTGTGATGTCCATAGGTTAGTTAGGTTTAAGTAGTTCTAAGTTCTAGGGGACTGATGACCACAGATGTTAAGTCCCATAGTTCTCAGAGCCATTTTTTTGATAGGATAATAGGACCTTACATACCATAAAACAGGTTGACTGGTGGATGGTATCTTCAGTACCTATCAAACGATTTACCTGTACTGGCAACGGCTGGAGATGTTGTTCATGCATGATAAAACACTAGCGCATGTCCTCGAATGCGTCCGAGAACATCTCACACACACATTCAATGGGCAACCGATTTGTCGGGAACGTCCAGTAAGGTGGCCAGCCCGTCCCCTTATGTTAATCTCTTGGATCTTAGGCGCACGGGCCAGGGGTAGCCGAGCGGTCTGGGGCCGCCGTGCAACGGTCCGTGCGTCTCCCCACCCCGTCCCTCCCCCATCGGAGGTTCGAGTCTTCCCTTGGGCATGGTTGTGTGTGTTGTCAATAGTGTAATTCAGTTTAAGTTAGATTAAACAGTGTGTAGTCTTAGGGACCGATGACCTCATCAGTTTGGACCCATAAGACCTTACCACAAATTTCCAATTTCTCTTAGTTCTATGTTGTGTGGACACTTGAAATCTTTGGCATATACAAACCCAATTAATAAAGTAAATACACAACAGCAGCGCATCATCAACGTCCTCTAGCGCATCCGTGAGCACACGAATTTCTCAGAGATGTATGATTCCCTGAGTCGTCGGACAGCAGCATGCCTTACTTCGAATTTTTTATTTATGAATTTTTGGTTGTGGGCTGCAGAGACCATACTGCCAACAGTAGTTAAGAAAGTGCAATATTAACATAATATTGCCATTTTCACATTGGATAAATAAAAGAAGTTCGACGTACAAAATTAAGTTCTTAATGTAAAATAAAAACAGTAAAAGACAGACACCAGCCAGCCAGCAGTTGTTGCAACAGCGCAAAGTTAATATTAGTGCAATTTTCGCAGTATAGCAATCTCAAGGGTGCGAAGTACTGAGACAAATAAGTATTAATCATTAAAAACACAAAATTATGACACAGGTTTCGAACGAGGCCGATCCCAAAGTAGAATGATACTCAGAGCAGCTTATAATTGAAAGCTGGACAACACCGTCGTTTACAAAGATAAGTTCTTAATGCAAAGTAAAAACACAGACATCCCAGTTTTTGAACCAGGGTGGATCGTAGTGTTATAACACTCTAGCAGTGTCATAAAAAAGAAACTTCCAATAATAAGTGTTTACTTTCAAGTTACAGAGACAAAAAGTGTGGTCGCTTTGCTACGTCATTGTAAAGTTCAATTTAATGAGATTTCAGACCGTTATATTTCCTTTATCAGAATATTTACATTACGTAATTATTCAGAGTAAAGATGGCAGCCATTAACCCGTGTAATAATATCTCAGTCTGCTTCCATCTTGTTTCTAAGTGAAATAGTTACCACAGAAGTCGTTAAAGTAAATTTACTTCCGGCACTTTTAAAAGATAAACTAAAAATAAGGTATTGAAATTGATCCTTCATAGCTGGCGACCAAACCTATCTTCATAGATATAGTTTTCTTTCAGTGGAACTGTCCTAAGGTAAGGCACATAGCTGCAAGCTGTTTGCTACAGGGATGTGGAATGAACCAAATCCAGGTAGGCCATATAAAGCTGTGTGTGTAATTACTTGTGTGGTATACCACTCCTGAAAATCGAACCCCATTATCCATACTTCGTTGTGGAAAGAAGTTTAAAACATAAGTTAGTGCCTTGGTAATAACAGTATTTTGTTAGGTAACACGTGTCAAAATGTGTGTTAGAGATCGTTGTTAATGCTAACAGTAACAGTCTAATGTTGTGCAGTTTTAATGATAATGCTCTACTGAGATAACTAAAAGCTGGATTATTCTGATGTTCGACACGCAGTCAGCGCGGCAGGAGCGAAGCTTCTTTTTCGTATGGTAGTCCAGGCAGGCAGCGGTGTATGCGCGGGAGTGGGGAGCGTAAATCTGAGTGCTAAACGGATTCACTTACCGTAGCGTTACAGAACGATATAGAAATTATTCTGCACATTATTACTTTCATATTAAGCTATATTAGCTAGTCATCGAACTAAATATTGTCATGTTCGTAGTTAAAAAGCATCCCTTTCCCTGCGTTAAAAACGGTTCGATTACACGTGGTCCGGACATTTTAAATACAAAGGCGAATCGCTCACACCTGGAATCGGTACATTCTGTTACAACTGACAAAACACGGTTGTGTCTTGCATCGGAATGGCTGCATTTCCGCAACGAAGTCAGCAAGCAGGTAGCTGCAGACCATAGCCCAGATGATTCTTTTATCTAAATGCCTTGCAGTAAGCCTGTGTACCAGATACGTATACCTGACTGGTGTTGACATTAATGCATTATTATTTTGGTCCTACTCATGCAACTACTCTCACATCTTCATATTTTTTCTGGATACTAGTCTTTAAGCAGCAAGTCGTTAACTGAATAGAAGAAATTGTCCAGGAGAAATTATTTTAAATTAGATTTAAAACTAGTTTGACTATATGTCAGACATTTTACGTTATTCCCAATACGATAAAAATTTTTTGTTGTTTCATACTGAACTCCTTTCTGAGCCACTGACAGCCTTAACAATGGGTAGTGAAGGTCAATCTTCCATGTAATACTTTAGGGAAGGACATCAACTGTTCTTTTCTAATTGTGGTGGATTATTTATAATGTATTTGATTAGCAAAAATTTGTATTCTGATGGTGCAGCTAAAACGCCCAGTTCCTTGAACATTATTCGAACTGCTCGCTTTTGGGCAATGAGTACTTTCTAAGAGATGCGTTACCCCAGAAAACTATACCGTAAGATATTATTGACTCAAAATAAGCAAAATATGTCAGAAGGTTGATACACTTGTTTTCGAGACTAACATTTATACGAAGAGAAAAGCAATTGAACATGTTTGAGAAGCTCAGTGATAGGTCTCTTCCAGTTGAAATTTTGTTCAGTATGTACAGCCACAATTTGGTATATTCTTATGTCTTTACTGTTGGTATGACTATTTGTTCAACCGAATACAGTGAGTGTCCTTCCAAATTTAGGGAGAGTTCGCTCTCAGAGAAACACTGAATAATTCTTTGGAAAATATCATTTTAAGAGCTTTTCTGTTGCTTTCTCTCTAATGGACATTATTATAACACTAATATTATTTCCAAAAATTACCAATTTTGTTTATTGAATGTCAAGTGAAAGGTCTTCCCCGCCGTATACAAGGAAAAGGAGAGGACCAAAGGTTGAGCCCTGTGCGACTTCCTTAGTGATTTTTTTCCCCAGTCATTGAGATTTGGTATCCTTACGACTTTGTCTGAATAATTCAGGATTACCTGTTGCATTCTGTTTGGCAACTGTAATTCAAACCAGCTGTGTGTAAAAACTTGCGTTTTCCTAAGAGTACTTGATCTACACAATAAAACACCTTAGAAAGATCACAAAAAATACAAACTGGAGGTATATTATTATTTGAGATTCGTACTATTTGATGAATGAATCTATAAATAGCACTCTCAGTTGAGCAACCCCTCTGGAATTCCAACTGTGATATGCTTAGTAAATAATTGTTTCCACAGAAGTGTGTGCGTACTCTTGAATACATTACTTTTT
Organism: Schistocerca piceifrons; assembly: GCF_021461385.2. Lineage (NCBI taxonomy): Eukaryota > Metazoa > Arthropoda > Insecta > Orthoptera > Acrididae > Schistocerca > Schistocerca piceifrons. The sequence goes on along the minus strand of NC_060141.1, from coordinate 532,956,242 downwards.
CGAATACCTTGGAACGAGATGTCAGTAGGGAAAATGAACGTTAATTGTTTACTTCTATCTTGTCATCTTTCTTACGAAGTGATTCAACAATTGCGTATTTTAACATATGTGAAAAAATTTCCTGTGCCAGTAATGCACTGAATAATACGTGACTCAGAACATTAATTATTATGTCGGAACAGCTTTTTAGAATTCTGTCTGAAAGTTCATTAACCCTTCATATACCTTCTTTTTTTTAGAATTCCTATGATTATATTAATTTTAGTGAAGGAAGTTGGTGCTACCTCTAATTGCTTAAAGTTTTGTGGAATGGGATTTGTAATATATTTTCTTGCTTCTTCAACTAAACTATTTAATCCTATACTAGCTGCTACGTTTGGATGGTGAATGTTAAAAGAATTTTCAGTTCGTCAGTTATCAGGAACAACATTGTTATTTGATTTATTTAGTCTTCTGTATTGGCTGGCTGTCCTGTCTCCAGTATAACAATGTCCATATAGTTTAACTCTATTACATATATTATTTATTGCTGTCAGGACATGACTCTTTCTGGACATTTTAATGACTTTCCTTAACATGCTACAGCATTTTTCGTAGTATGCAAGTAATGTCGGATCTTGACTTTCTCTTGCCTTTACAAACATTTCCCTCTTCCTCCTACATAAAAATTTAATGTCTTTAGTTATCTATGGATACCTGTTCTTTTTAGTAGACCTCCTTGACAATATTTTACGAAAGCCCCTTTCAAGCATTGAGTGAAATTTTCTGTGGAATAAACTGGATTTGATATTAGCATCTCTTTATGTATACCTCATTACACACCATCCCATTTAGGTCAATCTGAAAAAAACTGCAGCTCAGGTAGAGCGTACGACGTGAAATTGCCCTGGTTTATTAGACACGTCATCGTTCTTAGCTTCACTGAGGTGGCTCAGTAACTATTCCTGACTGTCGAGCTCGGGTCTTTCTGCAACATTTGGCTGTTGCAGTGATATTCTAGTGTTTGGAGTTATGGAATTTAGCTTCATACTGTCTTATTATAACGTATTGTAGTGTTTTCTCTTGTTCTTCAGTTGTTGAGAGGTTGTGTGGAAACGCTCTACTTGTACCTTCTCTTCTGCTACATTGGCGGTATGGCGTGTCGACATATCAACTGACAGGCTGGTTCCGAGCGAGCCTGCTTTGCCCTGAGTTCGGCGAGCGGAATTCATTCTAGGGTGCAACAGTGGACACACTACGATTAACAACTGAAAATAGATCGGTATATTTTCGAGCAATTACCCATTTTCGTTTCGTCTCACTGCTCTTAGTAAATATGTGTAACTTAATGCAGAACTTCTTTCGTTGACTGTAGTGGTTATTACAAGTCGCGATCTCAGGGCAAATCATTAGTTACCACTGAAAACAAATCAAAACATTCAGAACTCGTCAATACACTGATGGGTGTAGCGTAACTCAGCACTTAATAGTCAATCGCGGATGATGGTGGCATATATAATGCAGTCGCAGCGCTAGAAAATTGCAGTGAAGTGCAGGATGACCTGAGGAAGGCCGACGCTCGTTGCAGGGATTCGTAGTTGACACTCAACATAAGAAAATGCAGTGTACTTCGCGCAAATAGGTAAGAAGCCAAATTATTGAGTGATTATGCGATTGCAGAGCGATCACTGCAAACAGCCACGTCCATTAAGCTACGTTACATCCACTCACACACACAATGATAACACATTAGTTATGTCTGTGACACGGCCTTTTGCTGAGCACTAACCACATGGGTGCAACCGTTTATTCTACTAACGGCGCACAAGTTAAGGAAGACTAACGCCGTTTAGAACCTATATATAAGGGAATATTTCGCAAAAGTTTCCTAATTCAGAAATAACGCTTGAATTTATTTGTTAGAAGATTGTGTTATGTCTCGCACAAGAAGGAGCAACGACTAACAGCAAGTATCAGAATTCAACTCTGGCTCAGGGTCTCATTACGTTGTCTTTTCAGGTGAGCCGTGATTCTGTGCACAGCATCATTATGAATGTATGCGAGTGAGAGCCTCTGAGAAGCAAAAGCTTTTCAGACTGAATTGAACATTGACATACGAGCCTAGCACTTGACGTCATTACATAGCAGTGAACTGGGTAGACAACACGATCATCTCTGTTCCGCAGAGCTGAATATTCTGATCTGTTAAGGCTGTTGACTGTGCCCCATCTGCAGGGCCTCAGAGATGTTACTTTTCGTAAAGGTAAGACTACATGTTGCTTTTGCTGTTCTGACGCAGGCCCCACCTCAGTAGAGAGGCGCGATGACTGTTGCCCCTGCAGCAAACTTTTAGTATGTCTGAACCATTAAAGACATTTGGCCTTGGATCACCGAGAGGCTGACACGTGACTGTTAGCCCGCTTGTTTAACAGGTTGGAATCTTGTGTCAGCTATGTGTAGTAACTTGAACATGCTTTATAGGGCAAAGTGTTGTACCTGAAATATAGTGTACCCAGGAACAGAGTGTTTCGTAGTCGATATTTCTAGTGACCAGTTTTAGAATCACATGTAGAAACAAGCACTAGAAACTGTCATGACTAACTTATAGCATTTTCTGTTCATTTTCTTTCGTGAAACGGAAGACTGTGTCTGGTGCAGCGTTTGTAAATTTTAGCAGTTTTATAAATTAAATGTTGTACAACGTATTAAAGATGTTTTCAGCAGAGAATTAATTCTTCTCTTACAGGATTTAGTGGTGAGTGAAGTCTTCTATTATATACATATATGAAGCAGAGTGTATGGGTGTGTGTATGTGCCGGAAATCGCCCAAGCTCCTTGATTGCTCCCAGCCAAGTTTGTCACAGAAACAGCCGGCCACAGTACTGTATGTTTTACAACCTTATAGCTCCAACAGGAGCAGAGACATGAGAAAACCATGTTTCTTACAGTCCCAACTGTAAAGGCTGCCCTACACGCCATACATTGTGTAGGAAGAGTATCAGCTGCCTCATCGACCTGCTTTGTATGGCGGGGGCAAGAAATGTACTGCGTTGCTACAGCATTGACCTGTGTAATGGGCATGCTATGCATGGCGGCATCTATGTCAGGGGCAAGAAATGATTTTTCCAAACTCTGATTGTAGGGTGCCCTGCATGGCAGACATGTTACAGTAGTATCAGCCTGGATATAGGAATGGACAGGGAAAGAGAGAGGTGGGTGGCAGAAGAGAATGGATGGAGAGAAGGGGGAAAGAGGGTAGAGACAGAGATTTGGGGAGGAGGTGAAGTACAGCGAGTGGTGAAGGAGAAGACAGACAAGAAATGTGAAAGAGGAGTAGGTGGACACCAAAGAGAGGGGGCGGAGGAAGAGTGACAAAGAAGATAATATGGGCAGAGAGAGTGGGAAGATGGTAAGAGGGCGCAGAGGCGACTGAGACAGAAGTAGGGAAACAATGGATAGAGAGGAGGAGGAGGAGGAGGAGGGGAGATGGACAGAGAGAGGGGGCGAGGGAGATAGGCAATGGGAGCGAGGTTCGTTGGCTGGTTGCCACCTCACTCGGTGAGAGGGAGGGAAAGGAAGAGAGAGAGAGAGAGGGAGATAGTGAGAGAGAGGAAGAGAGAGAAAAAGAAAGAGAGAGAGGGGGGAAGGAGGTGAGGAGAAGATAGAGATAGGTGGATGAGATGCACAGAGTGACAAAGGTAGATGTGTACGTTTGAGACATACTTTCTTTATTCGGGCTCCATCCTGAACAGTGGAATGGAAGGTCTTTCTGCCAGAGAACAAAAGATATTTGCGAATCAATCGATTTTGTTGCACCACTTAACAATTTTCCATGTCCCGAAAATGGAATTTTCAGTTAGTTGCCAACATTTTCCATCCATACAAGTTTTAAGCTAGTAGCTTCTCCTTAACTTGATTTTACTTACTGATTATTAGCATATAGCACACTAATAATGTAACTCATAGACTATTAAATACATTATTGACAAAATTTTCTCGGTTACAACTCTTTTAAATTGAAACAGATTGGTTGATTGGGTCGTTGATTAGTGGGTGGGACGAAACTTCAAACATAAAACGTGTTCCTAGGTAGAAGACGACGTTAGGAGACCCCATTCTTTTCCGGGTAGATTTTTCTACTTTCAGAAAATGATTGCCACACACATAAAGTGAATGTTATCGCTTCTAAATGGAATAACAAATGGAGTAAATTTGTATTACACCGCTAGAAACAGGCGGAAGTCTGAAAAGCGTTCCAGTGTTCAGTACGTTCCCCTGCGCCCAGACCCTCTACAAATGTAGTCTTGCCTCCTTCCTACTACATGCACAGTAAGGAAAATTTCTATTTTCTGTCCTTCCGGGTTTAGCTTTTTAATAATGAAAACGACATATATTGGTTGTACAAATGTCTTGTGAAAAGGCATGACGATGTTAGATCACGACATGGGAAACAACTTTTGTTAGACAGATAGTGTTCACTGACGCTTCGTTTTATTGCATTCTCCGGCCCTGGAAAAACTAGCTTTCACAGAAATAGCAAGATATACTGTGCAGGTATGCTGCACCTCCTTAAAGGGAGTCCGATGTCTTGGCCAACGAGCACTCTCGCTCAGTTTCACATTTATTACTCAGTAAACAGTAGTGACATCCTCAAGTCTATTTTTTCTCACGGTGTCCATGTTATTAAGTTATAGCTGCCTTAGAGGGCAGTACAGGATGATACAAGTACATAAGTAGAGTAGTGAGCATCCCTTTGTATGATTTTCGATGGAATGTCATTGGCCAGCTTTCATATAATCGTTAACAGAGCCCTATACAGAACGCTAAGTAAAGTACGTAAACGATTACCGCAACCTTTGAATAACTGACGGCTACAATAAATGTCACGGGATATAAATGGAAATTGCTAATATATGTACAGAGTCATTTTTCGACGCTAAACAGAGACTGCAGTTTCCAACAACGACAAAAACATAGTAGGCATAATGGGATAAATAAGTGTTACAATATATAATTTGGAGAAATAGTGATATAGCTACTGATCATTATTTACAAGACTGAGCAACGTGTATCAGTAAAATCTAGCGGGCTTTGTTGTTAACAATTTATGCCGAGTAAAAGTTATATTGGTGCTCTTTTCACAAACGTTTGGTTATTCTGCGTTCTGTGCCAGTATTTTTACTCGTAAGTACAGCGTGTTTCTTGCAGAATAACACCGTATTGTCTGAGTTAGATAACTGGGTTGAATCATGGAGATACGGTGTAATTTGAAAATTACAGACTAAAGAAACTGCACAAAGAACAGGTGCATGTATAAGATTCTTCTTGAAAAACTTGTGTGCTCCGTATCTCCGGGGACCACTTAGAGAGCAGTCTCAGAAAGCTCGTCTTCTTGCTGTTATGCAAATGCAGGGGCCAGTCCCGTGGAGGGCACTTCGCTTGCACCCAAGCGAATCCCGGTTCAAGCCATTCCTGCGAAAGGAGAGGCAGGCAGGCGGTTTTAAGTGCTGCCCTCAAGCGCGTCTGCCTTATGGTTCCGAGCGTTATGGGGGAGGCCAAGTTTCTGAAAAGTGTATTGAATGTCTTACACAGCACTGCGGTACTGCAGTCAACAAAACGTTTCTTTTTTTTTTTTTTTTTACTTTCATTTTCCTGGACATACGAAGATTAACTATGCGATAGAGATACAAATCTAATAAGAGTGAAAGAAATATCAGTGACAATGGTATGTCGACGAAGTTATGAAACAAATGTTTTCCCTCCCGCTCACAACGAATCATATGCTCCCCTTTCTTAAACATATAACAGCTCCATAGGCGAAACACAGGTGATTGGCAGCGTCAGTGCATTGTAAACGAAATGTCTTCTGTAACAGAACACCACTTCTAGGCCTAGGGCTATGTAGCCTCCAGAAATATTGCTGGTCTTCATGAATTTGTTATGCTTCAGTATAAAAAACTAGGAGACCAACCTGTCTTTGCTAATGTATTCATTTTCCCAATTTTCTATTAGAAACGAAAACAAAAAATTGAACTTCGTATGTAGTGTAACACTGAAAAAATTGATTCCCATGTATTCATGAGAATACCTTTGGAATTATGAAACAGACGTACAAAGAAATAGGCATTATTTAGAAATGTGTAAGTACAGTATTACAGGTAGTTTTGTACACTGTGCGCAGTTGCTTCGAGTGTCTACAATGCAGTTTTGTCAACTCCCCTATGGCAAAACCTCTTCGTAGCTTTATAGACGGTTGTGCTTCGGAGTTGAAAGCTGTCTAAAGTGCCATAGGTGTCAGCGATTTCCTGAAGTTGACTCGACTGTAGGAGTGTCTTAGTAACAAACAATAATGTATTAGAACTTCTTGCATAATGCGGCATTTTGTCACGCATCTCAGAGTTTATCTCTTGAACCATAGGTTGCACAATGACATATTTGTGTAGGTACATTCAGAGGCATATGTGGATACTGTCTGCGAAGTTTATGGCGATTAGATTAAGTAGTTTAAAAGAAAATATGTCCGAACAGGCCTTGGAAAGCCCAACGGTGCCGACCTGCCACCGTGTCATCATTAGGCCAGAGGCATCGCTGGATGCGGATCAGGAGGGGCATGTGGGCAGCACACGGCTCTCCCGGTCGTGTCAGTTTCCGAGACCGGAGCCGCTACTTCTCAATCAAGTAGCTCCTCAGTTTGCCTCACAAGGGCTGAGTGCACTCCGCTTGCCAACAGCGCCCGGCAGAACGGATGATCACCCATCCAAGTGCAAGCCCAGCCCGGCAGCGCTTAACTTCGATGATCTGATGGGAACCGGTGTTACCACTGGGGCAAGGCCGTTCTCTGAGGAAAACTCCTGCTGGCCAAAACTTTGGTACACATTACAACATGAAGCGCTCGACAACCTAGAAGATTTTAACGGAAATTGCCTCCTGCCGCGAAAGAATCGTGCTCATTTCGAGCCGGAATTTTTCACTGAAGGCAATCCACGGCGAAGACTTGTCTGGAGCTTCAACTGCTTGCGTTCGAGCTATCCAAACCCAACAATGGCTAGCAAGGTCGCCGGATGTCTCCCCAATTGAGAACGTTTGTAGAATTTTTGGAAGGGCCCCCCGACCAGGTGGAGATTTTGACTATCTAACGCGCCAATTGGACACAATTTGGCATGATATCAGGCAGGTGGACATCGAGCAACGCTATCAATCAATGCGAAGCTGAATAACAGCTTTCATAAGAGCCAGGTGTGGACCAATGCTTTATTGACTTCGATTAACTTTCTCAATTTGTGTAGGTCTTTCTCTTGATTAAATCATTCATTTTATCTGAAACTGTAATTATTTATCTGTCTCAACATCAAATCTACAGATTTCCTCGTCACGTATTCAACATAGTCATGATGAAAAGCGATATTCGACGTGTAAACTGGGTTAGAGGTTATTCTCACTAAGTGTAACAAGTTTTCTTATGGGGTACCATTGATACTGTCTAATACAGCTAGCCTAGATATTGTGTTTGAAATGTAATACCGTCAGATCACATTGCCATATTGAATAGTTGCTGACTCTTAAATCGCTTCGGTGTTTCGATAGCTATAGATTCACATAACTTAAGTGACAAAGCGACTCGTTTTATCTAAAAAGTGCAGTAATAAACACAAATATTTACGAAACAAGAATGAAAGCACAGTAAACATATTTTCGTATACTCTTCTTTTTTGGCGTATGTGAGTCCACAGTTAAATTTGTCTCTGTACGGAATACGATTAAATTTGCAGCTCTGCGAATAAAGCACGAGAAACATATAAAAATAATTTATGGATGTCCTTCCTACTGAGTGGATGAGAGACGTCAACTGATGATATATCTGAGGAAAAGTACCGCCACAGCTATATATTGAGACTGTCTTAATTATCTCATACGATTAGTTGCGGCGGTACATTACCGCCCGTCGTCAGGTTCCATCACTGCCTAAAAGGTATTACCTTTCCTTGGCGCATTTATTGTGGAGTGCCTTTTACTAGTACACATGGGCTCTCTTTCCTCAGGAGTTGCCGCCCGGAGTGGCCGTGCGATTCTAGGCGCTACAGTCTGGAGCCGAGCGACCGCTACGGGGTCGCAGGTTCGAATCCTGCCTCGGGCATGGATGTGTGTGACGCCCTTAGGTTAGTTAGGTTTAATTAGTTCTAAGTTCTAGGCGACTGATGACCTCAGAAGTTAAGTCGCACAGTGCTCAGAGCCATTTGAACCATTTTTTTCCTCAGGGGTCTCTAGTCCACATCGTGTTGTCTACAATGCCCGCATGTACTAGTTTCAGGGCTCCACAATAAATGCACCATGGAAATGTAATACTCTTTTAGCAGTGATGGCGTCTGAGAATGACGTTAATGTGCCACCGAAACCAGTCATGTGAGGCAATAAAGACATTATCAAGATACAGCTATGGTGGTACATTTTCTCACATATTTAAAAATAATATGAAGATTAAAGACCTGTCTCATATAGAGGCCCAAATGTAATGGGCGGAACACAAAAAATTTTGGAACAAAGGAGGAATTACACTAGATTCACTTAATTACCTTTTTCAATTTTTTTTTATTTTCATTTTCGCTGTGAAATACACCGCTCTGACTAGGTGAGATGGCGTGGCAGTCTCTAATGTCCTTGTGATTATCAAGTAATGAAAGTAACAACTCCATGGATTAACACTGTGCTTTGTTCATAATTTTCACTTTTTTATGCATTGTAGGCCCAAGATTATCTCTACGGCTTCCAGCTTGCGGCCAAAACTGTAACATGAAAAGAACTGTGGTACCATAACGCTACATACCTGTAAGGCGTTCTTTATGGCAGCGAAAGAAAGCTGTCCCAGTAAGATATTCAGATTTCTAGGACAACAGAATAATTTCTGTGCGTCACTAATAACAATAGCCAAACGTAAAGGATGCTGTGATAGGCGAAAAACAACAAAAGCGATGCAGAAGTCCACAGTGACGGAAAGTTGACAGGAGACCGAATTTCTCGTTGCTGATACACTGAGTACATGAAGTTCCAATCATGTCAGGGGCGTTGAATCGCTCTACGGAACGGGCACTCGACAACAGTTAAGTTTTTTTGAGTACAGTCCTTCTCCCACAGAGCCACTTGACCATTTAAACTAAAGCAAATTCACATTCAGATTGCCACCCCTCCCTTTCTTCCACAGTTCAATAGATACTGGCCCTCTTCGACAGTTCAAAAGGTACTGGCCCTCTCATGTGGTAGCCGTAGTTATTTGTTGACGACTGGTCTGAAGCGTAAGTGTCGAGCTATTGCTTCAACGATCTGCTCAGCAACGTAAGGCTCGCCAAAAGCAAGGCAGTTGCAGGTCATACCTGAAGAGAGATCCTTCACATTGGACGGAATGGAAGCACACTTCATTTTACGACATGTCCGTAAGTGAAGAATTATTTTGGGAAGGTAGTCGCCGTCCACAGATATCCACATGAGTCGCCAGTATTCGGCAGGGAGTAGAGATTTAAGCCATGAGTCTGACGGAGAGGGCGGCGACACAGGTGGCTGTCGACGCAACCAGACCCAGGCGGTTGATCAGCAGCGCCAGGAGCGCCGCTGGAGCGGGCGTGGCAGCTGTCGCTGGCTCCTCCTCGCTCACCAGGCCCTCAGCATCGTCTTCTTCCTGGAAACAGACCAGCAGGGAATAGGCATGCCAAGAAATATCTATATAACTAAGTACAAGACAGTGCTGAAAATGGACACCACAAATAAAGAAAAGAAGAAAACGATGCACCACTAAGGAAATATGCGAATGGGAAGAAAATCCGAAGATGTGATGTACATACAGAGACCAAAAAATTATTACAATATCAGAAAAACTGGATGATATATTCAGAAGAAGGAGCTTCGCAAATTGAGCAAGTCAATAACGCGTTGGCCCATCTCTGGCCCTTATTCAAGCAATCGTTTGGCTTGGCACTGATTGGTATAGGAATTGAATGTCCACGTAATGGTTATAGTGGCAAATTAAGTGCACTTGACACGTTAGATCGTCAAAATCCCGAGCTAGTCGAAGGGCTCTGTCCATAATGCTCCAGTCTTTCTCCATTGGGGAATGATGTCGAGGCGTGTGCTTCGTTTGCGATGTGGTAAAACTAAGTTCGTGATTGCAAGTAGTTGATACCATATGCGGGGGAAGTTGCGAAGGCAATCTGCTTTACGAATCTGGTAACTGTGTTGCTAAAAAAAATGGCTCTGAGCACTATGGGACTTAACTTCTGAGGTCATCAGTCCCCTAGAACTTAGAACTACTTAAACCTAACCAACCTAAGGACATCACACACAATCATGCCCGAGGCAGGATTCGAACCTGCGACCGTAGCGGTCACGAGGTTCCAAACTGAAACGCCTAGAACCGCACGGCCACACCGGCCATCAACTGCGTTGCCTATGTGCAGGTACGAACAAAGTCGTTGTGACAATACAGAGAGCCGGCCGGAGTGGCCGTGCGGTTCTAGGCGCTAAGGTCTGGAGCCGAGCGACCACTACGGTCGCAGGTTCGGATCCTGCCTCGGTCATGGATGTGTGTGATGTCTGTATGTTAGTTAGGTATAAGTAGTTCTACGTTCTAGGGGACTGATGACCTCAGAAGTTAAGTCCCATAGTGTTCAGAGTCATTTGACAATACAGACACAAGTTCTAACAATGAAACTTGACGACGACACAATCTATAGCAGCAATCTGTAGTTAAAAGAATTCTGGTAACCATTAGTAGACTTCCCCATAGCAGTGGGACAGTGATACTTAGCAATAATGTACAACGAATTCCAATTTTTTCTCTGAAAACCTATAGTGGGACACATACGTCCCGATGACAGCCAAATTGTACGTCCCCTTTCCCTCGTTGAATGACGGGGGTGAGTTGAGAACAAGCTAGTCGAGGGAGTGCCGTCCAGCAGAAAGACTTGCACCAGGCCATTTACCAACAGAATATTTTTATGTACACGTAATTATGTTTGTACAGAACAGTCTTACTCGCACCTACCCGGTTTTCCTTGTTCTGATTAGAAAAATAATTTACCACGCGAAAAATATGTGTTGCATACGAAAATCTACGTAGTCATATGCGTGATGCCACGTGACACATTGACCGTCAGACCCTCCCACTGACTAGATCTTAATGTGTTTTGTCCTTAACGTGCTGCTCAAAGAGAACTTCATCAATCAATCAGGGACAAATTCCGGGATGAAAAAATGACGTATATGACTGTCTACCTAGTAGAAGACCCTTTTCTGCTGTATGAACTGTAATACTTGCATGATGGATTCAGTTCGTATGCCAGTGCTAAGGAACTCAAGTTTACAGAAAGCGTTATTGCAATGGAATACGCGTCCTCTATATTGTATGAACTACTTGTCAAGGATCTTATCGATAATTTCATCAAATAGAACAGTGTGCATAGGTCCAAGCAGTTGGATTCCATTCTTCCGCAAAATCGAGGTAATGTAAATAATCTGACTTAAGGCATAACTACTCTTAGCAGGCATCACGAAAAGTTATCATGTTACATTGATGTTAGCACAATAAATGAGTTCCCAGGTGCAACATGCCGCTTTTGGACAATTTGGACATCAACCAGCTAGTAGTCTATTTCCTCTTGCCCTATTGAAGACTTCCTCGAGCAAATGTACTCGTCCGCATTTATCTGCACTTACAGTGTGCGTTGCTTGGTCTTAAGTGACCCGCTGACATATTACGAAGGAAATATATCTGCGGACAGCAAATACGTTGAAAAAAAATCGAGATAAGAAATATACCTTTGTGAGACGAATACCAAATAAGAGAGAAGAAGTCGGCAACAATAGGAAACCACAAAATGTAACAAAGAGGTCTGTAACGGTAACAGAGTTTTTGATCATTTCGAATCGCCAGATACAGACATGGGAAGACATACATTTACTTAAGCAATAAGTTGCAAATATACTGTAAGTCAAAAAAAAAAAAAAGAGAGAAAAGGCGCACCATGAAGGAATCAGCCGAATGGGATGGAGATCTGTAGACGTGATGTACAAGTACAGACAAATAAATGATTACAGCTTCGGAGAAGTTGGATGACCTACTGAAGCGAAAGAGTAAGTCATTAACGCGTTGGTCCCTCGGGCCCTTATACTAGCAGTTATTCAGCTTGGTATTCATTGACCGAGTTGTTGGACGTCCTCCTGGGAGATGATATGTCATATTATGTGAACTTGGAACGTTAGATCTTCAAAACATCGATATGGTTGGAGGTCGCTGACCAAAATGCTCCAAACCTTCTCAGTTGGCTAGAGGCCTGCAGATCTTGCTGGCTGAGGTTGGGTTGGTAATCACGAAGAGTCGTCGTGTGCTCGAGCAAATTGTCTTGCTGGAACGTAAATACAGGTTATCTTTCCATGAAGGGCAACCAAACGGGTCATAGAATACCGCCATGCTGTGAGGGTTCCGCGGATGACAACGAAAGAGGTACTGCTACGAAAAGAAATGGCACTCTAGACCACCATTCTTGGTTGTCTGGCCATACAGCGGTCGATATACAAGTTGGTATCCCACCGCTGCCCTGGGCATCTCCAGGCACATCTTCGACCTGGAATATTATTGACTGTGGTAGAAATGTCTTTAGTAATGAGTGCTGCCTGGGGTCACCCCAGACTGTGGTGGGATCCCGACCTGATCGACGCCAAGAGTGATGGTCTGAAGAGCCATTCCATTTCATAGCAGCATTTCTTTGGTTGTCATTGGCGGAACTCTTACATCACAGCAGTACGTCGACGATATTCTGCACCCCTTGTGTTTCCCTTCATAGCAAGCCATCTGGGGCTTACATTTCATCAAGATAATGTCCAGCTGTAAGCAGCGAGATCTCCTACTGCTGACCTTCGTGGTGGCCATTTGCTTCCACAATATCAAACGTTCTCATGTGGAATATGAATTAGGTCTGGGGAATACGCACATACTTGAAAAAAAAAACTAATCATGGTATAACTTTCAAACAATTTTTCTGACGTTTTGACTGCATCATCTTTTTAAAGGGATCAACGTTACAATGTGTAACTTCACGTTAAGTTCGGCAGTGTCTATCATTACATACCCTGATCAAAGCCACAAGCAGTGGTAGCCGAAACGTTGGCTTAACAGCACGACTCGGTCTGTAACCTATATTAATTTTTGGAATATTCTATTTGTCCACGAAAGGCTACAGACGTACCAGAATATTCAAATCCCGACAATTTATGACTCCGCTGACCAAGATATCGACGCCACACTCTTAAAACAAATTTAAAATACATTTCGAGTTGATATATCGCATAGTTGCCAACTGCCTTTCCGCAGTGGTACCATCGGTTCCCATCATCACCGGCGTTAAGCTAGCACTTGGACAGGTTACCATCCGGGACTGCTGAGTGCTGTTGGGAAGCTGAGTAGACTCAACTCCTGTGATACTAACTGAAGAGCTACGCGATTGAGAAGTAGCTACATCGATCACGAAAACTGACAATGGTCAAGAGTGTAGTGTGCTGACCACTACATCTGGCGACGCCTATGATCTTAGGATGATACACCTTCCGGTCAGTGGACGTTGGGCCTTAAAGCCCTGTTAGGACGGTGTTTGGTTTTATACTGCTTAGTTGGATACCGGAAATGCGATGGAATGCACAGTTTCACATCAGCAAAGCACATTTTTAATGACCCAACCAATTCATCGTACTACATGTGATATTTCGATTGATTCTATACAGCTGGAGAATATTTTTTTGACTACATGTGGGACTTTTGTCGTCTAGCATCATCCAATTTTCAGTTCCGTCTCTTTGATTTATTGCTCAATCTGTGATATATTAGTGCAAAATTGGTTCCACCAATAATTCAGTGTAATAAAGTCAAGCCAAGATACTTTATATCCACATAATGGTAACATCCGTAAAATGCATTTCGCGCTCTGCTGCGCTCCCTCGAAACCAGTATTTCAACTCGTTCTACTTATTTGTGAATAATCTTAAGAACAGCGGTCTAATAAAACGGGCGGAAAGTGCACGTACATTTATCTCAAAATAGACAAGTGCAGGTAAAAAAATAGCAACACTTTATATACCTTCGCTCCACTAACCATACGAATCGTTATTGTGTTATATTTTCCTGTACATTGCACAGTTAAGAAAGCGTCCACGTTAAAGAGTATGTAAGTAGGCTGTGTATGTTTTCGTATTGGCAACGTTACGTAGCGCTCTGTATGAAAATCACTGGCTGTGCTGTGTGCAGTCTGTGGCTAGTTTGCATTGTTGTCTGCCATTGTAGTGTTGGGCAGCTGGATGTAAACAGCGCGTAGCGTTGCACAGTTGGAGGTGAACCGCCAGCAGTGGTGGATCTGGGGAGAGAAATGGCGGAGTTTTGAAATTCGTAAGACTGGATGTCATGAACTGCTATGTATATTATGATTTTTCAACACTATTAAGGTAAATACATTGTTTGTTCTCTATTAATATCTTTCATTTGCTAACTATGCTTATCAGTAGTTAGTGCTATCCGTAGTTTGAATCTTTTATTTAGCTGGCAGTAGTGGCGCTCGCTGTATTGCAGTAGTTCGAGTAACGAAGATTTTTGTGAGGTAAGTGATTTGTGAAAGGTACAGGTTAATGTTAGTCAAGGCCATTCTTTTGTAGGGATTTTTGAAAGTCAGATTGCGTTGCGCTAAAAATATTGTGTGTCAGTTTAAGAATAGTCATGTATAATTGTTCTAAGGGGATGTTTCGTATGTCGACCCCTAGCAGAGGATACCTCACTGGAATCTTCTGATTTCTTCTTGTAGCTTGTGTAATTAGTGTAACTATTGTTTATTGCTAGCGCGTAATTATAGAGAGAATTTCCTTTGTAGTTGTAGTTTTTCATTGTTGTACAGTAAAGCAGTTGTGGCATGCACGTAGATTTGCTCCAAGTATTTCGCAGCTGCGCTTGAATTAACTAGATATTATTTTCAGTGCTATGTCAATGTGTTCTCTTATTTTTGCTCTTCAAATTGTGTTTTTCTGTGTTGTCGTGTGAAATATTGTGACAATAATGGCGTGTGAAAAACGTAATACTTGTCTCCAAAATAAACTGAGAAATGACAGTGAAGACGAAAGCTGTGTGTTAGCGCCACCATGTAATGAATTAACTAATGTTCAAAGTAGTAATTTGGTAATTGTGCATAAGGAAATGGAGCGGGCTGCAAATAATGGTGTAGGCAGTGCAACAATTAGTGAACAGGGAAGCATTATCGATGGATCGGTCGGCAACAGCTCGCCTCAGGAATCGGGAATGACAGAACACAATATTGCAAATACTGTAGACTCAGGTTTTGGGTTCTCGCCGTTTTCTCAAATGAGTCAAGACACATTTTCCGCTTGACAAAATGTGAATGTTGCCGGTGCAAATTCACTGCCGAAAAGCACTCAGGAACATGTTTCATACACCAGTGCATTGTTATTACAATGAATGCAACAAATGGGACAAAAGCTTAAAAAGTTAGACACAATGGAACAAAATCAGAGACAAACACAGCAAAAGCTTCAAAAGTTAGACACAATGGAACAACACCAGACACAAACACAGCAACAGTTAGATGCAATGGAACAAAATCTTCACACCACGCTTGAACAAACACGTGAAGATTTAACTACTGAGTTACATAAAATCGAATCGAAATGTCAAAAAGTCTGTAACGACGTAAAAACACAAATTCGTGAGCATTTTCAACCTATTTTATCGCGGCATGAAAATGCATTACAGAATCATGAAGCAGCCATAAAAAAACTGCAAATTATTGTTAATGAAAATCATGAGATCTTGCAAGCTAAAATTGACTCAGTTGCATCTACCGATTCGGTGGTTACGTAACTTGCAAAAACTCAGGAAAACTTAAAGGACACAGTATAAAGACACATGGAGGAAATTAGTTCATTATCAGAGAAAGTAGTTGAACTTTCGGATTAGCTAAATAATTTATCTACGAAGGTAGATGATAATCTGAATGAAACCGGTAGTCTTTAATGACACAGAAGAGTGCGAACAAATTAGGAAATTCAAACAAAATCAGAATCAAATTAATACGCAACACCAAAGAGAAATCCGGGAAGTACAAGATCAGCTGACACAAGTAATACAAAAAATACATATTTCAGAGGACACTCGCGCTTCACCACGGGAAGAAGGACTTCGAAATACGGAACAACCACAAAAAAATAACACAGGACACTTCGGAAATTATGAAAGAAATTGGCAAGGCCCACCGAATTTTGAGATGGAACCGCCGAAACGACGTAACAATGACCGACATGTGACTCGCCGACATGATAATTTTGACTATAAGCTGTTCATTACTACATGTAAAATCAAAACATTTAAGAATTCTGGCAACGACATTCATCCACAGAGAATGAACCAGCTGTAAGAATGTGATCGGTCATTCACGATTGTCACAGTGAAGGAGAATTTTACCATGCCTTCCGCTCAGCATATTGGTCTCAAGCTACACAAGACCGAGTAAAACATAGCATCATAATGATGAAACATTTCGAACAATCTGAATTTTCCAGTCTTGTGAAACGTTTTGAAGACATGTTGCACAAGAATCGGCACCTGTCAAACCCATACAGCCCCTCAGAACTCATCTGCATTTGCTTAATCAAATTACCTGAACATTTACGACATATTATTTTGGCAGGACGTTGCAAAGACGACATTGAAGCTTTTCAGGGACTGTTCCAAGAATTGGAAAATGACACTGACAATTGCGGAAGGCGAAAACAGGAACACAGCAATTACGGGTCATATCCGTCGCAATTCCGCGATGAAAGAAATAATCACTGGACACGACAAGGCTACTCTCACAACACAAATCGTGACCAAAACAGACACCGCCCATATGACTGGCAGAGTAATAGTTACAGAGAAGGATCGCATTTCCGTAGTAATGAATATGACAGAGACAATCATAGAAACAGACAATATGGCAACCAGAACTATTAATATCGCAGGAGACACAATAACTTCAGACGCAATGGTCCACAGTGCAGTGATGAATCAGGGAGAAATTCTCCACCACTTAACCGACAAGAAAGAAACTACAGGAACTATCGACATGACGACAGACGATATAATCCTAACGACAGACCTGAATTGCATCAGAACCAGCGAGCTTCAAACAGGGCAGGGCCCTCTCGACAAGGTGAATTTGTAGAAGTTAGGTCTCCTAATCCCAATAACGACGCGCGCCAACAAAGAGACAGACAATGACTCGCACCGCACGCAGCCACGTGCCCCGGCTGGCTCAGCGAAAATTAACATAGACGCTAACCTTGACAAAAATTCCAGTATTCTTTACCGATGTATACCGCATGATAATTGCATTCAAGTTCAAACTGTGAGTACTATGAAGAGTAAAGGATTGCACCACATTTAACATGTAAAACCGTTTATTGAAAGACAATCTGTTTTTTAACTTTGTCTTTGCCATAAAACTTTTCACTTCACATTTCTAGTATGCATTGTCAGACTTAGAATCTGTTAACATGCAACAATGTTTGAAGTTAAATATCCAGTCAAGAACGAAGAGAACTTATTTAAACAGAAATTATGAATGCATTGTTATTGTGAACAGACGACACAGTGTTATAGTAAGGCTTACATACTTAGAACATATACTGGTACTGCTATTGAGATTTTAATGCAACATTTTGGTATACTTGAAAATACATTCTGGATTTAAAGTACTTTCTGTGAGATACCAGATGAAACAGTGGTTAGTTTATGTGACAGCTACACGATTGTATCACGACGCTACTAATGAGTGACAATTTACTATGTTGCTTTTGCGGTGTTTCTGTTTCATATCTGCACAGTTTTTCCGAATTATTCTGGAAAATAAAACACGTTTTAGTTGTAACTTTTGTGGTATAGCTACAATGAGACAGCCTCTTCTGTAGCACAACAATACGTTACAGCACAGTACTTTCTTCATCACGGCAATAAGCGTAATAACTAAGATATCTATACGCAAAGCATTTCACTTTTGTTTATCATGAGGTAAGTACATTGACTTCTACAGAACTTAGCTTTCGGAAGACGATAACTACGAGACTTCCACAGAGATTATCTTACAACAAGACGCACATTTAGCGCTACAGGACACGTATTTGAGTGATTAATTTTGCACTTAAATCATTTATTTTTAAAGATGTTTGAAGTACAATGATACAAAGGTTTTCGTGATACATTTCATTTCATTGCTGTAATCTGTATAATTTTGCACTTAAATCATTTATTTTTAAAGATGTTTGAAGTACAATGATACAAAGGTTTTCGTGATACATTTCATTTCATTGCTGTAATCTGCAACACCTGAGGGTGTAATTACATTAACCCTCAGGGGGGTACACGTTTACTTTGTGTACCATGTGTTTGGCAAGCACAAGGAGCCCTAGCTAATATGGTATTTGCTTATACAACTTTACACATCGGTACCATATTTCTCTAACACATAATTACACAGCTATCTGATCATTTAACTGAGAGAGACAAACTTTTTTACTACAGCAGTGACAGATGTTTACGTAATTACACCGTTGGATAACTTCACACTTACGAAATTGTATTTTGTCTGTACTTTGTGAACTGTTCATATTTTTTCGGACCCATTGTGATATTATGAGAGCTTTGAATGATATATTTGGTATGGGATCACGATTTTTAAAGTACGTTTGAGGTAGATGACACTATTGAAATGAGCAGAGGATTTTTTATAGGTTTTATCATTATTGCAGAAAGCTACGACGTTTTTGAGATTTGACTGAGGTGTCATGATGTTATGATGACGATGTGTATTACACTGTTGCGGTATGTTTATGATCAATAAGCTGATGCTATATGAGGAATTTGATTACGCTACGAATTTATTAAGATGAAATATTGAAGAAGTGTCGACAAATATGTATATGTGTAATAAGGTAAGGAATAATGAATAGTGGTTAGGGACTCTGGATTTGTGGGAAAGGATGTTGGAAATCAAGAATCGTACTTTAAGAATTATGAAATGTGTAAATGTGTGAATGTATAACAATGCCAACGAAAATATTTTTGGACATTGTTATATTTATAGGATTTTTTTCTACATATTTGCAACGCAAATTCTGGAGCTGTGAAATTTTTAAATGAGACTGTCACTGCTGTCGTAAATATTTCGGTAACAAAGTTAAGTGACCTTCACGTAATGCGTCGTGAGCGCCTAGCAGTGCCACCTGCCTGAAGAAAAAGCCATTAGGTGGAGAAATAAAAAAGAGACCATTAACCTCACTATTGACATTCCTTTCTAGAAAACATCGCAAAAACGACCCGCTCGAACTTGAAAACATATGATTACACTGTGGAGCTCTTAATTTATGATATTTACTAAAATGCCTAATGAGACGTTGAGAAACATTTTACATCAATTGTCTTTCTAGTTGAGAGATTTTTTCTGCCTTTGGAGACGACATTTGCCTAGTGAATGACGTTCATATGTTGCTTTATATATATATATATATATTTGCTCATTTCGTTTATTATCTAGTTTCTAGCTGCACTGCAGCATTGATTAAATTAAAATTTAATAGATGTACTAATATAAATATTTTATGCCTACAGATTCAGTAAATAATTTTATGATCTATTCAAAAAAATGAAGGAGCATAAAAAGACATTTCCAGTCACAGGAATTGCATACGGAATTTTCTTTTCAACTACTTGGTAATTTTTTTGGTAGAATAACTTCTTGTGGTGCACCACTTTAATTACATAGACATTAAGATGTGAATATACATTTCCCTTGTCTGCATTGTTGTCTTTAGTGTAATATTTTTTCTGCTTGAGCTATGTCGTGTTCAGATATAAGTTATTGCATTTGCTGCTGCTGTTTGCCAGGCATAGTGCTACTATATTTCACTTTGTATTACTCTGTTAAGCTAGTTTTACTACTGATTTATTTTTCTTGTTGCTGCACATTGGCTCATATTAGTTGTAATGTATCATTGCTTGGTAATTTAGATTTACTGCAGCTTGCTTTCACAATTTCCATTTTTTTTCATTGCTGTTTGTATTAATTGTTTTATGCTGCTGCATTGCCTCGTCCCTTAGTTTAGCATCTGAGCTCAGTAGATTTAAGTTAGCTTAAGAGGGTGTAGACTATATAAGCGAATGAGTTGCGATGAATAGGAACAAATGCATTGAGAGAGTTATATGAAAAAAGTACAGAAAGCAGGTATAGAAAGGACTTTTTGGGAATAATGATGAACGAAGGGGGATCTCCAACCAAAAAAGGTTTTTTTTTTGGCAAAATACTGCAGTACCAAATGTTACACTGAAAACAAACCCTGTCCTTTCCCCCTGTGTTGTTCTGCTATGTGTTTGTGTACTCTTGTATATTTGTGTTTTTCCTGTCTTTATGTGTTTAGCTAATAAGAGTTATGTTGTAGAATTTTTCTGATAATATGTTATTTTCTTTGTAAAGATGTTTAGACATTATTTATTCTGTTCTGTTGTAATGCTCATGTGTGACATTAATGTTTCAAAAACTATTCTCATTATTTTATATATTCACTTACATCATAATTCCTGTAACACTGATGTATCTGTTTATTTCTATTCTTTTGTAAAGCCTGTACTACTACAAATTTATCTGTACTATTATGTTCTTTAATGATGTACACTCCTGGAAATTGAAATAAGAACACCGTGAATTCATTGTCCCAGGAAGGGGAAACTTTATTGACACATTCCTGGGGTCAGATACCTCACATGATCACACTGACAGAACCACAGGCACATAGACACAGGCAACAGAGCATGCACAATGTCGGCACTAGTACAGTGTATATCCACCTTTCGCAGCAATGCAGGCTGCTATTCTCCCATGGAGACGATCGTAGAGATGCTGGATGTAGTCCTGTAGAACGGCTTGCCACATCATTTCCACCTGGCGCCTCAGTTGGACCAGCGTTCGTGCTGGACGGGCAGACCACGTGAGACGATGCTTCATCCAGTCCCAAACATGCTCAAGGGGGGACAGATCCGGAGATTTTGCTGGCCAGGGTAGTTGACTCACACCTTATAGAGCACGTTGGGTGGCACGGGATACATGCGGACGTGCATTGTCCTCTTGGAACAGCAAATTCCCTTGCCGGTCTAGGAATGGTAGAACGATGGGTTCGATGACGGTTTGGATGTACCGTGCATTATTCAGTGTCCCCTCGACGATCACCAGTGGTGTACGGCCAGTGCAGGAGATCGCTCCCCACACCATGATGCCGGGTGTTGGCCCTGTGTGCCTCGGTCGTATGCAGTCCTGATTGTGGCGCTCACCTGCACGGCGCCAAACACGCATACGACCATCATTGGCACCAAGGCAGAAGCGACTCTCATCGCTGAAGACGACACGTCTCCATTTGTCCCTCCATTCACGCATGTCGCGACACCACTGGAGGCGGACTGCACGATGTTGGGGCGTGAGCGGAAGACGGCCTAACGGTGTGCGGGACCGTAGCCCAGCTTCATGGAGACGGTTGCGAATGGTCCTCGCCGATACCCCAGGAGCAACAGTGTCCCTAATTTGCTGAGAAGTGGCGGTGCGGTCCCCTACGGCACTGCATAGGATCCTACGGTCTTGGCGTGCATCTGTGCGTCGCTGCTGTCCGATCCCAGGTCGACGGGCACGTGCACCTTCCGCCGACCACTGTCGACAACATCGATGTACTGTGGAGACCTCACGCACCACGTGTTGAGCAATTCGGCGGTACGTCCACCCAGCCTCCCGCATGCCCACTATAGGCCCTCGCTCAAAGTCCGTCAACTGCACATACGGTTCACGTCCACGCTGTCGCGGCATGCTACCAGTGTTAAAGACTGCGATGGAGCTCCGTATGCCACGGCAAACTGGCTGACACTGACGGCGGCGGTTCACAAATGCTGCGCAGTTAGCGCCATTTGACGGCCAACACCGCGGTTCCTGGTGTGTCCACTGTGCCGTGCGTGTGATCATTGCTTGTACAGCCCTCTCGCAGTGTCCGGAGCAAGTATGGTGGGTCTGACACACCGGTGTCAATGTGTTCTTTTTTCCATGTCCAGGAGTGTATTTTGTACCTTTGTTATTGTATTCTTATGTTATAAAATTGTAATTGATACCAGTTCATCAAAATAAGTAACTTGTAAGTTACATTTCACTGCAGACGTTTCTGTTGGTCATAGTATATGGACAATATTGTGAGAAGTAGGGACTGTTAGTGTTTGCATGTGTGTTAATAATTCAGCGAGGGACTGGGTAACAGCATTGCTGGTTCTAACGACAATTCCAAAAACTTTGTGAGTGCACATGTGGTGGTTATGGACCTGCTATATTATCTGCTAGACTCTTCAATGGTGATTATGCACCTGCACAGTCACAAGGGATGGCTGCTGGCCATCTCTACATGGACTACAGTGGGTCTGCATCTTTGATGACCCACCAATACCATTATTTCTACAAGGACTACAGTGGGTCTACACCTTCGCTGACTCACCAGAACCATTATTTCTACAAGGACTGCAGTGGGTCTGCATCTCTGGTTGCCCACCAATACCGTAATGTCTACCAGGACTACAGTGGGTCTACTCTGTGATGACCTACCTACCAATATTCTTCAAAACTTCGAATGACTCTGCTGTGGGTTTGCTCTGTTGTGGCCCATTACCTGTCTGCATGTCGAGAATCAGCACTGTCTTTCCGTTGGAAGGACAACACTACTTCTTCAAGACTGCATGGAAATCCACTACTTCAGTGTGCATTTTCTTTTACTGCTCAGACTTTGAGAAAAACACTGCAATTTTACTGTGATGAATGATCAGGACTGTCTTTATGGACTGTGAGAAAATTTTAGCTTTTGACCAACATTGTATCGACAAGTGTGTGCATTTGATATCTTTGTTATTGTAATTATGAAAAATTTTATCAAATCATTATTGGCCACTGCCCAAAACAATTTGTAAAATTTTTTGTGTGGAGCGTGGGGGCTATGTAAGTAGGCTGTTTATGTTTTCGTATTGGCAATGTTACGTAGCGCTCTGTATGAAAATCGCTGGCTGTGCTGTGTGCAGTCTGTGGCTAGTTTGTATTGTTGACTGCCATTGTAGTGTTGGGCAGCTGGATGTGAACAGCGCGTAGCGTTGCGCAGTTGGAGGTGAACCACCAGCAGTGGTGGATCTGGGGAGAGAAATGGCGGAGTTTTGAAATTTGTAAGACTGGATGTCATGAACTGCTATGTATATTATGATTTTTCAACACTATTAAGGTAAATACATTGTTTGTTCTCTATTAAAATCTTTCATTTGCTAACTATGCCTATCAGTAGTTAGTGCCTTCCGTAGATTGAATCTTTTATTTAGCTGGCAGTAGTGGCGCTCGCTGTATTGCAGTGGTTCGAGTAACGAAGATTTTTGTGAGGTAAGTGATTTGTGAAAGGTATAGGTTAATGTTAGTCAGGGCCATTCTTTTGTAGGGATTTTTGAAAGTCAGATTGCGTTGCGCTAAAAATATTGTGCGTCAGTTTAAGGACAGTCATGTATAATTGTTCTAAGGGGACGCTTCAAGTAGCGCTGTTCAGGGCAATTCTTAAGAGTGTCACCATAATCCCTGGTAAGGTAGATACATTTAGTAGTAGGCGGCATAGCTGTATTCATTTTATGCGTTGTACCTTCAAGCTCATAGGTGCTGGTACTTATTCTTGACGCCTGCAGTGCTTTACGAAGACCTATTCCAGCGATAATATTATTAACGGTAGCGGAATTTCCATATCGGAACTTTATTGGAGATAGCCATTGCAGCGTCGCCACAAAGCCTCGGGGAGACCAATAGTAATATCTGCAGACGCCGTCGGACACCTCAGCAATATTCACGCAGCCTCGGGCAGCACCAATAACGGCTGCCTACTGTAAGTGCAAGAGTGACCATGTGCCTCACTTCCTTGCACTGCACGGCGTTCGACACGGCAGCAGCAGCAGCGTGTGGCAGCTACAACTTAACACTTTATGTCTTTTGTGCAGCGTATTTATTTCACATAGCCACTGATTTTTGGAAGGTGTCAGTTTCAGTAACGGGAGTTGTGTGCTACCTAATGGCCTTTCTTACAATGTTTTCCTGTCTTGAACATTTGTAACATAAACCTAAGGATATCATGGGTGCAGCTAACCACACCGTATTCTCACATTATAAGAATGTCAGAAGCTACATGACACACATATGTATGTACAGCAACGGTAAATACTCTACTACAATCAAACACTCTATACAGTTTCGCCCGAATTGAGGCCATTTACAAACAAAAAGTCCAAAGTAGAAAAAAAAATGATTTCAATGAACAGATGTTTAGACTACAATCGGTAATAAATTTTCAGCTATATTTAATGAAATGGAACTACATGATATCAGAGACCTTTCCAACTTGTAAATATCTGTTATGTATGTATGCGGACGAAGGAGATCAATGAAAATTTGTACCAAGACGAGACTCGAACCCAGGTATCCGGTTCTCTGGGCAGATGCACCAATCACTACTCCACGCTGACCTAGTACAGTGGCCTAGTGACCATAAGACCCATGTTCGAATACTGGCTTTGCCACAAAGTTTCATTGTTCCCTCAGTTTGCAGACATGCATTACGAATGTATGAGACTTGGAAAGGTCTCTGAACTGTATATTTACATTTGATCAATGCACCTATGCCTGGGTTTCAGGCAGGATCTCACGTTTCGTTCAGTGCTGACGTACTATTCCAACACTGTCGCTGAACCTGTGTAATATTCTTTGAATGTAGGGGGAGTATCAAGATGGCTGAAGGGAGAATGCGAATTTGGTGTGCGGAGGAAATTGTGTTAGGGAAGCCTGTGCAGTATTGAAAAGCCGCTGTGCCAGGGTGACGTGGTGATTAGCACATTTGTCTAGTGGGCAGGAGACTCAGGTTGGAATTCCAATTTAGTACAAATTTCTTTCGTGGCTTCAAATGTTCAAATGTGTGTAAAATCTTATGGGACTTTTCTGCTAAGGTCATCAGTCCCTAAGCTGACACACTACTTAACCTAAATTATCCTAAGGACAAACACACACACTCATGCCCGAGGGAGGGCTCGAACGTCCGCCGGGACCAGCGGCACAGTCCATGACTGCAGCGCATAAGACCGCTCGGCTAATCCCGCGCGGCTTCGTTGCTTCAGTCAGCAAGTTATAGTGACACTATCCACTATTTTAGGTTAAAGTGTCAGTGGCTGAAAGTAGCATGGAGGCTGCCACGGTTACTGCAGTAACAGTGCTGGCTGTCAGCCACGCTACGTTAACACGAAGGGCACAATAACAGATGCGCAAGTGAGCCGCGAAGCGAGGACAGGATAGTTATCTAGTCGTGACCACCACACTCAAGCGAATCTCTTTCATATGGGCGATGTGACTAGAGACCAGGTTTTAGAGAAACAAATGGACATAAAACGAGGCTGAATTTGAGGAAAGGACGTCATTCAGTTCTGGTACTGGGTCATCGCTCAGTAGTCGCATTAAGACACGGGAGCAGAGGTAGACAGCGAGATGAGTGGCAGCGCCAGCAGCAGCAGCCGGTTCGAGACAAGGTTGCTTCTGCCACCGCATTCGATCCCTCCAGAGACTTGGTGCCACATCGCCGCCAGCTCGCTGCCTGTGTCTGTTGCTGGTGACAATGAGGCGCAGAGAGGGACTTGGCGTCACAGCGTTAAGACGATCTCCGCCGCCTGTCCGACCTGCTGTCTCCGCCACAGGTCCCGGCAAAGGTTCGAGTCCTCCCTCGGGCATGGGTGTGTGTGTTTGCCCTTAGAATAATTTAGGTTAAGTAGTGTGTAAGCTTAGAGACTGACGACCTTAGCAGCTACGTTCCATAAGATTTCGCAAACATTTGAACATTTTTTTTTTTCGACCACAGAGGAGCGAAGACTGTGAGTGCTGTGTTCGGATGAGTACTGAGTTGGCATCCCTTCGCTCACAGCTGCAAGCGGCGCTGACTTCGGTCGTGCAGCTTGCCAATGGGCACCACTGTGGTGAGCCGAACTTGGGTATCAGGGGGATGTCAACCTCGTCCCGTCTGTCCCCGGATCGGTCTGCCGCTGTGGTGGCCCCTGTTGCTGCCCGCAGTGGCGCTGAGCCCTCGCCTGTGGTTGATTGGGAGGTCGTTCTAAGGTGTGTCAGGCTGCGAAAGACGTCCCCGGAGGCTGATCAGAAAGCCTCCCCGGTGCGTCTGACAAACAGGATTCAGGCACTGTCTCTGGCTGAGCCAGATGCAGCTGCCTACCCTGTTTCAGAGGATGATTCTCAGCCTTCAAGGTCCGGGCAATCGCAGAGGGTGGGCTTATTGGTAGTTGGGAGCTCAAATGTTACGCGCGTAATGGGGCCCCTTGGGGAAATGGCGACTAAGGAGGGGAAGAAATCCATTGTGCACTCCATGTGCATTCCGGGTGGAGTAATTCCTGAAGTGGAAAGGGTCCTTCCGGATGCCATGAAGAGCACAGGGTGCAGCCAGCTGCAGGTGGTGGCACATGTCGGCACTAATGACGTGTGTCGCTTTGGATCTGAGAACTGTCTGGATTCCAGCGGCTATCTGATTTGGTGAAGACTGCCGGTCTTGCTTACGAGATGAAGGCAGAGCTCACCATCTGCAGCATCGTTGACAGAACCGACTGCGGACCTTTGGTACATAGCCGGGTGGAGGGTCTGAATCAGAGGTTCAGACGGTTTGGCGAGCGTGTTGGCTGCAGATTCCTTGACTTGCGCCATAGGGTGGTGGGGTTTCGGGTTCCGCTGAATAGGTCAGGAGTTCACTACACTCAGCTGACGGCTACACGGGTAGCGGAGGCTGTGTGGCGTGGACTGGGCGGTTTTTCTAGGTTAGAAGGCCTCGGGAAAGTACGGGGTGGGCTGCAATCTCAAAGGGTGCATGGCAAATACAGGACGTGCTTGGATCAAGGAACAGTCGGAATTGTAGTTGTAAATTGTTGTAGTTGTGCTGGGAAAGTCCCTGAGCTTCAAGCGCTAATAGAAAGCACAGAAGCTGAAATCGTTATAGGTACAGAAAGCTGGCTAAAGCCTGAAATAAGTTCTGCAGAAATTCTTACGAAGTCTCAGACGGTGTTCAGGAAAGATAGATTAGGCAGAATTGGTGGTGGAGTGTTCGTGTCTGTCAGTAGTGTTTTATCTTGTAGTGAAGTCGAAGTAGATACTCCGTGCGAATTGGTATGGTTGGAGGTTATACTTAACAGCCGAACTAAGTTAATAATTGGCTCCTTCTACCGATCCCCGGACTCCGATGATATAGTTACTGAACAGGTCAGAGAAAATCTGAGTCTCGTAACAAATAAATACCCCACTCATACGGTTATAGTTGGTGGGGACTTCAACCTTCCCTCGATATGTTGGCAAAAATAATTGTTCAAAACCTGTGGTAGGCAGAAAACATCTTCCAAGATTGTCCTAAATGCTTTCTCCGAAAATCATTTCGAGCAGTTAGTCCACGAACCCACGCTAATTGTAAATGGTTGCGAAAACACACTTGACCTCTTAGCCACAAACAATCCAGAGCCAATAGAGAGCATCATGACTGATACAGGGATTAGTGATCACAAGGTCGTTGTAGCTAGGCTCAATACCGTTTCTTCCAAATCCACCAGAAACAAACGTAAAATAATTTTTTTTAAAAAAGCGGATAAAGTGTCACTAGAAGCCTTCCTAAGAGACAATCTCCATTCCTTCCGAACTGACTATGCAAATGTAGACGAGATGTGGCACCAATTCAAAGATATAGTAGCAACAGGAATTGAGAGATTCATACCTCATAAATTGGTAAGAGATGGAACTGATCCTCCATGGTACACAAAACAGGTCCGAACGCTGTTGCAGAGGCAACAGAAAAAGCATGCGAAGTTCAGAAGAACGCGAAATCCCGAAGATTGGCTAAAATGTACAGACGCGCGAAATTTGGCACGGACTTCAATGCGAGATGCCTTTAATAGGTTCCACAAAGAAACATTGTCTCGAAATTTGGTAGAAAATCCGAAGAAATTCTGGTCGTATGTAAAGTACACAAGCGGCAAGACGCAGTCAATACCTTAGCTGCGCAGTGCCGATTGTACTGTTACCGACGACTGTGCCGCTAAAGTGGAGTTATTGAACGCAGTTTTCCCAAATTCCTTCACCAGGGAAGACGAATGGAATATTTCAGAATTTGAAACACGAACAGCTGCTAGCATGAGTTTCTTAGAAGTAGATACCTTAGGGGTGGCGAAGCAACTCAAATCGCTTGATACGGGCAAGTCTTCAGGTCCAGATTGTATACCGATTAGGTTCCTTTCAGATTACGCTGATACAATAGCTCCCTACTTAGCAATCATATACAACCTCTCGCTCACCGATAGATCTGTACCTACAGATCGGAAAATTGCGCAGGTCGCACCAGTGTTTAAGAAGGGTAGTAGGAGTAA
Organism: Schistocerca piceifrons; assembly: GCF_021461385.2. Classification (NCBI taxonomy): domain Eukaryota; kingdom Metazoa; phylum Arthropoda; class Insecta; order Orthoptera; family Acrididae; genus Schistocerca; species Schistocerca piceifrons. The sequence goes on along the minus strand of NC_060141.1, from coordinate 532,927,714 downwards.
TCCATCGAACTACAGACCTATATCATTGATGTCGCTTTGCAGTAGGGTTTTGGAGCATGTATTGTATTCAAACATTATGAATCACCTCGAAGGGAACGATCTATTGATACGTAATCAGCATGGTTTCAGAAAACATCTTTCTTGTGCAACGCAGTTAGCTCTTTATTCGCGTGAAGTAATGGCCGCTATCGATAGGGGATCACAAGTTGATTCCGTATTTCTAGATTTCCGGAAAGCTTTTGATACCGTTCCTTACAAGCGAATTCTAATCAAGCTGCGGGCCTATGGGGTATCGTCTCATTTGTGCGACTGGATTCGTGATTTCCTGTCAGGAAGGTCGCAGTTCGTAGTAATAGACGGCAAATCATCGAGTAAAACTGAAGTGATATCAGGTATTCCCCAGGGAAGCGTCCTGGGACCTCTGCTGTTCCTGATCTATATAAATGACCTGGGTGACAATCTGAGCAGTTCTCTTAGGTTGTTCGTAGATGATGCCGTAATTTACCGTCTAGTAAGGTCATCCGAAGACCAGTATCAGTTGCAAAGCGATTTAGAAAAGATTGCTTTATGGTGCGGCAGGTGGCAGTTGACGCTAAATAAGGAAAATTGTGAGGTTATCCACATGAGTTCCAAAAGAAATCCGTTGGATTTCGATTACTCGATAAATAGTACAATTCTCAAGGCTGTCAATTCAACTAAGTACCTGGGTGTTAAAATTACGAACAACTTCAGTTGGAAAGACCACATAGATAATATTGTGGGGAAGGCGAGCCAAAGGTTGCGTTTCATTGGCAGGACACTTAGAAGATGCAACAAGTCCACTAAGGAGACAGCTTACACTACACTCGTTCGTCCTCTGTTAGAATATTTCTCCGCGGTGTGGGATCCTTACCAGGTGGAATTGACGGAGGACATCGAAAGGGTGCAAAAAAGGGCAGCTCGTTTTGTATTATCTCGTAATAGGGGAGAGAGTGTGGCAGATATGATACGCGAGTTGGGATGGAAGTCATTAAAGCAAAGACGTTTTTCGTCGCGGCAAGATCTATTTACGAAATTTCAGTCGCCAACTTTCTCTTCCGAATGCGAAAATATTTTGTTGAGCCCAACCTACATAGGTAGGAATGATCACCAAAATAAAATAAGAGAAATCAGAGCTCAAGCAGAAAGGTTTAGGTGTTCGCTTTTCCCGCGCGCTGTTCGGGAGTGGAATGGTAGAGAGATAGTATGATTGTGGTTCGATGAACCCTCTGCCAAGCACTTAAATGTGAATTGCAGAGTAGTCATATAGATGTAGATGTAGATGTAGATGAAGAGCAGCGGGGCCGGCCCCTGGTGTGCTCCTCAGCTGCGAAGCGTAACTGTCGCAACTGGCCGTGGCCTCGCCTTCGCCGCTGGGTCAGAGTCCTGACACAGCATCGCCGGGCGTCGTCGTAGGAGCCAGCGCTAGCTGCACCGTCCAGAGCTCACGAGGAGGGGCGTGCATACCTCATTTAGAAATGAAGATTTTTTTTCATCTGTCATCCGACTTGTTGGATACGGCTCGCCACGAATTCCTATCCTGTGCCAACCTCATCTCAAAGTAGCACTTGCCCCTCCGTGCTCAATTATTCACCGCTGGATGTATCTCAGGTCTTCCTCTACAGTTTTTACCCTCTACAGCTCCCTCTAGTAGCGTGGATGTTATTCCCTGATGTCTTACAAGATGTCCTACCGTCCCACCCCATAAGTGTTTTTCATACATTCCTTTCCTCGCCGATTCCCTGGAAAATCTCTTTACTTCTTTGCTTATCAGTCCACCTTATTTTTAATATTCTTTAGCAACAACACATCTCAACTACTTCGATTGTCTTATTTTCAAGTTTTCCTACAGTCCTTGTTTCACTTCCACACAATTCTGTGCTCCAAACGTACAGTCTCAGAAATTCCTTCCGCAAATTGTGGACTATGTTTGATACTAGTACACTTCTCTTGACTAGGAATCCCTTTTGTCACTGCTAGTCTGTTTGTTATGTCCTCCTTTCTCCGGCGTCCAAGGTTATTTTGCTGACTGGGTAGTAGAAATCCTTAACTTCATCTGTTTCGTGACCATCAATCGAGATGTTAAGTTTCTCGCTGTTCTCATTTCTGCTGCTTCTCATTACTTTCGTCTTTCTTAGATTTCCTCTGAATCTATTCTCTACTCATTAGAATGTTCATTCCATTCAGCACTTCATGTAATTCTTCTTCACTTTACTCAGGATAGCAACGTCATCAGTGAATCTTATCATTGATATCCTTTCACCTGGAATTTTAATTCCACTCCTGAACCTTCCTTTTATTTCCATCATTGCTTCCTCGATGTTCTGATTGAACAGTAGGGGCGAAACACTAAATCTCTCTCTAACACCTTTTTTAATCCGGGAACTTCGTTCTTCGTCGTCCACTTTATTCCCTCTTGCCTCTTGTACGTATTGTCTCTCTCTATGACTTACCCCGATTTTGCTCGGAATATTATTCTTCTCGTCAATTTGGATGCATGAGCTGTTAAGATGATTGAGCGATAATTATCGCACTTGTCAGCTCTTGCAGTTTTCGAAATTGTGTGGATGACATTTTTCCGAAATTCAGATGGTATATCGCCAGACTCATACATTCCACACACTGACGTGAATAATCGTTTTATTGCTTCTTCACCCAATTATTTTAGGAATTCTGATGGAATGTTATCTATTCCTTCTGCCTTATTTGATCTAAGTATCCGAAAGCTCTTTCTAATTCTGATTCTAATACAGGATTCCCTATCTCTTCTAAATCAACGTTGTTTCTTTTTGTATCACATCGGAGAAATCTTTTCCCTCATAGAGGCCTTCAGAGTACTCTTTCCACCTATCTCTTCTCCCCTTTTCATTTAACAGTGAAATTCCCGTTGCACTCTCAATATTACCACCCTTGCTTTTAATTTCAGCGAAGGTTGTTTTGAATTTCCTATCTGCTGACTCTGTCCTTCCGACAATCATTTCTTTTTAGATATCTTCACATTTTTCATGCAGCCATTTCGATTTAGCTTCCCTGCACTTGCTATTTATTTCATTCCTCAGTATCTTTTACTTCTGCATTCCTCAAATATCCTGAACATTTTTGTACTTCCTTCTTTCATCGATCAGTTGAAGTATTTTTCTGTTACCCATCGTCTCTTTGCAGTTACCTTCTTTGTGCCTATGCATTTCTTTCCAACTTCTGTGACGGCCCTTTTTAGAGATGTCCATTACTCTTCAAATGTACTGCCTACTGATCTATTTCTTATTGCTCTATCTATAGCCTTAGAGAACTTCACGTGTATCTCGTCATTCCTTAATATTTCTGCATCCCGCTTCTTTGTGTATTGATTCTTCCTGACTAATCTCTTAAGCTTCAGCCTACTATACATCACTACTACATTGTGATCAGAGTCTGTATCTGCTCCTGGGTACTCCTTACAATCCATAGAGTATTAGCTATTATTAGATGAAGTTTATTACAGCACTCAGTTAGCCTTTCTTCTCTTTCATTCGCAGCACCAAGCCCGTATTCTCCTGTAACTCTTTCTGCTACCCCTTCCCCTACAACCGCATTCCAATCTTCACTACTATTAGATTTTATCCCTCTCCAAGTACTAATTACCTGTTCAATTTTCTCACATACTTGCCCTATTTCTTCATCTTTGGCTTGCGATGTCGGCATGTACATCTGAAACACAGTTGTCGGAATTGGTTTGCTGTCGATTCTGATGAGAACAATCCTATCACTGAACTCTTCACAGTACCTCACTCTCTGCCAAATCTTCCTATTCGTAATGAAGCTCACTTTCATTATACCATTTTCTGCTTCTTTTGATCTTACTCTACTAATCTGACATGAAATCCTTGCTAGGCAGTGTTGAGAGTACAGATGGCTCATGATTAGAGAGAAGAAGTAACCTTGTAGAAGACTTTAGGACTTACGGTTCTGCGTATATTGTTTTGTTGTGGTTAATTTTTATCGTGGATAATGGATGCATAGGTGAAATCAGAGAGATGAGGTGTTATCAGCGAAGAAGCGATGCAGTCATTAATGCATCAGGTGGCTCATTTGAGAGTGGATAATGTGGTTATGTTTAATGAATTACGAGGAAAGAGTCGCGAGATAGAAGTGTTGCAGTCGCAAAACCTTGGGAGTGGATCCTACTGTGGCGAATCTTGTTTCTCCTTTCTCTGGTAGAGTGTCTGAGGATGTATTGGCATTGATAGAGGATCACCTGACATAAGGGGTTGGTCAGATGAACAGATGTTGCAGATCGCAAGGTTACGTTTGTCAGGAGAAGCAAAATTATTCGTAAGGTGCCTTGCGAAATATTGAAACTCCTGACCAGCTGATGCAGGGGTTGTAACAACAATGCAGGAAGAAGAGTAGTGCAAGGTTTATTCACGAACAATTAGAGATGGTATCCAGGAGACATAATCATACAGTTAGAGACTTTGCGGATAGAATTATGAAAATGAATGTTCACATATACGAGCTGTCATTAAACGAGGAGGTAAATAAAGTGGTGCCGCAGGATGTGAGTAACGAGAGCTGGATCTTGGGGTTTGACATCGGAAATGTCTAGGAGACTGCGCAAGGCGTCGCCCAAGGTTTTTAATGAAGGGGTTGGGTTAGCTCTGAAATACGAAGAAATCGACAGGGGTAAGGGAGCGAAACAGGTATTTACATCGAATATTACGTGTTTTAAATGTGGTCGAACAGGACATGTACAAATATGCTGTTACTATTAACGGGACCTGCGGCACAACTGGAGTAACGAGGGTCGCCAACAATTTGGTGGAAATGGCAGTACAGGAGGTTTTGATCAACGGCAAAATTATAGGGATAATGGTAGAGGTAGTCCAGAGAATAAGAACGGTCCTTTAAGTTTAGAAAGGAGCTCCAGGGACGCAGACAGTATTTCCTAGTAGGAATACGTTCAGTCACAACCAATGCAGAGGTGGAATATGCCAAAATGGGTGTCGTGGATGGAAGAGAGTATGAAGTACTGTTGGAAACGGCAGCATAAGTGTCAGTATCCTCGAGAAAATTGCTGGGTAGAAGGTAGTGGAACCCACTACGATATGACTTGCGTAGTGTAGGGGATATTGATATACGGCCACTGAGAACTGTAATGATGAATTTTTTAGATGAGACAACCAAGTTCAGACAGTATGGGGAAGTGGTGTCTCATGTAAGCGACGGGTACTGCGTGATACTATGGTTAGATTTTCTGCATCAACATCATGGCACAATGACCTGCCAGGAGGTATAGTAGAACTGAGCATAGCGCCATGTGAGACATATGTGCAGAGTTGTTTAGAGACATTCCCTTTACAAATAAACAGACGTGTTGTTGAGTAACAGCCTTTTTTGCAACTTAATAATGTGGCGACTGCTTACCTGACTACATATTCAGACGGTTCTCGAGAGAATCTGGCACATTAGCTGATAGGGAAGTTGCTGCGTGCAGTGTCTGCCGCACATTGATGTCTTGGGACTGCCACAGGGGCGCTGCCGAGTCCAGTTACCCTGTGTTGGCCACTGACCAGGGATTTTTCGAAACTGGATCGAAAAGTTAGTACCTAATAACCAATGCTCCCAGGGTGGAGTTGCCCAACACTTATTCTTCATTGGTGAAAATGTACATCATAGGGCCTAACAACTGCAGGCCTCAGATCTGCGTGTGTGTGTGTGTGTGTGTGTGTGTGTGTGTGTGTGTGTGTGTGCGGGAGGAGGTAGGGGGGAGGGGCAAACAGGGTTATCTCCCCGGGCAGCAATATTGGGGGAACCAATTTCATATTCTTGAAGGAAAAATCCTTGTTACACGAAGCACCTAGTATACAGGGCACGATGGCCCATATATTGTTCATATGATTTTCAAACGCCTCCCCGTTAATATTTGAACAGTTTTGAAAACTTTCTAGGTTGATATCTGAATGAATCATAAGTTGATTTTTGAACGCGCGACGCCTCTGACAGGGTAATTGCAGTCGCATCTAGAAATAAAAAAAACTTGGGTCAATCCTAGCGGCCGATTCCACCCGTGGGGTTTGAGCAATGACGTCAAACCTAAGACAAAGACTCTACACGGAGGTAATCTTTGAAAGCAACCATAATATTCGTAAACAAACGAATGTAGCATACGATACAATTACAATCACAGTTATCGTGATTAATTACTCAGCCACGAATTATATCGAAAAGATACGAAGGTAATGAAAGTAAATAAGAATAGAAAAACAGGTATAGATGTGCCTGAAATAAATTATCATTGAAATTTATGCGAGTGAGAAAAGTACAGGGAACCTTTATATCCATTACAGTGTATTACATTGTGAAGTCGTAATATTGTGATACAGCATTAATTTATTATTAAATAATTATTGAATTAACTGGACTACTGCGGAAAAGTAGGGGTTTAGAGCTGAGAGAAACTAAAATGTAACACAGCAACGGGAAAAATTAAATAAATATTAACATATACAAAAAAATTTAGAAAAAAATACAGGAGCATGAAAAGTTGAGAAACCGACGCAGAAATCCTTAACTAAAAGCCAGTACACAAATAATGAAAATTCCCAAAATGTAAAAAAATTGGAATCGGTAACTAGAATTAAGCTATATAGATCAACTGTAGTTACCGATTGTAGCCATTCCACATTTGTTATTTAGACCATTTTTGAAACAAGTGTGTGCACTACAATGCTAATTGTTTTCTACATTCGGTATTACTCTCTTCACTATATTTTACTTTTTCGCAGTAGTTCAGCAATCAATATGAACTCTACAAATCCTACAAAAACCGAGTTCACACACTTACTGCAAACGTGTCCAAAATCATGAACCATCGAGTGGTTGGAATCGGTAACCGATATAGACCACTTGTGTAGGTCAACGCTAGTTATCGATTGCAACGTTTCCATGGTTCATTATTTAGTTTGTTTTTCTAGCAAGTGTGTACACTGAAATGTAATAGTATTTCTACGTTTGTAATTGCTCTCGAAAATACTGGGATAAGTGACAAATATTGGAATCGGTAACTAGAATTAAGCTGTATAAGAGGTCAATTCTAGTTACCGACATCGAGAGGTATGTGCAGTGAAAAATAATAGGACCTTTGCACTTGTAATTTCTCTCTAAACTCCTGCGAAAAAGGGACTAATATTGGAATCGGGAACTAGAAGTAACGAGTATAGGTCAATTCTCGTTATCCAGCCCAATAATTGTTACTTTATGTGAATTTCATGGTTTGTGCACTCGCTTTTTTAGGATTTTTGTGTCAGTTTCTCAAAATTTCATCCTACCGTTTCATATTTGTTAATATTTATTTCATTTTTCCGTAGTTGTATTACATTTTAGAATCTCCCCGCCCAAAACCCCCACTTTCCAGTGGTAGTTCCGTTAGATTCAATTAGTATTGTAAAAAATTAACGCTACACTAGTAAGGGGAAATTGTACGGTCCCCGGTTAGTAGCGGCTTGGTTCTATTCTCGGAATAGCACGGAAAACGCGTTGGATGAACATGTGATAATGCATAACCGGTGCTTGTAGTAGGCTTAACAGGCATTTGCTATTGGTACTTCGCGAACAATATTTTGTCGTGTCATTTATGTAAATGACGTAGATAAAAATGACCATTTGTGTCAAAACAGTGCCGCTTGTTAGGCGTGTGTTACAACTGCTGAAATTTTAGAACGGGCTACTTCGCTTTATCTAGCAGACAGTGTGACATAATAGACGTAATCATACTGAGGAACCATACCAATCTTGGGTACAATTCGTATTAACAGCTTTGTACTGGACAACGACACTTTGATTTTTCATGTAGCAAAATGTTTGACTAATTTTGATGAGCTAATACATTCTCTCGCAGAAACGAAAGCAAGCCGTGTAAAACTGTGGCAAGATTAGAGAGGAAAAAATGCTGGGACCCAAAGATTGAAGAAATGTGCACTGTCGTGCTTGTCTCTTGTCTTTACTGATTCTATGTTTCTTGTCACCCTATGTTTATGTCACCCAAGAAGAAAGTTTTTAGTTAATAGGCAGTAAAGAGGGCACATTTTCTGGAGAATTCTCATTCTCCCGGTCATAAGTCATCACATCTAGTATTAATTGTGAGTTTTTTTAAAAGGGGCTAGGATGTGAAAACGACTGATTGGATACAGTAGATGCACCATAGGACATTTTAATCCACTGTCCTGGATATGGGTTTGGTGGCTTCCATTAAGAAATACACACATTTGAATTCCACAGAGCGAAATACGGCGACGTGCGATAAAACAATGCTGTGTGAAGAGACGTGGCTCTGCACTTTGGTACTTTGGCGCACTTAAAACAAATAACATGTCCTTCATTTCCTCGAACATATATGTTTTATACATTAAACTCTTCAGAAAGATATGTGCTACAAAATGAACACATTTTTGAGACATCGATTTTTTTTAAATTTTTGAGGTCCTATCTCAAACGCTCGAGAGAGAGGGGGGCGGCTGACGCCACTAACAAGTATTCGTCCCGGTTCGAAAATATCGTAGCTTCGGGACCGAACAATTGTAAGACAATAGGATGATGAATTGGGTATCATTAGGGACAAGGGAGGATGAATAAGAAATAAAATTCGAAACAGTGAGGTTTGAGAGACTAATTAAATCGACTGGAAGTCTCTCTAAGCTACGATGTTATTCTGTTTCGAATAGGGTATTCTGATTCTGTGTTCGTGGTGCATGTTCGTCTGTCTTATTCTTGGTCTTCAGACTTCGAGTGTGATTCATGTATTCCGTTACAAAGAAAATGGTTTTTGAATCGAAATTTTACGTTCGCATTCGATAGAGCGGTCCCTAATTGATCTAGTTCGGTATTACTATCCTCGATATGTATTAACAGGGACTGTAAAACGCGAAGAATAAACGGAAGTCCAGCTGCGACTCACTGTCGGTAGTGCTGCAGGGCGGTGTTGTTGCTACTGGAGCACTGGTAACTCTTCGAGTTACAAATCCTCTATTAACACATAACGACAAAACAGATGTCGCACTAGACTAATCAGGGCCGCTCTATTGAGTGGGCGCGTAAAATTACGATTTAAAACACATTTGTTTGCAAAGGGAAACAAACGTAAACTGGGCGTCGCATGAAAGACGTGATGAGCGCTGTTTATTTTGTCTGACTCTAGGTACACAATGCAGAAACAAAATTGTATGCATCTGCTGGTACACCAGAGGAAACGCCCTTGCCGACTCTTAGGAGAGACACCCTATGTAATCTATATGTGGGAAGCAAAGAAGTAATCATAATTATGTTTTAAACCCTGCCTGTGTCATTTTATTTGAATTTAAAACATTTTAGTGATCAATGTAAGAACATATCACTACTTTTGCATGCTGAGTTATTACAGTACACTACATTAAGAATAAACTATAGCAGTGCAGTTTAGTGCAGTACATGCTTACACAGGCTATATTTAATCTAGTTAACTAGAAACAAAGCTGGTACTTTTAACATATTTGTTGTCTCCTAAGTTATTGCGGGTGGACTGTTCATTTGGCGTTAGAAGTGCAATATTACTTGATTAGAATTGTGTTTTTCAAAGGAAAACGTGCATCTGTAAGAACTGAGACCTGTTTACAGTACATAAAGCCGCGCAGTCTTAAGAATAACACTACCACTTGCCAAATATCTAACTTCATTTTTGAATCCTTCGATCTACATATTCAGAGAATTTTGTCGGTTGGTTGATTTGGGAGAAGGGAACAAACAGCTAGTTCATCGGTCCAACATCGGATTAAGAAAGGATTGGAAAGGACGTCGGCCGCGGTCTTGCAATGGAACCATCCCGTCGTTTGCCTGAATAGATTTAGTGAAATCACGGAAAACCTAAATCAGGATGGCGGGACACGGGTTTGAACCGTCGTCCTCCCGAATGCAAGTCCAGTGTGCTAACCACTGCGCCACCTCACCCGGTCAGAGAATTTGTAGACTGAATGATGTACGTTTTCTAAAAAATTTTCTGAAGAGCTACGGAAGCAAAAGTCTATCTTCATACTAGGTGAAAGCTTGTTGAACACCTCTGAAAGTACGTAGCTCCATTCTGAGACCCAGATAAAGGTGCTTGTCTTCTATTGGTCATGTGTAAATCAGCTGAAATTAATTTTCATTCTTAACGATAAAACTGCTAATCAGTAAATGTATTGGGAGAGGAGTGTAAGAAGTCCAACACCCTTCTAACAAATATTGTTTGTATGTGCTAAATAATTTTATTTGCGAGTACTTTTCTCCAAACCCGAGAAAATATGCAAAGTAAGACAGCACAAAGGCCTACGCGTCTAAGGGAAAAACTCAATGAACTTAGCTTATTCATTAATTTATATACATGTCGAGTACATTTTAACTTATCTTACTGGAACACATTGAACTTTAAGTACAGTGATCCACTTGGCAGTGTCTACTTCTGGTGTCTTCTCCTCATAGTAACAGGTCGTTATCGCTTGTCTGAGACCGTGTGATCAGCTTCGAACCACTTGAAGGCTTTTTCAGCTGTCATCTGACTTGTGCCTCCCAAAACTGAGTATGCAGTCCTGATTCACAAGCATGTGTCATCATCAATCATTCCAGTTGAAGAACCGCTTTTTAAGGACATTGTCTGAAAACGTATCTAGATTATGAACAAGAATGGACCCAATAGCGATTTTTCTGTGACCACCACATGCTATGTTCCTTCATTTTAAAATTAGCTCCATGCATGCGACAGTCTGTCAATGAAACCCTCTGTTTACTGTTATGAATGTAAGACCCCATCCATAGAAAAGAATAGTAAATAATGCCGTAAAACTTCGCTAAGTACAAATCTGTGATCCTGTTTTTGGTGAAGTTATAAAATATGGTTACAGGAATTTTTTTCTTCTTTAGCTCTGCATCGGCACCATTTGAGGGATCGTGTTTTGCTTTCACTTTCGAGAATCATTCGCAAAACTGAAATGGAGAAGCAGTTAAAAATTCTGCTCATTTAAATGAGTCCATTCCGTATTGTAGGTCACTTTCTCAGTTACTTTTCAAATGTCTGGGCGGAATGAAATAAGTCTGTAAACAGAAGTGGGATGTTTATCTTCCAGTTTTATTGACAAGCGTCATTACATAATACTTAAGTCTATAGGGAAATGTGCCGTGACTCACTCATTGAATACAAAGGTAAGTTGTGGGTGACTGTGCCAATACAGCACAAGATATTGATGTTCTGATAGTCTCCTCAAGTTTGCTACCGGATTCTAACGAAATTTCGGCGGTCTATCTATCCGCCATCTTCAGCTGAACGTAGCTGCTGCTTAGTCTCGCTATCAGCTTCCAGTGGCACTCATCAGCAGAAGCAACATTCCCTTAAATATGGCGGAAAGATGGATCACCGAGATATCGAATCATGTTGATTTCACGATCCGGCGGGAAACCTGAGGAAATTATCAGGAATTATTTCGCTGGGAAAGACTAGGAAGTCATTTTTAATATCCTGTTAGAAACACCACTACAGCCATCCCGTAAGTGATCTGATGAACTTTTTTTAACACTTTCGCTGACATGCGGCTTATAGGACTGTTGCACCCCAGCCCAAGAAAGCCACAAAAAATATTTTTTGTTTCTAACCATGTGCTGAATATTTTATAACGTTGCGAAGTGCACCCCGAATGTATAAAATCTCGAAATGCTTCAAAAAACGGCTTAAATTGTGATATAGCCGGCGTCCTCATGGGTCAGAGGCGAAACCAGCTTCAGAGAGATTGACATTGTGAGTCGTGAGGACGACGGCTACCTCACTTTCTTGCGGGACATGATACAGAAACAGGGTATAAAATATATGAAAACGCATCCAATTAATTGTTATTTATTAAGTATATGTAATCAATAGGAACAAAAATAGTTTTTCGTACAATTAGTGTATTTTTGAAAAGGAAATGCAAACAAATTCATGACAGTCCATACATGGTTGTTGTTGCTGCGAGTTTCTGACCTTAATTTCTTCCTTTATTTCTCGAATTCTTCAAATAGCAACTTCTGCATGTCTTCCGCATTATCTATTTCGCTTGTCTCACAGCATGCTCTCTACCAGTGTATGGTTCTGGAAACATTTAGAAGATGGATTGGGAGTCGGTGTATCGATGTTGCTCTCCAAAAGCCTCTTGATTATTTCCCCCCTAAAATTCTATAAAGGAGTATTATTCTCGGTAATTATTTTGTACAAAAAGTGAGCGTGTACTACTACTGTGTGAAACATAGTTTAAAACGCCACTTTATGGTGCCATCTTAGTGTTTTCCTCAGTGGCAAGAAATAGCTTGACATCTGGTCTGATACATCGATTCCTTGCTTTGCCGCAGTATGGTACCATCTCAGTGTTTTCCTCAGTGGCAAGAAATAGCTTGACATCTGGTCTGACACATCGATTCCTTGCTCTGCCGCAGTATGGTACCATCTCAGTGTTTTCCTCAGTGGCAAGAAATAGCTTGACATCTGGTCTGACACATCGATTCCTTGCTTTGCCGCAGTGTGGTACCATCTCAGTGTTTTCCTCAGTGGCAATAAATCACTTGACATCTGGTCTGACACATCGATTCCTTGCTTTGCCGCAGTATGGTACCATCTCAGTGTTTTCCTCAGTGGCAAGAAATAGCTTGACATCTGATCTGACACATCGATTCCTTGCTTTGCCGCAGTATGGTACCATCTCAGTGTTTTCCTCAGTGGCAAGAAATAGCTTGACATCTGGTCTGACACATCGATTCCTTGCTTTGCCGCAGTATAGTACCATCTCAGTGTTTTCCTCAGTGGCAAGAAATAGCTTGACATCTGGTCTGACACATCGATTCCTTGCTTTGCCGCAGTATGGTACCATCTCAGTGTTTTCCTCAGTGGCAAGAAATAGCTTGACATCTGGTCTGACACATCGATTCCTTGCTTTGCCGCATTATAAACCAAAATGGTAGCAGGCTTAAATATTTCCAGTTTTTCTTCCTAGTGGTTCACATTTCGATGCCATACTCAGTAGTGAGGAACATCACATCTCTTTTGTCTTGCCATTTTGCCACTATCATTCCATTAGACTCTCTTCCAATCAGTCTGCCTTTTCTTATTTGTGACGTCGTGATGGCGAGGGACCGGAGGGGGGGGGGAGGGGCAAATGCTTTCTGTTTTTTCTCAGGGTACCTACGACGTTTGTACTTCTATCCAACAAATTCCTAGCTAATGACACGCTTATGTAATAAATGTATCAACAGCGCGTTCCTCATCTACATACACTCCTAGAAATGGAAAAAAGAACACATTGACACCGGTGTGTCAGACCCACTATACTTGCTCCGGACACTGCGAGAGGGCTGTACAAGCAATGATCACACGCACGGCACAGCGGACACACCAGGAACAGCGGTGTTGGCCGTCGAATGGCGCTAGCTGCGCAGCATTTGTGCACCGCCGCCGTCAGTGTCAGCCAGTTTGCCGTGGCATACGGAGCTCCATCGCAGTCTTTAACACTGGTAGCATGCCGCGACAGCGTGGACGTGAACCGTATGTGCAGTTGACGGACTTTGAGCGAGGGCGTATAGTGGGCATGCGGGAGGCCGGGTGGACGTACCGCCGAATTGCTCAACACGTGGGGCGTGAGGTCTCCACAGTACATCGATGTTGTCGCCAGTGGTCGGCGGAAGGTGCACGTGCCCGTCGACCTGGGACCGGACCGCAGCGACACACGGATGCACGCCAAGACCGTAGGATCCTACGCAGTGCCGTAGGGGACCGCACCGCCACTTCCCAGCAAATTAGGGACACTGTTGCTCCTGGGGTATCGGCGAGGACCATTCGCAACCGTCTCCATGAAGCTGGGCTACGGTCCCGCACACCGTTAGGCCGTCTTCCGCTCACGCCCCAACATCGTGCACCCCGCCTCCAGTGGTGCCGCGAGAGGCGTGAATGGAAGGACGAATGGAGACGTGTCGTCTTCAGCGATGAGAGTCGCTTCTGCCTTGGTGCCAATGATGGTCGTATGCGTGTTTGGCGCCGTGCAGGTGAGCGCCACAATCAGGACTGCATACGACCGAGGCACACAGGGCCAACACCCAGCATCATGGTGTGGGGAGCGATCTCCTACACTGGCCGTACACCACTGGTGATCGTCGAGGGGACACTGAATAGTGCACGGTACATCCAAACCGTCATCGAACCCATCGTTCTACCATTCCTAGACCGGCAAGGGAACTTGCTGTTCCAACAGGACAATGCACGTCCGCTTGTATCCCGTGCCACCCAACGTGCTCTAGAAGGTGTAAGTCAACTACCCTGGCCAGCAAGATCTCCGGATCTGTCCCCCATTGAGCATGTTTGGGACTGGATGAAGCGTCGTCTCACGCGGTCTGCACGTCCAGCACGAACGCTGGTCCAACTGAGGCGCCAGGTGGAAATGGCATGGCAAGCCGTTCCACAGGACTACATCCAGCATCTCTACGATCGTCTCCATGGGAGAATAGCAGCCTGCATTGCTGCGAAAGGTGGATATACACTGTACTAGTGCCGACATTGTGCATGCTCTGTTGCCTGTGTCTATGTGCCTGTGGTTCTGTCAGTGTGATCATGTGATGTATCTGACCCCAGGAACGTGTCAATAAAGTTTCCCCTTCCTCGGACAATGAATTCAAGGTGTTCTTATTTCAATTTCCAGGAGTGTATTTTTCCATTAGGTCTAAAAGTACTATTTCTTCAGGATTCTTATTGACACTGTACAGCCGTCCTGTGTAAACAATCTTTCTCAGCGTATAGGCTTCAGATCCTTCCGATTCTAGGGGTAATGTGGGTCATTAAATTCCGAGGTTTCTACACTTTTGTACTGTATGTTACTGAAAGCGCTACAGTCCACTTCGGCCCAGTTTCCATTTTCACTTCCTTCTAGAAATTGAGGAGAAGTAAGTTTTGTAATGGATGCCTCAATATCTCCTTCAATTTCCTGGTCACATTTATTCTCAGACACCAACTGTTACCTGGGTGAGGAAGTTTCATTGAGTGCGTAGTCATCATCACTGTCGTCACTCAAATCACAAACATCAGATAACACACCATCATGAGCGTTGAGAAATTTTAACAGATCTTCCTCTCTCAATATATGAGACTTATCTTTCAGTCGCTGTTTACCAATGCAGGGATTGGGGCTTGAATCTCCACCGCACTTCGTCTGTGACCTACCATTATACTGTGCCATTTACTGTACAACAGAGGGCAAAGTAATGAAGTAAAAATATATTTGGTACTTAGCAAGTGATTGCAGAATAATTCGTCACGTGCCAAATAACAACCTGAGATATTCTTCAGTTTCTTATACCAAACTTGAATCATTCTGCTGCATGTTTACTCATGACTGTTTCTAAACAATTAAAACCAAAGTATGAAAACAATGTATGGAAACCATGTCACAGGGACGGTTTTTTTTCTTTATTTTCATTTTGATACCTTACAAACAAGGTAGGCCGGCAGCGCTCTATTTACGCCGCTCTTCGGCTATAGGAAAGACACACACAGTATAACAGGAATACAGAGAAACAAACATACATGGAGGACAAAAACAGGAGACAATCATAGTAAAAATAAGCGAAGTCGTTCACCAAAAATGGTTCAAATGGCTCTGAGTACTATGGGACTCAACATGTTACGTCATAAGTCCCCTAGAACTTAGAACTACTTAAACCTAACTAACCTAAGGACATCACACACACCCATGCCCGAGGCAGGATTCGAACCTGCGACCGTAGCAGTCCCGCAAGTCGTTCACCGACGTACTGCTCGGAATAAAAAAAAGTTCAACACTGGACACAACGGAGAATACAGAATGCCACACGTGAACAGAGGTGCTCGAATGGAGAGACACTGATGCACCGACGGGACGACAAACACTAGCACTGTGGCGACGATCTCCGGCGCACGAAGACGCACAGTTCCCACATTTCCGAAAGAACAGACACCATATCTACTTAAGTATATTACGTAACCTAGGTCATCATCCTACCCATGTCATCAAAGCACCGCCCACCTTACCAGTCATGTCAATATCAGCGTCGTCGAAAGCCAATTAAAGAAGTTCATAACGTGACAAGTCAAGCTACCTCCTCAACCCATCCCATCCCCTTACAACGTACCACAACCTACTCTCCAAAGAAATGCGTGAAAGATGCAATCTGTACTATTTCCGCATCTAATATACAATTGCGAGACACACATACCCTTTGAAACACAATCTTGTTTGAATTACGAAACTCCACCATGTGAAAAACCCTGCAAACGACCTTTTCATGCTTCACTACATGATGTGGGTCTCTTGGAAAGTACATATCATTTGCCACAAAATACGCCTGCGGCTATTAAACACACAGATAGTTAAAAACCCATTGACTTACGTAGTGTAGTTAACTAATTATAAATACTTTGTTGGTGCAAATGAGTTTTACTCCAACGAATATTACGCAAGACTTGTAAAAAGGCGAAAGGAAAACACGACTGCTCCTTGATGTTTCTGTAGCTTGTCACCGCCAACGCATTCTTCATATCTCTACTATTATACCATGCGTGGTGTAAAGCGCAATAAACACACAATAATTTTACACAATTTAAATTGTTCTATGATGCATGTGAAGACCCACAATATCAATTCAAAATTCCAACTGTCTCCAGAAATATGTCGGTAACACAAAGCGCCGGGTTTATGTCGCATATCACAATATTATTTCACACATACAAACACATACACACTAACACAGACGCACATACACTATATGATCAAAAGTATCCGGACGCCTGGCTAAAAATAACTTACAAGTTCGTGGCGCCAACCATTGGTAATGCTGGAATTCAATATGGTGTTGGCCCACCGTTAGCCTCGAAGAAAGCTTCCGCCCTCGCAAGCATACATCCAATCAGGTGCTGGTAGGTTTCTTGGGGAATGGCAGACCATTCTTCACAGAGTGCTGCACTGAGGAGAGGTATCGATGTCGGTTGGTGAGGCCTGGCCTTCCAAAACATCCCAGAGGTGTTCTATAGGACTCAGGTCAGGACTCTGTGCAGGGGATACTATTGTCGTGTTGAAAGCTGCACTCGCCATCCCCGCATTGCTCTTCAACAGTGGGAATCAAGAAGTGCGTAAACCATCAATGTAGGCCTGTGCTGTGACAGTGCCTCGCAAAACAACAAGGGGTGCAAGCCTCCTCCATGAAAAACACGACCACACCATAACACCACCGCCTCCGAATTTTACTATTGGCACTACACACGCTGTCAGATGACGTTCACCGGTCGTTCGCCATACCCACACCCTGCCATTCGATCGCCACATTGTGTACCGTGACTCATCACTCCACACTTTTTCCACTGTTCAATTGTCCAATGTTTACGTTCCTTTCACCAAGAGAGGCGTCGTTTGGCATTTACCGGCGTGATGTCTGGCTTATGGGCAGCCGCTGGGCTATGAACTCCTAGTTTTCTCACCTCCCGCCTATCACAGTACATGCAGTTGGGAACTCCTGTGTGGTGGTCTAGATAGATGTTTGCCTATTACACATTACGACTCTCTCCAGCTGTCGGCGGACTCTGTCAGTCAACAGACGAGATCGGCCTGTACGCTTTTGTGCTGTACGTGCCTGTTCATGTTTCCACTTCACTATCACATAGCAAACAGTGGACCTAGGGATGTTTAGGAGTGTGGAAATCTCGAGTACAGACGTATGACACAAGTGGCAACCAACCACCTGACAACGTTCGAAGTCCGTGAGTTCTGCGGAGCGCCCCATTCTCCTCTCACACGATGTGTAATAATTACAGAGGTCGCTGATATCGAGTACCTGCTTGGCAGCACAATGTACCTAATATGAAAAAGGTATGATTTTCGGGGTGTCCGGACACTTTTGATCACATGGTGTACACACACATCTTTCAGATTGATGACTGAAACTCGACAGTGAACTCTAAGGTGAATACCCCACTCCTATTCCCATGCCAGATATTTAAAAGTCATAAGCTAAATAGTCATTAAACATTTCAGGTAAGGAGACGTAACGTAAAGTTATCATGCTTGTAACTGCAGAAAATACACTCCTGGAAATGGAAAAAAGAACACATTGACACCGGTGTGTCAGACCCACCATACTTGCTCCAGACACTGCGAGAGGGCTGTGCAAGCAATGATCACACGCACGGCACAGCGGACACACCAGGAACCGCGGTGTTGGCCGTCGAATGGCGCTAGCTGCGCAGCATTTGTGCACCGCCGCCGTCAGTGTCAGCCAGTTTGCCGTGGCATACGGAGCTCCATCGCAGTCTTTAACACTGGTAGCATGCCGCGACAGCGTGGACGTGAACCGTATGTGCAGTTGACGGACTTTGAGCGAGGGCGTATAGTGAGCATACGGGAGGCCGGGTGGACGTACCGCCGAATTGCTCAACACGTGGGGCGTGAGGTCCCCACAGTACATCGATGTTGTCGCCAGTGGTCGGCGGAAGGTGCACGAGCCCGTCGACCTGGGACCGGACCGCAGCGACGCACGGATGCACGCCAAGACCGTAGGATCCTACGCAGTGCCGTAGGGGACCGCACCGCCACTTCCCAGCAAATTAGGGACACTGTTGCTCCTGGGGTATAGGCGAGGACCATTCGCAACCGTCTCCATGAAGCTGGGCTACGGCCCCGCACACCGTTAGGCCGTCTTCCGCTCACGCCCCAACATCGTGCAGCCCGCCTCCAGTGGTGTCGCGACAGGCGTGAATGGAGGGACGAATGGAGACGTGTCGTCTTCAGCGATGAGAGTCGCTTTTGCCTTGGTGCCAATGATTGTCGTATGCGTGTTTGGCGCCATGCAGGTGAGCGCCACAATCAGGACTGCATACGACCGAGGCACACAGGGCCAACACCCGGCATCATGGTGTGGGGAGCGATCTCCTACACTGGCCGTACACCACTGGTGATCGTCGAGGGGACACTGAATAGTGCACGGTACATCCAAACCGTCATCGAACCCATCGTTCTACCATTCCTAGACCGGCAAGGGAACTGGCTGTTCCAACAGGACAATGCATGTCCGCATGTATCCCGTGCCAACCAACGTGCTCTAGAAGGTGTAAGTCAACTACCCTGGCCAGAAAGATCTCCGGATCTGTCCCCCATTGAGCATGTTTGGGACTGGATGAAGCGTCGTCTCATGCGGTCCGCACGTCCAGAACGAACGCTGGTCCAGCTGAGGCGCCAGGTGGAAATGGCATGGCAAGCCGTTCCACAGCACTACATCCAGCATCTCTACGATCGTCTCCATGGGAGAATAGCAGCCTGCATTGCTGCGAAATGTGGATATACACTGTACTAGTGCCGACATTGTGCATGCTCTGTTGCCTGTGTCTATGTGCCTGTGGTTCTGTCAGTGTGATCATGTGATGTATCTGACCCCAGGAATGTGTCAATAAAGTTTCCCCTTCCTGGGACAATGAATTCACGGTGTTCTTATTTCTATTTCCAGGAGTGTACATGTTAGTGAAAACACTATGCTAATTCGGTGAACACATAGGTAAACAGGCAGTCTGAATTAATTCCAGCTACTGGAAGAATTACATTAATTGCATTTTAAAGGCCTAGTCTTGATATATGTGACATAACACTCTTAAATTAAATACTTTCACGTCTTAATGGTTCTGCAATGGTTGCCAAGTGTTAAAATAGTATCCCTACATCTATTATACACAAAAATTGTTGAAATTTAAGTGTGAGGAGATGTTATTGGTGGTTCATAGAACATACTGTCATCATCTGACGTTTATACAAGCTTTTCAGCAATATTTCACTTGAGTGAGGACCAGTTTAGCAGGGGGAAAGATAATGTGCCGCGTGCTACACTAGAAAAATATAATCGATAGGACTGACTGTCATTTATTGCGTTTAATTTCAAATGATTGTGCTTAGTCAAGGTTTGATTCAACAAAAAATATCGACCAAGGTTGCAGTATCTACCAAATAGTGCTATGGTGCCAAGTCCCTCTATAATTGTAATTTCCGTAATTATCTACTAGATAACACTAACATGTAGTACAAATAGGAGACGTAAAAGCGTCACTCTCACATATAATGTAGGAAAAATAAAAACCGCCGAAATATGATCTTTGGAAGGAAGGAAGTAAGTGTTTTGATGAAAATTTGTTACGGTTAATCAGTTAATCTGCTTATTTTTGTAATAAACAACGAGAACTTCTACTATGATTACGTTCATTCATCACAATATGACTAAAGAAAGCGCTAGAACAAGGCAGAGAAGGAACATAGAGAAGAGTGATGGCGCAACAAGGGAAAGATGAAAAGTGTATCTCTCGAAAATAAAATCTTAGCTACAGAAATAAATTTATTAACTAGTAAAACACATATGCAGATTCCTTATTGTAATGTTGCTGCGATCTTCTATCCCAAGATTGGTTCTGAATCTGCATACTGTATTCATATCTTGGTCTCCCTCTATGACTTGTACCCTCCACGCTTCTCTGTTGTACTAAGTTGGTGACCCCTTGATGTCTCAGAATGTATTCTATTAACTGATAACCTCTTTCAGTCAAATTGTCACACTAACACAACTTTCTTTTCTTCCTGATTCCATTCAGTTCCTCCTCATTACTTACGCGATCTACCTATTTAACGTGCAGAATTCTTTTATAAACCCGCATTTCAAAAGCTTCTATCCTCTTCTTGTCTGAACTGTTAATCATCCATGTTTATCTTCCATATATGGCTACACTTGAGAAAAATACCTACTGAAGAGACTTTCTGGCAGTTAAACCTATATTCTATGTTAAAAAATTTCCAAACTACATTTATACTCTCTCTACTTTCACCATCATAATTAATTTTACTACCTGATTTAATCCATGTACATTACATTGTTCTTGATTTTGCTTTTGTTGCTGTTGGACTTACGTGCTCCTTTCAAGACACTGTCCATTCTATTCATGTGTTCTTCGGAGTCTTTCGTTGACTCTAACAGAATTACAATGTCATTGGTGTATTTTAGCTTCGTATAGTAGTTTCAGTTGCAAAATTCTACTTGAATTATCAGTTTGATTCAAGTTCTAGTATGAATCCAATAATGCTACCCACAATATCCTAGGATAATTTCCTTAAATTTGCATTCATAAGTAGGTAAATATTCGAAATAGTCCTTTTGCAAGAGATTTGACAGCAGCGTACGAGAAAGCAGTATGGAAAACAGTTGGGGTAGTGGTAGAACTTTGCTTGTGGAGTGTGATCATCAAACAGACCATGAGAAAGCAATATGGTGAGACAGTTGGAGTAACATTTTGACAGGCATCCGGTGCATTATCTTCGAAGGTACTATGAGACAGCAGTATGGCGAGGCCGTTAGCATAAAAGTGGGACTGGGCATGTGGTTGGTTATCTTCAGAAAGCCTATGAGAAAGCAGAACGTCGAGACAGTGGAGGTAACAATTTGACTGGGATGGTACTATGCGATCTTCAAATGGTCATTGAGAATGCAGTTTGGCTAGGCAATTGGGGTAGTAGTTTGAATGTGATCATGGTGTATGAAAGGTGAATTCATAGTCTTAAGCTTAGAAAATCATCCCATAAATGTCATTTTAAATTGTGTTATGTAAGTTGGACATTAGTAGTGTTAAAGGTTAAGTAGTAACACTGCAAATTGACGATTGGTTTGCGTGGCGCTCAACTGCACGGCCATCAGCGCCTGTACAAATTCCCAGTCTGTACACAGTCCAATCTAGTCACTTTCACGAATGATGATGGAGTGGTGGGGACAACACAAACACCCAGTCCCCAGGCAGAGAAAATCCACAATCCGACTGGGAATCGAACATGGGCCCCATGATTCAGAGATAGTAATGCTAGCCACTAGACTACAAGTTACGGGCCTCAATTGAGGCACATGTTTTTGGTTGATGGCAAGTCAAAGAATGGGCTGAAGCTTTCACTGCTTACAACATACTGTCCCAAAACCCATTTTAGAAAAGAATGTCGTATAAACATGGTGGGCTTGTGTGTGATTGTATGTAGGTGTGTGTGTGTTTCGCTGATGTATCTTAGATGTTCAAGTATTACAAGTTTCACTCTGTGCGTAAATTTTCGTTATTTACTTTGAATGTAGAGCTAAAAAAATCAGATCATTCAGATACTTCTGAGCACAGCTAAGATCACCACCTTCGGTCCCTCATTTCAACTGGCCTCTTCATTTTAAAGCCCACTGAACTATTACACAGTGATTAGCTGCATCATTTTAATATTCAGCTGAGACTGCGTGTACAGGGTGGTGGAAGGGTGGAGAAAGGGAAGGAGAGGGAAAGGGTGGGGACGGAGAGGGGGCATAGCGTGTCATGTGTTGATGATGATAGGATTCACAAGTCTGATGATGCCACTCATGTGTGGTGACATCTCTGATATGAGTGGAGTGGGGTTTGTGATATCGTTGGTAGGGTACTGACCCGGAGCAAATATCAAAAATTTAAAAAAAAAGGAATAGTTAATTCATAGACATACCACATGCTATGGTCAGACTAGCTGTTTCTAGCAAGCAAGTGGCCTCTTACCAGAAGCATTCACTTGCCACACTTGACCTGGTGAGGGATGATGCATCAAAACCACCCATCTTGAAAGTATCTTACCCATTACCTATTGTACAATCTCTTCATTAATATGTTATACATAATGGTTCATATAGATCTACATCTACATCGACATCTACATGGATACACTGCAAATCACATTTAAGTGCCTGGCAGAGGATTCATCGAACCACCTTCACAATTCTCTATTATTCGAATCTCGGAAAGCGCACGGAAAGAATGAACACCTATATCTTCCCGTACGAGCTCTGATTTCCCTTACTTTATCGTGGTGATCGTTCCTTCCTATGTAGGTCGGTGTCAAAAAAATATTTTCACGTTCGGCGGAGAAAGTTGGTGATTGGAATTTCGTGAGAAGATTCAGTCGCAATGAATAACGCCTTTCTTTTAACGATTTCCAGCGCAAATACTGTATCATTTCTGTGACACTCTCTCCCATATTTCGCGATGATACAAAGACTACTGCCTTTCTTTCAACTTTTTCGATGTACTCCGTCAGTCATCTGGTGAGGATCCCACACCGCGCAGGAGTATTCTAAAAGAGGACGGAAAAGCGTAGTGTAGGCAGTCTCCTTAGTAGGTCTGTTACATTTTCTAAGTGTCCTGCCAATAAAACGCAGTCTTCAGTTAGCCTTCCCCACAACATTTTCTACGTGTTCCTTCCAATTTAACTCGTTCGTAATTGTAATACCTAGGTATTTAGTCGAATTTACGGCTTTTAGATTAGACTGATTAATCGTGTAACCGAAGTTTAACAAGTTCCTTTTAGCGCTCATGTGGATTACCTCGCGGTTTTCGTTATTCAGGGTCAACTGACACATTTCGTTCCATTCAGGTATTTTTTCTAAATCGTTTTGCAGTTTGTTTTGATCTTCTGATGACTTTATTAGTCGATAAACGACAGCGTGACATGCAAACAACCGAAGAGGGCTGCTCAGATTGTCTCCCAAATCGTTTATATAGATAAGGAACAGCAAAGGGACTATAACACTACCTTGGGGAACGCCAGAAATCACTTTTGTTTTACTCGATGACTTTCCGTCAGTTGCTACGAACTGTGACCTCTCTGACAGGAAATTACAAATCCAGTCATATAATTGAGACGACATTCCATAAGCACGCAATTTCAATACGAGCCGCTTGTGTGGTACAATGTCAATAGCCTTCCGGAAATCCAGAAACACGGAATCGATCTGAAATCCCTTGTCAATAGCACTCAACACTTTATGTGAATAAAAAAGTGGTTGTGTTTCAAGGGAACAATGTTTTCTAAACCCATGTTGGACTATGTGTCAATAGACAGTTTTCTTCGAGGTAATTCATGATGTTCCAACACAATATATGTTCTAAAATCCTGCTACATATCGACATTAACAATATGGGCCTGTAATTTAGTGGATTACTCATACTACCTTTCCTGAATATTGATGTGACCTGTGCAACTTTGAAGTCTTTGGGTACGGATCTTTCGTCGAGTGAACCGTGGTATATGATAGTTAAGTCTGGAGCTAATCCATCAGTATACTCCGAAAGGAACCTAATTGGTATACAGTCTGGACCAGAAGACTTGATTTTATTAAGTGTTTTAAGTTACTCCAATACTCCGCGGATATTTACTTCTACGTTACTCACGTTGGCAGCTGTTCTTGATTCGGATTCTGGAATACTTACTTCATCTTCTTTTGTGGAGGCAGTTCTTGTCATAAAGCTTCCACTGTGACGGAGTCCGACACTAGTGTGAGTAGCGGTTTTAAAAATGTTAATGAGTAGGTTAGGCGTTGTGAGGTTTACAGACATAGTGAGCTCACCTGCAGCCTGAGGGAGCCATGGGGAGAGCAGAGCAGGAACCGCGCGGGCCCGGACTCCAGCAGGGAGGGCAGCCACACGGGGGTGTCCAGCGTGCGTAGGCTGCTCAGCCTCCGCAGGCCCACGGCAGCCATGAAGGACGCACACGCCACCACCAGCAGGTCGCGATACATCAGCACTGCCCAACACAGATAGACTCAAGCGTACACTAGAATCACAAGTTAGAACACGAAACAGTGGAGATCTCAGTGACGTTGTAAAATAACCTGATGGAAGTGGAAGCAAATTATGAGCAAAAAGGCGAAGAAGCGCTAGAAGAAATGGGCAATAATTTACAGTCATAAATGTCAACTAAGCGGTTGTATCGTACCTCCTTACATCTGTAGAAAGGAGATGTCATCCTTCTAACTCTATCTCGCATAGGATACGTCATTATGGTGCATGGATTCTTCCTCCAGCGAGAAGCCTGAATCTGAAATCTTATGGGTCTTAACTACTAAGGTCATCAGTCCCTAAGCTTACACACTACTTAACCTAAATTATCCTAAGGACAATTACACACCCATGCCCGAGGGAGGACTCGATCTCCCGCCGGGACCAGCCGCACAGTCCATGACTCCAGCGCCTTAGACCGCTCGGCTAATCCTGTGCGGCCCAGCGAGAAGACTCTCCAATGTGCTCCGCTAGTGTGGTAGACATAACGATGTCCCGTATCATAGTTCTCTGTGTTATATTTTTGAACTAGAGGGCAATGGAAAATCGACATTATTTTAGCTAACATTCGTGTGAAATAGAGAATGGGGAAAGAATGGGACAAGATGAGTGGGAATTCATGACTTCCAACCGCACAGGGCACTGTGGTATTGCAATGCTGAAAGCTGAAAATTTGTACCAGACCAGGAATCGATCCCATATGTATTTCTCATGACCAGTTGCCTCAACCGCTTCGGCTGGCCGGACATAGCCCCTGACAACTCAAATTTGCAATACTGCAATACATTCTCCATCATCTTTTAACTCCCTATTCCCAATTAATTGATTCCCGTAAAATTCGCACGATATTACTGCACCTGAACTGAAACAAATGTCAAGGAACTGTTTCGGTCTTATAGGAATTGGAGTGGTGTCTGTTCCGTCAGACTCTTACAACAGAACACAAACCACCAAAATATAAACATTTTAGCTAACAGTAAGAACGAATGTGGTATTAATTTTAAAACTCTAACTTGCCCCTGAAAATACTATGGAGGAGTTCGTAATCAGTTGTTATCAGTGCGGCTGGCCTATCAATGTGTTTTGCAAGTGAGCTGTTAACCACATGTATCTTAATAGATGTTTTAGACCCGTTATTGTACTATCTGTGTTTCAATAGAACATTTTACAATATTTTACGAAATTTGTAATATCCTGCAGGATTTGCTAAAACATGATTGTGCTGGTGAACATGAGTGAGTTCGGGAAGCAGTGGAAGCAGTTCTAAATAAGGTTATATTTTCTCTCTTTCTAATTTTTCATGCATTTTAACGATATTCATTTCTACTTATTTTTGACAGGGGCTTTGATAACACCATCTCTGAGCATCTGCGGCTGCAGCGAATATGTTCAGTAGTGCTTTGGCGCACCACCAACCTCTCTGCACGCCTGTGACGTTCTCACACACCAATGAAGGTGTAAGTAGGCTGTTTATGTTTTCTCTATGTAAGTAGGCTGTTTAGGTTTTTTATTGGTAACGCCACCTCTGTATGACAATCACTGGCTGTGCTGTGTGCAGTCTGTCGCTAGTTTGCATTGTTGTCTGCCATTGTAGTGTTGGGCAGCGGCAGCTGGATGTGAACAGCGCGTAGCGTTGCGCAGTTGGAGGTGAGCCGCCAGCAGTGGTGGATGTGGGGAGAGAGATGGCGGAGTTTGTAATTTTTCATGAACTGATATATTTATATATGATGATATCAAGGTAAATACATTGTTTGTTCTCTATTAATATCTTTCATTTGCTAACTATCCCTATCAGTAGTTAGTGCCTTCAGTAGTTTGAATCTTTTATTTAGCTGGCAGTAGTGGCGCTCGCTGTATTGCAGTAGCTTGAGCAGCGAAGATTTTTGTGAGGTAAGTGATTTGTGAAAGGCATAGTTTAATGTTTGTCAGGGCCATTCTTTAGTAGGGAGTTTTGAAAGTCAGATTGCGTTGCGCTAAAAATATTGTGTGTCAGGTCAAGGACAGTCGTGTATAATTGATAAAAAGGGGACGTTGCATATGTCGACCCTTAGCCTAGGATACCTCACTGGAATCTTCTGATTTTTTTTCTTGTAGTTTGTGTAATTAGTGTAGCTATTGTTTATTGCTAGCGCGTAATTGTAGAGAAAATCTCCTTTGTAGTTGTAGTTTTTCATTGTTGTACAGTAAAACAGTTTTGGCATGCATGTAGATTTGCACCAAGTATTTCGCAGCTGCAATTAACTAGATATTATTTTCAGTGCTATTTTAATGTGTTCTCTTATTTTTGATCTTCCAATTGTGCTTTTCTTTGTTATCGTGTGAAATACTGTGACAATTATGGCGTGTGAAAAACGTAATACTAGGCTCCAAAGTAAACTGAGAAATGACAGTGAAAATGAAAGCAGTGTGTTAGCGCCACCGAGTAATGAATTAACTAATGTTCAAAGGAGTAATTTGGTAACTGTTCATAGGGAAATGGAGCGGGCGTCAAACAATGGCGTGGACAGTGAAACAATTAGTGAAGAGGGAAGCATTATCGATCGATCGGTCGGCAACAGCTCGCCTCAGGAAGCCGAAATGACACGACACGATCTCGCAAATACTGTAGATTCAGGTTTTGGATCCTCACCGTTTTCTCAAATAAGTCAAGACACATTTTCTGCTTTTCAAAATGTGAATGTTTCCGGTGTAAATTCACTGCCGAAAAGCACTGAGGAACATGTTTCAGACACCAATGCATTGTTATTACAATTAATACAACAAATGGGACAAACACAGCAAAAGCTTCAAAAGTTAGACACAATGGAACAAAATCAGAGACAAACACAGCAAAAGTTAGACACAGTGGAACAAAATCTTCAAAAGTTAGACACAATGGAACAACACCAGAGACAAACACAGGAACAGTTAGACGCAATGGAACAAAATCTTCACACCACGCTTGAACAAACACGTGAAGATTTAACTACTGAGTTACATAACATTGAATCGAAATGTCAAAAAGTCTGTAATGACGTAAAAACACAAATTTGTGAGCATTTTCAACCTATTTTTTCGCGGCATGAAAATGCATTACAGAATCACGAAGCAGCCATAAAAGAACTGCAAGCCATTGTTCATGAAAATCATGAGACCTTGTGGGCTAAAATTGACTCAGTTGCATCTATCGATTCGGTTACGCAACTTGCAATAACTCAGGAAAACTTAAAGGACACAGTAGATACGATTTCAACACAAATGGACACTCTGAAACTTGGTTCAGAAAAACACACTGAGGAAATGTGTTCACTATCGGAGAAAGTAGCCGAACTTTCGGATCAGGTCACTAACTTATCTACAAAGGTAGATGATGATCTGAATGACACAAGACCTGTAGCCTTCACTGACACAGAAGAGTATGAACAAATTAGAAAATTCAAACAGAATCAAAATCAAATCAATACACAGTACAAAAGAGAAATCCGAGAAGTACAAGATCAGCTGACACAGGTAATACAAGAATTACGTATTTCAGAGGACACTCGCGCCCCAATACGGGAAGAGGGACTTAGAAATACGGAACAACCACAAAATAATAACACAGGACACTTCGGAAGTTATGAAAGAAATTGGCAAGGTGCACCGAATTTTGAAATGGAACCGCCGAAACGACATAACAATGACCGATATGCGACTCGCCGACATGATGACTTTGACTATAAGCTGTTCATTACTACACGTAAATTCAAAACATTTAAGAATTCTGGGAACGACATTCATCCACAAGCATGGCTCCATCAATTCTCTCATTGTTTTCCTCCCAACTGGTCATTAGAGCACAGATTAGAATTTATGTGTGGCTACTTAGAGAATGAACCAGCTGTAAGAATGCGATCGGTAATTCACGATTGCCACAGTGAAGGAGAGTTTTACCATGCCTTCCTCTCAGCATATTGGTCTCAAGCTACACAAGACCGTGTAAAACATAGCATCATAATGATGAAACGTTTCGAACAATCTGAATTTTCCAGTCTTATGAAATATTTTGAAGACATGTTGCACAAGAATCAGTACCTGTCAAACCCATACAGCCCCTCAGAACTCATCCGCATTTGCTTACTCAAATTACCTGAACATTTACGACACATTATTTTGGCAGGGCGTTGCAAAGACGACATTGAAGCATTTCAGGGACTGTTACAAGAATTAGAAATTGACACTGACAATCGCGGAACACAGGAGCACAACAATTACAGATCACATCAGTCGCAATTCCGCGATGAAAGAAATAATAACTGGACGCGACAAGGTTATTCTCACAACACAAATCGTGACCAAAACAGACACCACCCATATGACAACCACTGGCAGAGTAATAGTTACAGAGAAAGATCGCATTTCCGAAGTAATGAATGTGACAGAAACAATCATAGAAACAGACAATATGGTAACCAGAACTATTATTCTCAAGGGAGACAGAATACTTTCAGACGCAACAGTTCAGCGCGCAGTTACAATTCAGGGAGAAATTCTCCACCACATGACCGACAAACAAGAAACTATGTAAACTACCGACATAACGACAGACCTGAATTGCATCAGAACTGGCGGGATTCAAACAGAGCAGGGCACTTTCGACAACGTGAATTTGTAGAAGTTAGGTCTCCAAATCCCAATAACGACGCGCGCCAACAAAGGAACAGACAATGACTCGCACCGCAGGCAGCCGCGTGCGCCGGCTGGCTCCGAGAAAAATAACATTTACAAGTACTGCTAATGAGATTTTAATGCAACATTTTGGTTTATTTGAAAATACATTCTGAATTTGAAGTGCTTTCTGAGAGATACCAGATGACACAGAGGTTAGTTTATGTGACAGCTACACGATTTTTATCACGACGCTACTAATGAGTGACAATTTACAATGTTGCTTTTGCGGTGTATCTGTTTTATATCTGCACAGTTTTCTGAATTCTTCTGGAAAGTAAAACATGTTTTAGTAGTAACTTTTGTGGTATAGCAACAATGAGACAGCCTTTTTCGTGGCACAACATTACGTTACTGTACAGTACTTTCTTCATCACGCCAATAAGCATAATAACTACGACATCTATACGCAAAGCATTTCACTTTTGTTTATCATGTGGTAAGTACATTGGCTTCTGCAGAACTTAGCTTTCGGAGGACGATAACTACGACACTTCCACACAGATTATGTTGCAGCAAGACGCACATTTAGCGCTACAGTACACGTATTTGAGTGATTAATTTTGTACTTCAGGCCATTTATTTTTCAAGATTTTTTAATTACAAAGAAAGTTTTCCGTGATACATTTCATTCCATTGCGGTAATTTGTAACACCTGGGAGTATAATTACATTAATCCTCAGGGGGGTACACGCTTACTTTGTGTACCATGTGTGTGGCAACCACAAAGAACCCTAGCTAATATGGTATTTGCTTATACAACTTTACACATCGGTACCATATTTCTCTAACACACAAATTACACAGCTATCTGATTATTTAACTGAGAGGGACAAACATTTATTTGACTACATCAGTGACACATGTTTACGCAATTATACAGTTGGATAACTTCACACTTATGAAACTGTATTTTGTCTGTACTTTGTAAACTGTTCATATTTTTTCGGAACCATTGTGATACTATGAGAGCTTTGAATGATGTATTTGGTATGGATTCATGATTTTTAAAGTACTTTTGAGGCAGATGACACTTTTGACATGAGCAGAGAATTTTTTTTAATTATTGGAGGAAGCTACGACGATTTTGAGATTTGACTGAGGTGTTATGATGTTATTTTTACGACGACGATGTGTATTATGCTGCTGAGGTATGTTTATGATTAATAGGCTGAGGCTATATGAGTTATTTGAATATGCTTCATATTTATAATGACGAAATATTGACGAGTGTCGATGGATACGTATATGTGTAATAAGGTAAGGAGTAATGAATAGTGGGTAGGGACTCTTGACTTGTGAAAAAGGATGTTGGAAACCAAGAATCGTACTTTAAGAGTTATGACATGTGTGAATCATGTGTGAATGTATGACAATGTTACTGAACATTTTTTGGATACTGTTATATTCATAGGATTTTGTTTCTACACATTTGCAAAGTAAATTCTCGACCTGTGAAATTTTGTATATATGACTGTCACTGTAGCGGTAAATATTTCCGTACGAAAGTTAAGTGACCACCTGCACGTAATGCGTCGCGGGCACCCAGCTGTGTCAGACGCCTGGAGAAAAAGCCATTATTGCGAGCCCTTTTCAGCGGCACAGGTAGAAAAAAAAAAGGGGATGTGGGACGTGTCAAACACCTGGAGAACAAGCCATTAGGGTGTGCCTTTCATCGCTAATGCGACACCCTCGTTACTTGAAAACATATGATTACTCGCACTTTGTGCTAATTACTGAAATGCTTATGAATTGATGGGAAATATTCGTACATCTGCACACCTGATTACGACAAGCGTCTTTCTACGAGAGTTGAGAGCTACTAACTTATGAAATGTCACATGACTACTGAATGATATTTTTATACTTTGCTTTTCGTAGTTGCTTATTTCACTTGATATCTGGTTTCCAGCTGTGTTGCAGCATTGCTTTTATAAAATAAAATGCATTTGCTAATGTGAACACTTTCTGTCAACAGATTTATTAAATAATTATTTTATGATCCACATTCTTTAAAAAAGGAGCACTTGGAATGGAGAGAACAATAAGAAGGAACTAGTAACTGCATTCATAATTTTCTTTTCAAGTAATTGGTAACTTTTTGGTAGAATAACTTCTTGTGGTGCACCACTTTAATTACATAGACATTAAGATGTGAATATACATTTCCCTTATCTGCATTGTTGTTTAGTGTAATATTTTTTCTGCTTGCGCTATGTCATGTTTAGGTATAAGTTGCTGCTGTTTGCCAGGCATAGGGTTATTGAATTTGACTTTTGCTCATTTATGCTGCTAGCTTTGCCAATTTGCATATTTTGCATTGCTGTTTGTGTTGATTTGTTATGTGATGCTGCATTGCCTCGTCCCTTAGTTTAGCATCTGAGCTCAGTAGATTTAAGTTAGCTTAAGAGGGGGTAGACTATATGAGAAACTGACTATGGAGAATAGATAAAGAATGCATTGCGAAGTTATATAAAAAGGATTTGGGCCCAAATGAGTATTGTACAATCAGAAATAATTATTTTGAAAGAAATATGAACAGAATACAGAAAGCATGCTTGGATAAGATTTTTTTGGTGGAAGCAAAGGTTGAAATAAGACGAAAGATCTACAGAATGAAGTTTTGGGATGGACTGCAGTACCACATGTTACACTGAAAACGAACCCTGTCCTTTCCTATTGGTGTTATCCCACTATGTGTTTGTGTACCCTTGAGTATTTGTTTTCTTCCTGTCTCTGTGTA
The DNA here is from genome assembly GCF_021461385.2 of Schistocerca piceifrons. Lineage (NCBI taxonomy): Eukaryota > Metazoa > Arthropoda > Insecta > Orthoptera > Acrididae > Schistocerca > Schistocerca piceifrons. The sequence goes on along the minus strand of NC_060141.1, from coordinate 532,895,615 downwards.
GTTTCATAGAATTTTTTTTCTCTTTTAATATTAAGCTACATTCACTATGATGAGGAATACTGTTATCCTCAAATATAATTGGCATTAATAATATGTTATTTACTTTGTAAAGATGTTTCGACATTATTCATTCTGTTTAAATGCTCATGTGTGAAGTTGATGTTTCGCAAGTTATTCTGATCTTCTATGTATGTACTCATGTCATAATTCCTGTAACACTGACGTATATGTCTATTTCTATTCTTTTGTAAAGCCTGTACTACAAATGTTATCTGTATTATTATGTTTTTAATGATGTATTTTGTACCTTTGTAATTGTATTCTTATGTTATAAAATTGTAATTGTTACCAGTTCTTCCAATTAAGTTACATTTCACTGCACACGTTTCTGTTGGTCATAGTATATGGACAATATGTGAGAAGTAGGGACTGATAGTGTTTGCATGTGTGTTAATGATTCAGCAAGGGACTGGATAACAGCATTGCTCGTTCTAAGGACAATTCCAAAAACTTTGTGAGTGCACAAGTGGTGGTTTATGGACTTGCTATATTGTCCGCAAGACTCTTCAGTGGTGAATGTGCACCTGCACAATCGCAACAGATGGCTGCTGGCAATCTCTACAAGGACTACAGTGGGTCTGCATCTTTGATGACCCACCAATACCATTATCTCTACAAGGACTACAGTGGGTCTGCACCTCTGGTGGCCCACCAATACCACAATCTCCACCAGGACTCCAGTGGGTCTGCTCTGTGATGACCTACCTACCAATATTCTTCCAAACTACGACTGACTCTGCTGTGGGTTTGCTCTGTTGTGGCCCATTATCTGTCAGCATGTCAAGAGTCAGCACTGTCTTTCCATTGGAAGGACAACACTACTTCTTCAAGACTGCATGAAAATCCACTACTTCCGTGTGCATTTTCTTTTACTGCTCAGACTTTGAGACAAACACTGCTATTCTCCTGTTATGTACGATTAGGACTGTCTTTAGGGACTGTGAGAAAATTTGAGCTTTTGACCAACGTTGTATCAATAAGTGTGTGCATTTTATATCTTTGTTACTGTAATTGTGAAAAATTTTCGTCAAATCTGTATTGGCCAGTGCCCAACACCATTTGTAAAAATTTTTGTGGGGAGCATGGGGGCTATGTAAGTAGGCTGTTTATGTTTTCTCTATGTAAGTAGGCTGTTTAGGTTTTTTATTGGTAACGCCACCTCTGTATGACAATCACTGGCTGTGCTGTGTGCAGTCTGTCGCTAGTTTGCATTGTAGTCTGCCATTGTAGTGTTGGGCAGCGGCAGCTGGATGTGAACAGCGCGTAGCGTTGCGCAGTTGGAGGTGAGCCGCCAGCAGTGGTGGATGTGGGGAGAGAGATGGCGGAGTTTTGTAATTTTTCATGAACTGATATATTTATATATGATGATATCAAGGTAAATACATTGTTTGTTCTCTATTAATATCTTTCATTTGCTAACTATCCCTATCAGTAGTTAGTGCCTTCAGTAGTTTGAATCATTTATTTAGCTGGCAGTAGTGGCGCTCGCTGTATTGCAGTAGCTTGAGCAGCGAAGATTTTTGTGAGGTAAGTGATTGTGAAAGGCATAGTTTTGGCAGGGTCGCCATATGAAACGTCCCCTTTGAACAATTATACAGGACTGTGCTTAACCTGACACACAATATTTTTAGCGCAACGCAATCTGACTTTCAAAACTCCCTACTAAAGAATGGCCCTGACAAACATTAAACTATGCCTTTCACAAATCACTTACCTCACAAAAATCTTCGCTGCTCAAGCTACTGCAATACAGCGAGCGCCACTACTGCCAGCTAAATAAAAGATTCAAACTACTGAAGGCACTAACTACTGATAGGGATAGTTAGCAAATGAAAGATATTAATAGAGAACAAACAATGTATTTACCTTAAGTAGGCTGTTTATGTTTTCTCTATGTAAGTAGGCTGTTTAGGTTTTTTATTGGTAACGCCACCTCTGTATGACAATCACTGGCTGTGCTGTGTGCAGTCTGTCGCTAGTTTGCATTGTTGTCTGCCATTGTAGTGTTGGGCAGCGGCAGCTGGATGTGAACAGCGCGTAGCGTTGCGCAGTTGGAGGTGAGCCGCCAGCAGTGGTGGATGTGGGGAGAGAGATGGCGGAGTTTTGTAATTTTTCATGAACTGATATATTTATATATGATGATATCAAGGTAAATACATTGTTTGTTCTCTATTAATATCTTTCATTTGCTAACTATCCCTATCAGTAGTTAGTGCCTTCAGTAGTTTGAATCTTTTATTTAGCTGGCAGTAGTGGCGCTCGCTGTATTGCAGTAGCTTGAGCAGCGAAGATTTTTGTGAGGTAAGTGATTTGTGAAAGGCATAGTTTAATGTTTGTCAGGGCCATTCTTTAGTAGGGAGTTTTGAAAGTCAGATTGCGTTGCGCTAAAAATATTGTGTGTCAGGTTAAGCACAGTCCTGTATAATTGTTCAAAGGGGACGTTTCAAAGGTTCCATTTTTCGTCACGTATCCAACTATGTGACTGTGTGTAAAATAAGGAATTTTCCCATTAACGTAGCAACTTCATATGGACTCGGCGTTCTGCTAACAGATAAATCACATGAAATTTATTATAAAGTATGAAGATAGCTGTGTATCCAGCCTACAAATTTAGACAATGGAATGTTATCTCTCAAGGAAGATCACTGAGTTCCAAATTTTGTATCTGCATCCGTTATTGGTGCTCGTTTATACACTGATGGAAATGGGAAATGTCTCACCATGATCATCTTGACGAACGCTAGCAAATTGACAACAATATGCCTCTGAGCACTATGGGACTTGACATCTATGGTCATCAGTCCCCTAGAACTTAGAACCACTTAAATCTAACTAACCTAAAGACATTACACAACACCCGGTCATCACGAGGCAGAGAAAATCCCTGACCCCGCCGGGAATCGAACCCGGGAACCCGGTGACAACAATATGCCTTTGGGAAATTTTAATTACAATTCCATCCTTATTTTCAGCAGAGGGAAAAGTCACTACTACAGATTAAGAGTGGTGTGGTTACATGGTGGCTATTAGATGTGTCTAAGGGTATTCTGAAACACAGCGTTCCTGGAGAAAGTGTTAATTTCGGACTTTTAGAATGATAGAATAATAGGGACAGGGAATATAGGACCATCATACCAGCAGATCATGTAGGTGATTGGTTACCAGGTAGTGACGGCAGAACGATTGATGACGAGATGGAATTGGGACAACAGTTTTGACCCGTACGAGTGTGCGTATCGATGGTCATAATGGTAGCTTATCTTTTCTGAGGGAGAAGTGCGACTTCTCTGGCCTGGCCAGAAGGGTACTGATGGTGAAGACGATTAGCAAAAGGAAGTCTGGCACTGCAGCGAGTATGATCAGTTTTCTTCATGCCTTTATCACAAAATCGGATGGTGCCTTGTGTGGTAACCGTGCGTATGGCCGTTTATCGGCCTTTCTTCCATTTTTGTGTTGATATTCAAGCTGCGCTGGTTATGTGGAGTAGTCTTCAGACGGAAGGCAGCCAGGCTTAATGAATCTTGGTCTACGGCTATTAGGAATGCGGGTTGGGTACCATCGAGAAAAAATGTATGTGCCGGTCTGTTTTGTGGCTTTATAATTACCGTTGTTTTGAAGGTATTGATGGCAGATCATCGAAGTCCCAATCAATTTCATGTTGCCAGTGTGGGTAAACTTATGAAAGGCTATTGGCTGTGATTCATGAATTCGACTTAAGTTTTTGGATTGTCTGTAAAGGGTAATTCCAAATTATGGTAATAACAATAATAATTTTACTGTTCATCTTTACTTGTTATGGCATTTTCCCTTCAGCTTACTGCAAGTTGGTATTTCGCATAACTGTTTAGTATATATGCTATGTTTCCTTCCAAAAATCGAGGGTGACTAAGTTCTCCGTATTTATTTGTTATATTCATAACATAATACCTTAACACAATAAGGCACTTTCTCTGCACAGCTTGTAATTTTGCACCTAACCAAATTTGTCTTTTAAAGTATTGTTTATATTCTTAAATATCATTCCTCGTTTAATTGTTATTGGAATTCCAGTGCCTTCTTTCTCATTTGATAGCCTTCAACGTAATCGGTTATTGCTTATTTTTAATTTTCATTAGTGGTTTAATTTTTTAAATTATTGTTTTTTTTAATTTTTTGTAAGTGTGTTAGAGCAAATATCAGTAGAATCTTGTATGGTATTTCTGGCAAATAAATGTATCCCTGACAGTAGCCACTCCAGTTCTCTTTCCCTCTGCCATTCGTCTTACGAATATACAACTGACCATACCAGGAAAAGCACGGGATTTGTGTTAATTGTTTGAAACAAATTGCGATTTTATATTTTTTCGTAGAATTTGGTTCACAGGTACGTCTTTTATCATGTAGGCTCACAACACTGTAGGACTTGGGCATCTCAGAAGAGAACAAGTGGCCTATGAATTGAAATTCCTGGAGTGTAATGTTGCCAGAACCATTGCGGAAATGAGTGAATATTTAAGAAGTGCAGTCAGCCGTCTGATACAATTTAGTGTCCTGGCGCTCGGCAAGGTAAATGTCACAGTTCGTGTTTGCTGGGAGTCTCTTGCTGGTGGGCAGACTTATCTAGAATTTTTACATAGTAGTGCCACTTCAGTTATTCAGCTAGTTCAGATTAATGCACAGCTAGACTATATCTACACTGTATATAAGATATACGGAGGACTTATTTCAGTAGTGGTACAAGTCCATTGCCTTCACTTCACTGTCTATAATGCTTCTGAAATTAATGAGCGAAACAAACAGAAAGAAAAGTTCATCTCAAGCAAGAAGCCATATGCTTGAATATTTCTAGTATCTCAACTGCAGATTTTTCAGCACTCATTTAACTTTAGGACTCTGTATCTCAATGTGAACAAAAGTGGACTTGTACCACTATTGAAATAAGCCCTTCATATGGTAGATTACTGGCGATAAGAGAAGAAGCGGACGTCTATGAAATTTCTATAAGCCCATTGAGTGGTCCACGGACAGTGGGATATAGTGATGTTGATTTGCGGCAAAAGTTTAGTCTTAGAATGGTTTCCTCATGGCAGTTCTGCAAGGGCTCCATGAATTAGGTGTTAGTGGATCTCAGCTTGTTCTTTTTATATTTATCAGTGGAGATGCAGCAAATTTCTGGTTTTGCGTAGAGTGTCTGAACTTCTTTTTCCTTTTTTTATGTTCTGTATATTTACTCTGCCTAAAAGGCGTTTATGAAATATTTTAGAACAGGTAATTTGGGATGAAGGTAGCTTGAAGAAGTTGAGACAAAGAATTGTTTATGTAATTTGTCACACAGGATAAGAAATCAGCTTGTTAATAAAAAAATACTTTCATGTGCAAGATTGCGAAGAATATCTTTTTCTCTGAGTGTATTCTTGTTGTTGTTGTTGTGGTCTTCAGTCCTGAAACTGGTTTGATGCAGCTCTCCATGCTACTCTATCCTGTGCAAGCTTCTTCATCTCCCAGTACCTACTGCAGCCTACATCCTTCTGAATTTGCTTAGTGTATTCATCTCTTGGTCTCCCTCTACGATTTTTACCCTCCACGCTGCCCTCCAGTATTAAATTGGTGATCCCTTGATGCCTCAGAACATGTCCTACCAACCGATCCCTTCTTCTAGTCAAGTTGTGCCACAAACTCCTTTTCTCGCCAATTCTATTCAGTACCTCCTCATTAGTTATCTGATATACCCATCTAATCTTCAGCATTGTTCTGTAGCACCACATTTGGAAAGCTTCTATCCTCTTCTTGTCTAGACTATCGTCCGTGTTTCACTTCCATACATAGCTACACTCCATACAAATACTTTCAGAAACGACTTCCTGACACTTAAATCTATTCTCGATGTTAACAAATTTTTCTTCTTCGGAAAGGCGTTCCTTGTCATTGCGAGTCTACATTTTATATCCTCTCGGTGAGTGTAGGGTTTTAAGAAAGCTCATCTTGCCTTTCACATTGAGGCTAGTGAGACGGAGGTGGTAGACACTGTTCATGACATGCGACCTGAGGGTCGCTCTTGAGTGGTATTTACTAACAAACCTAAAATCTTCACTGAACTTAATGAAATCCCTATTGATAGTGATAGCATTCATTTTTCTGATCAACAATAGTAAACATTGACACCTATTGGAAGTATTCCCCAAAGTGAATCTCCGGTACGACAGGAGAGCAGAGAAAAGGATTTGGACAGATTCAGGTGCTTTGACTGTGATCGGACTCGCCATTTTGCTCGCAATTGTAATATGAGCCGACAAGGACCAAAGAAAGTGTTTAGTACATAGTTCCGTGTAGTCAGCGCGTACACAACTTTCCCACTAGAGCGCGCCCCGCTAAGCACAACAGCGCAGGCGCAGCGCTTGTCCGTCTCCACACTACGAGAGGGCGCTGCCGTAGAGACGGACCAAATTCTGCTTCCACCGATCCGCGTATTAATATGTAATGCAGCCAATGAGATTGCTGCTAACATAGAACCTTTTCTCCTCGCGGATCACACTCGCGCAGTGATACATGAACGCGCGAGGTATTATAACGAGTGTACAGGCCTCCGATTAGCCAGTCTGCATTTGTCTGCACCATTCTGTACCAGTCTGCATTAGTGTACCAGTCTATAGTCAAGTCTCAGTCTGTGCCTAATAAGATTACCATATCCCTGTACATAGCCATGAAGAGAAATGTATAGACACTTTTGTCAAGTCTCAGAGATATGTGAGAATAAGATTACCGTACCAGTACCAAGAGAACTTCAGATTGTCAATTGTAAATAGCATCCAGAACCAAGTTAAGTAATTTTTATACTTGTTATTATTTTAATAAATGTGTCTGAAAATTAATCAAGTTCTGTTTAAAGTTGGTCACCGACAATCTGCTACTCTAAGCGTGGAAGTGGCATTTCTTTCGTCTGACCTAACGGCAGAAGATAAGCACGCGACGATAAGACCATGAGACACACTGCTGACACTCGCCTACTTGGTTAGAGCGACAAGTCAAATAATTTGATGGTGTGTGTACTGAAGATCTTACAGTACACACACCACAGAAAGTTAGGCGGTTTCGGAAACGGAACCTAAATAGAGGGGCGCGCAGAGGTTGTAATAACCTTATGGAAAACGGATGACGGTGGCAGTACACCGATCCTTTCCTGGGAAGCGGGCTGTGAACTGCACTGCGGTACTCACCGACCTGCGGCGCGCTGCATCCGTCCTCTGGCATGGCGTACGACAGGCTGTCGATGACGGCGCAGTGCAGGAAGACGGAGAGGGTCGCCAGCAAGAGGCGCTCGTCGCAGCTGGTCGGCAGGAACCAAGTGCTCACCGTCAGCAGAACCAGCACTGTGGACACAACATTGTGAGAGATTTCTACATCTACATCTACATCTACATTTACACTCCGCAAGCCGCCCACCGGTGTGTGGCGGAGGGCACTTTACGTGCCACTGTCATTACCTCCCTTTTCTGTTCCAGTCGCGTATGGTTCGCGGGAGGAGCGACTGTCTGAAAGCCTCCGTGCGCGCTCGAGTCTCTCTAATTTTACATTCGTGATCTCCTCGGGAGGCATAAGTAGGGGGAAGCAATATATTCGATACCTCATCCAGAAACGCACCCTCTCGACACATGGCGAGCAAGCTACACCGCGATGCTGAGCGATTCTCTTGCAGAGTCTGCCACTTGAGGTTGCTAAACATCTCCGTAACGCTATCACGGTTACCAAATAACCCTGTGACGAAACGCGCCGGTCTTCTTTGGATCTCCTCTATCTTCTCCGTCAACCCGATCTGGTACGGATCCCACAGTGATGAGCAATACTCAAGTACAGGTCGAACGAGTGTTTTGTAAGCCACCTCCTTTGTTGATGGACTACATTTTCTAAGGACTCTTTCAATGAATCTCAACCTGGTACCCGCCTTACCAACAATTAATTTTATATGATCATTCCACTTCAAATACTTTCGCACGCATACTCCCAGATATTTTACAGAAGTAACTGCTACCAGTGTTTGTTCCGCTATCATATAATCATGCAATAAAGGATCTTTCTTTCTATGCATTCGCAATACATGACATTTGTCTGTGTTAAGGGTCAGTTGCCACTCCCTGCACCAAGTGCCTATCCGCTGCAGATCTTCCTGCATTACGCTATAATTTTCTAATGCTGCAACTTCTCTGTATACTACAGCATCATCCGCGAAAAGTCGCATGGAACTTCCGACGCTATCTACTACGTCATTTATATATATTGTGAAAAGCAATGGTCCCATAACACTCCTCTGTGACACGCCAGAGGTTACTTTAACGTCTGTAGACGTCTCTCCGTTGATAACAACATGCTGTGTTCTGTTTGTTAAAAGCTCTTCATCCCAGCCACACAGCTGGTCTGATATTCCGTAGGCTCTTACTTTGTTTATCAGCCGACAGTGCGGAACTGTATCGAACGCCTTCCGGAAGTCAAGGAAAATAGCATCTACCTGGGAGCCTGTATCTAATATTTTCTGGGTTTCATGAACAAATAAAGCGAGTTGGGTCTCGCACGATCGCTGTTTCCGGAATCCATGTTGATTCCTATAGAGTAGATTCTGGGTTTCCAAAAACAACAGGATACTCGAGCAAAAAACATGTTCTAAAATTCTACAACAGATCGACGTCAGAGACATAGGTCTATAGTTTTGCGCATCTGCTCGACGACCCTTCTTGAGGACTGGGACTACCTGTGCTCTTTTCCAATCATTTGGAAACTTCCGTTCCTCTAGAGACTTACGGTACACGGCTGTTAGAAGGGGGGCAAGTTCTTTCGCGTACTCTGTGTAGAATCGAAATGGAATCCCGTGAGGTCCAGTGGACTTTCCTCTGTTGAGTGATTTCTGTTGCTTTTCTATTCCTTGGACACTTATTTCGATGTCAGCCATTTTTTCGTTTGTGCGAGGATTTAGAGAAGGAACTGCAGTGCGGTCTTCCTCTGTGAAACAGCTTTGGAAAAAGGTGTTAAGTATTTCAGCTTTACGCGTGTCATCCTCTGTTTCAATGCCATCATCATCCCGGAGTGTCTGGATATGCTGTTTCGAGCCACTTACTGATTTAACGTAAGACCAGAACTTCCTAGGATTTTCTGTCAAGTCGGTACACAGAATTTTACTTTGACATCGTTTAGCTTCTGTTTGTCTGAGAGGATTTGGCTGCGTTTAAATTTGGAGTGAAGCTCTCTTTGCTTTCGCAGTAGTTTCCTAACTTTGTTGTTGAACCACGGTGGGTTTTTCCCGTCCCTCACAGTTTTACCCGGCACGTACCTGTCTAAAACGCATTTTACGATTGCCTTGAACTTTTACCATAAACACACAACATTGTCAGTGTCGGAACAGAAATTTTCGTTTTTATCTGTTAGGTAGTCTGAAATCTGCCTTCTATTACTCTTGCTAAACAGATATACCTTCCTCCCTTTTTTTATATTCCTATTAACTTCCATATTCAGGGTTGCCGCAACGGCCTTATGATCACTGATTCCCTGTTCTGCACTTACAGAGTCGAAAAGTTCGGGTCTGCTTGTTATCAGTAGGTCCAAGATGTTATCTCCACGAGTCGGTTCTCTGTTTAATTGCTCGAGGTAATTTTCGGATAGTGCACTCAGTATAGTGTCATTCGATGCTCTGTCCCTACCACCCGTCCTAAACATCTGAGTGTCCCAGTCTATATCTGGTAAATTGAAATCTTCACGTAAGACTATAACATGCAGAGAAAATTTATGTGGAATGTATTTAAAATTTTCTCTCAGTAGATCTGCCACTAATGCTGCTGAGTTGGGAGGTCGGTAAAAGGAGCCAATTATTAACGTAGCTCGGTTATTGAGTGTAACCTCCACCCATAATAATTCACAGGAACTATCCACTTCTACTTCACTACAGGATAAGCTACTACTAACAGCGACAAACACGCCACCACCGGTTGCATGCAATCTATCCTTTCTAAACACCGTCTGTGCCTTTGTAAAAATTTCGGCAGAATTTATCTCTGGCTTCAGCCAGCTTTCTGTACCTATAACGATTTCAGCTTCGGTGCTTTCTATCAGCGCTTGAAGTTCCGGTACTTTACCAATGCAGCTTCGACAGTTTTCAATTACAATACCGATTGTTGCTTGGTGCCCGCATGTCCTGACTTTGCCCCGCACCCTTTGAGGCTGTTGCCCTTTCTGTACTTGCCCGAGGCCATCTAACCTAAAAAACCGCCCAGTCCACGCCACACAACCCCTGCTACCCGTGTAGCCGTTTGCTGCGTGTAGTGGACTCCTGACCTATCCAGCGGAACCCGAAACCCCACCACCCTCTGGCGCAAGTCGAGGAATCTGCAGCCCACACGGTCGCAGAACCGTCTCAGCCTCTGATTCAGACCCTCCACTCTGCTCTGTACCAAAGGTCCGTAGTCAGTCCTGTCGACGATGCTGCAGATGGTGAGCTCTGCTTTCACCCCGCTAGCGAGACTGGCAGTCTTCACCAAATCAGATAGCCGCCGGAAGCCAGAGAGGGTTTCCTCCGATCCATAGCGACACACATCATTGGTGCCGACATGAGCGACCACCTGCAGATGGGTGCACCCTGTACCATTCATGGCATCCGGAAGGACCCTTTCCACATCATGAATGACTCCCCCCGGTATGCACACGGAGCGCACATTGGTTTTCTTCCCCTCTCTTGCTAGCATAGAGCCACGTCACGACGTAAACACCTCGGCCTACGTGTTACTGTAAATTAGCTACTGTTTAGGCTGTATCGTTTATAGTTGCTTATTCATCACATTACGGCCTATTGTCTAACAAACCAACACACGTTATGTGATGTCACCGCCAGACACCACACTTGCTAGGTGGTAGCCTTTAAATCGGCCGCGGTCCGTTAGTATACGTCGGACCCGAGTGTCGCCACTATCAGTGACTGCACACCGAGCGCCGCCACACGGCAGATCTAGTCTAGAGAGACTCCCTAGAACTCGCCCCAGTTGTACAGCCGACTTTGCTAGCGATGGTTCACTGTCTACATACGCTCTCACTTGCAGAGATGATAGTTGCTACGACCTAGCAAGGCGCTATATTCAGTTGCTATAATTACTATCTTCGAGAATGTATTCTGAACAGATAATATTCCGAATCATATACCGTCAAGAGCGACGTTCATCATTAATGGATTAAAGTTAAGTATCAAGCTTATTACGTCTGCTTTCTGAATTCTAATTCCTTGTCACGTTCCAGACCTCACGTCAGTGTAGTTCTTCCCTCCTCACGCCAGCCTGCGTGAGCTCAAACGTGCGCATTTCGGCCTCCAATCGTAACACGGTGTTGGCTCTTCTGCTAACACAAAACGTTATACAACTCACATTTTTGTGGATGATAATAAGTGTCCATATTAATTATTTATTCCTGATCTTTTCAAACAATGCGAAGAAGAATAGCTAATTCTAGAAAATGCTTACACAACAACTACATCGTACAACTACAAAAATTCAGTAAAATCGCTTCAACAGTTACTGAACTACTAATGTTAGTATTATAGATTTTGTTCTGTTTATGTTTATTTATTAGAGTGCATAATCATTGTAGGTAATTTATTTCCGTTAATTGATCCGCGCTAGTACTATGCTAGTGAACAGCCATTGTCTGCTGTATTCCTTGGCCGCAGGACAGCACGTCAGCGGCATGTTATTTCAAGTAGGCTGTAACGCCCCAGAAGCGACATTCCGGCTATCAGTTGCAGCAATCCAATATAAACTCTATATACCATTTCGTTCAGTGGCCGCTGACCTCAGTTGCCTCCTCTCCATCTACCGAATGCACTGAGGTGACAAAAGTAATTAAATACCTCGTAATATCGTGTCGGACCTCCTTTTGCCTTTCGTAGTACAGCAACTTGACGTGGAATTGACTCAACAAGTCGCTGGAAGCCCTCTCCATAGATACAGACCGACGAGGCCCCTACAGCCGTTTTTAATAGAGACAGTGTTGCCGATGCAGAACTTTGTGCACGAACCAACCTCTGGATTGTGTCCCACGTATGTTCGATGGGAATCATTTCGGGTGCTCTGGATGACCGAATTGTTCGCTCGAACTGTCCAGAATGTTCTCCAATTGCGAACACTTGGAGCCCGTTGACACGGCGCATTGCCAGCCATAAAAATTGCATCGTTGTTTGGGAACATGAAGTCCACAAATGCAAATGGTCTCAAAGTAGTCGAACATAACATTTGCAGCCACTGATCGGCTCACCCGGGCCAGAGAACCAAATCTATTCCATGTAAACACAGCCAAAATCATTACGGAGCCACCACTGCCTCGCACAGTGCCTTGTCGACAATCTGAGTGCATGGCCTCGTGGGGTCTGCGCTACACTCGAGCCCTATCACCAGTTCTTACCAACTGAAATCAGGACTCACCGGATCAGGTCACGGTTGTCCAGTCGTCAGTTGTCCAACAGATATCGTCAAGAGCCCAGGAGAGGAGGCAGAGGCAATGTCGTCCTGTTAGCAAAGGCAGTTACGTCGGTCGTCTGCTGCCATTAACCACTAGCGCCATAATCGCCACTCCATCCTAACAGATGCGTTTGTCGTTGATTTTTGCGATTATTTTACGCAGTGTTGCTTGTCTGTTAACACTGACAACTCTACTCAAACGTGGCTGTTCTCTGACGCTGAGTGAAGGCCGTCGACCACTGAGTTGTCCGTGGTGGGAGGTAATGGCCGAAATGTGGTATTTCCGGCACATTCTTGACACTGTATAATCTGGAATATTGAATTCTCTAACGATTTCCGGAATGGAGTTTCCTATGCATCTATCTCCAACTACCCCTGCGCGTTCAAGGCCTGTTTATTCCTGTCGTGCGGCTATAATCAAGTCTGGAACCTTTCCACACGAGTCACCTGAGTACAAACGACAGCTCTGCCAATATGCTGTCCTTTTAGACCCTGTGTACGCATTACTGCAGCCATCTGTAAGTGTGCATGTTGCTATTCCATGATTTAAGTCACCTCTGTGTAAATTGGCTAGCTGGGACAGCAGCATGCTGACGTGTACAGTCTTTCTTGACTTTCCTGGATACTGCGGCTGCAGTATCGTCCAAGATGCACCAGGTTGACTCGTTCCTCTGTGTACGTTTGGGATCCAGCATTTTTAACGCCTGACGACCACTACCCGCTCCGTCTTCGTGCGGGACTCAGTCGCATAGTTTGTGCTCTGGTTTGTCCACACTGCCGCAGGCGCAACTATCATTCATGTTTTGACTTTGTAAAGATACATAGCGTACGGGTTACAACCGGTCAGGTACTCTATCAGTTCACTCGAGGGGTTTAGAAGTCTCATTTTTAGTGTTTCTTTGTGCCTGAAGGGTCCCATTCATGTGTCCTCGGTTCCATTTGTTATCTTGCATTATCTGTAAATGTGATGGCTGAGAGAAACGTAAAGGCATGTGGAAGACAACAGTAAATGATTCACAAAAGAACAGAAACAGTACAGGCTTTTCATTCTAGCTGAGTATCGCTCTGTTTCAAGGGGGTAGAAAGAAACTCGATTAATGACTAAATCCTGAAAAAGTCGATGGTACGTAAATGAGAGGAATGGAGATCAAGGCAGCGTAACAGCTCATACGTTCAAGTTGATAACCAGAATAATATACAGAAGTGTGAAAAAACATTGTGGATCTGTTAGATTGTCTTTTAATAAACGTCCAGGTACCAGAGGAAAAGGAATTAAAACTCGGAAAAAAACTCTTGAGATCTGCCAGTGACACTGTAATTCTATCAGAGACAGAAAGAAAACGGAAGAACGGTTGATCGGAATAGACGGTGGATATACACGTCCCAGTCACACCGATGTGACCAACGCCTATGTCAACGTGCAATAACCACCACTCAGGTCGGCGGGTGGTAGCCCTAACCGTGGGATAGTGTACTCATTGCTGAAACAGAGCGATTTATCTAACGGAGGGGCATGATCATTAGCTTTCGGGCCAAGGGTGGGAGTATTTCCAAAACGGCTACCGTAGGTACAGGATACCGTGCATTGCGGAAATGCGCTATACAAACCGGCTTCAAAGCAACTGTCGTGCACCAAGCGCCATAGATGACAGGGATAAACGACTGCTGCAGAGATGTGTACGGGCGAACAGACGTGCAACTGTCGAGCAGCTGACCGCACAGGTGACCTGAGGAGCTACCAACCTCAACGACCATATCGCAACTGGACGTCCATTTAGTGGCAACAGGTGACCTTTTCAGACGAACCACGTTTTATGCTTCATCGTACAGGTGGCCTTCGGCGTGAAAGACGTGAAAGTCTGAAGGCCAACACCCAGCATTCGGTATGGCCTGGGGAATGCTTTCGTCTATTCGTCGGGTGACCTCGCTACTCTGGAGCCGGCTGCTGTGGTCAGGTGGTTTTAGGCGCTTCAGTCCGGAACCACGCTGCTGCTACGGTCGCAGGCTCTAATTCTGCCTCGGACATGGAAGTGTGTGATGTCCTTTGGTTAGTTAAGTTTAAATAGTTCTAAGTCTAGGAGACTGGTGACCTCAGATGTTAAGTCCCATAGTGCTTAGAGCCATTTCAACCATTTTTGCTACTCTGGAAGCTACAACGGAACAATAGAAATATGCATATCATCTTAGGGACCATGTCCAACCCTATATGCAATCTGTTCTTCGGCACAATAGCTTCTACCAACAGAACACCGCAACATGTCACACAGCTTGCAGTGTACGTGATGGTTCGAAGAGGCGCAAGATGAGTTTACCGTACTTCCCTGGCCACCAAATCCGCGCATATAAATCCAGTCGAGAATTTGTGGGACCACCTCGACTGGGTTGTTCGCGCCATGGATAGTCAAACGGGAAACGCAGCGCAACTGCAGTCGGCTGGGCTCCACGTGCCTGTCGCAACCTTCCACACTCTCACTGACTCTGTTCGTGCACGTCTTTTATACAAGTTCCACCATTTCGGCAGTAAAATAACTGATGACAGACGAAGAAGAGACGATAAACTATGAAATGGAGACTAGCTATGGCGTTTCTGAAGGAGAGAAAACTGTTAGTATCGAATATAAATTAAGTGTTGGGAAGTCTTTTCTGAAGATGTTTTTCTGTATAGCCTAATAAATTGGTACGCAAGTGAAAGGCGGACAATAAGCAGTCTAGACAAGAAGCATTAGAAACGTGGCGCTGTAGAGATGTGTTGAGCATTAGATGGTTAGATCAAGTAACTAATGACAAGGTACTGAACAGAATTCAGAAAAAAATACTTTTGTGGCCAAACTTTCCTATAAGAAGGGATTGGTTGATAGAACTCAGTCTGAGACATGTAGAAATTGTCATGTTGGTATTAGAATGATGTTTGGGGGGAGGTGGGGATGGTAAAAACTGTAAAGGAGACTGAAACCCGAATACAGTAAGTTGGTTCAAATGGATGTATGTTGTGGTAGAGTATTCACAGATGAAAAGGCTTGAGCAGAACGGAATAGCGTGGACATCTGGATCAAACCCGATGTCAAACTGAAGACCACAACAACAAGTCCAACAGGGAACAACAGTTATACAGGACGAAGAAAGAAGACCAACGCACACTAAGAAATCAGCGTTTATATTTATGCAACTGAAACTTCTTCCTAAGGCTTCCCAGCAACAATGTCATACCATTTTATTTTAATACTTCTTAGCAATCTGAACGAACGGCCTCGAACGAGGAATATCACTTTTCCCTGTGTAATGCTCAGGACTGAGCTATCTTTTATTACTTTTTTCACTTCCCAACACTATTTACTATAATTTTCTTGTTTCCCGATTATTTACAGATCTGAAACAGATCTTAAAACTATGATAGTGGCAGTTCCCCAAAGGAGTCCTCGTATTCACGCAAGGCATATATTATACAAAATGTTCTGAAATAGGGTTTGTGGCTTCCTGGCCTGGTCAAGCAGGTACTATCTGTAGTGCTCAGTCTCCGGCTCGTCCATAGATAATGCGTAGGACAAAAATGTCCAAGCATCCATGTGTGAGATTACGTTTGGATGATGAGCAGAAACGCCATCCTTCAATTAGTACATCATTAAATGATATCATCTGTGGCTCTGACTTAATAAGATGAAGGATTTATCTCTGGTTTCAGTTCCATATGTTTTATTTGCTTAGTGAAAGTAGGACTAAGGGATAAGGGTGCTACCGTAGCACTTTGTATCAAGGGGAGATGGTCGCTGCCGGCAGTCCTTTGTGATTAACACTCCCCCAGATTCGGGAATAATTACGTACAGGCTGTCACCACAGTAATGGGTGTGGAGTAAATACTCCACGATCTAGCTATATTTGAAATAGGAAGCCTTTGTTATCGTATGTAACTCACGACCAGATAGTGATACTACACGTATTAGAAAACATGAACTGACAGGCTCACGTTGACGGGACGACGGGGGCGAGCACCTCGAAAACATGCTTAGTTATCGAAACCTCTACGCTTTCTAAAATCTTATTGGCTCACCTTAGGTATGGCGCCTCGTAATATGTGCCCGTGGAGTTTAGTCAAAGCCCATATATGCTAAGAGACGTAGTATTGGTGACTACTTGTACTTCATAAATGTTCACAAACCAAATGTGCCAATTCTTTGTGTAATGGAAAGAAAGCGGCCGTATGCCGAAATCTCGTGCGTACATGCTGAATAGCGCGATAACTTTCCTGCAAGTTGTGTGATGCCACAATGTACGTCTCGTGTTTGGAGCGGTCTATAAATCCAGTAGCTTCTAGCTTCTGTACCTCCACCGTTTTGAGCCAAGACTCATTGTTGAAATTTGGGTTCCTCTTGATAGGCAAATTGATTTATCCGTGTTCTGTATCTCCTCAGTCACTTGTACCTATTCCTAAATAACCTTATATGTTATTTTAATATCCTCTTGGTCTTCGTAGGCAGATGCCACCAACATCATTCCATTAAATTATAACCCATTTATTGTAGGTCACAATCTCTTCGTTAATGGATGAAAGGCGATCGCTTATAACGTGGCTGATAGGGAACAGCCGTGACGCAGATCTCTCCGGATTGCTGGAAGAAAATTTGGAAACAGCAGTCGAGTTCATTGTAAAGATCTATTGAATACACTAGAGATTTCATATAGGTCATGTGGGCGCAGTTACCAATCAGCTGTGTAAATAAAGAATGTAACTGATCATTACTGTGCAAACAGCTCTGTCCGTGAACGTGTAACAATTTCTAGCCTGAATGTACATTAACCAAGAGAGAATAAAATATACTAAAAACCGCATTTTCTGTCGAGGAATAAAACTACAAAATAAAATATCCAAAGTGAGTTAAGAGATTGTTAAAAAGAGACATTCTGGAAAACGCAGTTATGGCAAGCAATATATTCTATATAGTGGAGCATTAAGTAGGTAACATAAATCTGGCGTTTGGTAAAACAAAGTAACACTAGTGAATAATGTAATCAACAGAATTAACAAAACATCTGTCATTTCACACAACACTTTCAGAATACCTTTCTTTCCTTTTAGATTCTTTTCTTCTTTTCTAGAAACCCTTACGCATCGCATAATACGGGATATGGCAGGTAATAAAGTAAGTGTACGGAAAATGTAGTGAAATTGCAGAAACGAAGAGCTGGAATGGACTTACGATTTATTTACAATGTAAAACACGGTGAAATATATATTTACAGAAGATGCTGAAAGTGATCCCCTGCAACATCAATATACAGTTGTGCACGTAAGTGCATAGTATGCAGATACACCAGGCCTAATTTCGGATATCAATGGCGGCAACTTCAGGGCTGATGTTGTCTTTCAGTTCCTGTACTGTGTGTGGATTTCTTTCAAGGGCCTTGCTCTTCAAGTGTCCCTATAGCAAAAAATCATATGTTGTTAGATCCGACGAACGTGGTGAACATAAATGTTTGCTGAAGTTCGTTCCTCGGTGAGGAAATCATGGACTCGTTCCAGGGAGGCCTTCGACGTGTGGCACGCTGCTCCATCTTGTTGGATGAAGCAGTATTGCCTTCCATATTCAGTGAGTTAAGCACAAAATGTCTCAAAAAATTCCATATGAGCAACTGTGTGAGCAACTTTGTCGAGGGTAGTGCCAAAAAATTATCGGTTCAATGACGCGCGTTCCTGCTACACCACATCTAATGCCGATTTTTTCTTCACGTAGTACGCTGCTGAAACACCGTGTTCTGGTGCCTCATTGCCCAGTACCTCGTGTTCTGTGAATTCAAATGACCCAAGAGATGACAGCATGCTTCATCACTCATGATGTAATAGAAAGGGTCTAACAAAAGTAATGTACAATAATCTACATGTCTTTTATAGTCACATTCCCGTTATTGTTCCACAAACGTCACACGATATGACTTCAGATTAAGGCTTTTTAATATCTGCAGGCAACTCCTCCTAGTTACATGCGCCTGTTGGGCCAATTTACGTGTAGACTTCTATGGGCTCTGAGTAATTCTTCGGCGAATGTCTGCAGTAACATCTGGTGTGTGAACTGAAGGAATTATTTGTTGTTTTACGTTTTGCAGAGATCAGTGAAAGCGTCAGGTTTCGTAGACTGTATATGGCTCTCATTGCTGGTAGTCTTCTATCCGGATAATTGACCACAAAAATTTCGCGATTTTCCTTAATCGAACCTGTTTTCACGTATGGTTCCATTATTTCAATTCTTGCTTCTACCGAAAAAGTAATTTTGTAGACCGAAAAGAGAAACATCTAACTTCACTAATGAAACAAACTGAACTGCAGACAGAAACAAGCTAACAATCGATTATTGCATAAAACTGTCTGTTGTGGTAGCTTTTACTCTATTTCAGAAGTCGAAATATTGCATTCACATTCAAAGGGCAGGCCGGCTATTTTTAACTACGCCACCCTGTATAAGGGATGCTGATCTAGTTTTTCAGGCTATTAAATCGAAAGCTTCATTACGCAAAATGTGAAGCAAACAAGGACGTTATGATACCCATACCATCTGACAGTGTATGTAGTGTTACATAATGAAAGAATGCCTGTGCAGTTTCTTTAGTGTGTGCGGTGAGTGCGACTGAGAAATGAATGAAACGCGTAGTAATAGACCTTTACTCTTCTAGAACCAAAAAACCTCAGTGAAGAGCAGTATTTTTAGTGAGGGAAAAGGCAAACTGGCATTGTATTGAGGGTGCTGGAGTTTCCAAATCTCATCTAGCCATCTAGATCATGGTTTTGTATGATTTCACTAAGTTACTTCAGTAAAATACAGGCATCGCTTCTACAATTAAGGCCACGGCCGATATCTCTCCCTCTCGCGTCAAGTACTGCAAGCGGCTATATGTATGAAGTACGTTTTTCTCATGAGCCTGAAATCGTAAAACCACGAAATGTCCAATGTCCTTGTAAAACTGATATATGGATCAATGAACCTGCTACTACTGCTATTAGTACTATTAGCACCACTCCCGTAGCGTAAATGCAAATGACTGTGCTCTAAAATTAAATGTGTACGATGTCGATACGGACTGCTGCAAACTCAACGCATTCAAAAACTCTGAGACGTTAGAATGTTGAATGGTCTCACATTCATTTTGCAAATCTACATAATCTAAGCTCGCCGGGGTGTTCATTGTTCAAGACACGCAAACCGATTACCTAGAGGAACGAAATGCGCTTAACATTGATTCACGAGGAACTGACGGGCAGGCATGACGGAACAGCTAATTCTCGTCAGCCGATTGTTGTTTAACCGTATGTAAAACTTAAAGTCGGCGTTCAACAAAGTTATGAACCTGCACATTTCAGAGATCTAGGTTCTGCCACTAGTAGGTCAACGACGGAAGTTCATAGCACGTTATGTGCAATCGATATGCCCAAGTCTTATATAAAATTCCACTAGAATACTATTTATACCATAAGACTCATTTTTCGGCGCAACTATGGTAATTTTCAACAACTCTTCTGACGTAAACGGCCCGGTGAGACCTGCATTTTGCTGCTGATAAGGTGTTGAGGGAAAAACGCCGGATTTTAACTCTGACATGAATAGTGCTGACACACCATAAGTAAAAGAACTTTGTTATTATTGCTAGGGGGCAGTGTGCTGACATAAGCGTTGTTCCATCCTTGGAGAACAGTGCATGTGGAAGAAATAGTAACGGTAGATGAAGAGTCAACGCAAACTTGTTGTAACTAATTAACTATGTCATACCGAAGCAGGTTCACGACCCATCAGCATGTGGGGAACATTAAGGACTCACGTCCTGTCGATGTCGAGGTCGTTAGAGATGGAACATCATCTCAATTTGCAGAAGAAAGCCATCAACTTTCTTTTCTAAGAACTCTCCCTGCGTTTCCTTCAAATGGTTTATGAAAGCCATGGCAATCCTAAACATGGATAGCAGGAGGAGAGTAGCGGCCTACATTATTCTGTCATGAGCCACCCATCAACAGCAGCTCATTATCTGATACGTGTTGTTGTTGTTAACTGCGTAATGACCAGCTGTGCTCACGTTTCATTTACTAGTGCTATCGTCAAAAATTCTCAGATTAACTCTTTCTATAAAAACTTCAGGGTTTATTCGAAATAATAAATTTTTATGACGAAATTCGAAAACGTCCTGAAAAACGTAAGCCAGAAATGTAACTGTTTTCAAAACTTTACGTGTCATTTACATTACAAACGACATTGAGGTAAAGTGTTTTAAATATGTTAACGGAAGTTAATCATTATACATTGGAACAGAATTAGCTTTCGTATGAACAGCTACTGTACTACAATTACCGCACCCAATAATTTATTGGCAAGCACGTTTCCAATTCTTTAAGCAATCACTAAGTGTGCACGTAACTCAAAATATTGAGTACAGGATCTAGAAAGAACTGGTTACAATTTTTTCCACTTTCGTTGGATATGCAAGGGCCTGCTGGTTCAAAGACCGTAATAAATGAAGCTAATCCAAAGAATAATTTAACTTCGGTCGAGAAGAAAATATGTTACTCGAGAGTGAACACACTTTGTTTAGGCATTAGAGCTATATACTTGACAATGAATCACAACTATTTCACTAGAGTACTTGTTTCCTTGACAAGAAATATAGTAGTGATGGTTCCATAAAATGGAAGGTCATTAACGACTCTTCTCTTACTTTTGAGGGAGTCACTTTCGAGCTGCAAGAAAGTTAATTGTTTGTTCTAACACTAGCAGTGAGGTACGACTGCGGCTGCCTAGATGTAAATTACAACTGCATTAGTCAAAGTAATTGCCCGTCTTGATCTCTGTTATATCTTTTGTCTTCCAAGACACGTTTTAATACACAATTCCTCAGATGCGTTCATACTAGGATACAAACATGACGTTAATGATAAATGAATGTATCCTACGTATAGGTACAGAGTTCAGATAGTTTGCAAAAATTCTGAGCCTTGAACTTGGGTTCTGAAGTACGCAGCTTGCCATATACAGCCTTCGTAACATACTGAAGTCTGATGAAAGTATAACACCAGAACCTTCTCCAGCTGGTGTGAAACATAATAAAACTTTTATTCGTTAAACTTAGAGCAGTGCTGAATAACAGATGAACTAATTTAATGCCCATGTGTTAAAGCTTCTTAAGTTAGGTTGTTCTGAGGCAGTGCACTAAAAACAGCATTATGGAGCGCTTTATAACGTATTATAATCACATTTGTTTTCACTTCTTCTAAATTTTGTTTCATGCTGATACATTCGGTATCATAAATCATCTATCATACATTATTTTACGAGAAAAACATTTAAAACATCTAGATACAGGTAACCTGTCTAATGTAAGTCATTAAAATTGTTAATTACTGGAGTCGTAACCGATACAAAAAGTAATAGTTGAACAGACCAGTGCGGAAACTCATATTTATCCCTTATTATTATTCACATATCTCAGCTGCCAAAACGTACAATGAATATCTTAAGTTTTATATTTTCCAATCGCTCGGCCAACTATCGCGAAGGGCGGACGACCTACCCTCTTTTATAGCTCTTTAAAATTCGGAGAATCACAATATAGGTCAGTGTGCTTTCTAGCACTGAAGCACCATTTCACTGTCAGCCATTAAACAAAAATTACTTCCAGAACGCTAGGCTCTTCTTTATTGCTCTGCAATACAGCTTGATGGTAACCCATTAAAAGTTTTACAGATCTAACAGAAGAAACTGGGTCACAAATGACAAAAATATATGAATCGAGATCATTATCACTGGTCAATGTAGCTGTGCGTCTTGACTGCTACTACATCTTTCTTTAAATAATAAAAAAAAATACATTTCAACGCTTAATGTCCACAGTCATAATTACATTTAATACCCTCGATCACTAAATCTCGTCCGTCCTCACGTACAGCTATACCATGATTAGTCATTGTACAATTGTATGTGTGTACTGACCAGAATGTTGTTTTACTTCGTTAGTGCTTAGCACGCGAGGACGCCGTTTTCTGCAATTTTGAAAGTACACTGCACTTCATCCAATTCACTACCACTACTGCATTTCGATAAAAACAGAATTGTGTCTACTAACAAAAATGGTGTGTCAGGTACCCAATGCGCATCGCAGCGGTTGCATCACTAAAATAACACCGTATTCGTGGTCCATCTACATGGTTTGGAATTTCGTGAGAAGATTCTGTCGCGACGAAAAACGCCTTTCTTTTAATGATGTCCAGCCCAAATCCTGTAACCTTTCTGTGACACTCTCTCCCATATTTCGCGTAATACAAAACGTGCTGCCCTTCTTTGAACTTTTTCGATGTACTCCGTCAGTCGTATCTGGTAAGGATCCCACACCACGCAGCAGTATTGTAAAAGAGCACGGACAGACTTAGTGTAGGCAGTCTCCTTAGTAGATCTGTTACATTTTCTAAGTGTCCTGCCAATAAAACGAAGTCTTTGTTTAGCCTTCCCCACAACATTTTCTACGTGTTCCTTCCAATTTAAGTTGATCGTTATTGTAATCCCTAGGTATTTAAATGAATTTAAGACCGTTAGATTTGACTGATTTTTCGTGTTACCGAAGTTTAACAAATTCCTTTTAGCACTCATGTCAATGACTTCACACTTTCCGTTATTTAGGGTCAACTGCCAATTTTCCCACCATTCAGATATCTTTTCTAAATAGTTTTGTAATTTGTTTTGATCTTGTGATGACTTTATTAGTCGATAAACGACAGCGTCAATAGCAAACAACCGAAGACGGCTGCTCAGATTGTCTCCCAAACCGTTTATATAGATAAGGAGTAGCAAAGGGCCTATAACACTACCCTGGGGAGCGCCAGACATCACTTGTGTTTTACCCGATGACTTTCCGTCAATTACTACGAACTGTGACCTCTCTGACAGGAAATCACAAATCAAGTCACAAAACAAAGACGATATTCCATTGTGTGGTACAGTGTCAAAAGTCTTCCGGAAATCCAGAAATACGGGATCGATCTGAAATCCCTTGTTAATAGCACTCAGCACTTGATGTGAATAAAGAGCTAGTTGTGTTTCACAGGAACGATGTTTTCTAAACCCCTGTTGACTGTGTGTCAATAGACAGTTTCCTTCGAGGTAATTCATAATGTTTGAACTCAATATATGTTCCAAAATCCTGCTGCATATCGACGTTAACGATATAGGCCTGTAATTTAGTGGATTACTCTTAATACCTTTCTTGAATACCTTGCGACCTGTGCAACTTTGCAGTCTTTGGGTACGGATCTTTCGTCGAGCGAACGGTTGCATATTATTGTTAAAAATTCAAATGGCTCTAAGCACTATGAGGTCATCAGTCCCCCAGACTTAGAACTACTTAATTCTAATCAACCTAAGCACATCGCACACATCCATGCCCGAGGCAGGATTCGTACCTGCGACCGTACCAGCAGCTCTGTCCCGGACTGAAGCGCCTAGAACCGCTCGGTCACAGCGGCCGGTCTATGATTGTTATGTATGGAGTTAATGCATTAGCATACTCCAAAAGGAACCCAATTGGTACACAGTCGGGACTGAGGAGCAAAGGTTACTGGAACATCTGGGCCTTCCCTGGTATCCAAAATAAATTCGAGTGCTTGTCGTGTGCATCAGTTTCCGCTTCCTCTGTGTGTTTCACAAATCGGAATATAACGTCATATGAAATTAGTTTATTTTATTATTATTATTATTATTTTGTTTTTAGAATGTATTAAATACGGATGTATGTTAGGTGATCATTTGTAGATGTTACTGTTATTCTGTCATATAAAATATAAATCCATACATATAAAAATAGTTGAGTGAGTATATGTATGTATGTAGGTATGTTACACATCTCCTCCTAAGCCACTGGCCTGAGTTGAAACAAACCTGGTTCACATATACCTTAGTGTCAGGCAGCAGTCGTTGTAGGGATAAGATCCACCAACCATTCAGAGGGGTGTAGGGATAGGGGTGAAAAAAAGGAGTGTATCCCTTGAAGCGTGAATTCCTAGATTTCATTAATCCATTATCTGAGAATGACAGCACTTAACGATTTGCAACAAACTTTACACATAATTTTAAGACCTTACAAAACTCTTTTCTCGCTGACTACCCCTGCAAAATGATGAAAGGACAAATATTTATCACTTACTATTTTTCCGGTGCTCAAGCAACAAATGTATATGCGTGAGGCATGATGTTATAATTTATTACTTCTTTACTAATATTTGAATTCGTGACGCATTTTACATAGCACTGAATGTAAACGATAAATCACTTCATTGTACGATGCGTAGTTCAGGAAGTATGAAGTAATAAAGATATAGATGCATGAAAAACTACCACATCGGTGATGAATTCCTTTCGGGTGATCAGCCGAGTGGTAGCGTCGTCTTGTCGCAACGTTTCAATGAGTTTCGTACACATCATCTTCTGGCGAAACTCATCGAAACGTTGCGGAAAGACGACGCCACCACTCGCCTGATCACCCGAGAACAATTCATTAGTGGAAAACGCCGAGAAAGACGGCAATCGCATACTGCCACATCGTGCTTGACGTTAAAATTTATTCCTTCTTCGCTGCCGCTGAACGTAACTACAAAATTATATCTTTGCACGACCGATAATCCGAGCGATATGACGTCGTAAACACTAAACACAATGCCAGATATTGCGTGGTATAGGGGTTGATGCACAGTTTTAAATAAATGCCTGGAAAACGCCATGTTACTCCGCTAGTATACAAATAATCTCGCAGCCGATAACGTCACTTCATTATCTGGAGAGGAAGGAATGAAGATAAAGGTTTAATTTCCAGCCCTCAATATAGTTTGACCACAAGTTTGGGTACGAGAGAAATGGGGAAGGTAGTCAGCTATGCCCTGGCGAGGGAACCTTACTGGCATTTGCCTTAAGCCATTTAGAGAAATCACAGAAAACCTAAAGAAGAGTTGCCGCACTGGTTCACCCGAATGGTTGTCCTCCCGAACACAATAATCATATCGCTGCGGCCCGTAGCTCGGCCATTTTCCAGTAAAGTATGAGAGATATTCACATTACATTCTCTTGTAGAGTATGGTTTATTGAGTAAGCGGAGGAGTAGAAGGAGATCAGTGTTCAACGTCCCACCGACAACGTCATTAGAGACGGAGCACAAGGTCGGATTAGGAAGCGATGCAGAAGAAAGAGGCCACGCCTTTTTTACGACACAGTCCCGGCATTTACCTTTAGCACTTTCGGTAAATCACGGAAAACCTGAATCAGAAAGGCCAGACGCGGGTTTCAACCATCGACCTCCGGCATGCGAGTCCATTGTGCTGTGACCACTTTGCTACTCCGCTAGGTAAGTTTACAATTTAAGAGACGAGTGTCTAAGAAAACGACAGTTTTAACCCAATGTGTCTCAGCCAGAACAGACTGAGCGAGCTACTACATGAATTTGAGTATTCGTTCACCTTTTCAAGGTGTTTTCCCATTCAGCTACAGTCATATCAGGGCTTTTTTCACAGGTCCTTCTGAATTCCAAAATATCCAGAGTACGTTAAAAACAAGTTCCGGAACGAATTCACATTCCAGTCAGGCACACCAGTTTGCAATGCACTAACGCAAATTGGCGCTCTCTCCGCTATACGTGGAAAGATTCATTCTGGAAACAACCCCATGTCGGGCGTAAACCACATCTCCGCGATATAGTTTCTTCCACAAATTTTAGTCTAGCAGTGTACGTAAGAAGTCTTCTGTAAGGCTTGGAAACTAGGAGTCAGCTACTGCCAGGATTGGAACTTCTATACGGAGGGAATAGGGTCGTCCGGTGTACCTGGATTACTCAGCTGGTAAGAGAAGGCTCCGGATTCCTCTTCTGCTGCTGCACGTAATTTAAATCTGCCACAAGGTTTGAAAATAGCGCACAACCCGCTGAAAAAAGATATACTCATTTTAACCGGGTGTCCAAAGCAAACATTTTCTACCTCCCATGGACGATATTCATTTGGGTACTACTGATTTCGTCCGCGGAGCAGGTATCGCCGCGATCTAGCCAGACCGAACATGATAACTAACGTCTTCTTGTTGTTTTCATTTACCGAATTTAACGAAATGTTTCCTTTCGTTCTACTGTATCTGGGAACGAATTAAGAACTACCTCAAAAAGAGTAAATGAAGAAATAAATCGCCTTAAACGATTAAACTTTTAGAAAGAAGAGAGAATTCTGTCTTTCTTCCGAACAAAACTACTTTTTTGCTACATCGTCAAAAAATATATTGTTGGACGCACAATATAGCCAGCATCGGCAGAAGAAACATGTATGAGTAAGTCTATACGACAGTGTCTGTGGCATTCGTAAAGATAGGGCATCTCAAAGAAATTACAGGTATTCCGAATACACTTCAGGTTTCGGTTACAGCAGGTATAGATCATCTAACTGCTTATATTTAAAAAAAGCAATGTTCTTACAGTATTTTGCTTTTAAACTATTTTAGAAGCGCAGTTTTGTAGAATAAGGTAATCACTCTTTTCACTTACGAAAACTTCATTAACAATCTCTGAGAACCAAATAAGCAGAATATCTATAACATCTCCCTCAGACCTTAATAAGCAAACGAATATGTTTAATGGCTCTGAGCACTATGAGACTTAACATCTGTGGTCATCAGTCCCCTAGAACTTAGAACTACTTAAACCTAACTAACCTAAGGACATCACACACATCCATGCCCGAGGCAGGATTCGAACCTGCGACCGTAGCAGCCGCGCGGTTCCGGACTGCGCGCCTAGAACCGCTAGACCACCGCGGCCGGCGAATATGGTTAATCATTGGTGCAGTTTATAAACAGTGAGTGGAGATAACAATCAAATGCTGCCCGCTCGAGGAGACCTTACAAAGTACATACAAAGGAGCTGCTGATATGTGCGGTCAGATGACTGCAAGGGCATATCACCTGCAATAGCATCGTTTTCACTTCAGCATTATGGCGTCCGATTTCGGATATACTGAGCTAGTTTCTTATTTTACGAATCCGTCATATGTTTCCTTAAATGCACAGATGTGTATCAAACTGATTCATTATCTTTTACATCGTCGTTTTCCAGGGATAACGCACCTAGCCCATCGTAGTTACCGAGCATTTAAGTTTACTAACTGGCTGCTGAAGGTTTATTTTATTTGTAGTTAGAATACACAGACAGAGAAGCAACCTATAAAAAATTAGGTGGTGGCTTCCGATATGACAAATAGAAGCACATTCGCCTTAGAGTAATGTGATAAACTATGGGCGCAATTGGCTTTACGCCCTTTTTCCGTTAAAGTGCTAAATCGATATCTCCACATTTGAATTACTCGCCCTCAAAATTTCAGCTGGACGTCTTTCATATAGGCTAAGAAATCATCTTAAGAAAGCAGTGGATCACAGGCAGTTATCACCTTGTTTACTTCATGTTAAGTTGTGTGTTGACTGTGAATTACGCTGTGTGTTGCAATGAGTCAAGTGAGTGGTAATGAATATGAAAATAACTTTACAGACAAAATGAAGAGAAGAAACGGCAAGAAAATTTGTAGAAACTCGAAACAAATGGTTTTGAGTGCAAAAAAAAATTTAAGCCTGTACATCGATGTTGTCCAAAAGAGTGTAGTGCAATAGTGACAGACGAGATCCAACGAGATCCTACCGCACTATTGAGTCTCTTGGGGTGATAAATCTCAACAGGAAGCATTTGTCTCAGGATGTGTGGAGAGACAGGGTGTTAAAGAAATAAAGAAGATGCCCAAAAATAAAAACACAGAAAATGTATGGGTACATTCACTTTTTGATCAAGGTTGTAGAGTGTCTGTGTGCAGAAATTTGCTCCTTAGTGTGCTGAACATTTCTGAAAAGCGTTTAAGAAATGTGAGGAAGATGGTTCAGCTAGGTAATAGCTCTGAAGAAAGAAAGCGTAAGTATGAAAATAGACCCCTTTAAATAGGTAAGGAAATTTGGGAGTGCATTAAGGAGCATTTAGTAACAATTCGTCACGCAAATTTACATAATATAGCATAAAAATTGAGCAAGTTGTATTTTGAGACCCCAATTTAAATATCTGGGTGTTATTCACCCTCATTAATGAGGACTACCGGGCAAAATATGATAGTCAAGTTAATATGAAGTATCTTGCACTGAACTTTACATTCGGACAACCTAGGTCAGACATTTGGGACATTTGTTCTGAAACTACTACAAGACTTGAATGTGAAGAAAACAAGGATCTCGAATATCGTTTAGAGTAGCACAAGCAATCTGTTGAGGCCTATTATATAGAGAAGAGCAGGTTATTGCACATTGTAAATCAGATGACAATATACTGTGCTTAAAATTTGATTATACACAGAGACTTCCACTACTAAAAGTGATGATGCACGCACAGTTTTGTAAACTCTCATTTGGATATACGTTTTTAATGCACACTGCCATAATGATGGTTCAAGTGCTCTTTATTATTTTATGGAGTTCGAAGATAAGAAGGATCCAAACTCTGTCTTCTCATTGCTCCATGACTTTACATTCAAGTATTTTAAGATTTCAAAAATATTAGGAAATTTCGCAAAAACGCTTGGAATATGAGTATCATACATTTTCCAAGAAGGGAAACTGTACATTCAGTGAAAGAGTATGTCCTAATCCTTAAACCATACAGGGAGAAACCAGAGCCATTTCAAATCATTGATGAAAGTGAGGTTATGAAAGATTGAAAGAAAAGTTTAATGGACTTGAATCTTCCTGGCAGATTAAAACTGTGTGCCTGACCGAGACTCGAACTCGGGTCCTTTGCCTTTCGCGGGCAAGCCCTCTACCATCTGAGCTACCGAAGCACGACTCACGCCCGGTACTCACAGCTGTACTTCTGCCAGTATCTCATCCCCTACCTTCCAAACTTTAATGGACTTCTTCTCATAAAAACCACATGGGAAATTTCCTCTCCAGTTGCAGTTATCTATGAGGATGCACTTCGGCCGTGATGGCACAATCGGATATTCAAAATCATATTTTAAGGTCTGTATGCCCCTTAAGTTCATTAATAAGTCAGCAAAACTCTGAGAAGATACTTAATATTTGTCATTAATAGAGAAGCCAGCTGTAGGAGCAGCAAAGTTGAGGGACATTCAAGACCTTTTGCACTTCTTTCCTGATATAGTAAAAGGCTGGTATGAAGAACTTCTGGAGAGTAAACAGTGAAGAAGCTTCTGATCGTGAACAGGAACATAAGCTATAATGGTGTTGAACATTAATATTTTATTAATATGCTGTTTAACTAGATAATAAAATGATTAAAGCAATACTTCATCTCAATTTTCATGATACTTTCTAGAGGTATCATGGTTTCATGGAAAAAGGACGTAACCCGCTCATTACATTTTGGATAATATATCAAAAATAGAAGAAATATCTTCAGTTGTAAGGAATGATTCTGGATGTTAAAAGTATGGTCTAAGACAGAATTATTACATCACTGAAGTATCATTGTTCTTCAATAAGATATAAATACGCAAAGCTTCAACTCAGTCTTACAGGGAACGCATTTTTCGGGCCTACGCCCACAGTCCATCAAATTCCTCTGAAGCTCGCTCACGAACAGAGATTTGTATTTGGTTCTCTGTGCTTTAAAACGGTAAATATGTTCGGAGAATGTAGCTGAAATACGTATATTACACACAGACGACAGCCAATATATATTTAATAAACTGTTATTAGCATGGACTGTTATTAGCCCTGTATCTCTATATGAGGCCCTATTATAAAGCATTCCTGAAATTCTCTAAGAGATAAATTGGTTGTGAATTAAACTATTTCTGATTTCACTTTTAACTACTGAATTTTACTAAACTGCATTAGCGATATATTTAGAACGAAATACAATTTGTGGCAATTGCCTCAACGATGGATACTCTTCAGAGAAGAATTTAGATATAGTGTAAAACTAATAATTGTAGTTAATTAGTTCGGCAGTTCAGGATTGTTTCACCGTTGAGAACTTCAATCTAATAAATTTTCACTGAATCTTTTAGGTGGGAAATAAAATTGGCGTTATTTCCTGCGAATATCTCATAGGCTCCAGATTGATATTTTGACTCTACAGAGGAGTGTATGCTGATATGAAACTTCCTGGCGGATTAAAACCGTGAGCCGGACCGAGACTCGACATCGGGGACTTTACCTTTCGCCGGCTACCCTCGGAGGACGCACTATCCATCCTCACCACTATACTTCCACCAGTAACTCGTTTCCCATCTTCCAGATTGTGATACTCGTGAGGCACGTACTCCTGAAGAATGGAAAGTGGGAGATGAGATAATGGCAAAAGTCAAGTTGTGGAGACGGGTCGTCAGTTGTTGTTGGGGACCTAAGTCCGGCTGTCTGTCTTCGTCGGCGAAGCGATGAGGACAGGGCTGTTTACGTCCTCGCTGTGGCGCGCTCTTTCGAGTTGTTTGAACCATTTTTGACTGTGGATCATGTGGGTCTCGGACTTAGGACAATCTGCATATTCGAACTCCCATTCGAAGTGCCGGCGGACGATGCTGTGGCTGCCCTCAGGCAGTAAGGAAAGATTCAAGCCATGTCACTAGAACAGTTCACCAATTACCCCGTGTTGAATGAAGTGCAACAGGTATGCACTGAACTTAGTGAGCTGTGGCGGCTCTAATCTTGGCGGTATGGCATTCCACTGGCGCCAGTAACTACTTAGGTTGCCGATATCGGTTCGATCGTCTGTCGAGTGCTAAGGTGTTCGGTCGAAGTGTGTGTGCGGTGGGATTGGTGACGCCTGGAGAGTCATTTGGCTGAGGGGCATGTGGCTGGCATGTTGTGGCTTTTGGGGTACTCTGGCTATCCGACACTGGTCTCGAGAAGTAGCGTTACCTTAAATCGGTCGGGGGCAGGCCTGGCCTGCTCGCCTAAGAATTGGTAGCGGCGGTCGGCGCGAACACAGACGGACGTCGCGTGCAACCTGCTCAGCAAGTTCCCGGCGTACTCTGGAAACTGAAGGTTTCCGGCACCTCGACGATCACCTAGTTGGGATTGGAGGCAATAACGCCCCTGCTGGAATCTTGCAAGTCGCGGCTCCTTCACCCCTTAGTGGAGTTAAGTGTTGCTTTCTTACTCTGATTCTTGATGTTGTAAGGCCGTATCTGTGTTTTGTAGAACTGGGACTTTTTTTTTTAACGCGCCTACCAGTGTTTTAGCGCATGACCATCGGTCAGTGTTACTAATTTCAATATGTTTTCTAGGCCATATGTCGTGCAAGTCTGAGATTATTCTCTGTTGTAGGTTTCGTGATGGAAGTAAATTGTGGCTGGATCTATGTGGGAGGCAAGGTGGTACATTTGCATGTTTCTGTTACTATACCAGCAGGCGCTGATACGTGTACCAATAATTTATAAGAAGTGTTAACTTTAACAGCATTGGTACCCGCTTTCCCTTTAACTAACTTTTATTTCACCGTGGCCATTCTTGTGAGAGTATTTGCACAGTAAACTGTTCCCTTTTCATGTTTGTTGCCAGGGTTGCTTTGGTGCAAACGACACGTTCCTGTTCCCTGGGAACAGAGGCGTGTTTGTCTGTTGGCTAGGAGGCACTCCCGTCGTCGCACGACGTCCGGGTTGACCGGTAGTTCAAATGGTTCAAATGGCTCTGAGCACTATGGGACTTAGCATCTGAGGTCATCAGTCCCCTAGAACTTAGAACTACTTATACCTGACTAACCTAAGGACATCACACACATACATGCCCAAGGCAGGTTTCGAACCTCCGACCGTAGTGGTCGCGCGGTTCCGTACTGAAGCTCCTAGAACCGCTCAGCCACAGCGGCCGGCTTTACCGGTAGTCTGCTGTCCTTAGCAGTCACGTTATGGTGGCTCACGTTAAGTAATGTTGAGCGTTTCATGCTTGCCACTGTGGAGTGTCGCCGTTTATGCGGGATCCAGTAGTTAGATCTGTTTGGTGAATCTAAAGAGCTGAGGAGGTTAACACGTGTTTGTCAATCTTGACGTTCTTCATCGTTATAATTCTGTAGCTATTCTTTTAAAGCTGGCACTCTTATTATGACTTCTCAGCTCGTTAAGTTTAAGACCTGTTACTTATCAATATAAACTGCAGAACCTTACCTAGATCCACAGTCAATAGCTACTACACTTGCTGTGAAATTTGGCTGCTCATTCCTTGTTGGCCTAGATAGCAGTCTTCTGTAGCTCTCAGCTTACTTGTAATTTGGGACAATTTTATAGTTATTAAAGCTTGTGTCATAGTTTCTGTTGGTGTATACTTGTTGAAATACATTTCAGTTGCATGTACTTTTACCTTGAAATCTGGGCAATAGTACAGTTATTAAAGGGTGTTTCAATGTTTCTGCTCGCCTGTGCCATTTGAAGTAACTTTCAGTTACATGCATTTTTATAAAGGGTTGTTGTTAATGTTTGGTTGCAATATACGGGTGAGCATTTATGTTTATATTTAATATCTTCCCAGTTGGGCTGTTTGAGGGACTGTGTATTTTATTGCTCAGTGGATTTTCTTATTAATGGTTATGCATTGCTAAGCAGTCTTCCTACAGCTCCAATCAGTGGCGTGTCTTGTAATCATTACAGTATTTGGATGAATGTTGTCCGACTGTGTAACGGTTACCAAAGCTTGCAATTTGTTAGTACACTTTACAGCCGTTATTGTAATTAATTTTGTTGATAAAATTTTTTGTTGAACCTGATGCATCCACGCCAATTGATGTGATTTTTCTTCTACTTAGGACTCTGTAATTCCCATTTTGTTGTCCTGCTCCTAATGGTACGATTGTTAACGTCGATCTTTTTTTAAGAAAAAAGAATTGAGCAATTGTAAGTAAATCTAACGGCTTTATTGTAATTCATTTGGTTGATAAAATTCGTTGTTGAACCTACTTGCAGCCAAACACAGTTGATGTGATTTTTCTTGTGTTGGGAACACTGTATTTTCGATTTTCATGTCTTGCTCTGTATGGTGCAATTTCTGAGATTATTTTTTAAATATTTGAGCCTTTTCAATCTTTAATGACTACTCTAATCTTTTAATAAGTTTAAATAGCAATGTTAACGTTGATGTAAGGCCATAAAGTGTATTATGTGAAACAACAAATGACAAATATGTATGTCCACCTTGCAGTTTTTCCTTAGGTCAATCGCAGACCAAGATGTGAGGTATCACTCGGTAAGCATGTTCTGTCCTACCTCTATACCGGCAGATGCATAGTGATCATCATGTATGACAGCGATCCAAAGACTTTCTTGGATAGCAGAAAAGAGGGTAGCTCGCTCATAGCGTCTGCACCGCTGGATTGCCGGATCCGACCTACAGATCTGATGCCTTCTACCAATATCTCAGACATGTAGTGGCATTCCGGCTGTACCCCTGTAAGACTCATGTGCCTGATCACCCACAGGATCGTTCTCATCATCCAGCTACGTCAATAGCGGTTGAGGGGGGGGGGGGGGGGGGGCAACCGACGTCTAACTCAGTTCCGTCAGCTCCAGAACAAGGAGGTAACTAGAAGCCCCGTGAAGGTACAGAAGTTCATGGGATGGTTGTGCCCACGGCCGTATACCCGTTATATGACATATAGACGCTTTTCCACTAGATCACGAACAACCGAAGGCGTATGAAGTTGAACGTTTTATACGGAATGAAATGCGTCTCCCGCCGTAAGACGTTTTCGGAATACATTTTTCAACCCTCAGTACTACTGTGCACATAAAGCTGGCGAATGACGAGATGTGCACCGACGTTGTGCGTACTGTGTCCTCTATGGTGTCCGTCAGATAAAAATTGAACTACGGAAAACACGTGCCTTCCTACATGGTTATTGCCGGCTGCAAGGCTGTCGTCATGTGTTCAGGCTGTGGCCAGGAAGGCCATGTCCGTTCTGAAAGTCTCCGACATAGACTAGTTCAGACGCCGATGGGAGACGTCGCTTCTCCTGCGGCACGCACTGTGTTACCTCTGTCTTAAGCGTCTGCGGCGGTGCTGCCTGCTACGCCCCCTCTTAATCGATCTGTACCCGTGTTAGCTTCTCTCGACGAAGCGATGGACGATTCGCCTGTCTCTCCTACACCCCTGTCGGAGACATTACAAATGAACGACGACCGTCAGCAGGCACAAGCTGTCTGTCCCGACCCAATGGTTTTTGATGATTAATCTGTACCTACCTCTGCGTTTCTGTCGTCTGGTCACATGTCGGACGATTGCCG
This sequence comes from Schistocerca piceifrons, assembly GCF_021461385.2. NCBI lineage: Eukaryota > Metazoa > Arthropoda > Insecta > Orthoptera > Acrididae > Schistocerca > Schistocerca piceifrons. Next base: position 532,860,848 of record NC_060141.1, on the reverse strand, counting down.
CCAGCAATCCGACACGGGACAGTATCTTAGGAAGCAACGGTCGCCGAGGAAACGGAAGAGACACGCCGTACCCCTTTTGACGACTGCATCCATCGGATGTATGCACGGTATGACGACCCTGCTACTGATGGTGCGGTGTCCTCTGACGCCATGACACCTGACGACGCGACGTCCTTCCCTGCCTCCGTCTCCAGTCAGCGTCCATCTCCGGACACCGACGTTCCCCCGCCTGTGTCTGATGCGGGGGCCTCCCTTTCTTTGTCTGACGATACCTGTGTGCACACCTCTGATAATGTTCCATTGAAATGGCTCGGTCACGCGTCTTTCTCCTGGGCGATCGACGTCGATGCTGAGTAAGGACATTCTGGAAGTGTACAGGACGATGGAACCGCCACCCCCCCATCCCCCCGCCAAACTTGGCGGGGTCGGCTTCCTCCCAGTCACAGTGGTGTGCCCGTCCTTGGGGCCTAACAGGGAGTTATCTGTGCTTCCCCCCCGTTTGCACCGCCTGTCCTCCAGGCGATGGCAGCTTTCCAGACTTATCCCATAGCCACGGTCAATATCAGCACTATTCGCGTACACCGCAAACTGATTTTACTCCATGACATGCTGTCCGCCGCGAACGTTGATGTAGGTCTCCTCCAGAAGGTGCATGATACAACTTTCTGTGTTCCCCATGGTTTTACAGCACATGTCTCTCATGCTTCCCCTACTGGTAGTGGGGTGGCGATCCTCTTACATGACGGCATCCTCGCTGATGCATTTACCTATCTCCCTGATGCCAGAGGTATGGCTCTCACGTTTAGTAGCATCAGGATCGTCTATGTCTATGCGCCATCTGATTCGGGTCCCCGCTGTGAAATTTCCACCTTCTTCTCAGTCACGTTTCTCTTCCTGGGTCGGCAGGATGCATTGGTCGTGGGGAGGGAGGGGGCGCATATCAACTGCACCCAGGCACCCAAAGACCATCTGCCACTTAACTCTTCATGCACGGCGCTAGCGACAATTCTCCAGCACCTCAGCCTCGTGAATTCTTGGGAGCATGTTCATGGCGATCGTCCGGGGCTTACACATTTCACTAGCCATTCGATCGTGTTTACATCTCCCGTTATATTGTCAGTGGGGTGCAGGGTGCTAAAGTCTGGCCCGCTGAGTTCTCTGACCATGACGCGTATACCTGCGCCATCGGTCTCTCCCGCAAAGGGTGTGACTCGGCCATGGACCATGGAAACTGAACACAATCCACCTTACTTCTCCAGACTGCCGGTAGCTCATCGAGACCACGTGGGCACCTTGTCGTCGACGCCGTGATGCCTGTCAGACTGCCCTGTCATGGTGGGTGCTCTCTGCAAAGTCTGTCTTCCGCAAGGCCTTTACTGGTTACGGAAGGGGGGTTGTGGCGTGTCGGCGACGAACTGAGGAATTCTATTTCACCCCTCTCCAGGAGTGTAGTATGATGCTGCATTCGCCAGAGCGCCAGACAATTGCGACTCGTGCCAAGGCACAGTTCACGTCCCTCTCTCGTTGCCATCTTGAAGGAGCAATGGTCAGGGCGCGCACGTGCGGCGAGTTATGCAATAGTGTCCATCTATGTATCACATCGTAGCGGAACGACGCCACTGTCGGAGGAATCCGATTAATATGCTTAGGACATGGTGTGCAGCGTTTTGATACCCAACGGGAAATCGGGTCTGCCCTCCATGCACATTATGTTACGCTGTACTCTGAACAACTTCACCGCCCTACCGACACTGCGGCGGTCTCCATACTCTCCTTTGGCTGGGTTGCCGTGGATGCGACGATGGATCTGTTTATCAATGTCAATCCGGCAGGTGTGGCCGAGCGGTTCTAGGTGCTTCAGTCTGGAACCGCGATACCGTTACGATCGCAGGTTCGAATCCTGCCTCAGGCATGGATGTGTGTGATGTTCTTAGGTTAGTTAGATTTAAGTAGTTCTAAGTTCTAGGGGACTGACGACCTCAGATGTTAAGTCCCATAGTGCTCAGAGCCATTTGAACCATTCCACGACGCTGTCCAGGCGTGTTCTACGAACAGGTCACCTGGCCCTGACAGCCCCCCATTGGAAATTTCCCTGACATTTCGTCCACATCTGGCGCCAGTGTGGACGGAAATTTGCCAGGAACTTACGTCACCTTTCATGCCGAGTTCAGACTGTTTCCTCAATGGTTTCCTCATTCCCACCCACAAGCCTCGCAGTACCTCACGGATATGCAATTACCGCCCCTAGGCGTTACTCAACAGCGATACAAACATCCTTACCCGGCTGTTGACTAGGCGGCTTAAGCTGAAAATTTGTGATATGGTCTTATAGGAGCAAACTGCTGAGGTTATCGGTCTCGAAGCCTACACACTACTTAACCTAACTTAACTTAAGCTATGAACAACACACACACCCATGCCCGAGGGAGGAATCGAGCCTCCGACGGGGGGCGCCGCACGGACCGTGACTAGCCGCCCTCAGACCGCGTGGCTACCCTGCTGTGCGGCTTAAACGGACAGCTCGGTACGAGGTTTCCCCAAATCAAACTTGTTTGGGAGGTACCAACAACATCCGCACTGCCCTCTGCCGCTATCGGGACACAATCGCTCTTGCTCACGCTCGTCGTATGCCTGGTAGCTCTTGACTTCAGCCAGGCGTTCGATTGCGTCGGTCGCAACTTCCTGGAGGGGGTGCTCTGCAATATGGGCTACCCTGATACTATCGTCTCCTTCATGGAACTACTTTTCGTGTACCCTACAGTGGCCGTCTTACTCCTCCCATCTCGATCTGTCGATCAGTGCGTTAAGGTTGCCCGCTCTAATCACCGCTGTATGCATTCGCCATGGAACCGTTGCTATGCTACCTCTGTCACCGCCTCTCTGGGATGTCTCTCGGTGTAATGTCTGCAAATCGAACGCCATGGCTATAGGTGCGGGACTTCCAGCGGACAGTGCTGCTCCTTAGCGTGTAGCTGATACTGTTCGATCTCTCCGACTCGATTTCGCAATTGGCCTCAACTACCGACGTCTACTTTCCAAACTACGAGCTGGGCTCTTAGATCACCGTTAACGAGCGCTCGATTTTCTGCAATGCACACAATACGTAAATGTGTGCTTGGCGTCACGTATCCCCCCACGTGGCGCAGACACTTTCTATTCCACCATCCACGGCCCGCCCCAACCTATTGCCATTGGGTCCGTTTCATTTGCCACGGTTTGCTATTCAAGATAAGGTATGAAACCCTCACTCCCCGGCGGTGCAAGGGCGGCTTAGGTATGTATCATGTGTCTGAGAGAGCGGTAGCCCTTTTCGTTGGCTCTCAAATGACGTTGTGGCGCCGTAGTGCTAAGTGCCCCTGCACCAAACTCTCTCTCAATACCTATCCAACTTTCAGAAGTCTCGCCGTCCTTCTTTTACTTCCACCACATTTTCGTTGAACTGAACTACGTCCGTACTGTGATTCTTCCGGCGCGATTGACATCCACGAAGGCGATCTATGGTTTCCTTCAGCAGCACAGGTCACCGGACGTGATTTAGGGGAAGCTTCCCCACGTCGACTGGCGTGCCGTTTGGCGATCGGTGTGCGCTCCTTATTTTGAGACTGACGTCCTGTCGGCGTGGTACCTTACTGTCAATGGGAAGCACGTATGCTGGTCACGCCTTCACAGGATTCACCTCGCAGACATCCCGCTGTGTGTCGACTGTGATGTTATGGACACCCCGACGAGCACTGCCTGGTGTGCAGATCGGTGAGAGGTGTCATTTGATACCCACTCAACTGCTCCTCTTTCCGGACACGGTATACTTCCCGCAATCAAAGATGAGCCCTATGAATCGAATTTCTGGACACGCAGCACACTAGTTGTTGGCCGATGGCGAGAAAAATATCCCTGACTTTTGGCAGTTCCTTAATGAACGCCATTGTGCGGTAGTCCTCAATCCAAAATACAGACAATCTTTCTCTTATGCAGTGTCTTCCTAAACCTAAGCCAGAGCTGGGGTGTTGCTGTCAAGAAGAGTTGATCCTCGCCTCTTACACACTTAGAACCGATACGTTCACTAGAAATCGAAATGTTCATCTTAGTCTGACGTCTTGCTACGCCCTCCTCCTCGCGTGACTCTGGTTTCCTGATATTCTCGGTGGTAGTAATGAGAAAAATAAGTAAATAAAGGAAAGAAAAGAAAAATAAATAAATAAACGATGTTATTGTACTTCTACTCCACGTTCCCTATGCTATGTTTGGTTCCTCGAGGGTGGGAACGGGACGTGGTGGCCAGGCCTCGGGTTGCGCCTCTGCCCACATTGCCCCCACACCTCCCTTTGGGCACCGGTAAGGTTCTCCTAAAGAAAAAAATTATGAGGTGACCTCGCGCTATAAGCGAGAAATCGGGGTTCGAGTCCCGGTCCAGCACAAACTATTAGTGTCGTTATTCCATTATAGGGCTGAAGGTAGTCGATATTCACAGCTGTGAATGCATTCCATGATTTCCGGTGATCGACGGATCACAAACATACAGCTCACTGCATAACTGGACGTCTCTCTTGGTAGCGCTGACTCACTCTTGCAGCAGTTGGGACAGTCAAAGGTGTGTGCCGCTGGGTTCCTCGCCGCATAACAGGAGACCACAAGAAGCAACGACGGACCATCTGCACAGAATTGCTTGCGCTGATAGTGACAATTTTTTGTCGAATGTCGTCACAGACGATGATGCATTGGTTAATCACTTTGAACCGGATGCAAAACAGCAATCGATGGAATGACGCTACACCACCTCTCCTCCGAAGAAACTTTTTAAAGCTGCATCCTCGGCCGGTAAAGTAATGCAACGGTGTTCTCTGGGTATAAAGAGGTTGTTTGTCTGATGTCCTCTCTCATGGTGCAACGATCAGCTCTGAAGTGTATTGTCTTCCCCTCAGGAGATAGAAGAAACGATTTTAGTGTGTTCCTTGCCACAAAAATGTAAACGAACTTCTTCTCCGTGATAACGCAAGGCCTCAAACAAGCCTGAGAACCCAGGAAAAAAGCACAAAACTTTAATATCTTCAATATTTCGCGGCACTGTGAGCAACTGTGTAAATATTAATTTTAATTTTAATAATCAACAGCCTCAGTTGCACCGTTTACATAGAATTTACCTAGGTTTCAGTCAGGATAACCCAAATTTCTTGAGTTCCTGTACAGCATTCTTGGCTGTCGCATCACGGTCGCGAAGTGGGGCCGAGGCAATTCCAGATAAGTTCTATAGTTTGACGATAATTTATGGATTTGTAGTCTTAGCTTGACGATGCCCATTATGGACAAACGCTAGCTACTGTTATTCTCAATAAGGGTGGGTTATCCCGACTGAAACGTAGGTAAATTCTATGTAAACGGTGCAACTGAGGCCGTTGATCATTAAAATTAAAATTAGCACATTTGGTCGTTATTCCTCATCCATGTAGAGCCCGGATCTCACACCTTCCGACTTCCATCTTTGGCCCAATTGGAGAGTGCACTCCACGGGAAGCAGTACGTGGTTGAGAGGCTATTTATGCAGCAAGATGTTGGCTCCGACAGCTACCAGTAGAGTTGTCCAGGAACTCCCAGTAAGGTGGCGTAAGGACGCCGCATTGAACAGAAATTACATTGAAAAATAGAATTCTTTAGCGAAAAGAGTGGGTAGTAGTATGGTATATTGGAATCGAGTATAAAACCAACCTGCTTTCAGAAAAGAAAAGGTGTCGTGTTACTTATTGGACGCCCCTAGTATACCATGACAAATTCCAGAAATTTGAACTGGAGCATTATTATCCCAGTGAGCTGGTCTTTGACTGGGAAACGCAGTTAATAATATTGGTAACATTGGCTGAAGAGGTCCAGAATTTCTGAGAGTAGCAATCGAAGAAGCAGAGGAGGTAACCCCCCCCCCCCCACAAACACACTAGCCCCCCCCCCCCCCCATTTTGGCACAGTTATTATTGTTAAGTGTACTCAGAGCCGTTTGTCGTGAAGTATCAAGACTATTTCACCTTCCGCAGCGAAGTAGTCACCCCAGCCTCGTCCCAGAATCATGCGATAATCACACCATCTAGGCTGCTCACCCGACAGGTATGGTAAGATCAAGATGTGGCATGGAGAAGTACCTGATCACTGAGTCCTCTTCGTAATTATCAGTGGCTTTCTACAACGGCAAACACATACTTTCCTTGGGAATAACGTAAAATAGCGAGACAACGGCTGTGAACATTTCATTATTGACACCCTCAATATACTCCCGTCTTATACCTCTACAACGCTCTACGCCAATTGTCCATCGATGGAAACAGTGCTGGACGTGTTCGTCTGTGAGCTCCTTGTTGGCAGCTGGCGCTTCATCTTTCACTGTTTCAGCGCACTGTAATCTTGTTCCTTTCAACGCAGACTTGATCTTGAGGAACAGATAAAGTCACATGGTGCTAGGTCAGTCGAACAGGGTCGGTGGTCTAGCACTGGTGTGCTCTACATCGCTATAAAGCTGCCGGTCGGAGTGGCCGAGCGGGTCTAGGCGCTACAGTCTGGAACCACGCGAACGCTACGGTCGCTGGTTCGAATCCAGCCTCGGGCATGGATGTGTGTGATGTCCTTAGGTTAGTTAAGTTTAAGTAGTTCTAAGCTCTAGGGGACTGATGACCTCAGATATTAAGTCCCATAGTGCCCAGAGCCATTTTGCTATACACCTCTTAAAAGACAACGCGCTAGGGGCTGGTGCTTACTTGTTTTTCCCGACTCGGGTTATTTTTTCTTATTTTGTCGCTGGATTGACCAAGTATCGCATCGTAGTAATGATGATATATAGTTTGAATACAGGAACTCTGTGAGGATAAAAAATATTATGACTACGGAAATAATAGTCGTCAACGCTTTCAATCTTGATTTGCTTAACTGAACATTTTTCCCCCTCAGTGAGACTTGGCTCTTCCAGTGCATGGATTAGATCTTAGTTTCTGGATCATAAGTGAAAAAAGTGAAAAACCATAACTACTCATGTGCTGTCAATCTTTTCAAGAAATCATTATCAGTTTCAGTGGTGTACAAATCACCGACAAACATTTGCACGAGCTGCTTTTTGTTCGATCGTGAGAATTTTCGGCACCAGTTTCGCAAATACGTTCCTTATGATAAATTTGTTATGTAAAATTTTCTATTATGATTCTTTATCAATTTATAAAGTTTCAGCAATAAATCGAATAATCGACCGACGGTCAGATCGAATCACATTACCTACTTTCTCGATAATTTCGTCCGTTCTTGATGTTGAAGGGCGTCGCACGCTTGAGTCATCTTCAAAGTCTTCTAAGCCATCCAGCGAACGCTACAACTAATCAGAAACTCACCATACATTTCTGTTAACAAACAATAGGTTCTAGTTGCAGTTTTTCCAAGTCTCATGTGAAACGTCACGACCATTCGTTGTTCCATTTTTTACACTTACCATTTTTCCGGAGAAACAAAATAACACCTCATACGCAAACAAAGGCTATGGCCACAAAGATTTGTCGATAGACACCAGAGATGGCGCATTCGACTGAGAATGCTTCGTGCTTCACAGCTGTTGGTCTTTCATCTTTGGCGTATGTGTACTCACTCTGTGACAGCATCAGTCCCGTTGTTTTATAGTCATACCTCGTAAACAATGAGTCACTCGTCCAGGTAATATTTTCTGTCATGGAGTACACCATTCATATGCTCTCAGCACCAGTCTTGTAAAGGTATTGTGTGGTGTAAAAAATAATTTTGATGCTGCTACTACGCCATTAAAGAATGTCACATTTAATTCGCATAATTTCGGTGGTATATGTTGCTGAAGGTGTGAATTAAACTCATTCGTTATCTTAGATGCTATTGTCTTGTGCCATCTGTCAAAAATCCTCTTCAAACAACTCTTGACATTATGAGCCAGATTCAATTTTAGAAAACTGGCGCTTGGCAGATAATATTTTCCCTTTTAGATGTAGACTGTCTTGTAGTCATTTACGTTACTGACGCCATAACTAAATCTTGACACAACACTGTATTTCGCATCGACGCTATCACTGATAATTATGAACTTACGTTAACACATTCTCCTCTGTAGGGATCACGCTTGAACACCAGAGAGACAAAGAGTAAGCTACAGATTCTACTACAGATTTTCTTCGAGTTGGGATCAGTACAAGAAGACTACCAAAATCTCCAACACAGATAGGGGAGAAACGGCTTGGTAATACGGCAAAAATAGGTAGGGTACGTCGAATCCACCAAAAGTATCCCGACAACCATATGTCAGAAATGCACTACTGTGGAGCTAAAGTCATAAATCATCAGCCAATCGACAATGAGAGCGTGGAATTTTGAGATTTTTAACTAGCGTGTCCCAGTTATTCCCTGCTATGTTAAAGAAAGCAGTTGCTGATTACATTAGTTGAAGTTAATGGTGTCCGCTGAACAGTCAAAATCCCAGGCGAGGTCCACATTCCTATCCATGTCTCATTACGTGCGATACGATGTTTCCGTGATGTTTACTAGGAAACGATTGACTGTTAAATCACGTACGCTAGAAGTACCGCAATAACAATAGTTTGTTGCGTTAGAGAGCTGCACTGCTGAAACAGAACTGAAATAAGACAGTCGACATATGGTACCGAAGGTGAAATTTTGTTAATAATCAAATCTAATGGCCACATATTTTAATTTTGCTAATGCACCGATACCATTAACGAATTTTTGTTCTAACAGAGAACAAACTCCATCTGAACAGACTTCGATGGCCTAAAGGATTCCGACCGTCCGCCATGACATCTTCAGCCCGCTGGCGTCACCAGATGTGGATACGTAGGGGCATGTGGTCAGCACACCGCTCTCCCGGCTGTTGTCAGGATCTGTGACAGGTGCCGTTATTTGTCAGTCAAGTTGGTTCTCACTCGGCCTTACAAAGGCTCAGCAGACCCGGACGGTGACCGGTCCAAATGTTAGCCAAGCTGACCGTGCTTAATTTTGGTGATCTGACGGACCCAGTGTTACCACTGCGGCAGGGCCGTGGGCTTTGTTCTAATAAGGCCAGTAAGGAAGGGGCAGTAGAGCATACCCACAGCAGCTCACGTCTCTGCGTGGCCGTACCAGCACAATGGTACGTTTCGCTTCTGTAGCTTATCTGGAAAATTTTGCTCGTTTGGACACTCCGTGCCCTCCTCTGTTTTCATTATGAAGTTGTTTTTATCCAACATATGTAGGAATGAACGTTTTGATCCTATAAATTACAAAAATTACTAAATATGCGGAATCCTAGTTAACTACGCAACACATAAAAACATGTTTCTTCAAGTAGCTTCAATGAGAAACCCAAATTAACTGTATGTATTGTACATACCAAATGCTGGAGCGACGAAAGCTGCTATTTGTATCAAGTTATGCCTCTTCAGTTCAAACGATACTACCACGTTAGATCTCCCTCCGACCTCTTCAGCGTACGACGAAAGTTGCAAATTGTCCCAGTTCCGCGAAGCAAGCTCATAAACGAAAACGACCTGGAATACACATAAAATAATTTGTGACTAGTGCTACTTGTAACAGAACACTGTAAATACAAGGAATTTCAGACTTATGTGTGACTCTAAACAGGAAATGGGAGTAATTAAGCTCAGTACTTGCTGCCCTTCACTACATTTGGGAAGAGCAACTTGGGAGAGATTCACCATCACACTGCAGAACGGAAGGTCTATATCCAAACCAATAGATTTCTAACGTGCTGTGGGTATTAGGTATCTAATTTTTACCTTCTTATAATGTTTCCTGCTTTGTATTTTATTACTGTCACTTAATGAGTATAGTGCTGTAAAGAAAGCCACAAGTATTATAATTCCGAGGCTCGCATACATGTAAGCTCATCTACATGTATTTCATCACTGTAAAAGACATATCAGAATTATATTTCTCTTCGTCTGATGTTCACGTGTCCCTTTAACATTAGTGTGAGATTTTTAACGCTTTTACTATATTTCCGCACATACAGTGTAAGTAAATAAGTTGTTTATTTACTTCGTATATTTTAAAAAAGTCAGTCGAAGTTGTGAAAGATCGGTCACGACGAAGTAATCGTGCCTTACAGTCAAATGCAGCAGCGATTATGGTATCGAGACCAGGCCAGAAACTCCTATGCTATTCCCACATCTACCAAAATTGCATTATACGACTTCTTTTGCTGGACAAATAGATTATATTTTATGTTTAGCGTTGTCAAATTAACAGACAGCTTAAAGTTCATATTCGGAAAGTAATGTGTTTTTTTCATTTTTATGTAGAAGATTTCAACATGACAGTAAAAGTTGGCACGAGTGTTGCATTTATGAAATTTCTGAATACTGGGTGGTTATTATTAAAGTGCAGCGACTCACAGAGATCCCGTGTGGGCTATAATTGTAGTATGACAGCGAACCTCGGTAGGTGTTCTGATGCGTTAATGCGGAATAGGTTTACGATGGAAAAAAATTATTTCCAACTCTGGCCAGCAGATATAAATCTGGCGTTGTCAGTTCATGAAAGACATAGAGAAATGTACTGTAGTCTTCTTTTCAAAACCAAATCATTTGACACGATCGCTTTGTTACCACAATTACTGGGTTACTAGTTTCGGTTATATGTATTGTTACCCTCAGATCCATAAGGCCAGACAGATGTAGTCACTTCATACAATGCCGGCCGCGGTGGTCTCGCGGTTCTAGGCGCGAAGTCCGGAACCGTGCGACTGCTACGGTCGCAGGTTCGAATCCTGCCTCGGGCATGGATGTGTGTGATGTCCTTAGGTTAGTTAGGTTTAAGTAGTTCTAGGTTCTAGGGGACTAATGACCACAGCAGTTGAGTCCCATAGTGCTCAGAGCCGTTTGAACCATTTGAACTTCATACAATGGTTAAGGACTCTGTAACGTAAGCGCTATACAATATGCATACAAAAGTAGAGGTATTACAGTGACATGCCACGTGTGCCAGGTGTCATTCTAATGCCTCGACTTTTTTATGCATGTTGTATAGGCCTCATTATATGATATAACTACCACTAATCGACTTAATAGCCCTGAAGATGGCAATACATATTGCCGAAACTGGTAATCCAGAAACTGCGTTAACATGGCGGTCTTCATAAATAAATTGGTTTTCAAAAGAAGACTACAATACAAAATTACAGATCTCCTCCTGCACTGAATGATCTTGTCAGGTAACTACAACGTAAAGTAATGTTTCCATATGTAACGGATTAGGAACTAGACATGGGCAGAAAGGCGAGAAAGACATAATGTTGATTTGATTATTAAGCGCCGCTTACACAATTTGTTTATTACTAGAACCGGAAACGTCGACTAGACGCTGCACCCGTGAAACAACTTTATCAACAATTGCTCACAGCGATTCCGATGCAATCAGAACAACGTGAACCTGTGTCCTGTCCTTCAGGTCAGGTAGAAACTGAACGCATTCTTTTAGACCCCAAAGCCAGGAGTCACATGGATTTAGATCAGTTGATCTTGCAGGTCATGCATCTTAAAAACCTCTGGAGATAATAGCCTACGTTCTTGGAAGTTGGCGTTAAGCAGATCTTACATTAAAACAGAGGTTTCAACACAGTTGCGCTCTTGCAAAGCAGAAATAGGATGCTGTACACGTAAAAGTCTCGATAACGTGCAGATGTCGCGATACACCTGAGAGGCTCTCTGGATGTGTTCTCTTTAAAGACGAACGACCGAGAAAAGTGGTGCTTGCGAATCCACACCACACAGTCACATAGGGGGAGTGCGATGGTTCGTCATGTACAACACGTGGTATAACAGTACAGCAAATTGGGCAGTTCTGTGTATTCACTACACCTTGTAGTGTAGAATGTACCTCATCAGTTCTTAGAATATTGCCCAGCCACGTGTCATCAACGTAGACCCGTGCCAGAAACCGAAGAGCAATTCAGGACGTTGCTGCGGAACTTGAGGTTTCAGTTCCTTCACTGTGCGGGTACCAGTGTAAAATAGACCCCTACCAGGTGCACGTGATGCATCGTCAGCTACAGCAACGACAACCTCGTCTCTAACTTCCACCGGGATAGGACGGCTTCCTCTCCCGGGTACCACACCAGGCACGCCCGTCTTATCGAATTTCAAATCATCTTCTTTAAACCCGTTAATGACACCGGGACCCTCATCAGGTCTTTCAATCGGCGATACTCTCTGAGTGCAGCACTGTAAATGCTGCCGTTCACAGTAATAAATTTCACTAACAGCCCGAGGCTTCTCTTCTCGATAGCCATATTGTTCAGTCACGTTATGGCGTGTCAAATGACAGCGTGGATACCGTCATACAAACTGTGTACAGTGTCAGATTTGCACCTGGTGGCTCCAACTGGAACTGATTTGTTTTTCGGCGTAAATCTGTTCCGCATTAACGAATTAGCGTATCTACCAATATTCGCTGCCATACGACAACAGCTGCACAAATTACACTTCCGCCAATAGCAGTACTTTAATTATAACCATCCGATATTTAAGAGCGTCCAATAACTTTAAGTATCTTAAAAGTTCTGGGGTAACTAACATATCTAGAACGTAGATTATTGATGAAAATTCGAAGCGAAACTGAGTGCATTGCTGCCGTTTCATTGCACGCTTGTCTTTCTCTATTTCAAGAGAGCTTCACAGAAATCGAAAACTGTTTACCAGCAACGTCATGCAATATTTACTTATAAATACATATTCAAACTTGTAGTGATGTAAGTGGCCCCACTATCCTGGTGTAGCCGTTATTATGCGATTAAAGGGGGCACTGGCAGCAGAATATCGAACAATACAGACTACTAAGTGATATGATGATCACAAATTCCAGAATTCGAATCAAGAACAGCTGCCAACATGAGTAACGCAGAAGCAGATATCCTCGGAGCAGTGAAGAAACTTAAACAACTTAACATGAGCAAGTTTTAATGTCCAGACTGTACCAGTTAGATTCCTTACAGAGTATGCTGATAGGATAGATCCATAAATAACAATCATATACAGACATTCTAACGACGAAAGATCCGTACCTAAAGACTGGAAAGTGCCACAGGTCACACCAATATTCAAGAAAAGTAGTAGTAGTAATCCACTAAATTACAGAGCCATATCATTGACGTCGATATGCAGCGGGATTCTCACGAAGTGTTGAATGCTATTGACAAGTGATTTAAAACTGATTCCGTGTTTATTCATTTCGAGAAGGCATTTGATAACGTACCATACAAGCGGCTTGTAGTGAAATTCGGTGCTTATGGAATATCGTCTCAGCTACGTGACTGGATTTGTGATTTCCTGTCAGAGAGGACAGTAGTAACTGACGGAAAGTAATCGAGTGAAAACAGAAGTAATTTCTGGCATTCCCCAAGGTTGTGTTATAGGCCCTTTGCTGTTAATTATCTATGTAAACGATTTAGGGGACAATCTGAAAGCTGTCTTAGATTGTTTGCAGATGCCGCTGTCGTTTATCATCATGTGAAGTCATTAGACGATCAAAAACAATTGCAAAACGATTTAGGAAAAATATCTGTATAGCGCGAAAATTGGCAATTTACCCTAAAGAACGAAAAGTGTGAGGTCATCCACAGGAGTGCTAAAAGGAATTCGATAAACTTCGGTTACACGATAAATCAGGCAAACCTATGCCGTAAATTCAACTAAATACCTAGGAACTATAATTACGAAGAACGTAAACTGGAAGAACATAGAAAGTTATGGGGAAGGATAACCCAAACAGCATTTTATTGGCAGAACACTTGGCAAATATAACAGATCTACTAAAGATACAGCCTAAACTACGCTTGTCCGTCCGTCTTTTAGATTACTGCTGCGCGGTGTGGGTTCCTTACAGATAGGATTGACGTTGTACATCGTGTAAGTTCAAAGAAAGGCAGCACATTTTGTATTATCGCGAAATATCGGAGAGTGCTTCACTGAAATGATGCAGGAGTTGGGGTGGACATCATTAAAACAAAGGCGTTTCTCGTTGCGGCGGAATCTTCTTACGAAACATCAATCACTGACGCTGACCTACATAAGGAGAAACGATCACCACAATAAAGTATGGAAAATCAGAGCTCGGATGAAAAGATATAAGTGTTCGCTTTTTCCGCGCGCTGTACGACATTGGAATAATAGAGATTTATTGTGAAGGTGGTACGACGAACATTCTGCCAGGTACTTAAATGTGATTTGCAGAGTATCCATGTAGATGAATACTTTCGGATATATTGCATTGTTGCATAAGTTCGTAGCGGTTTTCCTTAAACGGATACACGTAACAGTCGTCAGTAATATTTTCTCGTTCGCTGTTTTCAACAGTCTGCCAACGCTTGTGTAACTTTTGTATTCCGTCACTGTAGAAATCACATGGGTTTTAGGCGTGGAAGTCGTCGAGTCATGTTCGGAGAGAATTATCATCCGGAAAGGAAAATCCTTGAAGAATGTTCGATAGAGAGCCTAAAAGGAGAATATCTGAGGGCTAAAGATCAGGTGAATAAGGTGGCTGTGGAATGAATTTCCAGCCAAACTCCTGTATGATGCTTTCTTTTCAGTCTAACGGAATCCAGGCGGGAGTGACCGTGTAGAAGCGTCACTTCAAGCAGTCTTCTTGGTCGTTGTTCTTGGGTTGCGTCTGCAAGACGTCTTAGTTGTTGACAATTTTGTCAGCAGTGAAGGTCACGTGGTAGGGACGCAATCAGAAGTACACCACAGTCTCGCTGTTTCGCAATAGCATAACATTGTCTTTTGTTGATAGTCGCAGGTCTTTGTATGGAGAGTAGCTGCTTTATTTGGGTTTAACCATTCCTTTCTTTTTCCTCATTTTGGCATAAAGACACCATTTCTCTTCACAGTAACGATACAGGATGGGAATGATCTTCGTTCTTCACGAGTCAATTGCTGACGAACAAGCAGAGACGCACACATGGGCACCTGCTGATTTTTCATTTTGGCTTAGACCACGTGATACCCATACACCCGACTTTTGAACCATCCGCGTTGCGCCCAAATGTCACAAAATGATGAAAAGATCAGAAATGGCCACATTTGCCAGCTCACGAGTGCACCAGAGTGAATCATTGTGCATTAGTGTTCTTTAATCCATGAAGGTCTTCCTGAATGTGGAGAGTCGCTAATGCAAAACGATCATTCTTAAGACGAGAAAAGCATTTTGTTGCCATGCTCTGCCCAACAGCATTATCTCAGTGCATAACGAAAATGTTTCTGGTAGCCCCCGCTGCTGTCACCTCTCTCTTGAACTCAAACAAAAGAATGTATCGGAAATGTTCCGATTTATCCATTTTTCGTTCAATTTTCTAGAGTCCATGGTTCCACCCACTACTTTCGAATGATAAAATGACGTTATTTAAACTCAAATCGTAACATCGAATTACAAATAAAAGTAAATGATAATTTATTGAAACCGTCAGCTGTCCACAGGTGTTGTTGATATACCTCGATGGGGACAGTTGAAAATATGTGCCCCGACTGGGACTCGAACCCGGGATCTCCTAATTGCACGGCAGACGCTCTATCCATCTTTTTTCTTTCTTTATTTTTTATTAATTTTCTTCGATGTAGTTCGTTACTTTTGGTCTAGGTGGACGTCACAAGACATCTGTTCCAGTTGATCGTTGATTTCTTGACTCAGGTTTTTTTTAATTAGAGAGAGCATGCAGCCCTCTGACCGAACACGCTGAGCTACCGTGCCGGTTATCTTAGCCACCGAGGACACAGATGAATAGCGCGACTACAGGGTCTTATCCGTTGCACGCTGCCAGTGAGATCCACATTCTACATACGTAATGTACCTAATAAGATATTTGCCCATTCACTCATTACTCGCGCCCACTAAGGTGACGATTCCCGTAATAGTTCGGGCAACCTGTGCACATTCGCATAGACGAAGGTCAATGGCCGGGTAGCTTTTAACTGTATATGAAGCTAGCAACTGTTCTCTTCATATATAGTTAAAGGCTACCCGGCCATTGTCCTTCGTCTCTGCGAATACGCACAGGTTGTCCGAACTCTTACGGGAATCGTGAACTTATTGGGCGCGAGTAATGAGTGGATGGGCAAATATCTATTAGGTACATTACGTGTGTAGACTGTGGACAGTTGGGAATGTGGGTCTCACGGGGAGCGTGCAAAAAAAAAAAAAAAAAAAAAAAAAAAAAAAAAAAAAAATGGCTCTGAGCACTATGGGACTGAACATCTGAGGTCATCAGTCACCTAGAACTTAGAACTACTTACACCTAACTAGCCTAAGGACATCACACACATCAATGCCCGAGGCAGGATTCGAACCTGCGTCCGTAGCGGTCGCGCGGTTCCAGACTGTAGCGACTAGAACCGCTCGGCCACACCGGCCGGCTCTGGGGTAGCGTGCAAGGGATAGGTCTGTGCAGTCGCCTTTTATCTCTGTCTCGGTGGCTCAGATGGATAGAGCGTCTGCAATGTAAGCAAGAGATGCCGGGTTCGAGTCCCCATCGAGGTATGTCAACAACACCTGTCGGCAGCCGAGGGTTTCAATTAATTATCATATATTCTAACGATGCTGCACGGTCATCAATGGTATGTGTTCGTTTGAGAACAGTTACTGTCTTCATACTAATAAAAATGACAATCAATCAATAAACTCATGGTAACCAGAAAACCAACAAGCAAAACAAAAACGCGTTGATTTTATGCAACAACCTAACCTACTATGTACAGAGAAAAGATAAGGGGAAAAAACTTCAGATTTTTCTATGCCGCTTTAATACACATGATGAAAACTACTCATAATTCAAACTTAGGTTTCCGGGTTGCCAGCCGAGTCAAGGATTTTCCATTCATGCGCAATATTTAGCCGTTTGTCACAGTCTTCTTTTTCATGCTCTTTGAACGGGAGTCATTTGAGACTTTTTAGTGCTACGTCCGATTTTTAACCGACCCGAGAGTTTTAGCTCCTGCAACGTCCTTTGATGCCAATGTGTTTTTCTGCGACCCCAATATTAGTACGTAAGCCGCACGATGTTTCTAAGCTATGACTGCGCGAAAAGGAAATGAATGCTAGTTACCAACTCGCGCTTATATTGGTTTTTAGTGGACCTAAACATGGCATAAGTGTTGACCAAAATCTAGTTGTTTGAAATGAGTTTCTTCGATGATATGGCTGTAGTGGTTCGATTTCATTATCTGTTTCATCAACCGCCGTCCCATGTCCCCGAGAACGATGGATTTCGAGAAGTCCTACAACGGTCATCGGAAGAGTCCAGGCCGCGAAAAAGCGTTATGGTTTGGGCAATTGTTAAGTA
Source organism: Schistocerca piceifrons (assembly GCF_021461385.2). Lineage (NCBI taxonomy): Eukaryota > Metazoa > Arthropoda > Insecta > Orthoptera > Acrididae > Schistocerca > Schistocerca piceifrons. The sequence continues at coordinate 532,843,522 of NC_060141.1, read as the reverse complement.
GCATTCCGTGGGTGATCTCGTTACTCCGAATGGCACAGTCGATCTACACAAGTACGCACCTGCCCTTACAGGCGATGTCTACCGCTGTATGTGGTTTGTTTTTTCTGGTACGACAGCATCTGCCATGGGGACAATGAACTGTGTCACATATGTCGCAGTGTATGGGCGCGATTCAGAGAGAACCAGGATGAGTTTATTGTACTCCCCTGGCCACAAACGTCTCTGACATAAGTCATCTCTAGAACCTGTGAGACCACCTCGACTGGGCTGTTAGCGCCATTGATCCTCAAACGAGAAATCTAGTGCAGCGGGGCAGGGCTGGGTAGTCGGCATGGCTCCACACGACTGGATCGTAAATTGTAAGCTTTCACGTCCGGAGATATCACAGTTAATAAAATATGTCGAGCATTAACGAGCCAGGATGTGAATGGGACACACAAAGGAGCTGCGATCCCTACTGAAAACATCCTTCCAAAATTGGTATGAAAGGTAGGGTTTTAATGTGAAACCTATACGACTACGGCATAATTGGTTCAAATGGCTTTGAGCACTAAGGGACTTAACATCTGAGGTCATCAGTCCCCTAGAACTTAGGACTACTGAAACCTAACTAACCTAAGGACATCACACACATCCATGCCCGAGGCAGGATGTGAACCTGCGACCGTAGCAGTTGCGCGGTTCCAGACTGAAGCGCCTAGAACCGCTCGGCCACCGCGGCTTACTGCATAATTGCCCGGAATATTTCATTAACTGTCATGTCTGTTGCATACCTTCCAGAACCTCATTGACCTTCCTCCTCCGCGTCTCCCAGTAGTCCGCGCTGCAAAAGGTGATTATTCAAGGTTTCCAATGGAGTGTGTAATCGATGTGCTTACGTGGGTAATACTCAACGCCACACAGGATCTCAGCGCCTGAACGCAACTTCCATATGAGAAGAAATACTGTTCGCTCATCTTTGCAGGACCTAACACACTCGTTATGGACCTTGAGTCAGGGGATGTACATGTTTGCGACAAGGCAAGGAACCATTCGGGGAATGCGACGAGGTCATGACATTGCACGGCGACCAAAGTGAATAAGGCCGAGTTGATAGCTTGCTCTCAAGAAATATGCGATCACTGCACACTCTCTTACGAAATTTATTTACGTAACTAATACAGTGACCACTGTGCGGCAGCAGGCAGACGCGCATCGTCACTGCTGCGCCTATAGACGACACAGGCCAGTGGGTGGCAGTCGAATCCCTGATGTCCTTACACCACCACCACTGAAGTGAAGGCTACCAGGAGATCGAACTTTACGAACTGCATTTGTTATCATCATAAACACTCAGCAACATATGTTATGGCGCAAGTTAATATATCTTCATTTTGTCGTTAGTCTACTGAACTAATCCTCGGATAGATTTAATTCAGCCCACCAGGAATTTCTCTCTGTCAGCTTCTTCGTCCTAGAGTAACACTTCAATAGAACATAATAAATTACTTTTTGCTTATATTTCAATCTCCGTCTTCACCTGCAGTTTTTACCTTCTATGACGATTGAGCCGTGGCGCTCGTTACTGGCGCGCCAGTCTCTTGGATGTCCATTATCGATACTTCGATGTTTCTTATCTTTGCTTGCCTTGTTGTTTTCCACATTCGCGGGGCGAGTGGCGGTTGACGTTTGCTCGGGCCACCTGCTGAGACGCCGCGAGGTACGAGGTGGGAAGGAACCGCGTATATGAGGAGATGGCTGTACGCGGTCTGCCTGGTCTGGATGGAGGACATATGTTGGCTACCTGCCTGTCTGCTCTCCTGATTTTGCTCGCCGTGCCTTGCGACCGCCTAGCTTGGGTTGATGCCTGGTGTATCCTGCACGAGCCATACCGAACGTCCAGCAGAAGTTCAGCAGCCTTGTGTTTCTTTTAAAGAAAAGGAGCAAATGTATAAGACTTTATGTAACCAATTTTGGTGGCCTCTTAAGTGTGGCCTTAGCATTTACACTGCCTTTGGGTAGAGCCAATTCTTTTAAATTTAAATAGTTGGGGTTCCCTGTCCTTTATAATCTTTTGGGGTTTTATTTGATTTTCTCTGTGGGGTTCATTCCTTGTACTTGGTTAAATGTTTACTTGTATAGCGGGAAGTGACTCCTGGTTAAATCTCGGAGAAGGTGTTTGATTTTACTGCCGCCTCCGGCATTCGTCTTTTGAATTAAGTGTTGTTATCCCTTCGAGCGATCTGGTGTCACTCCTCGTGAATTAATGCTGGTTTATGTGTACTTAAATTTGAATTGGCCATTTGAATTAATATTTTCGAGAGCAGTATAGCACTAAGGCAACCTCATTGTATACCACCTTGTGCCCCGGTCTAGTACTATAATTTTCAGTGGCACGAGTTAGCTCCACTACCGGTTTTACTGATGTGCTCCCTTCAAAATCTTTTCTTGTATACGTTTGCCCCATGTGTGTCTGGGAACACAGAGATGAACTTTAGTGTGACTTCAGTGCTAGTCAGTTAATGGAATCTTTATTTTTGATGGGCTTCCACTGAAGAGTTTGAGTGGAGCGTAGTGTGTTTGATTTGATATTCATTTAATTACTGTATATTTATTTAATGGGGAGCAAGACATTTAAAGACTGTTGGTACTAACTCACCTAGTTGCTTGGTTTTTGCTAATTCGTTCCAAATGGCCTACTAGTTATTCAATGGGAAGGCTGTTGATTAGTTGATTACTGTGAGTACAAATTCACGCTATTTATTTGTTGCCGAAATTGTTAAAGTGTCTGTGTCGTGATTCAATCACTAGCGACGTGTTTGAGCTAAATTGATATAAACCTGACATTGCGTCCTTAAAATTTGTTGCCAGCAGAAATCCTTAAAGAACTAAGTTTTGACACTGCTTATGTTAACCTTTACTGGGAGCAATATTTCATGTAGTTAAATTTTGTCTTAAAATGTGTATTTCTCTGATGTAATAAACGAGTGATAAAAGACTAAAGCAAAGGGGCCTGGTCCTTCCTATTGTGTCCGGTTTCTAACATGTATCAACGACCTATAGTTCAAATGGTTGAAATGGCTTAACGTCTCAGGTCATCAGTCACCTAGAACTTAGAACTACCTAACCTAAGGACATCACACACATCCATGCCCAAGGCAGGATAGAACCTGCGACCGTATCGGTCGCGCGGTTCCAGACTGAAGCGCAGGCAAGCCGCCCTCCAGTACCATGGACGTTGTTGATCGCTCCTGTCTTATTACATGTCATATCATCATGTCCTTCTTGTCAATGTCTTCAACGTGTACTCACCTCTCCGACTCTACAGGGAACTTTATATTTATGTGGTGTCTGTTCTTTCTGACATATCCGAAAGAACAGAGAACGTTTTGAACCAACAGCCACTTTGAATAAAGCCACCAACAAATTACAGACATTGACTGAGAGGGGGCCTTGATTTAAATCAATGGTGAAAGTTGAAAACTTTTTCGGCGGGCTGAGATTCGAACCCGGTTCTCCTGTCTACTAGGGAGATGCGTTGACCACTGCGCCATCCAGGCACAGCTGTTACATTGGTCGGACAGATTTGTGCAGGTCCGGGATTCGAACCCGCGTCTCCTGTCTGCTTGGCAGATGCGCTGACCACTGTGTGGTCCAGGCACAGTGCTCACATTGGTCGGACATGTCCGGCAGAACAGAAACCTCATCATTAAGTTGAGTACGGCCAATGATCTTTTCAGTGCAGAGGCACAGCATGTTCCAACTCTTACGGAATCGGCGAAAGGGCAGGAGTAATGGGACAATGGGCAAGCGGCTATACAGTAGTAGTGTGTGGATAGATTTAGAATCAGGATCTGATGGGAGGTATGCTAGGGTAGTCAGTGCAGATGTGACGACCACTGTGTCGGTAAGGCAGTCTAGCATCTGTCACCATATACAGCGCAGCTGCCTAACGAGCAGGCGACCCGAGTTCGAATCTTAGCCCCATACAAATTTTCAACTTTTCCCATTGATTTAAATCTACACCCACTCCCAGCCAATGTATGTAATTCCTTTGTGCATGTTTATCATTTTATTAGCAGTCTTACTAATTTTCAACATCCTTCTGTAACAACACATCTCGTCTGCTTCAATTTTCTTCCTTTCCAGTTTTCTCCCTGGCGATGTTTCACTTCCATACAATGCTATGTCAAAAACCTACATTCCAAGAAATGCCTGCCTCAAGTGTTTGATATCAGTAGATTTGTTTTGGTCAGGAATGCTCTCTTCGACGATGCGAATCTGCTTTTTATATTCTCCTTGCTTCATCTTTGATGTGCTACTTTGCTTATAAGGTTGCAGAATTTATTCACTCCATTCACGTTCCCCAATTTTGGTGTTAAGGTAACCACTAATTTCATTTCAGCTATTTGTCATTCCTCTCGCCTTTTTTGGTATACTACCAATCCATAGTATGTACTCATTACCCTCCATAGACTTCAACGGACCCTGTCACTTTCTCAGCAGTCAACTTAAGACAAGTATCAAGCAGATTGTTAGAAAACATAGGACAATAACCTGCGTATTTCCAAACATGAAAACATGAGGCCAGAATCAAGAATGACTCTTCCTATGTAACATTTCGAAATATATACACAAAAAAGCAAATCAATACTCGACTAAGTCCCTATATAAATCCTTTGAGAAATTTTTAAATAAAAACGAGTAACAAACAAAACTAAGCGGGAAGCAAGATAAGAATTATTGGTGTTATTCTCACCATCGAACAATTGTAAGTTAAGTTGGGATGTAAAATCATGTCAGCATGTCAGATGTCAGTTTGTTGAAGCATTAGGACGACATACTTACATTTTTCTATACTTCATTAAGTTGTCTCAATGGTATTAAGTTACTTTACTTCCAAACGTATTAAAGTAGGTCGTGTTTCAATGAACATGTCAATTGATGAATTTGTGTACTTTATTTACCTTCTTCACAGATGTACCAAATAGAATTATCCACACACTAAAACACAGTGGTCAGATGAGCAGAATTTGTTAAACGTTGTGTTTTGCATAAACATCTATACTTCGCAAACCATGTCGTGGTGGGTGGTGGATGGAACTATGTGTATCACTGTAAATTCCCCCCTTATCCGTCCCGCGAATAGTGCGTGGGGACAATAGTTCTTCCCTTTTTTTTATTTATCGGTTTTCGAGACGTGCCCATAGAGCCACGTCAGTAGCGGAGGGTCTCTCATGACGATACGAAAGTGAGGGCAACATAATACCCAGTCCCCGAGAGGAGGAAATCTCCGACCCGACTGGTAACCGAATCCAACAATAGTTGTCGGTAAGATTCAGTGTGAACAGGTATCTCTTAAATTTTATGGTCTTTCCTCAAGGAAGTAACCCACTGGTCGACTCCTCTAAATATGTACGCTCTTGGAATTTTTAACAGTAAACCACACCGTGATACGTGCTTGTGTTTTAGCAGCTGTTACTTGGAGTTCAATGACACTTTCACGTTTGCTAAGCGAACCTACAAATCTTCTGTTTCTTGTGTCAGTCCTATTTGTTAGGCATATTCAGGTACTGATCAAAAGAGGGTATGCTGTACCTCCTGATGATTCTTCCATTGATTTACGTTAAGAAGTCTGACTAGGTTACTTTTATGTAGTCGTTTCATTTCAAATCGATCGTATGCATGCATCCTACTCCTAGATATTTAATTGTGACTGCTTCCAGTGATTGTTCGGCAATTATGAACTCATACACGAACGGATAGTTTCGCCTTTTAATATTATTGTCTTATTAATATTACAACTGTTTGAGGGCCAACTGTCAATCCCTACACTTGCCTCGATCCTCTGCAGGTGTTCCTGAATTTTGCTTCATCTTTCCATCGCTGCAGCTGCTCTCTATACAGCATCACCTAGTTACAGCCTCATATATCTCCTTCCATTGCCGACTAGGTGATTTATATACGCTGTGAACAGTGATGAGCTTATAACACTCCTCCTGAGATACTCACGAATTTACTTTTATTTTTACCTCCTCAGGTTTTCCTGCTGTGTGTGATATAAGGTCAGTGATACATTCCCCGAACTCTTCATCCCGATCACAAACCTGGTCTGATATTCTGCCAGCTCGCTTACAGAGCAGAACTGTATCGAACACCTCCCGGAAATCATCCTGTGTCCAGCATATCCGGCCTTCTTGATCTCGTGATCGAACAAAGTTAAGTGGGTTTCTCTAGTTTGTTGTCTGTGGGATACAAGTGGACTCGTACAGAGAAGAATTTTGGGTCACTAGAAAGATAAAGGGAAAAGTGTTTGGCGCAAGGCCCTAACGAGTCTGCTAGCCTGATTGCGGCACTAGGACAGGGACGGTAGTGAGACCATTCATTGCCCCGACGACCTTTATACCTCCAAGATACGTCCCCAGTAATTATTTAATAGCAGACCGAGTCGATCTGGAGAGACTGGAACGAGGAATAATCCCCACCCGTACCCGCCTGCAACTGGAACCTTAAGGGTGGAGTCCAGTGTTCAACTAGCTAGACCAGAGATCACCAGGGGACGGTCTCTAGGCTACGTCAGTTCATCCGAAACGTATGGAACACCAGACGCTGCGATGCAGTTTAACTATAAATGTTATATTTATATTACTATTAGGTCTTTAGCACCTACAGAGAGATCTCGGCTCCTAAGTTCCTTAAATGAACTACAATTTGAAAATATTGTAGTGACATATTCTTGTTTATTAATAATTTCTTATTTCGCGCAGTCCCAAGATTTTAAATATGTTTGTAATTCAATGTCTTTTCATTTTCGGATACTGTTTCCATCAGTTTTCAATGTGGCTTCCAACGAAGGAAAAATTGACGACGACTTTTGCGTTTTCATTTCTTTATGGGAATGAATACTCAGAATCTTAATTGCGTAATATGCAGCGGAAGTGCTGTCGTTTCGAAAGTACCCTTCACAATGGCGTCTGTAAGTGAGCTGCGTCCAAGCAGAAAATTGTCACTGAATTTCATTTGATAGGAAACCAGAACATCGCAGATGTTTATAGGGGATTTCTGAGTTGCTCGGTGACGCGTCTGTCATCATGGGAACAAGATCACGCAAACCTGTCCGATCTATCGCATTTCGGCCGGCCGCACACAGCTGTGACTTCGGCAATGTGCGGGGACTCCCGTTCGAGGTGAGCGGTGGATCATAGTCAAACACCTCGCCGCTCAACTGGACGTCTTTGTTGGTAGTGCTGACATGCTCGTTCACCGTGCGGAGGCGTCAGTGATCGAACCTGGGACTCTGGGACCCACCGCGCCGCTTACACAGGTTACACAGAATAATTACAACATCGCTTCCTGACTGGCCCCTATAAGAGTAGACCAGCACAGGTCCGACCGGACTCTTGTCTGACCTGGCACACACTTGTCTCTAGCTAAAATTGCCCGTCTATCTATACTGCGTTTCCCTTCTGACGTATTGTCAGAGACAGAAACTATGGCAGGGGTAAATTCCCATTTACACATCGCCCTCCTAGCTCTGGCCTAGTGCCCCTGCCTCATACACTGCAATAACTTCAAGCAACGCTGCAGTTCCCTGCCTAGCTGCTGCTTCACACCAAACACATCGTGGCCGGCCGGTGTGGCCGAGCGGTTCTAGGCGCTTCAGTCTGGAACCGCGGAACCGCTACGGTCGCAGGTTCAAATCCTGCCTCGGGCATGGATGTGTGTGATGTCCTTAGGTTAGTTAGGTTTAAGTAGTTCTAAGTTCTAGGGGATTCATGACATCAGACGTTAAGTCCCATAGTGCTCAGAGCCAAACACATCGTGCATGTAATAACGCAGTCGCAGCTAGCGCCCTGTTTACTCTGCCTGGCCTATTGGCTGCAGACTATTACTACACACTGCCAGCAGCCCCAGACTTAATTGCCCAACCGCGAATTTGCTGAATTATAACGAAATTCCCCTTTTCTACGACTAAGACTAATGCTAGTGCAGCAACCAGTTCAGGTACTCAAAGTTATGTGCCCGCTGGGTTCATTGCCGCCTACAGAACTCCTTGATCAACGAAGGACAACCTCTGTAGAATTGCTTGCGCGTTACGAGGCTGACCGTGATAACTTTTTGTCGAACATCGTCACAGGCAATGAAACATGGGTTCCTAACGTCCAACCGGAAACAAAACCGCAACCCATGAAGTGGCGCCACACAGCCTCTCCTTAGAAGAAAATGTTCAAAGTCGCACCCTCAGCCATTGCGACAGTCTTGTGGGACTTTGAAGGGGCTGTTCTGTTTGAGGTCCTCCCTCATAGTGCAAACATCAATCCTTAAGAGTATTGTATCACCCGCGCCACAAGAAAGCATACTAAATCTCCTTTCCCACGACAACGCAATGCCTCACACAATTCTACACGCCAGAGAGGAGTTCACAACGTTTCATTTGACTATTCATCCACATCCACCCTACAGTCGGAATCTCGCACCTTGTCATTTCTGTCTGTTTGGCTCAATGAATGATGCATTCGGAGCCGGCCGCTGTGGCCGAGCGGTTCCTGGCGCTTCAGTCTGGAACCGAGCTGATGCAACGGTCCCAGGTTCGAATCCTGCCTCGGGCATGGATGTGTGTGATGTCCTCAGGTTAATTAGGTTTAAGTAGCTCTAAGTCTAGGAGACTGACGACATCAGATGTTGAGTCCCATAGTGCTTAGAGCCATTTGAACCATTTTTTATGCACTCCGCGGGAAGCAGTACTTGGGTGATGTGGAGATTATTGATGTAGGAAGACATTGGCTCGAACGTCGACCAGTGAGTGAAAGCATGCGGACAAACTGACCATCTCAATAACGTGGCATAAGGCAGTTTCAGTGAACGGACATTATGGTTGGAAATCGGGTTTTTAGCTAGAAGTGTGGGTAGTAATATGATGTACCGCAATCCGAAATAACACCAACCTGCTTTCAGAAAAAAATGCGTTAATTATTAAACGCCTCTAATTCAACCACTCGGAACGCCATATTCTGCCACTGAGCCAGGAGAGTTCCAAATTCTTTCGCGTACTGTTTTAGGTATGCCGTCATGACTCGCCGTTATCCCTCTGTTGAGCGGCCTCAGCTCATTTTCTAGCTAACCTTTCTTTTGAGCGTATTCAGAATATTCTTTCTCTAACTAGATGGAATAGAGCCGCTAATAATGGCGCAACGTATCCTCAATGCACAATGACTCGCAGAATCTGTACAGGTAATGTAAATTACTCGGTAATAATATGCTGTACTGGAACTTCGAATAAAACCAGCCTGCTTTCAGAAGAAAAATTTGTTGCACCAATAACGAATACCCCTCGTACAACCACTCGGTAAATTACTAGCGTACACGAAGTGTCAGTCCGTGCAGTTTAATAACTACATTCGTTCACTTATTCGAGAATTCAAAACAAATGGTCTGCAGTTTTGAAAGATGGCAGCCAATCCACATTTCATGAGATTGTGTAGTTTTGTCAAGTTCTGCAGAGTGTCTCTGCCTGTGCTGTCTCATTTTCTTACGAAACCAGGGTGGAAGATCATGTGAGAGAAGTCGATATGAGTGAGTTTTATCTTCATTTTCACAACGTTTGATAGTCAGCAGCACATGTACCTCTAGCTACCTTCGCTAAAGACAGTTTTTATAAACGGGGGTGTAACTACAATCACTAGTGCGTTGGTGAATTCCTACAGAATTTAGTATAAGTTGAAAACAGTCTTGGTTGCAATTTTAGTTTTTCTTTTATTCATCAACTACGCGTTTCACCTTATTTTGACATCTTCAGGCTGATTTTAATTTGGTATTTCTTAGGACGAAGCTTTAGACAATGTAGCTAAAAGGCATCGTCGAGTACATCAGGCCAATATCGCCTTTGTTAACCGCAGTAAATACTTTCTAGATGGACGTGAGTGACTCCAAGACCTACATAAGGCGTACACGTTCACAGGAGAAAATAATAGAATAAGATGGGACTTAAGTAGTTAGCATAAAGCGAAGCCACATCTTCTTCTATTATTTGCTCCTGTGAACTTGTACGCGTTATGCAGGTCTTGGAGTCACGTCCATCTAGAAAGTATTTACTAAGGTTAACGAAGGCGATATTGGCCTGAGGGCACTCGACGATGCCCTTTAGCTACATTGTCTAAAGCTTCGTCCTATGTAATATCAAATTTTGCCACTGTGCACAGCTTCATGCCGTCCTCACTCCTGTGCTCATTAACCGCATGCACTCTTCGAGCGAAACTTAATAGAAAACATTTAGCAAAGATCAATTCGTAATTGGTCGATCTGAAGTCCTGATGTCAGATTTTCCTTGTGTGGTTTCTTTCGATAGAACTAAATTCAGTAAATATTTATGTGACTGCAAGCGACTTAGTTTTCAAGAAGTTAGAGAACGATAATCACTGATTCGCTGAATAGGAAGCTCATGGTAGCGAAAAAGTCCATTTTACACGATGAAAGTGCGTTCCGACGAAGCCACATTTACCACTATTTAGACGTTTTCGATATTTTATACGCAGTGGGCACTTTTTACTTTCGTTACACATCATCTGGAAAACAAATAAGCGGCCAATTCGTGCAAATGTGGCTCATTGAGGAACTAATTACACTCATGCTCATGAATTAAGGATAATGCTGATACATTGTGAAACAAAGCTCTGGTGGGCAGTATGTGGGTTTAAATAACCTCGGGGTATGACCATATGGTGCATTTGACCTGCGGTCGTCGCACGGTGGCGCTGGCAGCAGTCCACATACGCACTGGTGCGTTGGTGCATGTCAGAGTACGGTGCACCGAGTAAGTGTGCAGACGTTTTCAGACGTGCTAATGGTGACTGTGTGTTGAAAATGGCTCAAAGAACACATATTGATGACGTTATGAGGGGTTGAATACTAGGGCGAGTGGAGGCTGGTCAAACACTGCAGGTCGTAGCACGTGCCACAAAGTGTGATCTCACGATTATGGCAACGATTCCGGCAGACAGGAAACGTGTCCTGGCGCTACAGTACGGGACGTCCACAGTATACAACACCACAAGAAGACCGATATCTCACCACCAGTGCCTGCACACGGCCTTATTCGGGACCATATTTCAGCCCCTGGAACAGTTATCTCCACACACACAGTCTACAGACGACTGAACAGACATGATTTATTGGCCCGGAGACCTGCAGGGTGCATTCCACTGACGCCTAGTCACAGGAGAGCCCGTAAAGCCTGGTGTCAAGAACAAAGTACATGGTCATTGGAACAATGGTCCCAGATTATGTCCACAAACGAGTACAGGTATACTGAACAGTGATTCTCGCTTGATTTTCATCTGACATGAACCAGGAACCAGATACCAACCCCTTAATGTCCTTGATAGGCACTTGTATGGAGGTCGTTGTTTGATGGTGTGGGGTGGGATTGTGATTGGTGCACTTACACCCCTGCATATCTTTTACAGAGGAACTGTAACGGGTCAGGTGAATCGGGACATCATTTTGCACCAGTATGTCCGCCTTTTCAGGGGTGCAGTGAGACCCACCTTCTTCCTGATGGATGACAACGCACGGCCCCACGAGCTAACATTGTGAAGGAATACCTTGAAACAGAAGATAACAGGCGAATGGAGTGGTCTGCCTGTTCTCCAGACCTAAACCCCATCGAGCACGTCAGGGATGCTCTCGGTCGACGTATCGCTGCACGTCTTGAAACCACTAAGACACTTCAGGAGCTCCGACAGGCACTGGTGCAACAATTGGAGGCTATACCACTGAAGCTGCTCGACCTCCTGATCCAGAGTATGCCAACCCGTTGTGCGGCCTGTGTACGTTGCATGGTGATCATATTCCATACTGATGTCGGGGTACATGCGTAGGTCGCAGTGACGTTTTGTAGCACTGTGTTTCGGGACGGTTTTCTCAATTTATCACCAATACCGTGGACTTACATATATGTGTCGTGTGTGTTCCCTATGTGCTTATGCTATTAGCGCCAGTTTTGTGTAGTACCACGTTTTATGGCACCACGTTCTGCAATTATCCTTAATTTATGAGCATGAGTGTAGAACAATAAGGTGAAAGTGGTTCCACATTCTCTTATAGCCATCCAGCAGCTAGCGAAGTGCGATCGCTACGTAAATGGCAGAAGTACTGACCTCCATAAGTTCGAACTTGAGCTGCTCGATCGGCAACTTGGAGGCGAGCCGGAGGGTGCAGTTGTGCCTGCTGTATGGCCAGCGAGAATTGTCCTGCTTGCAGTGCGAGCGGAAGTAGGCAGGCGGCATACACTCCACGTAGCCAGTAGACGACAGGAAGCACCTTGTGTTGACCAGAGACGATTCGTCTGGGTCATCCTGCCACCTGCAAAACACACAATTCCATTGCCGTCATTGTCGATTTATGTTACAAGCGTAAACACACACACATACATGCACATGGAGCCGTTCACGAGGGCATTCTGGTACAAGTTGGTACTCACAACAGCTTCGTGAACTGGCTGCAAACGTCCTCGTGGAGCTGAAGTTAGTCGTTTAGACCGAAACCGGTTAATAAATAAGTATCTACTGTGATCTGCCCTGATTCTTTTCATTTATACTGTTAAATACAATCGCTGTCGTTCCGATATGGCATCAAAACCTGTACGTCATTTATACGAGGAGCGTTTTTTCTGAAAGTAGGTTGATTCCATTCGTGATTATATTAGAATCAAATTGCGTGCATATGGAGTATCGTCTCAGTTGTGTGACTGGATTTGTGATTTCCTCTCAGAGAGGTCACAGTTCGTAGTGATACACGTAAATCATCGAGGAGAACAGAAGTGATACCTGGCGTTCCGCAAGATAGTGTCATAGGCCCTGTGCTGTTCCTGATTTACATAAACGATCTAGAAGATAATCTTAGCGGCCCCTTAGATTGTTTGCAGATGATTCTGTAATTTAACGTCTAGTAAAATCATCAGATGATCAATTCCAATTACAAAATGATCTAGAGAGAATTTCCGTATGGTGTGAAAAGTGGCAGTTGGCACTAAACAAAGAAAAGTGCCATGTCATCCACAGGGGTACTAAAAGAAATAGGATAAATTCTGGGTATACGATAAATCTCACAAATCTAAGAGCTGTCAATTCGACTAAAAACCTAGGAATTCCAATTACGAGCAACTTAAATGGGAAAGACCACATAGATAATATTGTGGGGAAGGCGAAAGAAAGACTGTTTTTTGGCAGAACACTTAGATGGTGCGACAAACCCACTAAAGAGACAGCCTACATCACACTTGTCCTCTACTGGAAAATTGCTGCGCAGTATGGGATCCTTGCCAGGTGCTATTGGCGGACGAAATTGATGGGGTGCAAAGAAGGGCAGCTCGTTTCGTGTTATCGCGCAATAGGGGTGAGAGTGTCACTGATATGATACGCGAGTTGGGGTGTCAGTCACTGAAACAAAGGTGGTTTTCTTTGCGGCTAGATCTATTTACGAAATTTCTATCTCGAACTTTCTCTTCTGAATGCGAAAATATTTTGTTGACACCCACCTACGTAGGGAGAAATGATAATCATAATAAAATAAGAGAAATCAGACCTCGAACGGAAAGCTTTAGGTGTTCCTTTTTCCCACGCGCCATTCGACATTGTAATGGTAGAGAAATAGTATGAAAATGGTTCGATGAATCGTCTGCCAGGCCTTTAAGTGTGAATTGCCGAGATAACCATGTAAATGTAGATGTAGACAATGTAATTCCCACACATTTTTGGCTACAAGACCTTATTTATCAACGTAATCTCCGTTCAATGCGGCGGCGATACGTCACCTTACGGGTAGGGCATGTACGGTCGCACGGTGCCACTCTGTTGGTACATTTGGCAACCAACGTCTTGCTGCATCAGTAATTTGTCCATAATCCACGTAAAGCTTCCCGCGGAATCGCTCATTCATTGGGGCAAACAGAGGGGGGACGGAAGGTGCGAGATCAGGGCTCTAGTCAAATCAAGTTTTGTGAGCTCCTGTCGGAGTGCGCAAACTTGTGTGACACCTTCCATTGTCATGGAGATGAAGTTAGTTTGCATTATTGTGTTGACCAACAAACTGAAGCCGTTTCTTCTATTTGGTGAGGGTTTCACAGTACACTTAGGAGTTGATCGTTGCACCATGAGGGAGATCCAGAAGACAGTCACTATGGCTTTACTGGCTGAGGGTGTGAGTTTGAACATTTTCTTCTGAGGAGAGATGGTGTGGCACAACTCTATCGATTGTCTTTTTGTTTTCGGTATGAACTGATGAGGCCATGTTTCATCGCCTACGAATACGTTAGACAAAAAATTGTTACGATCAGCATCGTGACCCTCAAATGGTCCTTCGTTGCTCATTGTGATCTTTTGTTAGGCGACGAAGAACCCCAAGTGGAGGACCAATTTGTCAGCACTGCCAACAAAAGGAAGAAAGAAAGATTGGATTTAACGTCCCGTCGATATCGTGGTCACCAGAGACAGAACACAAGCTCGGATTGTGTCAAGGATGGGGAACGAAACCGGCGGTGCCCTTTCAGAGGAACCTTCCCTGTATTTGGCTGGAGCGATCTTGGGAAATCAGGGTAAACGTATATCAGGATGGCTGAATGCGGGTTTGAGCTGTCGTTCTCCCGAATGAGAGTGCAGTGTGCTAACCACTCCGCTACCTCGCTGGGTCACTACCAACAGGGACGCCCAGAGCAGAGAGGTGCTTGATTGTGAGCCGTTGATCACCTCGAATGAGAGTGTCCGCCCGCACGTTCCGATACTGTAGGAGTCAGAGAGGTCTGCAGCCGGCCGGCACGCGAGGGTAGCGACAGGTTTGTGCGACGTGGTTGCGGTGATGACAGGCGCGTCGCACAACGACTCGCCGTGGTTTTGTTCACTGCCAGAACTCCGTAGACATTCTCCAAGCGCCTATGAATATTTACAGTGCTCTGGTTTTCCGCTAAAGCAAACTAAGTGACAGCACTCTACTTGGAACTCATTCTTCGTTGCAGACGTCATTTTGAAGGCAATGTATAGTTCCACCAATTATCGGAACTTCGTGAAACGCCAGGGGCTGAAGGTGGAATACTCCATGATGTTCCACAACAAATTCCGCATTTTTTTCAGTGAAAGCTGGCCGAAAAAAAATTTATTCCATTCTTATTGAACACCCCTTGTTACCTTATTTATATGTAGAGTAATACCTTTTCATCACATCAAAATTAAAAACACCTTTTGGCTTAAAAATGCAGTTCCTTTTTAGGTCTTTCTGTTTGGTAGTCCCATCAACGGGCCACTAATGCCGACGTGACGTTCGATCGGGAAAAGTGGCCACACTCCTCGGCATGAAAAGTGTCCTAGATGTATAACCCAGTAAGAATTAGTTACTTCCGTACACCACCTATAATACTACATTACGGACTGAGGCCTAAAGCCTTTTGTGAAAGAAGTTATCATCCATCATTCTAAACCTTTGTGACAATTTTTAATTAAATAATTTATATTAATTTTATTTGAAACTGTCTTTGCTCTGTTGTATTTGGTCTAATACCAAAATCTGATTGTAAACGATCTCCTCCAGCTGCTTGGAAAGGTTTCAGATATGAGGGCATCAAGATGTGTAGAAATTATGTCAGTGTGCCATATCAGCAGACAAGGGATGTAGTGTCGTTGGCTATTACCATATCACTCGTCCTAGGAAGGGAAAAGTGGCCACTATGTAATCATCAGAAGAGATGGACTTAGTTCCTGCATCTCCATCTGAATAAACACTCCGCAAACCGCCTGAAGGTGTGTACTGGAGAGTACTTCTGGTACAAGTACATGTTCACTTGCGAATGGAGCGTGGGAAGAATGACTGTCCGCAGCCCGTGGTCGTGGGGTAGCGTTCTCGCTTCCCGTGCCCGGGTTCCCGGGTTCGATTCCCGGCGGGGTCAGGGATTTTCTCTGCCTCGTGATGACTGGGTGTTGTGTGATGTCCTTAGGTTAGTCAGGTTTAAGTAGTTCCAATTCTAGGGGACTGATGACCATAGAAGTCCCATAGTGCTCAGAACCATTTGAACCATTTTTTTTGAAGAATGACCATCCATAAGCCTCTGTATTATCTTTAATTTCTCGTCGTGGTCACTTTGTGAAACATATGCCTTTTCCCGTTAAATAATTCTTTTACGCTTAAAAATATTTGATGTAATACCTTGTAAAATGTGTAAGAGGCAATATTCTATTAATAACCATGATTGATAAATAATCAGCATTGGCGACCGAAGACTTCCGGCGTAAGAAGTCAGCCTTATTCTGCCAACGGCCTTGTAAAAGAGGGCGGAGGAGCGGATAGAGGTTCAGGACACTCTCTTGTCCTAGTGGTGGGAAATTGCCCCTAAAGGCGGGAGAATCAGCAATGATCAACGACATGAGGATGCAGAAGGCAATGGAAACCACTGCATTAAAGACACGTAACGTGTATCCGCAGGACATGTGGCCTGTAATTGAAGAAGTGTCATGATGGTCTCTCCATTGGCAAAAGATTCCGGAATAGTCCCCCATTCGGATCTCCGGGAGGGGACTGCCAAGGGGGAGGTTACCATTAGAAAAAGATTGAATAATCAACGAAAGGATAACGTTCTACGAGTCGGGGCGTGGAATGTCAGAAGCTTGAGCGTGGTTGGGAAACTAGAAAATCTGAAAAGGGAAATGCAAAGGCTCAATCTAGATATAGTAGGGGTCAGTGAAGGATTTATGGTCAGATGAGTATCGGGTAATATCAACAGCAGCAGAAAATGGTGTAACAGATGTAGGATTCGTTATGAATAGGAAGGTAGGGCAGAGGGTGTGTTACTGTGAACAGTTCAGTGACAGGGTTGCCCTAATCAGAATCGACAGCAGACCAACACCGACAACTATAGTTCAGGTATACATGCCGACGTCGCAAGCTGAAGATGAACAGATAGAGAAAGTGTATGAGGATATTGAAAGGGTAATGCAGTGTGTAAAGGGGGACGAAAATCTAATAGTTATGGGCAACTGGAATGCAGTTGTAGGGGAAGGAGTAGAAGAAAAGGTAACAGGAGAATATGGGCTTGGGGCTAGGAATGAAAGAGGAGGAAGACTAATTGAGTTCTGTAACAAGTTTCAGCTAGTAATAGCGAATACCCCGTTCAAGAATCACAAGAGGAGGAGGTATACTTGGAAAAGGCCGGGAGATATGGGAAGATTTCAATTAGATTACATCATGGTCAGACAGAGATTCCGAAATCAGACACTGGACTGTAAGGCGTACCCAAGAGCAGATTTAGACTCAAATTACAATATAGTAGTGATGAAGAGTAGGCTGAAGTTCAAGCCATTAGTCAGGAAGAATCAATATGCAAAAAAGTGGGATACGGAAGTCCTAAGGAATGACGAGATACGTTTGAAGTTCTCTAGCGCTATAGACACAGCACTAAGGAATGGCGCAGTAGGCAGTAAAGTTGAAGAGGAATGGACATCTCTAAAAAGGGCCATCACAGAAGTTGGGAAGGAAAACACGGGTACAAAGAAGGTAGCTGCGAAGAAACCATGGGTAACAGAAGAAATACTTCAGTTGATTGATGAAAGGAGGAGGTACAAACATGTTCCGGGAAAATTAGGAATACAGAAATACAAGTCACTGAGGAATGAAATAAATAGCAAGTGCACGGAAGCTAAGACGAAATGGCTGCAGGAAAAATGTGACGACATCGAAAAAGATATGATTGTCGGAAGGACAGACTCAGCATACAGGAAAGTCAAAGCAACATTTGGTGACATTAAAAGCAACGGTGGTAACATTAAGAGTACAACGGGAATTCCACTGTTAAATGCAGAGGAGAGAGCAGATAGGTGGAAAGAATACATTGAAAGCCTCTAGTAGGGTGAAGATTTGTCTGATGTGTTAGAAGAAGAAACAGGATTCGATTTAGAAGAGATAGGGGATCCAGTATTAGAATCGGAATTTAAAAGAGTTTTGGAGGTCTTACGGTCAAATAAGGCAGAAGGGATGGATAACATTCCATCAGAATTCCTAAAATTATTGGGGGAAGTGGCAACAAAACGACTATTCACGTTGGTGTGTAGAATATATGAGTCTGGCGATATACCATCTGACTTTCAGAAAAGCATCATCCACACGATTCCGAAGACGGCAAGAGCTGACAAGTGCGAGAATTATCGCACAATCAGCTTAACAGCTCATGCATCGAAGCTGCTTACAAGAATATTATACAGAAGAATGGAAAAGAAAATTGAGAATGCGCTAGGAGAAAATCAGTTTGGCTTTAGGAAAAGTAAAGGGATGAGAGAGGCAATTCTGACGTTACGGCTAATAATAGAAGCAAGGCTAAAGAAAAGTCAAGATACTTTCATAGGATCTGTCGACCTGGAAAAAGCATTCGACAATATAAAATCGTGCAAGCTGTTGGAGAATCTGAAAAAAGTAGGGGTAAGCTATAGGGAGAGACGGGTCATATACAATATGTACAACAACCAAGGGGGAATAATAAGAGTGGACGATCAAGAACGAACTGCTCGTATTAAGAAGGGTGTAAGACAAGGCTGTAGCCTTTCGCCCCTACTCTTCAATCTGTACATCGAGGAAGCAATGATGGAAATAAAAGAAAGGTTCAGGAGTGGAATTAAAATACAAGGTGAAAGGATGTCAATGATACGATTCGCCGATGACAATGCTATCCTGAGTGAAAGTGAAGAAGAATTAAATGATCTCCTGAACGGAATGAACAGTCTAATGAGTACACAGTATGGTTTGAGAGTAACTCGGAAAAAGACGAAGGTAATGAGAAGTAGTAGAAATGAGAACAGAGAGAAACTTAACATCAGGATTGATGGTCACGATGTCAATGAAGTTAAGGAAATCCGCTACCTAGGCAGTAAAATAACCAATGACAGACGGAGCAAGGAGGACATCAAAAGCAGACTCGCTATGGCAAAAAAGGCATTTCTGGCCAAGAGAAGTCTACTAATATCAAATACCGGCCTTAATTTGAGGAAGAAATTCCTGAGGATGTACGTCTGGAGTACAGCACTGTATGGTAGTGAAACATGGACTGTGGGAAAACCGGAACAGAAGAGAATCGAAGCATTTGAGATGTGGTGCTATAGACGAATGTTGAAAATTATGTAGACTGATAAGGTAAGGAATGAAGAGATTCTACGCAAAATCGGAGAGGAAAGGAATATGTGGAAAACGCTGATAAGGAGAAGGGACTGGGTGATAGGACATCTGCTAAGACATGAGGGAATGACTTCCATGGTACTAGAGGGAGCTGTAGAGGGCAAAAACTGTAGAGGAAGACAGAGATTGGAATATGTCAAGCAAATAATTGAGGACGTAGGTTGCAAGTGCTACTCTGAGATGAAGAGGTTAGCATAGGAAAGGAGTTCGTGGCGGGCCGCATCAAACCAGTCAGTAGACTGATGACAAAAAAAAAACCATGGTTTGCTGAAATACGTCAACGGACAAAAATTGGTTAGATGGAGGAGGCGTCACCCAGATACCGTGGAAAACCACCGCTACACTTTATAATTGCATCAGTTATTCATTTCACCGATAGAAGTAAGGACCAATTTTCTACAGAGCTCAGGTACGCCGTATACAGCTGAAGTTGGTCGTTCATGATTAGGTTCCGTAGGTTGCAAGTGCTACTCTGAGATGAAGAGGTTAGCATAGGAAAGGAGTTCGTGGCGGGCCGTATCAAACCAGTCAGTAGACTGATGACCAAAAAAAAAAACCATGATTTGCTGAAATGCGTCAACGGACAAAAATTGGTTAGCTGGAGGAGGCGTCACCCAGATACCGTGGAAAACCACCGCTACACTTTATAATTGCATCAGTTATTCATTTCACCGAGAGAAGTAAGGACCAATTTTCTACAGAGCTCAGGTACGCCGTATACAGCTGAAGTTGGTCGTTCATGATTAGGTTCCGTAGAGCTGCCATTTTGCGGGGACGCTGATTTCTGCGTTTCACCCGTACTTCCAAATTTCTTATGTTATTAAGGTTCAGTGATGCAGTGAACGAGTCCAGACGGTGAAGTTGGCTCTTATCATTTTGAAACATATAGAAAACAGGGCGACACTTGGTTTCTGAGAACTTTCATACAAACGCCCTGGTTCATATTTACGCTAACTTAAATAAGTATAATTGTAACCTGAATAAAGCCTCATACACCTGTTAACTGATGATTTATTCACGACCGGTTTCGTTGAGTTAAAGCAGCCTCTTAAGGTGGGTCCACATTGAAGTCAATTTTTTCTATAAAAATAAAGTCAGACAATAAAAATAAACCCAAATAAAAAGTATTAAAGCAGTGTCACATAGATCAGCAAATGGAGACGCTCCCAACGTTCGTAGTCACAAAATCAATACTAGACACTAGTTCCTCCGTCCACATGGTTATTCCCGTCAGTTTAGCATGCAGCTAACCGCCTCCGATGTTCTGACCACGCGACAGCCAACTACAGAGTTTGTGAATTTCCTGTTGCATTGGTGCGTTGGAACGTTCAGGTTATGTTAGGCGGTTCATTAATCTGTTCTTCTGGTTCCTTACGTTTGCCATTATAAATGGGGTCTCTATTATCTGATATTCAGTCTCTTTTCTGACTAGTTTGTTGCCGGTAAGTTGCCTTAGATAAGATTAATGACCTTACGGAATTTTTAAAAATATTTTTCGTCCTTCATCTGCATTCAATTTGTACATGAATGCACATCTAGGCCGAACAGCTTCATTAACTTCTTGATTCCCGATTTTTGATCTTCTATAACTTTTTCTTGCTTCGGGCGGCGTGGGAGGGGGCTTTTAGATTTGTAGTAACGAGGATGTTTCAAATAGTTCAAATGGCTCTGAGCACTATGGGACTTTACATCTGAGGTCATCAGTCCCCTAGAACTTAGAACTACTTAAACCTAACTAACTAAGGACATCACACACATCCATGCCTCAGGCAGGATTCGAACCTGTGACCGTAGCGGTCACGTGGTTCCAGACGAAGCGTCTATAACCGCTCGGGCACACAGGCCAGCGAGGATGTTTAATTATTTACTTTTCTCCGGCAGACGCTCCACTGATGATATATTCGGCTTCTTGCATTACATTTTAATCAAATATATTGCTCTGCATTTTATGACCGGGAGGCCTTTTCGGGTAGTTCGGTCTCATCCTGTTGTTGTTACTCATTTATCACCACACAGGAGGCACGTGTGACTTAGGGTATGTTACGGACGCGAGTAATCTTGCACTCCTCCCCCCTCCCCCCCCCCCCAGAGCTCCAGTTTCACCACTGCTGAAAGCACATTAACTGCCAACATGGAAATACTGGACACATACTTCAGGAAGTGGTGCCTCCGCCTAAACCCTCAGAAAAGTTACTTCAGCATTCCAACTACGGAAAAGACACTCTGACTATAAACCAGAAGTTAAACTCCAAGGACAAAGCTTTAAGTGCTGCAGCACACCGAAGTACTTCGAAATAACACTCGATAGGTCCCTAACATTCCTACAAAGTCTCTCCAACGTGGCCGCAAAAGTGAAGACCCGTAATAATATGACTCAGAAGCTTGCTAGTACCTCCTGGGGTTGCAGCACTCGAATCCTAAGATCAACTGCTTTGGCACTTTCATCCTCTGTCGCTGATTACTGTTGTCCAGTTTGGATGAACGGTGCTCACTGTGGATGTGCAACTCAACCAGACAATGCGACTTATCCCAGGCCGCATACATAGCACTCAAACCGCATGGCTACCAGTTTTAAGTAACATCCAACCTCCAGCTGTACGAAGATCAGATGCTCTCCTGTAGCTCTGTGGAAACATTCAGAAGAACCCCCAGCTACCCGTACACGGCGATATCGATATATTAATAGCAGAACAGCAGCGTCTGAAGCCAAGAAAACCACCTTGGCGAACTGCACATCATCTCGAAGCCTCCGACTTTAACATCAACAAAGTATGGAGAAGTCAGTGGGAAGAACCGTCACTGTTCAACGGTCATCTGGTAAAAAAGCCTTCCATGCGAGTTCCAGGTCTCACACTCCCCAGACGCCAGTGGAGAACCATCAACCGAATCCTAACATGACAAGGGAACTGTAGATATCTAAAGCACAAATGGGGGTGGGCAACAACTCCAGAGTGTGACTGTGGAGCTGCCCTACAAACAATAAATCACATTGTTGGTGAATGCCCGAAACGGGCCATCGGGGGATCAATAAATGAGATCCATCATGCACCACCTGAAAGGCTCAACTGGATCAACAGATTGGACTTAGAAATCTAAGAACTTGTGCTACGTGTACATAATTTAGCATAATACTTTGACATTTGATTCTGTACCTGTATTTTGCTTGTCCATTTTTACCCTGTATACTTTTAAAATTATGTATTTGATCGGAGCTCTGTATCATCATACGATAAATATATTACATTAACTACGGTTATTTTTGCCACAGTGTCTCATTCCCCGCCCTGTATGCCCCAATGCTCTGCCGAGTATCATTTTTTTAATTACTTCTCCTCCTCGTGGGGTTGGATTCTGTGACAACAAACGTTGGGGGCGTCTCTGCGTAATAATCTACGTGAAACTACAGCAAGTATTTTCATTTGGCTTTACTTCTATTGGCTGTCCTTAATTTATTTTTTAAATATATAGATTACAAGGACTTTTCCTTTCTTTGTAGAATCATGTAAAGATGCTGCTTTAATGCAGCGAAAACGGTGGTGACTAAATCATCAATTAACACCTTTCAGTTGCTTTATTCAAGTTTACTACGAGTTTCCACGGATGTGGCTGCCCATATTACAGAGTTGTATGTTGAAGGATTGTTTCCAAGTTGTGATACGAAATATACCCCTAAGACTCACGTACCTACCTCCAGCGAGAAGCACACCCCGTACACATTGCAACATGAACGCCTCATTTGGCCGTCGCTGCCTTCGATGGCTTTCAGCATTTGGAAGCACATATCTTTACGATTTGTCCGACCTCACTGTACGTCTCCAGACTCGTAACGTCCACTTCGTACGTTTTTTTGGTTCATACAAGGTGCGCAGTGTTGTCTGCTACTGTAAGCAATAGCCTTTTACGATATATCCGACGTCTAGTGTGTGTATATCCCATCCCAATGTTCATTGGGAAAATATTTGAGCTGGACATACCTCCACTGACAGCAGCAGTTCATGTGGTGGTACGAAACTGATTGCCTTTCAAAAGCCGTCTCAAGTCTCTTCAGTGAGGAGCCATTTACGATATCTGTTCTTACGCAGTTTCACATTGATGCGAGAGACACATTGTACTAGGGGCGTTTGAATAGTCCGTGAAAAAATAAAAACTACTTACTTCTTTGGAGTAAACCTGCTTTATTTTTCGACATAGTCTCCCTTTAGACTTATACACTTCGTCCAACGCTGTTCTAATTTGTTGATCGCTTCCGAATAATATGAATTGTCCAAGTCTGCATTATAGCTATAGTTTCTGCAATCACCTCCGCGTTTAAATAAAATCTTTTTCCCGGCAGCCATTTCTTCAAATTGGGGAGCGAATAGTAGTCCGAGGGAGCCAAGTCTGGAGAACATGGGGGATATGAAACGAGTTGGAATCCTGTTTCCACTAATTTCGCGACCACAACTGCTGAGGTGTGTGCTGGTGCATTGTCGTGATGGAGAAGGACTTTTTTGCCATCCAATCGCCGGCGTTTTTATTTCAGCTCGGTTTTCAAACATTCCAGTAACGATGAACAATATGCACCTGTAATACTTTTACCCTTTTCCAGATAGTCGATGAGGATTACCCCTTGCGAATCCCAAAAGACAGTCGCCATAACCATTCCAGCCGAAGGAATGGTTTTCGCCTTTTTTGGTGCAGATTCTCCCTTGGTAACCAATTGTTTAGATTGTTGTTTAGTCTCAGGAGTATAGTAATGTATTCATGCTTCATCCACAGTGACAGAATGACGCTTAAAGTCCTGCAGATTCTTCCTGAACAGCTGCAAACTATCCTTGCAACACTTAACACGATTCTGTTTTTCGTCAAGAGTGAGCAATCGCGGAACCCATCTTGCGGATAGCTTTCTCATGTCCAAATGTTTATGCAAAATATTATGTACCCGTTCATTCGAGATAACCTCAGCCCTAGCAATCTCACGCATCTTAACTCTTCTGTCATCCATCACCATATCATGGATTTTATCAATGATTTCTGTAGTCGTAACCTCCACAGGGAGTCCAGAACGTTCAGCATCCCTTGTGCCCATATGGCCACTTCGAAAATTTTGGAACCACTTATAAACTATTTTAATCGAAGGTGCAGAATCACCTTAATGTTTATCAAGCTACTCTTTAGCCTCCTGAGGCGTTTTGCCTTTCATAAAGTAATGTTTAATCTTGACACGAAATTCTTTTTCGTCCATTTTTTTGACAATCACTCGACTTCCTTGATCCACACAAATTCCAACACAAAGACATAGACCAATATGGCTAAAACTTGGTAAGCGTTCTTTCCAAAGATGCTACTAACTATATATAACCTCCATACGCGCCGGTAGTGCCGTCTCTTGGACTTTGCACGGACTTTTCAAACGCCTCTCGTAGACACGTTGGGTACTATGCTTTTTTTTACACCGAGCAAGGTGATTCAGTTGTCAGCACTCCGTATTCGTTTGCGAGAGGATGACGGTTCAAAACCCCGTCCAGCCATCCCCACTTAAGATTCTTTTAAGACAAACTCCGGAATGTTTCCTTTGAAAAGGCTTGGCTAGTTTCCCCCATTATCCGCAATATGTGAATTCTGTCGTTGGACTTCATCACTATTCCGTTGGTCTGATGAAGTATTTCAGTGATCAGCCTTTCGGGTCAAAGTTTTGTAAGTAGAGTCGCTAGGATGAGATGAGACGTGATCGGTGCTTAGGATACTAAACGGCAAGCTCATCAGCGTCCCAATCGGGAGAAAACATGCTCATAGCACGGTGTGACGCTGTAAGCTGAATGTTACCACATTACATTAGGCCCTACGTGTGGTCGTATTTTATGAATTGTCACCTACAGTTTGATTTTAAAGTACATATGTACGCTAATTTGATATACCGTATCAGAAATATTTGTAAGTGTGTGCGTTTCGTGCCAATTTTCTTGAGTGTCCTGAAGCCAGATAGCGTTTCTGTTTAATACTGGATTCTAAACATTTATATACTACAGTGGTGCTTCGGCAATCAGGGCTTTATCTAACTACTAATGATTAGTAGGTCAGTTTAATATCCAGCATTCCCCTTAATAGTTTTCACTGTACTCTTAATCAGCGAACATACAACCATTACATGCTGAAAAAGGTTAAAGAAGATTATATTCCCACACAATACTTGGCCTGCGCAAAACATACAAAAATCGGTTCTGACTTGATAGATCTTGCTTGCAATAATGTTTTGAAACATCATATTACCATAGAAAACAAGCCATAATACAAAAACTACCACGTACGGCAACGTAAGCTAGAGCATTATTTTAGGATTATGTAATTCTTCATTACGTACAGTGGCTTCTACATCTACATCTACATTTACATGGATACTCTCCAAATAGCATTTTAGAACCTGGCAGAGGGTTAATCGAACCACCTGCACAATTCTCTATTATTCAAATATTGTATAGCGCACGGAAACAACAAACATCAATATCTATTCGTACGAGCTCTGATTTCTCTTATTTATCGTGGTGATCGTTTCTCCCTACACAGGTCGATGTTAACAAAGTATTTTCGCATTCAGAGGAGAAAGGTGGTGATGGGAACTTCGTGAGAAGATTCCGTTGCAACGAAAAACGCTTTTCTTGTAATGATCTCCAGCCCAAATCTTGTATCATTTCAGTGACACTCTCTCCCATACTTCGCGATAATACAAAACGTGCTGACCTTCTTTGAACTTTTTCAATGTACTCCGTCAGCCCTATCTGGTAACGATTCCTCACCGCGCAGCAGTATTCTAAAAGAGGACGGACAAGGGTAGTGTAGGCAGTTTCTATGTGTTCCTTCCAATTTAAGTTGTTCGTAATTGTAATATCTAGGTATTTAGTTGAATTTATGGCTTTTAGATTAGACTGATTTATCGTGTAACCGAAGTTTAACGAATTTCTTGTAGCACTCATGTGGATGACCTCACACATTTCGTTATTTAGGGTCAACTGTCAATTTTCGCACCATTCAGATACCTTTGCTAAATCGTTTTGCAATTTTTTTCAGCTTCTGATGACTTTATTAGTCGATAAACGACAGTGCCATCTGCAAACAGCCTAACACGGCTGCTCAGATTGCCTCCCAAATCGTATATAACACTACCTTGGGGAACCCTAGATATCATTTCTGTTTTACTCTATGACTTTCCGTCAGTTAATACGAACTGTGACCTCTCTGACAGGAAGTTACAAATCCAATCACATAACTGGGACGATATTGCATAAGCACGCAATTTCACTACGAGCCGCTTCTGTGGTACAGTGTCAAAAGCCTTCCGGAAATACAGAAATACAGAATCGATCTGAATTCCCTTGTCAATAGCACTCAACACTCCATGCGAATAAAGACCTAGATGTGTTTCACAAGAACGATGTTTTCTGAACCCATGTTGACTGTGTGTCAATAGACCGTTTTCTTCAAGGTATTTCGTATTGCTCGAACACAATATATGTTCCAAAATCCTACTGCATATCGACGTTGATGATATGGGTCTGTAATTTAGTGGATTACTGGTACTACCTTTCTTGAATATTAGTATGACCTGTGCAACTTTCGAGTCTTCGGGTACGGATCTTTCGTCGAGCGAAAGGTTGCATTTGATTGTTAAGTATGGAGCTAATGCCTCAAAACATTCTGAAAGGAGCCTAACTGGTATACAGTCTGTACCAGAAGACTTGCTTTTATTAAGTGATTTAAGTTCCTTCACTACTCCGAGGGTATTTACTTCTACGTTACTCATGTCGGCAGCTGTTCTCGCTTCGAATTCTGGAATATCTGCTTCCTCTTCTTCTGTGAAGGCATTTCGGAAGGCTGTGTCTAGTAACTCTGCTTTGGCAGCACTGTCTTCGTTAGTATCTCCATTGCTATCGCTCAGAGAAGCCAGCTTTCATCACAAAACACAACAGACCTCTTCCCCCTTCTCCAATGACCTCTCGCTTGATACCACTGAAGTTGCAAATGGCGATGATGTGGGGTCAGTGGAATGCACGCTATAGGCAGTCTGGCTCGCAGCGGTCCTTGAAATATCTGATTTGTAGCAGTTCGTTGTGTCACTGTTGCACTAACTGCTGCTCAGATTGTTGCTCCAGATACAGTACAATGCGCCAAAGCGATACGCCGAACACGGTAGTGCCACGTGGGAGTCCGCAGCCTTGTCTTCTTCCAACCGTGTATTCTAATGATCACCGCTGTCAGCAGTCATGTAAAATGGCTACATCGCTGCCAAGTCTTTCTACAGTCTCGCGGAGCTTGTGGTGGTCCTATTAAACGATCGTGTTCAAACTCGGTGAGGTGTTGATAGTGGTGAATTTGTCACCGTAAACACATTCATGACTAACATCAACTCATCAAGTGCTGTATTAAAGGTAATTTACGCTCACGAGCAATACAACCTGTATTTTAAAGCAAACCTGATTTTCATCACCATAGTGGCACTAATAGCGCCACTCGTATGCGACTTGCGCTACACTGGGATAGACATAATGTTTCAGATGTAAGAACACGCCTACTAACTTTGATTTAGGTCGCACAACTCCACCTTGGTTTTGTGATTTTTTTCCTTCAGTGTATTTTTTTGTTTTTGTTTTTTCGTTTAGACTAAGAAAAGGGTTAATCAGGGCCGAGAATGGGATTAAAACTCAGAGTGAAAGGATATCAGTGATATGATTCGCTGATGACTTTGGTACCTTCAGTGAAAGAGCAAAAGAACTTCAGGACGTGCTGAACTGAATTAACAGCTGAACGATTCAAGATATGGATTGTGAGAAACCGAAGAAAGACGAAAATAATGAGGAGTAGCACAAATGTGACTAACGATAGGGTTAAAATCAAAATTGGGACTACGAACTAATTAATTCGGCAACTTAAGCAAAATTCCTCATGACGGACGAAGCAATGAGGACGTAAAGGGCAAATTAGCGCAGGCAAGGACGGCACTCGTTGCCAAGAGAAGTAACAAACGCCGGCCATGTTCTAAAGGAACGTATTTCTAAGAATGTACGTTTGCAGCATAACATTACATGGTGCTTAATCACGGAGTGCGGAACATATAGGAAAGGAGGAAATTGAAGCCTCTGAGAGGGGGTGTTGCAAAATGGTTTTTCCAGTGTTTGTGGTCTGGTATGATAAGAAAAGAGGAGATTCTTTGCAGAATCGGCGAAGTAAGGAAGATTTGGAAAACACTGGCAAGAAAGAAGCACTGGATGATATCACATGTGTTAGAACTTCCATGGTACTAGAGTGAGCTGCAGAGTATAAAAACTGAGTGGGGAGACGCATATTTGAATATTTCCAATCAATAAATGAGGCTGTACGGTGCAAGTGCTACTCAGAAATGAAGAGAATTAAATGCGTCTAGCATCACGTTCGCGGTCCATGTGAACCTTGTTTGTTTCATAAATTTAAGTGTGTATCAGGAGAATTGTTTCGATAAGTGACATCACGCTTAGGAAGGAGTTTGTTTCTGTGTAGATAAAGCTCGTAACGAGGTAAATTTCCTTGTATACGGAATGTCAATTAGTATCCTTTTAAGAGAGGTGTTTAGTGGTACGATGCAGCTGAAATTCATAGTGGAGGGACAGGAAACGTGCTAGATATGAAGTCGAAGATTCCCGACGGGACACCAGTACGCAATGCTTTTCTAGTCAAGGATTTGAATTGTGAAACTGCACTGTATTGACAATCCGAGTGTTCATATTTAGAAAATATCTCGGTTTCGTTTTAAATACAAGAGATCAAGTAAATAACTAAACTGATTACTACTCTTGAGAACAGTAAATACACAGGGTGTAAATTTTAAGTTGACAAACCAGAATAACTCGAATAATAAGCCTCACACGAAAATTTGTGTAGGATCCAAAGTTGATTATTTTCAAGGGGGACATCTGCTGGTGCTAAAATTAGCCCGCCACTCCAGCCTCCTGGGGGTGGGGCGGGATGCAGTTTTAAAATTTCAAATGGGAACCCCATTTTTTATTGCAGAATCAGATTCTACATAAAAAACTACGTACATTTTGTTTTAAAAATTTGTTTTCATTCTTGTTATTTGGCGCTGTAATTCAAGAGAATCCATGTTCTCATTTTTGCGTGGAAAATGGTTACGGATAAATAAAAAATACTTATTTACTTCGTAAATTTTGATTCGCTAAAACTAAAACTCTCCCTCGCTCCCCATAGGGTGGAGCTTGAGAGAGGGGAATTAGAGTTTTACAAATGTTCACCCAAATACTGTATTAATTTTTTCCTCATATTCGGATAAGTTTTGCTGTTTCATGGTCAAGAGGCCACACAACTTTTAATTGTCAAACAAATCATCTGAGTAGCCAACTAACTAACCAAACATCCTACTTAATAATGAGTGAAATCATTTTTATTTATCCGTAATCATTTTCCATGCAAAAATGAGAACATGGATTACCTTGAATTACAACTACAAATACCAAGAATCAAAACAGATGTTCAAAACAAAATGTACGAACTTTTTTTTACGTAGAATCTGATCCCACAATAAAAAATGGGGGTTCTCATTTGAAATTTTAAAGTTGCCTCCCGCCGCACCCCAAGGGGGCTGGAGTGGCCGGCTACTTTTAGCACCAGCAAATGTCCCCCTCGAAAATAATCAACTTTGGATTCTATACGTTTTTTCGTATGAAGCTTATTTGTCGAGTTATTCTGGTTTGATAACTTAAAATTAGCACCCTATATACATTTCGAAGATGTATTTGAGTTTTTTTTTTTTAATTTGGTAAATGGAAATGCCTCATGGCTAGGGCCTCCTGTCGGGTGTAGCGTTCGACAGGTGCAAGTCTTTCGAGTTGACGCCACTTCGGCGACTTGCGTGTCGATGGGGATGAAATGATGATGATAAGGGCAGCACATCACCCAGTCGCTGAGCGGAGAAAATCTCAGACCCAGCCGTCAGTAGAACCCAGACCGTTTGACACGACATTCCGCGGCGCTGACCACTCGGCAACCAGGGGCGGACGTTAAAATTTGATATTATGTTATAATCGATCAGTTTGTGTGTGTGTGTGTGTGTGTGTGTGTGTGTGTGTGTGTGTGTGTGTGTGTGTGTGTGCGTGTGTGTATTTCCTTACTTTTGATTAGTTTTATGCCACTGTACTTATATAGGTGCTAACATTAATGTCACTGAAATTAAAGTTAGAAATTACTTACAAATTTGTGGAAACGATACATAAATGCCTTCTGTCGAATGGCAAGCCTGTACGTTTCAACTGATTGTACTGATCTACCAAGAGGCCAATGAAATAAAAAAAAAATGGAAGCTCCACAGTTACTTCGATACTTCAAAAGATACGAAGTTCCAAATAATTACCATGCTATGAATAGTAACCCTTAAAATGTTAGCATTCTTTATTTATTTATTGGCTCATTAATGCTGTTTTTTTTAATGTCTACAAAGTTTTAAACGCGTATTCAGTGAAGCAGCATTGTGGTGCTCATGACTGGACAACATTAACTTATTGGTCTTAAATATGTTTTGATGGTGAGAGGGGTGCATTTATTTGCTACTAGAAAGGGAAAATGTAAGAAATTTAGGAGAATGGGGATGCACTTAATGAATATTGTTTTTAGTCCCTGTGTCATCGAACTCACCTATGTAGAACTCCTAGGTCAGGTGTCCAGATCTCGTCAGTATAAACGTAAACATTTTTTACTACGTCACTACCTGTCCAAGATAAGCGTGAGTCCGTCCAAGCCTGTGAAAAGAAGTACAGCACTATCACTAAATCTCACTAGGATTTGGAAATTTCAAATAATTACTTACGTAATTTAAGATATAAATATTACATGTTCTACTCACAATGTAAATAAGGCCTTTTATCTCCATTACCCGCGCGTATCCATACTGAAACATTATTATAATAAGAAAAATCTATGGATAAACAGGAGACATGACTTACAATTTACAATAATTTTATATTTTTCTTTAAATTTGCTTATTTCCTTTTTAATCGCAACAGACTTATGATCAAGACAGTAGATCTACACCGAATGAATATAGCAGAAACATACAACAAGTGCTTACGCTGATACATAGTACTTACATAAAATATCATAGCTCTTATTTAAATATTTTAAAAAATTTCTTCATACTGTGGGCCAAAGCCTGCACAATATTGTTACGTCACAGAAAATATATTTGTGTTAACCACATAAAAATTAACATTTCTTCCCTGGTAATGCAAGAAGCCTTATAACGGATAAGTGCTGAGCAGTGCCCTAGCCCAGGGCGTTGAACTGTCTAGCGCCAGTACACCAAAATGATGTCATAGGGAGAGAGGTTCCGTCATTGCGGTGACAACGCACCCTAAAGTGAGAAAACTTTTTCAGAAGGCAAGTACTCTTACCGAGGAAACTGGCGTAGCAGAAGGAGCTAGCCAACGCCTCTGAAGCGTGTAGTTGTATAATATTAAAGCTCTGGGTTGTTTCCTTCATGAGCTGACGAAACAAGATGAGCAGAGGTAATGAAGTCATCGTCAGTCAGTGGCGACGACCAGCTATGTTGACGGACTGCTTTTTCGGGGATGAGGGAGCTGCTGTGGAGGGGAACTGGCCAGCAGCCACGCCCCCTTCCCGCTGGCAGCCTGCGCGCTGCCTGCTGACAAGGGAACCTCCCCATCGCACCCTCCTCAGATTTAGCTATAAGTTGGCACATTGGATAGGCCTTGAAAAACTGAACACAGATCAATCGAGAAAACAGGAAGAAGTTGTGTGGAACTCTGAAAAATTAAGCAAAATATACAAACTGAGTAATCCATGCGAATGATAGGCGACATCTGGGAAGATTTCGCTCAGGAGCGCCGTGGTCCAGTGGTTAGCGTGAGCAGCTGCGGAGCATCTGGTGATTGGTTCAAATCTTCCTTCGAGCGAAAATTTTAATTTTTCAGACAATTATCAAAATTCAGGCACTCACACATAATCAACTTCGCTCTCCAAAATTCCGGGACATGTTCAGATTTGCTTGGACATATGCAGGATTTGACGGTCTACACACGAAAAAATTTGAAAACGTTAAAAACATATGTTTTAACAGAGCACAAGGAAAAGTGAGCGACTGTGAAACAGTTGGATTCATTTGTTGCAGTTTATGTGACACTCTTATGTTTTCATCACTTTTTTGGGAGTAGTTATCTCATCCACAAGAAAACCTAAATCGGGCAACGTAGAAGAATGTTTTTACCCATTCGCCAAGTGTACAAGTTATGTGGGTCGACAACATATTCCTGTCATGTGACGCACATGCCGTCACCAGTGTCGTATAGAATATATCAGACGTGTTTTCCTGTGGAGGAATCGGTTGACCTATGACCTTGCGATCAAATGTTTCCGGTTCTCATTGAAGAGTCACGTCCTTTCGTCTACTAATCGCACGGTTTTGCGGTGCGGTCGAAAAACACAGACACTAAACTTATTACAGTGAACAGAGACGTCAATGAACGATTGGACAGATCATAACTGTGCGAAAATAAAGAAAAATTTTGCGCTCGAGGGAGACTTGAACCAAGGTCCTCTCGTGCCGCAGTTGCTCACTGTAATCACGGGACCACGGCGCTCCTGCGATCAGCTTATGCTTGATGTTGGCTATCTTCGCATGAACTACTCAGTTTGTATATTTTGTTTATTTTTTCATAGTTCCACACAACTTCTTCCTGTTTTCTCGATTGATCTGTGTTCAGTTTTTTAAGACCTATCCACAGTGCCAACTTATAACGACATCTGAGGGGGGTGCGATGGGGAGGTTCCCTTGTGAGGACAACATACCACGCCGCCTCGCGTCACTCGCCCCCGCAGTTACTCATCAGTGGTGATATCTTTGCATTTTCAGTTTATTTAAAAAAAAAGACATTTTTACTTCATCCTATCAACAAGAACACTTTGCATGTTTACCTCATTCACACTATTATGTTTTATTCCAATTTTGTTTTGATGTTTTATACTGCTTTGATGTTTCATGATGATTCTTGTATACACACAATATTGTTGACGTAAGTCCCTTTGTGACCCCAAGGAGGTCTTTAGAGTCTCTACACCCTCCCACAGGTTAAGACTCCTGCCATCTTCCGTGAGGGCCATTCTTAATCCAGTAATGTTTACTTTGTTTTGCAAGCTAATATTGTTTGCATTCAAATAATAATTACATTGAGCGAATTCACGTACATTCTCCGCACCCACAGAAGGGGGAGGAGTGTAAAGGATGAGCCAGTCAGTAGGAGGTTTTACTTTATTATATGAGCTTCCAAACGGTAGCTTCATTTTTCCATTGCGGCCAGCCACGGCCGGCAGTGTTAGCTGCCTGTAAATTCTTTCGTCCCACGGTTTAGCAACAGGAAGTCAGCACCGATGAAGGGCACCTTGTTCACACAGTCTCCAGATGTGTACATGATGCCGAACTACGCCGCCTGTGCCAGGCTGCCGAGCCATTCTAGGCGCTACAGTCTGGAACCGCGCCACCGCTACCGTCGCAGGTTCGAATCCTGTCTCGGGCATGGATGTGTGTGATGTCCTTAGGTTAGTTAGGTTTAAGTAGTTCTGACTTCTAGGGGACTGATGACCTTAGAAGTTAAGTCCCATAGTGCTCAGTGCCATTTGAACCATTTTTTTTTTCTTTTCTTTTTGTGCCAGACTCTGAGTCGAAGACCACGCACAGTAGACAATGATACCACCAGTCACCTATTCCGGATTTAGGCTCCGCAAGCATCAAGTACTCCTCTGAACATAAGATTGCACGCAGACTACGTGGCGTCTTCATACTGTCAGATCACTTACTGGCTCACTGCTTCCTGAGAGTGTACGCTTCCTGGTGGAGTGTATGTTCTGATACAGACCGGTAGCTGCCTGCTACCTTGCTGTTTCTCTCCAGTCCAGGTGCTGATCTTCGGCCAGAGCAAGCGCACGCTTTCGAAAATGAGAATCTGAGGTCGGCGGTTCGAATACTATCCTCTCCTGAACTGTATTCTGTGCTTGAGTTGGGCTAACAGTCTGGTCGGGACTGTTGCGCATCAACGCACGATCTCTGCCAGTGCCGGCTTTCTGATGACTACATCGTATGACAAAACATGTTAGTGTCATCGACGTACATCACACGTTATGTCAATTGTGGCTTACATAGAGGGATATGAGCCTTTCTTAGTGTGGGCACAGAGGGGTATGAGCCTATCTCAGTGTGTACCATCAGGGAGGTGTCAAATGTCAGAATTATTGAGGTACAGTCAGTAGTATACACTATTAACCTTACGGTTGTTTTTGAGGTACGGATATAGAGGTAACTGTAGTAGCGGTAGTTGTGGTGGGATGTCAGGATAGGTGGTGTAATTAGATATATCACCATATAAGGCAATGATGAGGTGAGATTATTATCTGGGCCACCAGACTGAAGCCAAGTTCATGTCCACTGATAAATCGTAAATATATTACAGTCAAGTATTACTCCATCAGGCGAGGGATCTGTGTTGTTTAGTGAGTGTCCAGGATAGGACGCCTGTGCTGAAGTTAACATGTGGCCCTCCCCAACGTTGCCAGCTCGCAGAAGTAAGCGAGGCACAGTTCTGTTATCAGGACTATGGTAGCGAGGAAGAGCGGAAGAGCAACATCAGAGTACAGACTTCGGTGGCAGCCTGCTGTACCGACGTCTACAGGAGTCGGCTGAGGTGGCTAGCACACACCTGTTGCTCAGTACTTCAGTAGCTGGCGCACAACTAGGGCTCAGTAACTGGAACATTTTTTGTTGAGTCATCCGTCTTTTGACTGACTTGATGCGGCCAGCCACGAATTCTTCTCCTGTGCCAACCTCTTCATCTGAGATTAGCACTTGCAACCTACGTCCTCAGTTGTTGCTGTATGTTTTCCAACCTCTGCCTTCCTCTCCAGTTTATACCCTCTACAGCTGCCTCTAGTACCTTGGAAGTCATTCCCTCATATCTTAACAGATGTCCTATCATCCTGTCCATTCTCCTTGTTAGTGTTTTCCATATAATTCTTTCCTCTCCGATTCTGCGCAGAACCTTCTCACCTTATCAGTCCACCAAATTTTCAGCATTCGTCTGTAGCACCACATCTCATACCCTCGACTCTCCTCTGCTGCGGTTTTCTCACAGTCCATATTTCACTAACATACGATGCTGTGCTCCAAACGTGCATTCTCAGATATTTATTCCTCAAATTAAAACCTATGTTTGATACTAGTAGACTGTTCTTGACCAGAAATAACCTTTTTTCCATTGCTAGTCTGCTTTTGACGTCCTCCTTCCTCCATCAATCATTGGGTATTTTGCTGCGTAGGTAGCTGAATTCCTTAAACTTCATCTTCTTGGTGACCATCAGTACTAATGTTAATTATCTCTCTGTACTCATTTCTGCTGGTCATTACCTTCGTCTTTCTTCGAATTACTCTCGGTCCAAATTCTGTACTCATTAGACTGTCCATTTCATTGAGCAGATCATGTAATTCTTCATCACTTTCACTCAGGATAACAATATCATCAGCGAATTGTATCATTGATATCCTTTCACCTTGAATTTTAATTCCGCTGCTGAACCTTTTTCTTACGTCCATCACTGCTTCTTCGATGTAGAGGTTGAACAGTATGGTTGAAAGTTTACATCTCTGTCTTACACCATTTTTAATCCGAGCACTTCGTTCTTGGTCGTCCACTCTTATTTTTCCCTCTTGGCCCTTGTAGGTATTGTATATTACCCATCTCTCCCTACAGCTTACCCCTTTTTTTCTCAGAACTGCTAACATTTTGTAGCATTTTACATTGTCATATGGATGTGTCTTGATTTTTCTTTAGTCTTGCAAGTGTCCCTCTATAACATGTTGGATTTTAAGCACAGAACGAGGATAAGGTGTTAGTATTACATATCTCAGAGCTTTGGGAGTAACGTTTTCCAGAAAACTCTACAGAGCGAAAGTCTAATGTGACATAATAGAGATGATTGTAATTGTTTACATGTGTTAAATTTTTCACCAAACCTGCAATCTTTGTTATCCAAGTTATTATTTGTTGTATAGACTATATTGCTTAACTGGAAGTTGTTAACTGACTTTTCAAATAACTGTTTTAGTAAACTCTTTCATTTCCTTGATCAATTTATTATTCATCTGTGTTCTGTGGCAGAAAATGCTGTTTTGAGTTTGTATTCTTTCTTAGTAAATGTAAGTTCAGACTGTATCTTGTTCCACGGACATGGCCCGGTCTGGCTGTGCAGTAGATGTCGCAGTTATTTTAATGTTCATTACTGGTCCATAGATGTATGCACATGGTGTAATTAAAGTACTCATGTTTAGGATATATCCTTACAACGATATAGATTAACATTTTTGGTTATCACTCTGATGGTCCATATCTGTATATAGAAAACTGAAATAAAATTTTGTGAATTTTTGCATGCTAAAAAATCCTTAGCACAGTATTGACTGTACCTGAATAGTTTGTAACTTAAAGACACTGGCTGCTACACAGTGATGCCACACGGCTAAGGTGTAACATGTCGGTGATACTATGCGTGGCTTCAGACCACTCAAACTGACAATTGGTATTCATTCCTAGAGCTTCTGTATTCGTTACGATGTATCTGTCATTTTATTCCTTAAAGGAAATTAACGGTTTTTTTCCTTACATTGAATATAACTTCATTACGTATTTGCCGATTGTAAACTTCTTTGAGAGTTTCAGTTCCTTTCTTTGCAAGGAGTTCTCTAGTTTTCTCAAGTGCTTCAATATTACTGTCATTGGCGAAGAGAATATTTTACCACTGTACTGTAAGCTTGCTGTGGTTCACAACCACATGGGTCCTGATATGAAAAGTGGCACTCCAGACCATCACTCCTGGTTGTAGGGCCATATCCCGCCACTGTCTGGGATGTCTCCAGAAACGTCTTCGCTGCTCGGCAGGGTTCATTTCAAAGCGAGACTCATCACCGAGGACAATTCTATTTCAAACAATGACTGCTCGTTATTCTGACGATCTAACGCGCCGCTTAGACAGAGGTAGGCGCGATATCCCTCAGGAGGACACCCAACTCTTCCGAACGAGGAAAAGATAACTGTAAACTGTAAAGTTAGGAACATGGTATGTTGTAATATACAAAGTGCAAGAGGTCAAGGATGGGTGATGTGTGCAATTATCCCATTATAGACTGGGATGAAAGACAGGATGTTTGGCGCGGCAGCTGGTACATTGTGTCAGTTGGATGGCAATTGAAAGTCACAGGAACACTGAGATAACCATACTGTGTTTTTTGCTAACAAGAGTAGTACGGGATTAGTTGAGGTGACGTCTCGCTGCGGTCAGCACCTGCAGCACAGTTAGCCTTAAAAAGTGGTGCGTGCTTACCTCACCATGCGACCCCAGACGGTGATCGGCTTATGGAGTCACTCTGGCAGACAGACGTGCAGCGGTGAAGTCTGGATGTTAGCATCTCAGTGAGAGTGGTGTGGCACAGATGCACTCATGCAGTAGCAGAGTCGACGTGCGCAAGGTTACGTACACTTTGTGATCAAAAGTATCCGGACACCTGGCTGATAATGACGTACAAGTTCGTGGCGCCCTCAGTCGGTAATGCTGGAAATCTGTATGTGTTGGCCCACCCTTAGCCTTGATGACAGCTTCCACTCACGCAGGCATACGTTCAGTCAGGTGCTCGAAGGTTTCTTGGGCAATGGCAGCCCATTCCTCACGGTGTGCTGCTCTGAGGAGAGGTATCGATATCAGTCGGTGAGGCCTGGCACTAAGTTGGCTTTCCAAAATATCCCAAAGGTGCTCTGTAGGATTCAGCTCAGGACTTAGTACAGGCCAGTCCACTACAAAGATTTTATCGTCATGTAACCACTCCGCCACAGTCCGTGGATTCTGAACATGTGCTCGATCGTGTTGAAAGATGCAACCATCATACTCGAATTGCTCTTCAACAGTGGGAAGCCAGAAGGCACTTAAAAGGTCAATGTAGGCCTGTGATGTGATAGTGCCACGCAAAACAACAATGGGTGCAAGGCCCTTACATGAAAACATGACCACACCATAACACCACCGCCTCCGAATTTTACTGTTGACGCCACACACGCTGGCAGATGACGTTCACCGGGCATCCACCGTACCCACACCCTGCCATCGGATCGCCACATTGTCTACCGTGATTCGTCACTCCACACAAGGTTTCTCCCCTGTCCAGTTGTCCAATGTTTGCGTTTCTTACACCAAGCAAGGCGTCGTTCGGCATTTACCGGCGTGATGTGTGGTTTATGAGCAGCCGCCCGACCATTAAATCCAAGTTTTCTCACCTCCTGCCTAACTGTCGTAGCACTTGCAGTGGATCCTGATGCAGTTTGCCATTCCTGTGTGATGGTTTGGATAGATGTATGTCTATTGTACATTACGACCCTCTTTGACTGTCGGCGGTCTCTGTCACTCAACAGACGAGGTCGGCCTGTACGCTTTTGTTCTGTTCGTTTCTCTTCATGTTTGCACTTCACTATCACATCGGAAAACAGTGGACCTAGGAATGTTTAGGAGTGTGGGAATCTCGCGTACAGACGTATGACACAAGTGACACCCTATCACCTGACTACATTCGAAGTCCGTGAGTTCCGCGGAGCGCCCCATTCTGCTTTCTCACGACGTCTAATGACTGAGGTCGCTGATATGGAGTACCTGGCAGTAGGTGGCAGCACAATGCACCTAATATGAAAAAAAACGTATATTTTTGAGAGTGTTCGGATACTTTTGATGACATATTGCAGCAGCTATACAGTGAGTGACCCCCAGGTGCGAACCCCATGAAGGCTCAGACACGCCACATGAAGTAGGTACTTGTCAGCCAGCAAACGATCCCCAGCTGGAAGGCTGCCATTCTTTTCCCGACAGCGTCAGGCATAGGCGCAGCCCACAGTTTCGCATGCCACGGAGGCAGCACCTACGTAGTAGCCGCATGTTGGAGCACCCACAGTGGGTCGATAACTGTCGTGAAGTACATCTCGGAAGTGATGGCAGACAGTGAGAGCACTTATAGCTGCGGCGTGCAGTGTTTATGGTCACTCGTGCTGACCATGTTTTCACAGGACATAATTTCTAAAGACATAGGTCATGGAAGCGGTGTAGGACCAAACACTTATGTGGTGAAATCCCAGTTGGCCCTGCGACAGTCTGATCCCTCACACTATGCTTTGGCGACTATATCCCAGCCCTATCAACGCTATCAAGGCTGTATGTGAGGTAATCACCCTGGCTCTAGTGCGAGGATGGTGCCTTTAGTCACAGCAACTGTGTACCATGTTTCCGCCACACAATTTTCTCTGTAATGTATTTCCCATATTCCACTCCTAATGTGCAACTTTACCTGCATCTCCTATGCCTCCAAGTATGAGTTCCAAAAGGTTCCAGTATGTTTTTACTCATAAGAAAGTCAGTTTATTGAAGATATTGGTCACTTTCCACGCATAACTTCAATATTTTAGTTGACGTACTGTCTCCTAGTGCGTACACCGTTTTTTGCCGGTATTCATCACTGTTTATCATATTTATCGTCATGTTCTGCAGTCACCATTCATGGCCCTAACAAGCTGCTTTTAAGCCTCTTGTTTTACTGCACACTACTAACATCCCGAAAAATCCCCTGTGAAGTCCAGGTGGGTCGTTTTATGAACCACCCCACCGAAAAACCTTGATATGCGAGAAGGAGGTGATTTATATGTCTGTCCTTCTTATAAACCTTGGTATATCAGGGTATTTCTCACCCTTAAAAGACGGTTTCCCCTTCTTGTGTCTTATCAATTTAATCCAAGTTAAATTCAACGGCTATGGTACTTGTATTTCTGCACTGGTTTTAATCTACGTAGTGCTACCTGTTGGCTTGATAACAACAAGGTTCCGTCTTACTTACACTGACCCACATTTGCAGCTTGCTACATCGTGCCATCTGTTCTTTCCACGTTTAATCAAAATTCTGTAGGCTTTATAATTCGCTTACATATATTTCTCTTCCACGTTTTTCTTACTTTCGCACACAAGGACTAACCCATCTGTTCAGGTGAGAGCTAGTTAATGTCCTTATCGTGAATTTAATTCCATTGAGACGTACTAAGTACGATGGCACGCAGAAAGGGAATACCTCCTAATTTTTTATGTGAAAACTCTTAAAACATTTTAAATTTAACGAACGTTGTTAGCTTTCCCTATATGTATTATTCATGTCTACATATTTATTTCTCAGCATTGTCATCCTGGTGACGAACACGTTGCTCCCAACAAGAGACCAGTTTGTTTATACCGTCACTAAAGAATGTTTGACTTCGTTGAAGAAGCCACAACCTAACCTGTGCTTGCATCGCTTCACCACTATCGAACTAAAGTTCTCTAAGGCGTTCTTTAAGTTTTAGAAACAAATGACAATCGGACGGGGCAAAGCCTATACTGTATGGTGGATGATCAATGACACTGAACCCAAGACTTCAGATTGTTGCAGATGTTGCAGGGCTCGAGTGTGAACTGGTATTTGTCACGCTGAACAAGAGGGTGCTCCAAGTCTGGAGGAACGCTTCAAATTTGAAACTCGGTTAAAGCACGCCATTTCGTAAGCAACGACATATGTTACAGGCTACAATTTGGAACTCTCTAGCGGCAGAGAGCTGCAGATACCTAGACATATTAACAACTTAAGTTTTATTTTTAAAAAAACTTTAAGCGTTTCACATTAAAAACTCGGAGACATTACTTTCAGCGTGCCATTGTGTTTATTGGGGAAGAAGAGAATCTGATAAATCCAGGGTGTAGTGATCACTGCACAGATGTTTCTTAACCGAGCGGTACGGTCGATTTGCAGGAACCTCACCAGATCCACGTTGAGGAGGGCAATTTGGAGTCTCACTTTCAGCTGGTCACCAGGGGGCGGCAGTGCGCGATCGTAGTTCTTGAACAAGGCAGACCGCACTGCCGCTATCTGGGACGCGGAAGCCGAAACCGCTTCCACCGCACGCCGTTCACCTGTCGAGGAAGGAGTATCATACACTGCTGCGTAAAACATCCCAACAGGTGACATCAATAAGATTAACACATACATAAGCAACTGAGGTGGTGTAACGATTTCTGCAAATCATAACGCGAGGAAGGTGTTACAAAAATAAAGAACACAGAAATAGCACCTAAATTATTTGATAAATGCTATCTAGAGCAACAGAAACAAATTACATCTGTTTACATTTAGAGCAATATAAATAGAAAAAACACACTTGTGGCTCCGTGTATGGAGTAGGATAAAAATGGTCAATGGACCTCTTGAAACTGACGGAAAACAAAGAGAGAAAATTAATGTTTGACGTCCTGCCACAGATTAATTGATGAAAAACATGACAAAGGTTGGTACTGAACACGATTGGGGAAAGAGATCAAAATGTCATTTTCTAATCAACGCTCTCGGAAATTAACTTACAAGATGTAGGGAAAACAAGAAAAGTGTACATTTGGATAGCTGGACAACGATTTAAACACTATTGCTACCTAGCGTCGAGCTTATCTATGACCCCACATCTCTCACTGGATTAGAGTTTATGTTACATGTGTGTCTTAATGAGCACCTTGTAGTTGGTGATCAAAGTAAAGCTTGTTGGGACAAAAGTTTTGCAATACAGTGAATGCTCGTAAACAGTTGTAGTTTGTTCGTAAAGCT
This sequence comes from Schistocerca piceifrons, assembly GCF_021461385.2. Classification (NCBI taxonomy): domain Eukaryota; kingdom Metazoa; phylum Arthropoda; class Insecta; order Orthoptera; family Acrididae; genus Schistocerca; species Schistocerca piceifrons. Next base: position 532,801,623 of record NC_060141.1, on the reverse strand, counting down.
ATGTTAAAGAATGTCAGCATGAAACGAGGATATGTTCGTGCTGATGACTCTAATTTACTGAGTAGTATTCTTGTAATGGAACAGACCACAGACAATGCAACAACCGCACAAAGTTGCCACTAATAATCTGATGCCGAGAATTTGATATTTACACTACTTACCAGTATTTTCACTGTTGTTGTCAGTCAGAGGGAGTTTAACTTGACTTAATGTTGAACTTCGAGAAGCGTGTTCGTTTGGGACCTGAAGAGTCCGGTGAATGCAATTCTAGAAATTATTGCTCGAACCTAGCCAGTTAAGAGTTTTATCTGTAGTAAACACTAATATCATTAAATGTGGCAAAGATATCTACTGCAAGTATCGCCCGTATAATATTCTGCATGTCATAAAATATGTGAGGTGCAGATCTCAAATAAATCTGCTTATCCTAAATCTTTTTATGATACTGTAAAAAGATCTCCTAAGGTAAAATGTGTTAACGATAGTGATAACATTACATATCTACTCGATAGTAGCTGATTTAGTACCACCATCTGTAGCGCTTGTTGCTATCTGTTATTACGCTCGTTAAAAGTGAGTAATGAAATTTTACACATTAGTCGTCAACTAAAGAAGTCAAATTGCGCATAGCACCGAGTCCAAATGTATCTCTATGCTTGCAACAGATAAAATATTGTTTCAGTCATGACCCAGAGCTTTGATAAACAGAAAACTTTATATAACTAGCCAAGATACTGTTAAGAAATTCATTTTGCCGGCCGGAGTGGCCGTGCGGTTCTAGGTGCTACAGTCTGGAACCGCGAGACCGCTACGGTCGCAGGTTCGAATCCTGCCTCGGGCATGGATGTGTGTGATGTCCTTAGGTTAGTTAGGTTTAAGTAGTTCTAGGAGACTGATGACCTCAGAAGTGGAGACCCATAGTGCTCAGAGCCATTTGAACCATTTTTTGAACTTCATTTTTCTGTAACTAGTTTCGACTATTGCCTAATCATCTGGCAGACTTTAAAGCATTAATCAGAGTAAAGCCTACGTATCTGTAGGTACAAACTGTGTTATATTAAGACCTAATGTTTTAGAAGCAAGTGATCGCCCCTTTTTTCCCCCAATATTAACTACACATTCGGAACATTTTGTGAATATGGATACCTGGCATAAATTTTGATTTAAGCTTTAACGTTTTCCAGATAATGAGACATTAGCAACAACAAACAAAAAGACCCAGTAAAGTGCAAGTATGTCATTAACAAAATAAGTAAAAGTTTTATGTGGGAAAATTTATAATTTCGAACGTGTAGTTATTGAAATGTTCTGGAAATACGTTTGTCAGTTGTATCCTCATCAACAGGGACACCGGGTTTCAACTTAGCAAGGCCTGGAAACCATTATTAAACACCATCAAAGAGCCACGGCACGAGCGGACGCGAGATCCTTCGGCCACGGCAGACGGAGATGAACTGCGCCTACCACCGGGCGTGGCTGCAGCTACCCCCACCCATCCCACAGCGCGGCGCCCCGCCGGCCGTCCGCGCCGGGGTACGACTCGGGACCCCGCGGACATAAATACCACGGACATAGCGCAGACAGATCATTCCATCAGCACCACCTGAGAACCTTGGATGCAGTACTTTTTTTTTTTTTGTCATCTGTCTACTGACTGGTTCGATGCGGCCCGTCACGAATTCCTTTCCTGTGCTAACCTCTTCATCTCAGAGTAGCACTTGCAACCTACGTCCTCATTTATTTGCTTGACATATTCCAATCTCTGTCTTCCTCTACAGTTTTTGCCCTCTACAGCTCCCTCTAGTACCATGGAAGTCATTCCTTCATGTCTTAGCAGATGTCCTATCATCCTGTCCCTTCTCCTTATCAGCGTTTTCCACATATTCCTTTCCTCTCCGATTCTGCGTAGAACCTCCTCATTTCTTACCTTATCAGACCACATAATTTTCAACATTCGTCTATAGCACCACATCTCAAATGCTTCGATTCTCTTCTGTTCCGGTTTTCCCAAAGTCCGTGTTTCACTACCATACGATGCTGTACTCCAGACGTACATCATCAGAAATTTCTTCCTCAAATTAAGGCCGGTATTTGATAATAGTAGACTTCGCTTGACCAGAAATGCCTTTTTTGCCATAGCGAGTCTGCTTTTGATGTCCTCCTTGCTCCGTCCGTCATTGGTTATTTTACTGCCTAGGTAGCAGAACTCCTTAACTTCATTGACTTCGTGACCATCAATCCTGATGTTAAGTTTCTAGCTGTTCTCATTTCTACTACTTCTTACTACCTTCGTCTTTCTCCGATTTACTCTCAAACCATGCTGTGTACTCATTAGACTGTTCATTCCGTTCAGCATATTATTTAATTCTTCTTCACTTTCACTCAGGATAGCAATGTCATCAGCGAATCGTATCATTGATAGCCTTTCACCTTGTATTTTAATTCCACTCCTGAAGCTTTATTTTGTTTCCATCATTGCTTCCTCATTGTACAGATTGAAGAGTAGGGGCGAAAGGCCACAGCCTTGTCTTACACCCTTCTTAATACGAGCACTTCGTTCTTGATCGTCCACTCTTATTATTCCCTCTTGGTTGTTGTACATATTGTATATGACCCGTCTCTCCCTACAGCTTACCCCTACTTTTTTCAGAATCTCGAACAGCTTACACCATTTTATATTGTCGAACGCTTTTTCCAGGTCAACAAATCCTATGAAAGTGTCTTGAATTTTCTATAGCCTTGCTTCCATCATTAGCCGTAACGTCACAATTGCCTCTCTCGTCCCATTACTTTTCCTAAAGCCAAACTGATCGTCACCTAGCGCGTTCTCAATTTTCTTTTCCATTCTTCTGTATATTATACCTGTAAGCAGCTTCGATGCATGAGCTGTTAAGCTGATTGTGCGATAATTCTCGGACTTGTCAGCTCTTGCCGTCTTCGGAATTGTGTTGATGATGCTTTCCCGAAAGTCAGATGGTATATCGCCAGACTCATATATTCTACACACCAACGTGAATTGTCGTTTTGTTGCCACTTCCCCCAATGATTTTAGAAATTCTGATGGAATGTTAAAAAAAAGGTTCAAATGGCCCTGACCACTATGGGACTCAACTGCTGAGGTCATAAGTCTCCTAGAACTTAGAACTACTCTTAAACCTAACTAACCTAAGGACATCACACACATCCATGCCCGAAGCAGGATTCGAACCTGCGACCGCAGTGGTCGCGCGGTTCCAAAGTGTAGCGCCTAGAACCGCTCGGCCAGATGGAATGTTCTCTATCGCTTCTGCCTTATTTGACCGTAAGTCCTCCAAAGCTCTTTTAAATTCCGATTCTAATATTGGATCCCCTATCTCTTCTAAATCGACTCCTGTTTCTTCTTCTATCACATAAGACAAATCTTCTCCCTCATAGCGGCTTTCAAGGTATTTTTTCCATCTATCTGCTCTCTCCTCTGCATTTAACAGTGGAATTCCCGTTGCACTCTTCATGTTACCACCGTTGCTTTTAATGTCACCAAAGGTTGTTTTGACTTTCCTGTATGCTGAGTCTGTCCTTCCGACAATCTTTTTCCATGTCTTCACATTTTTCCTGCAGCCATTTCGTCTTAACTTCCCTGCACTTCCTATTTATTTCATTCCTCAGCGACTTCTATTTCTGTATTCCTAATTTTCCCAGAACATGTTTGTACTTCTTCCTTTCATCAATCAACTGAAGCATTTCTTCTGTTACCCATGGTAACTTCGCAGCTACCTTCTTTGTACCTATGTTTTCCTTCCCAACTTCTGTGATGGCCCTTTTTAGAGATGTCCATTCCTCTTCAACTGTACTGCCTACTGCGCTATTCCTTATGGCTGTATCTATAGCGTTAGAATACTTCAAACGTATCTCGTCATTCCTTACTACTTCCGTATCCCAATTCTTTGCGTATTGATTCTTCCTGACTAATGTCTTGAACTTCAGCCTACTCTTCATCACTACTATATTGTGATCTGAGTCTATATCTGCTCCTGGGTACGCCTTACAGTCCAGTATCTGATTTCGGAATCTCTGTCTGACCATGATGTAATCTAATTGAAATCTTCCCGTATCTCCCGGCCTTTTCCAAATATACCTCCTCCTCTTGTGATTCTTGAACAGGGTATTCGCTATTACTAGCTGAAACTTGTTACAGATTTCAATTAGTCTTTCTCCTTTTTCATTCCTTGTCCCAAGCCCATATTCTCCTGTAACCTTTTCTTCTACTCCTTCCCCTACAACTGCATTCCAGTCGCCCATTACTATTAGATTTTCATCTCCCTTTACATACTGCATTACCCTTTCAATATCCTCATACAATTTCTCTATCTGTTCATCTTCAGCTTGCGACGTCGGCATGTATACCTGAACTATCGTTGTCGGTGTTGGTGTGCTGTCGATTCTGATTAGAACAACCCGGTCACTGAACTGTTCACAGTAACACACCCTCTGCCCTACCTCCCTATTCATAACGAATCCTACACCTGTTGCACCATTTTCTGCTTCTGTTGATATTACCCGATACTCATCTGACCAGAAATCCTTGTCTTCCTTCCACTTCGCTTCACTGACCCCTACTATATCTAGATTGAGCCTTTGGATTTCCCTTTTCAGATTTTGTAGTTTCCCTACCACGTTCAAGCTTCTGACATTCCACGCCCCGACTCGTAGAACGTTATTCTTTCGTTGATATTTCAATCTTTTTCTCATGGTAACGTCCCCCTTGGCACTCCTCTCCCTGATATCCGAATGGGGGACTATTCCGGAATCTTTTGCCAATGGAGAGATCATCATGATACTTCTTCAATTACAGGCCACATGTCCTGTGGATACACGTTGCGTGTCTTTAATGCAGTGGTTTCCATTGCCTTCTGCATCCTCATGTCGTTGATCATTGGTGATTCTTCCGCCTTTAGGGGCAATTTCCCACCCCTAGGACAAGAGAGTGCCCTGAACCTCTATCCGCTCCTCCGCCCTCTTTGACAAGGCCGTTGGCAGAATGAGGCTGACTTCTTATACCGGAAGTCTTCGGTTGCCAATGCTGATTATTTATCAAAATTCAGACAGTGACGGGGATCGAACCCGTGACCGAAGACGTCTTGATTATGAAACAAAGACGGTACCCCTAGACCACTTCGTCAATGGATACAGCACATTCGCCGGGAAAGCCTCAGATCAGATGTGTGTCTGTTACTGATGACAAGCTATTCACTTCACAATTTGTGACGGCTAAGTCATCCTTCCAGAGAATTTGGATGACTGGAACTAAATGGTTAAAAAGCTGCACACAGATTATCTTAAATGGAGTTCAAGCATTAACTTATAGGAAATAGAGTATTTGTTTATTGAAAGAGTGGGTCAAGGCCTGACGTTATGTTTCGAACCAGTGAGGTCTGTGAAATCTTCTTAATATTTGGCAGTCATTATTAACAGTGATGGATCCAATAAAATAAAATTTAAGAACCACACTGGCGAAGGCATACTAGCAACCAACACCTCCAAAATGCCTTCTCCATTGCCAGTAAGTTAATTTTAATTCTTTCTGTTACTTCGTATGTTTCTGCTCTGTACATTACTATACTTTCTACAATAGTTTAAATATCATAACTTCGTTTCTGATGTAAGGTGTGTGTGTGTGTGTGTGTGTGTGTTCCATAAATCATTGACGTCATAATTAAGAGAACAGGAAAGTCAGTAAAAGTGGAGTAAAAGTTCCGCTGTTAAATGCAGTAAAGAGAGCAGATAAGTGAAATGAATACATTGAAGGTCTCTACGAGGGGAGGAATTCCTCATAACGTGACAGAAGAAGAAACGAAAATAAAGTTTAAAAATAAACAGACTCCAGTTTTACAGTCAGTGTTTCAGAGTGTTTTGGAAGACTTTCTGTCCAATATAAGAGAAAGTGTATATTCATTCGAAATTTCTAAATCAAAACAAGCGTTATTCAACTTGGTGTGTAGAATCTGCCAGTCTGTTGTAAAATTATGTCCCACACAGTCCCGAAGGTATCGAAGATCGATAAGTGTGAGAGCTGTCACACAATAGGATTAACAGGTAATGTATGCATGTTGACGATAAGATTAACATAGAGAAAAATGGAAAACAAAATTCAGGATCTGTTCGACAATAAATAGTTTGGCTTTAGAAAAGGAAATGGCAACAGAGATGGATTTCTGCCATTGAACTCGGTAACGTGACCAAGTTCAGTAAAATATAAAACACATTCATAGGATTTCCTGATTTAGAAAAGAGCGTTCAGCAGTGTAAAATGGTGCAAGAAGTTAAAAATTCTGATACAGTGTTAAACTATAGGGTAAGACGAGTAATATGCAATCTGTATAAGCCCCAAGAGGGAACAATGAGAAGGGAAGACAAACATCGAAGTCCTTGGATGAAAAATAGGGTTACAGCAGAGATTCGATCATTCTCTGTTACAGTTCTATCTATACATCCAAGAAGTGGAAACAAACAAGAGGGAATTCCTGGCCAACAGAAGTCTACTAGTATCAAATATTGGCCTTAATTTGAGGAAAAAAGTGTGAGAATGTATGTTTGGAGCACATTTCTCTATTACAGTGAATTCATGGTGAAAGGATAGCAACAGTGGGATCTGCCGATATCACTGCTATCATCGGTGAGAATGAAGAAGATTATCAGAACTTGTTGGAATAACAGTCCAATAAATGCAGACTGTGGATTGAAGATAAACAAAAGAAAGGCTAAATTAACGAGGAGTATCAGAAATGAGATATGCTATGAAATTACAGTGACATTAAGCGACCAAAAAGTAGAGGAGTTGAGGAATAATGATGCCTTGGGAGTTAAATTACACAACGTGAAAGAAGATAGTAGGGCATAAAAAGCAGACTAACACAGGCAAGAGATAATTCGTGCCAAGCAAAAGTCTCCTAGTATCAAACATTGGCCGTAATATGAGGAAAAAATGTATGAGACTGCATGTTTGGAGCGCATTACTGTATGGTAGTGAATCGTGGATTGAGTTGACACCAGAAAAGAAGAGGATCGAAGCATTTGAACGCTGAAAATTGGGATGACTAGTATGATAAGGGATGAGGACATTCTCCACAGAAGAGGTGAAGAAAGAATTAAATGGAAATCACTGACAAGAAGAAGTTATTTGATGATGGGACATGTTTTAAGACATCTGGAAATAACTTCAACGGTTCTGGATGGAGCTGCAGAGGGTAAGATATTTTTGGAAAGAGAGACGGGAATAAGTAAAACAAATAGTTGAGAACTTATATTACGACTGCATCTCTGAGCTGAGCAGGTTGACGCAATAGCGGAATTTGTTGAGAACTTTATCATTCCGTCAGAAGACAAAAAGTTCATCTAGGGTCAGTACCTTTAGTGTGACTAGGAGAGTATATGATGTCTTTAAATTAGCTATCCATGGTTTATTTTACAGAATGAATTGTTGTTAACGTATGTTCATTATATTTCCAGTACATATAATTAGTGTCAATTTTTTAAGTTACAGAGTGAAGCTACAATAAAATTTTCATTTTTTTTTCTTTAGGTTGTGGTTCCTGAGTGGCTGAACATTTGATAATGCCATGCTTAATTAGAATCCAAGTTAGAGATTTTACGTTGGTTAATATTTTTCTCCTATAAGATTTTAGAGCAAGTGACTTACTGCAGTGGTTAATCCAAGCCAAATTAATAAAGCACTGAGCTGTAGCTCTCGGTACCCTTAGTCTAATAATACCGTTATGACAAGAAATCGTATGGATATCTAAATATTGGAAAATCATAGAATTAATTAGTAGCTTCAGTGATAATTCAGCACAAAGATTCCAATTAATCTCTGTGCGTTTTTGTGCCTCTCTCACTTTTAGGATTGAGATGATGCCACTGAAGTTAGTTATAGTTCATTGGTTGGAAGCAGTAAGATGGTCATTATCAGATGACTGCCATTACAAGATGGCTGATTTCAAGGTTTCCTTCTTCCTAACGTGCTGCTTCCTGGACTCGGGTAGCCGCACTGTCCCCGGATCGAATCCGCCCGGCGGAATAACGAAGACGGCCGGCATGCCGGCAAGCCTGGATGTGGTGTTTAGGCGGTTTCCCACATCCTACTAGGTGAATACCGGGCTGGTCCCCACGTCCCACCTCAGTTACACGACTCGCAGACATACGAAACACATTCACGCTATTTCACGACTTACACTCGACGCCGACAGTTGGGGTACACTAATTCCATCCCGAGGGGTATGGGGTGGCGGCAGGAAGGGCATCCGGCCACCCCTTAAAATTAACATTCCAAATCCAGTTAACCATGGCCGACACTGAGTCACCGCGGGACAAGGTGCAAGAGATAGAGAAATATTTCTAAAAAGTTTAGTTTTTATGATACGTAAGTGAATTTAAAATATATAAATGGTGTACGTGATGAACGATTCACAGTAAGTCTCAATCTGAGCTTGAAATTTTTCGGTTTCCTTGTTATCGTCAATTCGCGAGTTGTGCTATGAAGAAGGTAGCACGTTGCTTCCCTCTTTTTGAGATGCATTCTGTCGGAATTTTAACAGTACACCTCCCGGCGATCCACAGCGCCTCTTTTCTACCTCCTATCAGCGGAATCTGTGGAGGGTCTCCATGGAATGTTTCGCAGTTATTAAGAAAAAGTGAGAGAATATACCTTTCTCATTTGAGTCTACTCTGTCTTCTGTTAATCGTACGTGGCAAGAGTTCCAATCTGACGAACATTCCTTAATGATCATTCGCAGTTGAATCTTGTAATACGCTTTCCGCGAGGGTGAACTACTCTTTCACGATACTTCGAATTAATCGCATCCTGCCATCTACTTTTGCAACAAGTAGTTTATATATGGCTGTTCCACTTCAGGTCTTTCGTGAAGAATTCTCTTCGAATGATTACAGTATTCAATATTTCTAGCGAGTTGTAGTCTAGGTTGTAATAGAAAGGTAATAAGTAGATTGCTCAATACGTTACATTTTTGTATGTAGTGGGAAACTGCCAGTCCAATCCCAGCACGAGATGTCAACGTTCTGAAGTTTTCCTGTATTTCGCTACATTTTCCTCGTGTCAGGACTTTCCTAGATGCAAAAATAAGCGAACGGCGACATGAGGCTCAAGCGCGTTTGTCGTCTTGCAGAAAGAAAGTGTATATACTAAAAATTATATTTGTTTCTCGAATATGTTGCTTTATTGTCTCGGTAAAAAAGCTTGTACGAATCACTGACGCACAAAAAACATTTTTACTCCTACCGGGAATATCACTTGCAGAACGCAGTGTTATGATGTTTCGGACAGTTCGAGAAAACGTTGGAGATGTACGTTGCGCAAAGAACATTGTGTTTCGTACAATATTTACTGTGAAAATTACGGCACACCAACGAAACATTTATTGGAAATTACGCTAAATTCAAAACAGGTGTTTTGATAGTCCTACAGAGACCACACATCCGATTTTTCCCTGTAAGTCACATATTTTAAAGCTAGATAGCATGGAAATATTGTTAACGAGCCTCTAGGTTTAAATATGGGATCACTATTTCGCCGTAGGAGATCGATCTTCATACGTGAGGGTGGAATTGAAATTAAAAATCCCAAAACAGTATTGTTAAATTTCACACTCCCCTGCTTTCGTGATTCTCATTGAACCGGATGCAGGAAATCACACTTGATGATAAGAGATTTAGACAGAATTATTTAAATAGAGAAAAGAATGGAAGTTTAGAGAGGCAAATGAAAAGACAATTATCTAACAAATGTACTTACATTCACGCAAACAGCAAATCCGGGATGAGAACGAAGAAAGCAAATGTTAAAGCATCTCAAATCGAACAAGCCAGCTGTTAAAGAAAATTCAGGATGTCACAGAAATAGCGTCTACAACATCTTACAATGTGTTGCATTAACCCAATTTGTTATTTAATATCTTCGAGAGAATTTGAGAAAATGTAATCAAAATACGGTCAAGAGAATCAACTGAAAACTACACAAGTGTGGAGATAAAAGGTATGTTGAGCATACTCTACATTTCTTCACATAAGATAGCAGATAGCCGAGTAATTAAAAAATGGGAAATTATCCCACCATTTTTAATTTTATTTTAAAATATTTGTGCAATTAAGAGATGAATCAGAAACACTATTAGATGACCACCACTGTTAAGACATTCCGGAAGTAATGACAGGTGATGGGCGTGTATCTATTTGCGTTGCGAAGAAACGAGACCCCCAAAAGATAATTTCCAGAGAAATACTTAAAGCCAGAGGAAAAGTATTACAAAAAGATCTCGTTGTGAATGATATTATACATTGGAGCAATGAATATTAATTGAATTACCAATTTCGCCAGAAATTCATAGAATTTGAGAAATATTATGATTCGTCTTCAATCAAATCGTTACAAACGGTCTTTTAAATACAAGGCATTGACTCAACGTGTGTTAATATACAGAATTATATATACGTCGATACTACAGATTGCATTACACTTCATCAGTGTAATGAAGATATCATTGGTGACAGAGGAGTAAGGGAAGAAGATTCTGTTTCCTGGTAACTATTCCCACTGATGCTAGAGGAGGATTTTCATACCATTCAACTCAAAAATCAAAGAACAAATACATATAAATGTGATATCCCTGAAACACCATCCTGTTCGTGAACACATTTTATGTTTCGTTTCTAGTTCAGCTAAACTTCGACGACGAGTAAAGGAACTAAACAGAGTAAGTTCAAAAGCAGGTATAATATTCAGTTTAATTATATAATATGTACTATTATATAAATAGTACATAAACAGCATATCGGTAAGAAAATAGTAGAAACGCATAATTAGTTTCGTATTAGCAGAAGCTGAAAACAATGACAGGCTGGATTGCAAAAGAAATAAGTAGAAGACCCCAAATAGCTCTGTGCCCTTTTGATAACTTGAAAAATGATTGCAAAACTAGGACCTCCGTGTATCTAAAATGAAACTTTTACAGTTAGTGCGTATTTATAGTTCTGACTTACAGGATAGACACATTAAGCTGAATGCAGCGCGAACTTTTCAAAGAATAATGTAGATATGAAATCTCGGATATTGCTGGAAGAAACTTAAAGCAAGAAAATTGATCAGCGAACAGACTAGTTGGGATATCGTGATTGTGGCTATTATGAAAACGAACTGGAGTAGGAGAGACACTTATTCAGGCAAGGGATGATATAGTTCTTTGCCGCATTCCACAAAACAGGGAAAAACAGAGAGAAGGAACTAGCGGAAGGAAAGTAGATGATCTTGTAAAATATTGCAGGAGCAAGATGATGGATGCTTTTCCATGTCGAATGGCTGACACTGGTGGTGATGACAGCTTAAGGATTAACGAAGCTAAGACAAAGATGATGAAGAGCAGTAAGAGCTGTTGAACAGCAATTCCGAAAGTCCTGAGGCAAAAGAGGCGAAATCAGTAGTCAGATCATCATTGGTGAATGCGAAAATCTGACGTTCCTTCTCATCTCAGATGCACGTTTTCATAGAGCGGTCAAAAAATAATAGGTATCAGAAGTATACTCGAGCAAGAGGAGAGAGTTTTCTTGAATTAGAAAAGGTCCTTTCGTATAAAATCCCGCTATAGTATGTTTTATTTATTTATTCTTAGCGTCTAGCGCAGTGTGCGAGTGAAAGTGCTTCTAGTGAATGCCACTTCAGCGACTAATCCAGCCATATTATTCAACCGAGGAAGTGGAGGACACATATATTGATGTGGAATGCGAACCACGTATTGTTTCTGGCGGCTTTTCACATAGTTGACAGGTGAAGGCTAGATTAAAGGCAGCCTGATTCGATCCCGCAACCTCTCGGTTTCCGGGTCCACACCTCATCGCTAGACCACGAAGTTCCACGTTATCAGAAGTAAGGGGAAGTTTCACAAGGTGCTGTTCAGGAGCACAGCACTTTAGGAAAGTGAAACGAGAGCTGTTAGAAATCCAAAGAAAAAGGAGCTGGAAGCATGTGAAATATGGTGGTGTCAAATAATATTAGAAAGCAAATGGACAGGAGACGTACGGAAAGACGATGCACTAACGTTAATAGAAGAGAAATAACTCTATGGAAAATTCATAACAGAGGAGCCGACAGATTGGCAACATTTACCTACTGAAACCAAGGAATAATTAATTTTGGCTATAATGAGCAATAGACGGAAATAATTGTGTATAAAGACTGAAAAAAATTAAGCACAATTGTTTGTATTAACACTTTAACATTACTTGTTTACATTATTCCAAAACATAAAAGGACCCAGCGTATTGTACATACAGATAGGTACGCGTGCATTACAGCAGCTGCTATAAGTGTGACCACCAACTTTGTTACAGACATTGTACCTACGAAGCATGTTCTGGTACACATTCTCCAACCCATCTGGTGTCTCTTCAGTTTCTAGTACAACGCCGGGAACTCATATCAGTGGCTCTTCCTCTGTCTCTAAAAGGGTCTCGTAAATGAAAGTCCAAGGACAGCCAACTCTGGGACTTTTCTGATTCTCTTAGTAGACGTGGACACATTACACATTTAAAGTGAAATCGTCATGAAAGGAAACGGCACGTTTCAGAATATGTGTTCCTATTGTTAGTGTTATTTACTAACCTTCTCTATAAGTCTTAGAAGTTTCTAACGGGAATAGCCGAACACCTTGTATAATAACAACCCAATGGGCGCCCCAGTGACCCATCTCGCTCCATGAAAATACCAGAACGTGTAGAGTGTGGTACTACAGTTTCTTGCCAACGCTGTAATTCACGTACGGAACGGATAAGTTTCACTCGTCTGGACCATATATTTGCGTTAGGACTGAGGCAGAAAGCATTGTATTTCATTCCATATTTTAAATTACACTCTGAACACCTAATCGATTTCAGTGTGATGGCGAAGTGGCTGGAGCATTGGATTTGGGGGAGAGAGGCTCGTATTTCTGATCTGTCATCCTGATGTAGATATCCCAGGGCTCCACACCTCTGTTCTATCATGTTTAGTTCTCGGTCTGTACAAAACGTCGTCACGTTAAACGCTAATAAATCTACCTTGACACCGCTACCTCTAGATGACAAGCAAGAAGCGCTAATTAACATGGTATACTTCCAGAGAAGACTTCGGTATAATTATTATTGTTATGGCGAGAGAGTGTTTAACAAGACGTATGATCGTCATTATTTTGCCAAACGTTACTCTCCTTAATACTTGTATTTTGTACGGAGGAACCGTTTGACAGGCGGGTATAGTTCACGTCTGATCTGTTACAAGCCCTGAAAGTCAGCCTGGTGTTCTAGGCTGCTAGGTGAGTCTTATTTAGTATTTAGTCGTAGCGCAGTGAAGGTCACGTGCCTTGTCCTGCCGATTTATTCAACAGAACTTGCTTCCATTCCAGATCCACACTGGATGTTCCACGCGAGAGCAAATATTCTCCCGCCTTACGTGTGACCAGGGCCTCCCGTCGGGTAGACCGTTCACCGGGTGCAAGTCTTTCGATTTGACGCCACTTCAGCGACTTGGGAATGAAATGATGATGATTAGGACGACACAACACCCAGTCTCTGAGCGGAGAAAATCTCCGACTCAGTCGGGAATCGAACCTGGGCCCTCAGGAGCGACAATCTGTCGCGCTGGCCACTCAGCTACCGGGGCGGACTGATGTTACTAAACTCTCACTGCTGTGCCTCAAAGGCGTATAATCCAACTTTTCTTTTAAGTTCTTTTACATGATATTTTTAGTTAACTGACTATACTACAGCTTAAATTACGTTTTAGTGAGGGATCTGGGATAAGTAACATTGTTCAGAAAATCAAATTTACTGAAGAACACATTTTCAAGGGCGATTTCAGTTCTTTGTAGTGAGGTTCTCTTTCTTTATCAACTACCGTTTTACTCGTTCGGAATACTTTATATATATATATATATATATATATATATATATATATATATATATATATATATATATACTGAAGAGCCAAAGAAATTATTACACGTGCCTAATATCGTTAGGGCACCCGTGATCACGAGGAAGTACCGCAACACGACGTGGCATGGACTCGACTAATGTCTGAAGTAGTGCTGGAGGGAAATGCTGCCATGAATCCTGCAGGGCTTCTGAACAGCTCGTTGCAAGGCATCCCAGATATGCTGAATAATGTTCATGTCTGGGGAGTTTGGTGACCGTCGGAAATGTTTAAACTCACAAGGGTGTCCCTGGGGCCACTCTGTAACAATTGTGGACATGTGGAGAGTCGCATTGTCCTACTGGAACTGTCCACGTCAGTCGGAATACACAATGGACATAAATGTATGCAGGTGATCAGACAGGATGCTTATGTACATGTCACCTGTCTGAGTAGCATCTGAAAGTATAAGAGGACCCGTATCACTCCAAAAACACACACCCCCACGCCATTACAGAGCCTCCACCAGCTAGAACAGTCCCCTGCTAACATGCAGGGTTCATGGTTTCGTGAGGTTGTCTCCATATTCGTACACGTCCATCCACTCGGACGATTTAAAACGAGACTCGTCCCACCAGGCAACATGTTTCCAGTCATCAACAGACCAATGTCGGTGTTGACGGTCATGGGCAAGACGTAAAACTTTGTATCGTGCAGTCATCAAGGGTATATGAGTGGGCCTTTGGTTGCGGAAGCCCATATCGATGATTGTTCGCACACTGACACTTGTTGATGGCCCAGCATTGAAATCTGCAGCAATTTGCGAAATGGTTGCAACTTTGTCACGTTGAACGATTCTCTTCAGTCGTCGTTGGTCCCATTCTTGCAGTATCTTTCCCCGGCCGCAGCAATGTCGCAGGTTTGATGTTTTACCTGATTCTTGATTTTTACGATACACTTGTGAAAAGGTCGTACTGGTAAATCCCCAGTTCATCGCTACCTCGGAGAAGCTGTGTCCCATCGCTCGTGCGCCAGACTGCAACACCACGTTAAAACTCACTTAAATCTTGATAACCTGCCATTGTAGCAGTAGTAACCCATCTAACAACTGCGTCAGACACATGTTGTGTTATACAGGCGTTGCCGACGGCAGAGCCGTATTCTGGCTGTTAACAATTGTTTCATTTAGAATGTGCATATATATAAGGTGGTCCATTGACAGTGACCGAGCCAAATACGTCACGAAATAAGCATCAAAGAACGAAACTCGTCTAGCTTGAAGGGGGAAACCAGATGGCGCTGCCATAGGTCAAATGGATATGGACTGTTTTTTTTTTCTAGATAGGAACCCTCGTTTTTTATTACGTGTTCGTGTAGTACGTAAACAAATATGAATGCTTTAGTTGGACCAGTTTTTCGTTTTGTTATGGATGACGCTGTAATAGTCACAAGGCGAATAAGTACGTGGTATCACGTAACATTCCGCCAGTGCGGACGGTATTTCCTTCGTGATACATTACCCGTGTTAAAATGGACCATTTACCAATAGCAGAAGAGGTCGATTTCGTGTTGATGTATGGCTATTGTGATCAAAATGCCCAACGGGCGTGTGCTAAGTATGCTTCTCGGTATCTTGGACGACATCATCCAAGTGTACGGACCGTTGGCCGGATAGTTACGTCATTTAAGGAAACAAGAAGTGTTCAGCCACATGTGAAACGTCAACCATGACCTGCAACAAAGGATGATATCTAAGTAGGCGTTTTAGCTGCTGTCGCTGCTAATCTGCACGTCAGTAGCAGACAAACTGCGCGAGAACCGGGAATCTGAAAAACATAGGTGGTGGGAATGCTACATCAACATCGACTGCACCCGCACTATATTTCTATGCACCAGGAATTGCATGGCGACGCCATTGAACGTCGTGTACAGTTCTGCTACTGGGCAGAAGAGAAATTACGGGACGATGACAGATTTTTTGCACCCGTTCTATTTAGCGACGAAGCGTTATTCACCAAAAGCGGTAACGTAACCGGCATAATATACACTATTGGGCAACAGCAAATCCACGATGGTTGCGACAAGTAAAACATCAGCGACCTTGGCGGGTTAATTTATGGTGCGGCATTATGGGAGGAAGGATAATTGGCCCCCATTTTATCGTGCAATGTATGCTGATTTCCTACGTAATGTTCTACCGATGTTACTACAAGAAGTTTCACTGCATGACAGAATGGAGATGTACTTCCAAAATGATGGATGTCCGGCGTATAGCTAGCTTGTGGTTGAAGCGGTATTGAGTAGCATATTTCATGACAGGTGGATTGGCCGTCGAAGCACCATACCATGGCCCGCACGTTCACCGGATCTGACGTCCCCGGATTTCTTTCTGTGGGAAAAGTTGAAGGATATTTGCTATCGTGATCCACCGACAACGCCTGACAACATGCGTCAGCGCCTTGTCAATGCATGTGCGAACATTACGGAAGGCGAACTAATCGCTATTGAGAGGAATGTCGTTACACGTATTGCCAAATGCATTGAGGTTGACGGACATCATTATGAGCATTTATTGTATGAATGGGGTGTTTACAGGTGATCACGCTGTAAGAGCATGCGTTGTCAGAAATGATAAGTTCACAAAGGTACATGCATCACATTAGAAAAATCGAAATAAAATGTTCAAACGTACCTACGTTCTGTATTTCAATTTGAAAAACCTACCTGTTTCCAAGTGTTCGTCTAAAATTGTGAGCCATATGTTTGTGACTACTACAGCGCCATCTATCACAAAGCGAAAAAAGTGGTCCAATTAAAACATTCTTTACGTACTACACGAATATGTAATAAAAATGTGGGTTACAATTTTAAAAAACGCAGTTCATATCCGTTTGACCTATGGCAGCGGCATCTAGCGGGCCAACCATAGCGCCATCTGGTTTCCTCCTTCAAGCTAGACAAGTTTCGTCTTTCTAGTTTTTTCGTGTGACGTTTATTTCGTGAGATATTTGGCCCGGTCGTGTGTGTGTGTGTGTGTGTGTGTGTGTGTGTGTGTGTGTGAAAAAAGCGATATTCTTCTGTCAGGTGGATGTTACGTCTTGCTGTTAGCCTTCCGGGCGGATGTTAGCCAGAACGTGCTGCTTATCACTTTCCTATCTAAGCGTTAAGAGCCTTTCCAACGTTCTTTGTATTTAGCAATTACCTGAGAAGCTCACGAGCAACAGCGTCAGCATAAACAGCGGCGACGCGGTGTCCATGGCGATGATGTGGCAGCCACTGTATGGGGCTGGCGTCCGCCGCTGTCCGTCCGTCCGGCTATCTTATCCCGGGGCCGGTGACGCCCACCGGCCGGCCCACCGTCGCTCCATTCTGCTGCAACGCCGCGCGGGTAACACGAGCTTCTCATAGCTACCGCTGCCAATGGTAACGGCATCATGAGAATGATAAGTTTTACACTACTATCGGGTGGTTATAATTAAAGTGCAGCTACTCACTGAAGTCCGGTATGGTCTGTAATTATCGGATGGCAGCGAAACTTGATTGATATGATAATGCACTAATGCTCTACCGACTTTCGATGGAAATAAGAGTTCAAGTGCTCTCTACCAGGTGCAAATGTGGCCTTCTACACTGTTTATGTGACGGTATGACACGCACGCTGTCATTTGAGAAGCCTTAACAGTGTGACTGTCGAGATGAGAGACTTGCGCTATTAGTAGAACTGTTGTAAGTAAACAGCACAATTACAAAAAAATGGCTCTGAGCACTATGTGACTTAACTTCCGAGGTCATCAGTCGCCTAGAACTTAGAATTAATCAAACCGAACTAACCTCAGGACATCACACACATCCATGCCCGAGGCAGGATTCGAACCTGCGACCGTAGCGGTCGCTCGGCTCCAGACTGTAGCGCCCAGAACCGCACGGCCACTCCGGCCGGCGCACAATTACAATGTTGCAGTGAGAGGGTACCGCTGACTGAAACGTCTGAGGAGAGGCCAGATGTCATTAAATGGTTTAAGGAAAGTCATACTGAAATTCGAAAACACGGGTGAGTTTGTTCTGCCACCTGGCGTCCTATTGAAACGTCCCCTTAGAAAAATTTATGAATTACTATGCCGGTTAACCCCTTACGTTATTTGAACATACTCGGACATTTCGCTCTTTACTTATTCTGATCAACACTAAACTGACACACAATATTTTTTAGCGCAACGCAATCTTACTTTCAATAATCCCTACAAGAGAATGGCCCTGACTAAATTAACCTATACGTTTCACAAATCACTTACCTCACAAAAATCTTCGTTACTCGAACTACTGCAATACAGCGAGCGCCACTACTGCCAGCTAAATAAAAGAGTCAAACTACTGAAGGCACTAACTACTGATAGGCATAGTTAGCAAAAGAAAGATTTTGATAGAGAACAGACAATGTATTTACCTTAATAGTGTTCAAAAGTCATTATATATATATATATATATATATATATATATATATATATATATATATATCAGTCCATGATATCCAATATTACAAATTTATTCTTTCTAATGGACACACGTCGAGATCGTCCGCTCTCAAAATTCCGCCATCTCTCCCCACATCCACCACCTCTGGCGGCTCACCTCCAACAGCGCAAAACTACGCGCTGTGAACAGCCAACTGCCCATCACTACAATAGCCATCAACAATGCAAACCAGCCACAGACTGCACACAGCACAGCCTGTGATTTTCATACAGAGCGTTACGTGGCGTTACCAATAAAAAACCCTATGCAGCCTACTTACACTATCCCGTTGTAAGTTAATGACGGAATTACAGTTGCTGTAACTGACCATGCAGCACGTGCCCCGGGAAGTGCAAGTGCTCGTGCAGTATTACGAGAGTCCTCCACCCCACGGTCAACAATACGAAAGGTTTGCGGTCTATTTCACGGTGGTACCGTACCAGATCCAGGCGGTACAGTAAGTAACACCTTGAAATCCGCGGCAATGTTCTGAATACGCTCATCGTTTTCTGCCATTCATCGATGCTCGTGACAAGTGGACGGGCAGTACTGTCTGGGATGATGAGGCATATTTTGCTCATCATTGAGCAATGAATACACAGAACTGTCGGGTGTGGGGTACTGTTAAAGAGCATTTCGTGTACGAAGAATTATTTCACTCGCCAAAAGGGAATGTTTGCCGTGGATTCACAAGTATCCTTATTCTCTGTCCGTTCCTATTTGAAGAGAATGCACCCATAGTGCGTGTCAGGTGTACCGTGGCGTCAGCACGTTACAGAGACCTCCCTGTGCAACACGTGACTTTTGCTTTGGAAGAGCACAGTTGTGTGGAAAGCACTGTTTTTATGCAAGCTGGGGAAACACCTCATGTCGCTTGCGCAGTGTAAGTTCTGCTTAATGTGACCTTCCACGAACATGTTATCACTTGACGTTTTCCAGACACCTGGCGTGCAAGAGCACCTGATCGAAATCCCTGTAACGTCTTTTTCTGAGGGTATCTAAAAGAAAGCGTTTGCGAGACAAATTTTCGGTCTCTAAGGCCAGTGGGCAGGAAGACGTTCCTCAGATTTCACCGGAAGTGCTGCGAGCAACTGTTGATCATGTAATTAACTTTTTATACTTGGGATTCACAGTCACGTAGAACTTCATAAGACATATTTACGCCAGTGACTGTAACTCTTTATCTCAAGATTTCAACTTAGGCCTTAGGCCATTATCAAATGAAGATGTTATAGCTATGCCGTTTTCCCGAATCAGCATCTCTTTGACGTTTTAGGTGCAAAGTTGAACAAATCGTAGTTGATATCAAAATCAAAATTATGACTTTCTCATTGTTTGACCTTTTCTGACTATATCCAGTGGCACAGTATGTAAGCTTCATTGTGCAACAAGGCAGTAAAAAGTTGTTTCAACACCATGATAATACGCAGTCTCGGGTTGGAAGCTGCATGGCCTGGCCACTGTCTGGAGTACAACCTGATATACAAGGTGTACCTGGCATAAGTGCACATATTTCTATTGGTGGTGCACTGAACAAAATTACAACGTTATTTACGTCATCTGAAGATTTATAATTATGTCTATGACAAGTCGTATATTTTTAGGTTGGTTGCTACCTCTTAGTCGTTAATGCTTATTTTTCCCCTGGGCAGCAGGTCCGGTGTTGAAGCGTGGACGCAAAACGACTGGTCTACACCGACAGACGTAGTCCACTTGGTGGTGCAGATACGGTCATGCAAAAAACATCAGGTCGTGAAGTTTGTGATATATTTGTGGAACGACACAGAGAAATAACAGCGAACACAACTGATACATGCACATATTAAGGCAACACATATAAAAGTATCTGCACTTATATCCATTACGCACTGTAGAAAACTAGTCCTCCCGAACAGGCCATGAAGCCCAAAGGTACTGACCGTCCGCCATGTCATCCTCATCCCACAGGCGTCAGTGCACGCTGATATGGAGGGGCATGTGGTCAGCACACCGCTCTCCAGGCTGTTTGTCAGTTTCCGAAACCGGAGCCGCTACTTCTCAATCAAGTAGCCCCTCAGTTTGCCTCACAAGGGCTGAGTGCACCCTGCTTGCCAACAGCGCTCGGCAGACCGGACTGTCACCCACCCCGACAGGGCTTAACTTCGGTGATCTGACGGGAACCGGTGTTACCACAGCGGCAAAACCATTGTTGTATAAAATTAGCCATACATCGAAAGTTAATTTTTTGGCGTACAGGCTGAACCAAGGTGAAACGTCATATTTTTCACGCATACAAATCATTGTCGATTGAACTAGGGGTATCGTTGCAAGAGAGCCTAGGACTGGCTTTTTGTCATCACAAGAAACTGCTGTTCGAATATTCAATGTTTGAAGGTTTTGAGATTGTTACAAACTACACCGTACAGCCACCGAATCAGCAAATTTTGTAGTTAGTAATTTTCATCAGACAATCGTAGACTTCACTCACATCTCCCTGACAGTGATACATTTAAATAGTGGTTTCATAATCACTAATATAGATCCTGCAGCGCTATTAATCCTCCGTATTGTAAAAGTTAGCAAATGACAGGATTACATTTTCCATTCTTGCCTGATTTATAGTGTCAGCGCACGCACTAAGAATAGCTCATTTACTCCAGTCACAGTTTGGTCACTGAGTAGAAGTAACACGCCAAAAACAATGACAGTTTTGCGAACGGGAAGCTATTGTCGACGTGTTCTTCGAAACATAGATTAAATATTTTATCGTGCTTCATAATGGTAATGCTTTATTTTTCTTACGAAATATTTCAAGCCTTAAATCACAACAGAACTCTGATATAACCAAGTTCTTTGCATGATATATAATAGAAAAAATGAGATAATTTGACCCACAACTATTCATGACTGCCCTTGGGTAAAAAAGTTTCTACATCTACATCTACATCTACATACATACTCCGCAATCCATCATACGGTGCGTGGCGGAGGGTACCTCGTACAACAACCAGCATCTTCTTTCGCGGTTCCACTCCCAAACAGAACGAGGGAAAAATGGCTGCCTATATGCCTCTGTACGAGTCTTAATCTCTCTTATCTTATCTTTGTGGTCTTTCCGCGGAATGTAAGTTGGCGGCAGTAAAATTGTACTGCAGTCAGCCTCAAATGCTGGTTCTCTAAATTCTCTCAGTAGCGATTCACGAAAAGAAGGCCTTCTTTCCTCTAAAGACTCCCACCCTAGTTCCTGACGTATTGCCGTAACACTCGCGTGATGATTAAACCTACCAGTAACAAATCTAGCAGCTCGCCTCTGAATTGCTTCTATGTCCTCCCTCAATCCGACCTGATAGGGATCCCAAACTCTCGAGCAGTACTCAAGAATAGGTCGTATTAGTGTTTTATAAGCGGTCTCCTTTACAGATGAAACACATCTTCTCAAAATTCTACCAATGAACCGAAGACGGCTATCCGCCTTCCCCACAACTGCCATTACATGCTTGTCCCACTTCAAATCACTCTGCAGTGTTACGCCCAAATATTTAATCGACGTGACTGTGTCAAGTGCTACACTTCTAATGGAGTATTCAAACATTACAGGATTCTTTTTCCTATTCATCTGCATTCATTTACATTTATCTATATTTAGAGTTAGCTGCCATTCTTCATACCAATCACAAATCCTGTCCAAGTCATCTTGTATCCTGTTACAGTCACTCAACGACGACACCTTCCCGTACACCACAGCATCATCAGCATACAGCCTCACGTTGCTATACACCATAGCCAAAAGGTCATTTATGTAGATAGAAAACAACAGCAGACCTACCACACTTCCCTGGGGCACTCCAGATGATACCCTCACCTCCGATGAACACTCACCATCGAGGACAACGTACTGGATTCTATCACTTAATAAGTCTTCGAGCCACTCACATACTTGGGAATCAATCCCATATGCTCGTACCTTAGTTAGGAGTCAGCAGTTTCTTAATGAGCCATCTGCTATGTATTAGACTATTTTAAACTCAATAGTGTTCTTCTTTGCTCAAAGAAAAAAGGAATCACACCTGTGATTCGTAGATGACAGGTATGTAAGGGGTTTTTAAGTAATAATCAGCAGTATTTGTATATCATAGAAATCATTTCGAAATATTGAACGAACTGTAGTTCACAGATTCTACTACTCAAACATCTTTACCTAGCGTGAAAAAACTATAGTTAGAAGTACGGGGTTTTATAAAAGATTATAGAGGTTTTATAATATTTATTATATTAAACTTAGAGTTATAAATGATATGTCAAATGAAAGAGCAACCAAAACAGTTCTACCAAGAACCTTATAAATGTTCAATGTGAGCACCATTTGTCACACAGCACACATCAAGTCTATAGCCGAGTTCTTCCCAGACGTCGGTAAGTGTGTCTTCAATGATTGTAGCAATAGCTGCTTCAATCCGGTTTTTTTTTATTCAGGGAGGTCTGTTGGTAGCGGAGGCACGTAAACACGATCCTTGATGAAGCCCTAAAGGAAAAAATAACATGGCGTTAGGTCTGGTGCACGTGGGGCCATGCAAAGCAATTGAACTTCACTGCACCCAAGCCATGGATAGGCCGCAAGGCGGCCAGGGGAGATGTGAAAATTTATCCTCGGCCTCGCAAATCCCGTCCTCGATTATGAAAACCATGTGAACAGACCCCTGTATTCATGGTACACTGCTTCATACTGGGGACAAATATCGTACCGTGGCATGGACCTCATCAGCCTAAATGGTCACATAATCATCAGCAGTAATGTGACGTTGCACTGTAGCCATGGGATCCTTGGAATACCACGATACGGCTCCAAAAATCATCACCGAACCCCCTGACAAGTTTCACTCTTGTCAGCAAGCAGTCTACATCGTAGGCTTGGGACGGTGTACGCCAAACGTAGACTAGGCCACAGGTTCGAATCAGTGTGAAAAAAGATTCTTTGAACCAAATTAATTTATTCCATTGCTCCGTTGTCCGTGTTTTTTGGTTTCGTCGCCAAGTTTTCCTGTTACGTGCAGTTTACATAGCCCTGCATTTCCCAGCTTATAGAGCTCCCTTCTTGCTGTTATGATGTTGACTGGGTTCGTGAGTGACACTCAATTTTTCAGTGACTTTTGCAGATGTAGTACTCTTATTATTCGTCGCAATCCTCTTCAATGACCTCGGCACTTACCACACACTTTTATTCACTTTGTCACTTAGCGGATGATGTTTTTCCGCCTCCCGGTATGTGGTATAAATCTTTGATATGGCGCCTCATGAATCACCTAAAGCGTCGGCTACCTTGGTTTCGGAAGCAGCTAACATAAAAGCACCAACAATTTGGCCACTTACGAATCACTTAGTTCCAGCACGTTGCACTCAAAACTTCTCAGAACACTGTTCATATCAAGACCACCACTTGCAGACTTGGCTAGCATCTACATAATTGCTAGTAAGTTGTGCTTCTATATTTTTTCTAACCCGTGTGCTTTTCATGTCATAAGTTTCAATGTCTATCGGACACAGTGTCTTCGCCTGTTACATCAATTGCTTTGAACAGTTTTAACAAAACAGAGCGTGGTTATGCTCTATTATTTAAGGCCTGCGGTATTTGGTGAGTGAATGCATAATTGGAAGTACTACTCATTTTGTTGGTTAAGTGTTTCTGATCTTTCTTAATGGTATATACAGTGTAAGTTTATACTAACTGTTTGTCGTATTTCATCGAGATACGTCTGTACTTATTCTATTCAAATGGTTCTGAGCACTATGGGACTTAACTACTGTGATCATCAGTCCCCTAGAACTTAGAACTACTTAAACCTAACTAAACTAAGGACATCACATACATCCATGCCCGAGGCAGGATTCGAACCTGCGACCGTAGCAGTCGCGCGGTTCCGGACTACTTATTCTATTAATGCTCCTATTGTTCAAAATCATTAACTGCCTAACAAAACTACTACATTCACGGATATACGATGATTGGTCAAAATTCCAGATACAGTGCTGCAAATTGCATGATGTGTAAACCATTCAGTGATATCTGTTTCACCTTTTCTTAAGTATAGCTTTACAAGAAGTGATGATTCGCGTGACAGAGCCTTTACGACTATACTTTTATCCACTTATCTGCCACGCTGGAATCTGGACTTGGACTTCATAGTAATATGGAGCAACTTGTCTTACTGTATCCTTCCTTGGAGTTTATAGTAATGTGGAGTAACTAGTCTTGCCTTATTCTTCCTACACCCTTAGAGCAGCTGTTACATTGTGTAATAATGCACTCCGTCTTCAGGGCAAAAGTGGCCCATAGGGACCATTCGACCGCCGTGTCGTCCTCAGCTGAGGATGCGGATAGGAGGGGCGTGTGGTCAGCACACCGCTCTTCCGGTCGTTGTGATGGTTTTCTTTGACCGGAGCCGCTACTATTCGGTCGAGTAGCTCCTCAGTTGGCATCAAGAGGCTGAGTGCACCCCGAAAAAAGGCAACAGCACATGGCGGCCCGGATGGTCACCCATCCAAGTGCCGGCCACTATCGACAGCGCTTAATTCGGTGATCTGACGGGAACCGGTGTATCCACTGCGGCAAGGCCGTTGCCCATTGTGTAACAATAGTACTTGATTAATATCCCTTTTGGATATATTGCCTGTCAGTAATGTACAACTATTTTTAGTTTTACGAAACTTGACCAGTGTTATTTTAATTCTCCCTACTCATTCTTTTTAGCCTCATCTAACAACCATACAACACTAATGATACGGTTATCGTTATATAGAACGTCAAGTTAAAAATATTTCTAAATTTCAACGGAGTTTGATTTTTTTGTCTATACGTTTTTACAACTGCTAAGATTATTTAAATACTACAGCATTATACGGGAATTAATCTAACATTAAAAGTAGTTCATGTCCCGACTAAATTTTCACTTTTATGTCTGTTTCAGTAGTTAGAGGTATTTCCAAGTGAACTATTATTTCTTATTATTCTTTAGTTTCTCCCGGCGTATTTGATAATCAAAACATCCGCGGGTGTACTGCCGGTCTAGTGTCCAACGGGCACAATATTTCGGCGAGCGTACATGTCGCCATCATCAGGTGAACTAACGGACTGAGCTCCTCTGAACGTGCCGGTAAGGAGATACGTACGCTATGGCTGCTCAGAGGGAACTAGGTGCGGTCGCGGAGGCGGCCGATTTAAATACCCTCCGCCCGCGGCGCACTCCCACCGCCGTTCGCGCCCCGTACCGAGGTCGCGCGGTGGAACAGATTGCGACGGCGTCTGAGATGACGTCGGAGTGATGGCTCTGTCCGCCGTGGTCGTCACAACTATAAGTTTGATCGATTTACTCTTGATTAACCCAATCGCTGCTGCCCAAGCCTTGCTAAGATTACAGCCACAGTCACGGTTTATGAGGTCGTCATTGGTGCGAATTTCGATGGCCTCTCTAGTAACGCTGTCCCAGTATCTCGACGGCTGTACCAGAATCCTCGTGCGTTCATACTCCATAGCGCGATTTTCCGACAAACAATGTTCGGCGGCCACCGACTTGCTCGGATACATCAGTCGAGTGTGCCTCTGGTGTTCACGGCATCGATCCTCGACGGTACGCATCGTCTGACCAATATACGACTTGCCACATTGACACGGAATCTGGTACACGCCGGCCTTCCTCAAACCGAGGTCATCTTTGGCGCTCCCCACGAATTTTATTCGGAGGACAAAACACAGTTCCCACCCAGTGTTTCTTCAAAATGCGGGCGATTTTCCCCGAGAGTGCGCCTGTTTACGGAATAAACGCAGTGCCTACCTCCTCCCTCGTGATTTCATCCATCTCCACAGGTTGTGCTGTAGTGGTTGGGCGAAGAGCACGCTGAATTTGCCACTCTGAGTACCCATTTTTTGAAATACAGTTCTCAGTATTCAAATTCCTGGGGTAGATTATCTGCGTCGGAGATAGTGCGCACCCTGTGTACTAGAGTTTTAAGTACCCCATTCCTCTGTGAAGGGTGGTAGAAGCTGTCTGCGTGCAAATACAGATCAGTGTACGTTGTCTTCCGATACACCCCATGACCCAGGGTGCCGTCAGCCCTTCTCTTTACCAAGACGTCAAGGAAAGGTAATTTACCCTCCGTCTCAGTCTCCATAGTGGATTTGATGTTGGGGTGTAAGGAAGTCAGAAGTTTGATGAGAAGACCACTGAACTTTTTAGGCATGTCTTGACTTCCACGTATTTTCTTTTTAATGGAGAATACCACGAACAAACGGAGGCAGCACGCCATGGGTAGCTCACTCTCACTGGTGGTAGCGAATTTGTGCATGGAGAACTTCGAGGAGGAAGCCCTGTCGTCATCCGAATGGAAACCTACTTGCTTTTTCCGCTACGTGGACGACACGTTCGTCATCTGGCCACATGGAATGGATAAACTCCTTGACTTCCTTACACATCTAAACCCCATGCACCTTTTACGTGCAATTATCGTTTCAATTCTCGATCGCCAGCCTTTTCCTCTGCACGTATTATTTTTCTCATAAATTAAAGTAAATTTTCTTGGCAACTCATCTCTGTTTCCCTTCCATGTCATTTCTATTTCTTACTTTTGTAAGTTTTTTTTATTCGGTAACATTATGCCCGATTGCTTGCACAGGTACGTTTTGCACACTTTTTCCTCGCGTAAATGTCACGTTGATTTCACACCGAATAAAGAAAGCATCGGGTTCACAATGATGTAACGTAATATAAATGAAGAAAAAGCACGACATAGAGCGGAAAGGGTGACAGCCTAATCAACACAGATTGAATAAGTCACGCGAAGAACACAAATGTCACAACCTTTAACAAAAGAGACTTAATGTGTTACCAAGTGATGAGACAGGTGAACTATCACAGCACAATTTCTTATTAGGAAAATACACTTTAGTACTAACAAACCACTGCTCTGTACTCGGCTGAATCAATTCTGAAACGAATTTACGGAATTCGAATGACGACCGATAGTAGTACGGAGAATTCCTCGTGTGTTCGAAGAATACATTAAAGACCGCAGTGCCTACGCAGGAATTTGTCATCAACATCGACCAATTACCATTGTGTGGAGTAATTAATCACCCACAAAAAATAATGCGATGAAACCAATAGTGACATACATAATTAGACGTGTTAGCACACGACGGTGTTCACATGACGGTGAAGCTTCTACAAGTTTCAGTGGGATGAGAAAACTGGGGATTCTGTAAGGTGTCTCTGCCCAGGTACTGAGTAATTACTTAGAAGTGCGTTGAGGACTTGAAGTCAATAGTTAGAATATAAAGGGAGACATGCCCTCCTGCGCACACTGTGTAGTTACATTCTAAATAAAAAAAAAAAGGAAGTATCCGAATATAGAAATCGGCAGATGTGATGTAAAAAATGATTACAGTTTCAGAAAAAGTTGATAACCCTTTCAAGAGAAAGAGTTCCACAAACTAACCAAGGCCATAACGTACTGGTCCACCTATGGTCATTACGCAAGCAGATGTCCGGCATAGCTTTGATCGACAGAGTTGTTGAATGTCCTCCTAAGCGATATCCTGCCAAATTCTGTCCAACAGGAGCATGTAAGAGGCGCTGCCCATAATGCTCCGGACGTTTTCAGTTGGGGTGACATCCGGCGACCATGATGTCCAAGGTACGGTTTGTCAAGCTCGAAGACAAGCAGTAGAAACTCTGAGTGCGCGGATGCGCATCATCGGGCTAAAATGTAAGTCCAGGATTGCATGCCATGGAGGACAACAAAACGTCGACGTACCTCTGTGCAGTGAGGATATAGCGGATGACAACCAAAGGGGTCCTGTACCCCGGATCATTACTCCTGGATGTCTCTCTGCTGTTTGGGGCATTTCCTGACACGTCTTCGGCCTGGAATTCATTCACAGGAGTAGAATTGTCTTCAGTGACGAGTCTGCTTCGAAATCAGCGCCGACGACCAGGGAAGATGTGCCTGCGTTCACATAGCGAGAGTTTCTACTGCTTGTCTTCGAGCTTCCCAAACCGTACCTTGCTCATTACTCTGTTCTACACAGTAGGACTGAGTCCAGGGGACTAGGTGGCCGCTCAAAGATCCCTAAGTCCACAGTGTTTCTCCAGAAATTCCAGCACAGTTCGTGAATGAATCTGTAATGAATAGTTTTGCTGGAGGTAGTGACCTGGAGGATGCAGTGGGTAAACAAGTGCACATGGCCAGGATGCTACTGTATGTATCATTCTTTGAAGAGGGACGGTTACTAATGTATTGGTTAAAGTATCTTAGGCCACATTTGATCCCAATCACCGCCCACACGTGTACGGTGCCTCAAATTTCCAGATGCGGCTCATCTATCTTTTACAATCCGACGCCTCCCTTCCCTAAGATCAGTATCTGATGGCAGTCGTAGTAGTACTAGTACAAATAGTAAATAAGGAGTATCCAGATGAAAATAGTAGTAAAGGACCTTTCAAATGAGAAGGTATGGAACGTCGTAAGAACGAAACCTACTGGAACTTGTCTATGCCACTTTGGGATAACGTAGTGAGGTATCTGGGGTCGTGAATGTAGCGTCGTCAACTCCCCCTAAAATATTCAAAGCTGTGCCCTCAGCAGGCATCTTCTGGTTCAACGTCGGAGGTCCGATACTCATCGATTTTCTCGAGCACGGAAAACCACCAACACTGACATGCACTGTCTGACCTCAGTAGCCTACCCATGTCCATTCACAGCAAACAGTCTGGGCTGCCCACGGAGGGGGTGTTTCTCCACGATAAGGCGTGTCCACACTTATCCACGGTCACAAAACGTGTAATGGCGAATTTCAGTTGAGAACAGCTTCAGCATCCGTCCCACAGCCTACATACGTGCCCTAAGACTTTCATGTATTTGGTCCACTAAAAAAATGTCTCAAAGGATAGTGTGTCGACTCGGACGACGAACTGAAAGACAAATTGGAGGACTGGCTCCTGTCACAGTCGCCGTAATTGTGGGAAAAGGGAATCATTCACCTCGTGAGCAGTGCTATTATTGTGGTTAGGTATCTGGTGTTTACTTTTGAGCAAAAACTTAAATTCTCTGATGAACAGCTGGCCGGGATGGCCGAGCAGTTCTAGGCGCTGCAGTCTGGAAGACGGCTACGGTCGCAGGTTCGAATCCTGCCTCGGGCATGGATGAGTGTGATGTCCTTAGGTTAGTTAGGTTTAAGTAGTTCTAAGTTGTAGGGGTCTGATGACCTCAGATGTTAAGTCGTATAGTCCTCAGAGCCATTTGAACCATTTTTCTCTGTTGAACACCACTCCTATTAGTGGTAGTGGCAGATTAAGGATTCGTCCACGGAATAGAGGATATTGTGTTAGACACAAAACAATATTGTACGTTTTAATGTTTGACTACATGTGGAAGGATTCTATTGCTTTTGTCGCCATGATTTTCTTCTTCGTCATATTCTTTTTTTGGTGCTGCTGATTACCCGTTTCACATTAACAGCATCAGTAGATCAAATATCTGGTACAGAGAAGTAACATTAGACTGCTGGAACTAACTTCTGTGTAAATGAGATTTGGAGTTATTGGGGTGAAGCATAGCTGATTAAATACCTTATAGATACTTAGTATCAGGTCAGAGACAAACATCTTAATCCATATCAAAAGCCAAACTGGCTCTCACGACGGGTACATTACAAAGTTGCCATGTGCTGCCACTAGGCGACAGTAGTGAGTGGCGTATACCGAATATAAATTCCCACACTAATTTTACTGTGAAAAATTATTCCTCTCCTTAAATATTCTAACAGTATCCTAGACACAAAATATTTTAAATCACTTACACCGAATGTGTAGTGCGTCAAAATACTTGCGATTTTACTCACATGGCACAACATTGTAAAATTGGATGGGAGAGGAAGGTAACTTTTTATATGACATCCTCAGTAGAGGATGACATAAAGAAAATGACGATAATAATAAGATTAATTAGAGTGAAAATCAATGACAACGGGAAACAGTGATGACAATGATAACACTAATAACAGTGGTCACACTAAACAATATTGACATGAGTAGTACAGAGATTTATGGACATTTGTGGTGAGTTTCTATGGGACTAAACCACTTAGGCCATCAGTCCCTAGACTTACACTTTGTCTAATCTAGGTGAAATTAACTTACGCTAAGGACAACACCGATGCCAGAGGGAGGACTCGAACCTTTGACGGGGGGGAGCCGCGCGAACCGTGGCAAAGCGTCTGAGACCACGCGGCTACCGAAGGTGGCGGTAGTACATAGATGGCATGCCTGAGCCGTGTTGCGGCTCGCATTGGTGCTGTTTGTAGGTTTCCACCCTCTGTTGCAGGCCAGACGGCATCGTTTAGTTGGCATGGTTGCGGTTGTTTGTCTTCTACTCGCGTCGACTGGCGTCACTCGGTTTCGAAAGCGTTGCCTGTCCGCTCCTCGCAGCAGCGGTGGTTATCGATATGTAGTGACTGTGGTCCTATCTTTGGGGCGACGTCGTCGTGTTTCCGGGTCGTGTGAGTGTGTCAGTTCGGTTGGGGACTCAGGAGGAGCCAGGTCTGCACAGTGCGGGAACACACTGGGACCACAGGCGGCACACATTGACTGCCGGATGCAAGAGCTGTGGTCATAAGGGTGCACGACCTCATCGTAAACCGCATGCAGCAAGCTTTAAGATGAGTGCATTTCAATACAAAATGGTTCAAATGGCTCTGAGCACTATGGGACTTAACTTCTGAGGTCATCAGTCCCCTAGAACTTAGAACTACTTAAACCTAACTAACCTAAGAACATCACACACACCCATGCCCGAGCCAGGATTCGAACCTGCGACCGTAGCGGTCTCGCGGCTCAGACTGTAGCGCCTAGAACCGCTCGGCCACCCCGGCTGGCATTTCAATACAAGTAGAGTGGAGTCAGTCACCTGTGTGGGCCCAGTAGTACGTATGTGATGTTGGCTCAGTGATTAGACGCTGTGGTTACTCAACTGTGAATTAATAAAGCAGTGAAAAGATTTGTTTCACTCTACCAACCGTCGCCAGAGTTATCATACTGAGTTCAGTGTGCGTTTGTGTGCCTTATGAATTTGATGACACTCATTTGGTACTTGGTTGTGGCTCGCTTTGCGATTGTTTCCGCAATGACGTGTGGTTGCTGATTCTGGTTGGTTACATTTCGGTTTTGCTCCGCACACAAATCGAGTGGGGTTTTAGTTACTGTTAGTTTGTCTGGTGTTCTGTACTGTGGCTTGTTTGTTCAGATTTTCGGGTTTGTGGAATCGGACGGAAATCTGATTGTGGTTCCTTTCTCGTTCCGGACGCTCTAAACACAGTATTCTGGGGACGTAGTGCAAACCACTGGTTCCGGCTTTGGCGAATTGTTCCACCGTTGCA
This sequence comes from Schistocerca piceifrons, assembly GCF_021461385.2. Taxonomy (NCBI): domain Eukaryota; kingdom Metazoa; phylum Arthropoda; class Insecta; order Orthoptera; family Acrididae; genus Schistocerca; species Schistocerca piceifrons. The sequence continues at coordinate 532,769,779 of NC_060141.1, read as the reverse complement.
TTTGGTTTATCGGACGCCAGGTGGCTTCAGCAAGATTATCATTAGTCATTCGTTAGACTGCCACCAGTTTCAGTTACCATCTTGTGAAGTGAATGCAACTCGTGGCTGCCTGTCTCATCGCTCACGGAAGTGTTTGTTGCCAGACCTTCTCAGAGGTCGATTCCTGGAGCACCGTCTGGATCAGTTGCTTGTTTGTTTTTACTTAAATTTTGCTATTGTATTTGCTGTTTTAAAGCAGCTTTCATATTTTTTTATATTATTGCCGTTCCTGGTGTGTAAGGCCTTCAGCCGTGATTGTGATCATTTGCTTTAAAATATTATTTGGTATTTCTATTTTAGCAGTAAGCCTTTAAACCTTATTTACTGCCTTTCGTGGCGTCTGATACCTTCCGCAGTGTTTGTGGCCACTTACCGTTTAATATTTCAATACCTGTAGGTTGTAAATTGCAGCGAGTTCTTAAACATTCTTAATTTATTGCCATTCTAGGCGTGAAAGGCCTTCAGCCGTGATCACAGCGGCCTGTATTTTTTTCTTTTGGGTGATTTGCTAAATTGTAACGCACTGAAACCACTGTTATGTACACAGTTGTTTATTACTTCATTAATACCGTGTGGTATTTTTTATCTTTTGTTGAGTCTGGAATTATTGTTTTAAAAATAAATGTGTGTAATTGTAAAAGGCAACCAATAGTAACTTATTACGGACCCGTCCACAATCGTAAACGAATCCTGCTTTCCCATGATCTTAGGTTAAAATGCCTGTAGGTATTATCTACGGTCTAACATTCCTGCGTGAAACTTTTAAGTATTAAATATAGAATTTTTGTGTGAGATTTATACACACTGGAAACTGTAATTAATACTGAATAGTAAACAGTAAACTGGCCAGTTATTCGATTGAAACAACATCACCACATCTACAATAACGTGCAGCGCATCATGTTAGGTACATGATACCGGAATGGCGATCGAAAACAGATCCCTCGTGACCTGACCGTCCACCACCTCATTTCTGTGGATACTTGTATCCATCTGCATCAAACTGCGCGAATGGAGAAGCTCTTGGAACGAGAGGATATACTGCGGATGGACTGGCCTGGTCATTCCCAGACTTAAATCCCATCGAACACGGGTGGGATGCTTTGGGGAAACCCTGCATCATCCACACATGCACCAACGACCGTCCAACGATTGTCAACAACGTTGGTGCAAAACTGGAACGCCATACACAAGTACACCTTACCAACATTGTGGGTATCACGGGAGCATGTTACAGAGCATACACTGCCGTCCATGGTGATCACACACGTTACTAACAACAGTGTCTCGGCTTTTGTAATTTCAAAGAGACCATCATATATCTTTGAATGAAGATGTCATTTCTGTTCATTTTGTTACTTATGTCTCTCAATTCCCTTCTACACCATATTTTAGCAGTTCTTTCTATGTACGGTCCAAGCTACATCGAGCTATGTTACTTGGAAGTGCCTCATTACGCGAGAGTTAGTATCGTTCTTAAGTATACCACACCAGTGTATTTGGCATGTCCTTCATTCTTTCCTTTATTTCGTTACTCAAATGTAAATGGAGATTAGTACATTCTGTATATACACTGAAGCGCCAGAGAAACTGGCATAGGCATGCGTATTCAAACACAGGCAGAATACGGTGCTGCGGCGAAAACTCCGATGTAAGACAGCAAGTGTATCGCGCAGTTGTAAGATCGGTTACTGCTGCTACAATGGCAGCTTATCAAGATATAAGTTGAGTTTGAACGTGGTGTTATAGTCGGCGCACAAACGATGGGACAAAGCATCTCCGAGGTAGCGATGAAGTCGGCATTTCCCGTACGAGCATTTCACGAGTGTAACGAGAATATCAGGAATCTGGTAAAACATCATATCTCCGTCACCGCTGCGAAACAGATCCAGCAAGAATGGGATCAACGAAGACTGAAGATAAATCGTTCGCCGTGACAGAAGTGCAACCCTTCCGCAAACTGCTGCAGATTTCAATGCTGGGCGATCAACAAGTATCAACGGGCGAACCATTCAATGAAACATCATCGACATGGGCATTCGGAACTGTAGACCCACTCGTGTACCCTTGATGACTGCACGACACAGAGCGTTACGCCTCGCCTGTCAACAGCGACATTTGACACATGGTGATTGGAAACACGTTGCCCGGCCGGACGAGTCTCTTTTCAGATTGTATCGAGCGGAAGGACTTGTACGGGTTTGGGGACAACCTCATGAATACTAGGACCCTGCATGCCAGCAGGGGACTTTTCGAGCTGATAGAGGCTCTGTAATGGTGTGGGGCGTGTGCAGCTGCAGTGACATGGGACTCCTGACACGTCTAGATACGACTCTGACAGGGCACATGTACGTAAGCATCCTATCTGATCGCCTGCATCCAGTCATGTCCATTGTGAATTCCGAAGGACTTGGAAAATTACAGCAGGAAAATGTGGTGCCCCAAGCTTGCAACCCGGCGGGGTCAGGGATTTTCTCTGCCTCGTGATGGCTGGGTGCTGTGTGCTGTCCTTAGGTTAGTTAGGTTTAAGTAGTTCTAAGTTCTAGGGGACTGATGACCATAGATGTTAAGTCCCATAGTGCTCAGAGCCATTTGAACCAACCAATCTTGCAAAACTGCTACGGAGTGGTTGCAGGAACACTCTTCCGCTGGCCACCGGACACCCCAGACATGAACATTTCTGAACATACCTGGGATGCCTTGCAACGTGCTTTTCAAGAGAGATCTCCACCTCCCTCCTCAACCCCCCCCCCCCTCCCGGATTCCTACGGATTTTTGACAGTCCTGCAGAATTCATTGTGTCAGTATCTCGAGAACTACTTTAGGCATTAGTCGCGACCATGCCACGTCGTGTTGCGGCACTTCTGCGTGCTCGCTGGTGCCCTGCACGATATTACGCAAGTGCACCAGTTACTTTGACCCTTCAGTGTATGTCCCTATGTTCTATATAATTTGAATGTACACGACTCCTATGTAAAAATTCTTTGGTCTATTAAGAAAAGTTTTATCCGTGTTAAGTTTCTTCTAAGGAGGAAGTGACAAGTGAAAGGAGTTAATCAATGCTGGGATTCTTAGTGTAACATCGGACATACAAGAAATGTTGTTTAAGTACTGAGAAGAGTGCTAAATTGTGGCAAAAGAGGGCTGTTTTACTAGTGGTGAAATTCATAAGGTTGTAAAAGAAGAAGAGAGTTACAGCAGTGAGCTGCAGGATGCACTTCAAGCACGCGGAGATGGGCAAAACTCAGAAGCCGCTAAGTAGTTATTGTATCAGCACTGGTGTAGCAAGACATTACATCTTGAAAAGAGATACTATTTTGATATTTCAACGAAGAACAGGAGTCACATGGCAGGAAGGCTGCAAGAGAGAAGAAAACAAAGTTGTCCAAGATCTGAAATTCAGCAAGAGCAAACCAGAAGAATAAAAATATCAAGGCAGAGAAAGTACAGGGAACAAAAATTTATCTTCACAAAACGCGAGTGCACGGTAGATTCTATGACACAGCTCAGCAAACAGTTGTCAGTTTTACTTTGGCTGAGGAGAACCTGCGATCCTCACCTGTAATATTGACTGAGTTACGAAATGTGTCAGTTTATAGATTTCCTTATTTACAGAAGTGAAATGTGAATAGATTATGTAACTGTTAATTTATTTGCTGTAAGAACAAAACTGGCGACCGAAGACTTCTCCCGTAAGAAGTCACCCCTCTTTCTGCCAGGGCATTGTCAAAGAGGGCGGAGGAGCGGACAGAGGTTCAGGGCACTCTCTTGTCCTAGGGGTGGGAAACTGCCCTTAAAGGCGGAAGAATCAGCAATGATCAAATGATCAACGGCATGAGGATGCAGAAGGCAATGGAAATTACTGCATTTAAGACACGTAACATGTATCCACAGGACATGTGGCCTGTAATTGAAGAAGTGTCGTGATGTTCTCTCCTTTGGCAAAAGATTCCGGAATATTCCTCCCTTCGGATCTCCGGGAGGGGACTGCCAAGGGGGAGAATACCACAAGAAAAACATTGAATAATCAACGGGAGGATAACGTTCTACGAGTCGGGGCGTGGAATTTCAGGAGCTTAAACGTGTCAGGAAAACTAGAAAATCGGAAAAGGGCAAAGCAAAGGCTCACTCTAGATATAGTAGGGGCAAGTGAAGTGAAGTGGAAAGAAGACAAGGATTTCTGGTCAGATGAGTGTAGGGTAATATCAACAGCGGCAGAACGTATTCGTTACGAATAGGAAAGTGGGGCAAAGAGTGTGCTACACTGAAGACTTCAGTGATAGGGTTGTTCTTATCACAATCGACAGCAAACCAACACCGACAACGATTGTTCAGGTATACATGCCTACGTCGCAAGCTGAAGATGAAGAGATAGAGAACGTGAATGAGGATACTGAAAGGGTAATAGAGTATGTAAGGGGAGATGAAACTCTAATCGTCATGGGAGAAAATTTGGTTCAAATGGCTCTGAGCACTATGGGACTTAACAGCTGTGGTCATCAGTCCCCTAGAACTACTTAAACCTAACTAACGTAAGGACATCACATACATCCATGCCCGAGGCAGGATTCGAACCTGCGACCGTAGCAGTCGCGCGGTTCCGGACTGCGCGCCTAGAACCGCGAGACCACACTCGGCCGGCAGTCGAAGGTAATGAGGTGTGGTAGAAATGAGAACAGCGAGAAACTTAACATCAGGATTGATGGTCACGAAGTAGATGAAGTTAAGAAATTCTGCTACTTAGGCAGTAAAATGACCAATGACGGACGGAACAAGGCCATCAAAAGGAGACTAGCAATAGGATAAAGGGCATTCCTGACGAAGAGAAGTCTACTAATACCAAATATCGGCATTAATTTTAGGAAGAAAAATTATGACAATGTACGTCTGGAGTACCGCATTGTATGGTAATGAAACATGGACTACGGGAAAACCAGAACAGAAGAGGATTGAAGCATTTGAGATGTGATGCTACAGACGAATGTAGAAAATTAGGTGGACCGATAAGGTAAGGAATGAGGAGGTTCTGCGCAGAACCGGAGCGGAAAGGGATAAGTGGAAAACACTGATAACGAGAAGGGACAGGGTGATAGGTCATCTGTTAAGATATGAGGGAATGACTTCCACGGCACATGAGGCAGCTGTAGAGGGTAAAAACTATAGAGGAAGACAGAGACTGAAATACATCCAACAAATAATTGAGGACGTAGGTTGCAAGTGCTACTCTGAGATGAATGACGTTAGTACAGGAGAGTAATTCGTGGCGGGCCATATCAAAGCAGTCAGAAGACTGATGACCAAAAAAGAAAACCAAAGTGTACATCATGTTTAACTGTAAAAGTGTTAATAAAATTATCGCCACACTACTGAAATACATTATTGTGTGTTAGTTTGTTATATTCATAGTACATGTTATACTTAAGCCTTATCAGATTCTAGTTCTATATGCTATCTGAAGAGTGAAAACGAGTTTCAAAAGTGAATTCTACAATGGGATGATGCATCGGAGCAAGAGCGGAATAATTTGCAATTTCTTAATAATAGTTTTTACTGACAATATAGTATCCATCATCTTGTTCTTTTCCCATGGATCGCCAATCATTTGCTATATAACGACAAAAGAGAATTGTAAGTTACAGCAACAGCATCCCAATTTAGCCAACTAATCATTATAGCTATTCATCTCGGGCTTTGAACTTTGTTTCACATCCCAGTTAATATTTATCTCGTAACAGCCTACTTTAATTTAGGTAGACAAACGCAGAGGGCAGCAAACATTAAAAACAGTTATCAACAGGAACAGCAGTTAGGTACAGTATACTTGGTTCTCCTTCTGCCTTAAATTCTCTTACAGTTAAATATTGTCGTCACACCGCTTAAAGCGACAGTGAAATCAAACTTACTCGACTGCGAATTCGGAAATTAGTTTATCGATCTTTAACAATAGACATAAAAGTAACTAAATCATAGCTAAATTAGTATGAGCGCAAAAAAGTGCAACAACAGGCAAATATTACCAATTTTTAAACAGTCCCTCTTGCAAACTCCACTGAAATTTTCATATGTAGTACAGATCTCCCAATATTTTTTTTATAATCCTCTTGTGTCTATACACTCAGTTCCATACAACACAAAGCGCAGTAAGTATATCGCTACATAGCTATGCAGTGGAATACTGAGAAACAGTTTATCTTTCTAAGTAGTTACATTTACATACTATGCCACTGGAATTCCGTATTTGTATCTGTTGTCATGTAAGTGTTAGTCTTTGCATGTACGTGTCTAACATTGACTCCGATGGACAATAGCAGGAGTGAGGTACGTGTTGTATGAGTTAAACTAAAACACCAAATTATTTTAAAAGTACATCACATTTTAATAGTATCACTTACTATCAGTATAACGGGAAATTATATATTGACGGGAAAAAATCGCATCTACAAGAAGGAGTTGAGAACATTAACTAAAACTGATGTGCTTGTTTCTCCACCTGAAAGATGGTGCCTATTAAAATCGCGCATAAGACTGACTCTAGTAGCGTCACTATGAAGATGTAAATAAGGTTTGCTTTGAATACACGCAGTAACGATCTTTATCGTTAGTTACGTCTGAAATAGTACGTGGTGTGTTCATGTTAGTCAAGAATGCCTTTAAGGTGACAAGGACGCCAGTATCAATATCTCTGAGTTTGAACGAGGTCGTGTAATACAGGTCCGAGCCAGACGCCTTGTAGCGTGCATTCCACCGACCCCAAACCATCGCCATTTGCGACTTCAATGGTGTCAAGAAGATCTCATTGGAGGGAAAAAGGCCTGGTCTGTTTTCTGATAACAGCTAGTTCCGCTTGCTGCCAGCGATGGCCGTCAGTTGGTTAAAAGAGGGCCCGCAACCAACCTGTTTGCATGCTAGACACACTTAATCTACATCCTGGAGTAATGGTCTGTAGTGAGATTTGATATGACAACATGAGCACTCTCGCGGTTATCCCAATCACTCTGAATCCTAAATTGTACATCTGTCTGGTGATTTGACCTGTCCTGCTGTCTGTCATTCACGAACACCAACCAGAGGGTTCTTTCGAAGAGGATAACGATCGGCCTTATACCGCTGTTGTAAACCCACAAGTTCTGCAAAGTGTTGACGTACCTTGGGCTGCTGAATTGCCAGATCTCTCCTCTATCATCTGTCGAGCTCATAAGGGACATCATCGGACGACAATTCCATCTTCATCCACGGCCGGCGTTAACAGTCCCTGAATTGACTGATCAAGATCATGGAATTGCATTCCACACACTGACAACCGGCACCTGTGGAGTGTAATGCTTACACATCTGCATGCTTGCATCCAACACTCTGGCAGTTACATAAATTACTAATGTACCAGCACTGTTTTGTAATGGATTATCTTGCGCTTACACTCACCTGTGATCTTGCAATATTAATCATTTAAATGTGGTAACTAGACAAATGCATTCCCAAAATTTCATTACTGTACAGCTCAATAGTAATAACAGTTGTGTTGAGATTTTTTTCTGTCAGTGTGTATATGTACACTGAAGCGCTAAAGAAACTGTACAGGCATGCGTATTCAAATACAGAGATACGCAAACAGGCAGGGTACGGCGCTGTGGTCGGCGACACCTATATAAGACAAATGTCTGGTGCAGTTCTTAGATCGATTACTACTGTTACAATGGCAAATTATCAAGATTTAAGTGAGTTTGAACGACACAGCGATGCGACACAGCACCTCCGAGGTAACGATGAATTGGAGATTTTCCCTTCCGACCAGTTCACAAGTGTACCGTGAATGTCAGGAATCCGGTAAAACATCAAATCTCTGGCATCGCTGCAGCCAGAAAAGATCCTGCAAGAAAGGGACCAACGGCGACCGAAGAGAACCGTTCAACGTGACAGAAGTGCATTTATTCCGTCGATTGCTGCAGAGTTCAAAGTTCAATGCTGAGCCATCAAGAAGTATCAGCGTGCGAACCATTCCACGAAACCTGGGCTTTCGGAACCGAAGGCTCTCTCGTGTACCCTTGATGACTACACGACACGAAGCTTTACGCCTCTTTTGTGCCCGTCAACAGCGACATGCGACTGTTGATGTCAGAAAACATGTTGCCCGGTCGGACGAGTCTCGTTTCAAATTGTATCGTGCGGATGGACGTTTACGGGTATGGAGACAACGGCATGGATCCATGGACCTGCGTATCGGCAGGAGACTGTTCAAGTTGGTGGAGGCTCTGTAAAGGTGACGGGCGTGTGCAGTTGGAGTGATATGGAAACCATAATATGACTCTGATATGTGATGCGTACTTAAGTATACTGTTTGATCATCTGAATGCATTCATGTCCATTGTGCATTCCGTCGGACTTGGGCAATTCCAGCAGGACAATGCAAGTCCAGAATTGCTACAGAGTGTCTCCAGGGACACTTTTCTGAGTTAAACACTTTCGCTTCAGCGTATCAGGGATAACTTGCCACGTGCTGTTCGGAAGAGACCTCCACCCCATCGTAATCTTACGTATTTATTGACAGCCCTGCAGGATTCATGGTGTTATTTCCCTCGATTACTACTTCAGACATTATTTGAGTCCATGCCACGTCGAGCTGCGGCACTTCTGTGTGTTCGCGGGGGTCCTACACGAAATTAGGCAGGTGTACCAGTTTCTTTGGCTCTTCAGTGTTTATGTACATAAACATACCGTTAGCGTGTTAGGTTTGTAAGGGCAGACTCTTTATTGGTAACTGAGAACAGTGTGTAGACTAATAATTGTAGCTATTGGGAGTATCACTATAGTAATTAAGAAATTTTTATTTGATATTTGTGGCAAGAGCTTATGGGACCAAACTGTTGAGGTCATCGGTCCCTAAGTAATTAAGAGTAGCACATATTTAGGTTGGTCTGTTCCCCCAAGTGGCAAGAGGAAGTCATTAATGCTTAACTATATATGACGGTAGTATCTGTTCCCGAAAGAACAATTACTGTTGATGACCACGCAGCTTTGCTAGAATGAAATGATAATTATATAGACACCCTAGGTGCAAAGAGGCGTTGATATACTTCATTGGGGACATGTTGAAAATGTGTGCCCCGACTGGGACTCGAACCCGGGATCTCCTGCTTATATAGCAGACGCTCTATCCATCTGAGCCACCGAGGGCACAGAGGATAGTGCGCCTGTAGGGACTTATCTCTGGCACGCCTGCCGTGAGGCCCACATTCCAAACATGTCCACACCACTACGTTTCCTCGGTTGCTCAGACAGATAGAGCGTCTGCCATGTATGAAGAGGATCCCGGGTTCGAGTCCTGGTCGGGGCACCCATTTTCAACATGTCCCCAATGAAGTATATCAACGCCTCTTTACAGCTAGGGTGTCCATTTCATTATCATTTCATTAATGCTTATTTATCCCTGGGCAGCAGGTCAGGTCTTGAAGTGTAGATGCCTGAACACACAACAGTTAGTGTATACTGCCTGGCGTATTCCACTGACAGTGGTGCAGTTACGACTGTGCAGAAAACATCAGGTAGTAAATTATGTGACGTGTTTGTGGGCAAACATACATAGAGCAAAACCCAATAACACACTAAAGGGGGTACGTATTGAGGTATCAATGACCACAATATTTGCACCTATCCCGCTAACGCTATAAATATGGGACTCAGGTGCACTGTCTCTGGACTTTCAACAGATATTTGCAGCTTCCTTCTTGCAATATATAGCTGGAATTAGTCTGTTCAAACAGTGTTCATTAGCCTCTCATGCGACGCCCAGTTTTACCAGAAGGCATCGGATTGTGTTTCGTTGCAAAGAAAATGATTGTTAAATCGTAATTTTATAGTCCGAAATTAGTCTAGTACGATATTCGTTTTATCCGACTTGTATTAACAGGGACAATATGACACGAATAATGACGTAGAATTCCATCACCGACGGAGCTGCTACATGGCTGTAGCGGTTATCACGGCCCAGAGTGCTTCTGTCGCTGCTGATGTCCTATTTATTCTTCGTAATTTATTGAACGCAGTCCTACAAAGATACAAGCATAATGTACAAATGTGTATGAACAGAATCCAGGAAAGAATCACGATCATGAACAGTTCGTGAATGCAGGACGAAGATGCTTCACGTGTGTACATCGCGATTTGGTAAACGTCCCTATTGAAACGCCTCCTCGTAACTCTGTAGACCGCTGTCGTTTCTGCCTACAACCGTCAGCACTTCGCAGCTGAAGGCTCTCAAAAGCGCTGCCGAAGTTCAGGAATTTTCTTAATTTGACTTCACTGTAAGAGTGTCTCGGCAGTAAGGAATGAACGTATTAGATATTCGAACATGAAGCGGCGTTTTTTCACGTATTATCTCTTGAGCTTTGTGTCGTAGAATGATAAATTTGTGTAGCTACATTCAGTGTTGTATGTGGTTACTGTCAGCTGTTGGTAGCAAACGAGTAGCAAATTTTAAAGTCATGTGTGATGCGGCAGTTTTCATGTTCTCTGTGTGTTTGGTGTCATTTCTCCTGAGCTGTGACAGGTAGTTAAAATTACAATGAAATGAATACCCCTAGCTGCATACAGGCGTTGATATAAGTCAACTGGGACAGTTGAACATGTGTGCCCGACCGGGACTCGAACCCGGGATCTCCTGTTTACATGGAAGACACTCTAGCCATCTGAACCAACGAGGACAAACAGGATAGTGCGACTGCAGGGACTTATCTCTGGCACGCCTCTAGTGAGACCCACATTCTCAACTTATTGGGCCGCGCTATATTCATAGTGCCCTTGCTCATTATTACTCGCGGCTTTTTTCCCGATTCCCGTAAGTGCATACGCACAGAAGAAGATGGTCAAACGTCCCGTGAGACTTAACTATATGAAAATATATGTAAATGGTATGTATTATTTCGGACATGTCCGAAAGAACGGATACCATCTTCATATATACACAGATAGGAAGTTGGTTCGTACCTCCACAGCTATTGTTGTCTTACAGTAAGGAGTATGATAGAGTGGTTTAGGACGAGATGTGGAACACACACACACACACACACACACACATACGTCGATACATCCACTTGCATAATATATACGGATTCCACCAAGCCGTGTTCTTTTGTAGATGACAGTAGAAAAACTTCACTTTCTGTGTGAAACACATCAATCTGTACCACTTCACACGCACTGTGCTTTAATTTATACATTTTAAGCCAATATCTGCTTTTATTTATTTCTAGGAAGCCATTTAGTATTATCTGTCGAGCACTTTACAGCAGAGACAACGCGTACGTAATGAGAAACTCCACTGACTTCAGTATGGGAATCTTTTCCACTTTTACTCATCCTAAGTCAACGATTTGTTTAGAAGCCGCCTACGCGAATATCTCTGTCATTATCAGCCTCACCATATAATCGGTTGCCCAGCATATTCCTGCTTCATCTTCGATTTGACTCATTCAGAATAATATTTACTGCTTTTACTCTCTGAATGACGTATTCTTTTACGAGCAAATGTTCTGAATTATGCTTTTATCCATTCCTCGCATCGGCCTTAGAGATTTTGTCGTATTTTTACCTGCCCCTACATATATCGTCTTTATTCACAACATTCACGCATCATCCGAAGACTTAAGCCGCTCCGTAGATTGAAAAGCCGGATATGACGATGAGCTGAATAGCTTAATTTCTCTGCCCAAGAGCCTATGCATGTAGGTTGTGGATCAGTTGTCGAGTATAAGCGCCATTGGTTTGCCATATCAGGCTTTAACTTGTTAATGAAGCCTTAAACCTACATTGCACTAAAGCTTACTAAGCCATTCTGGCAATGATGACCCACTAATTGTATCCGATGATCTCCGTCCATCACAGAGTAAAGCTTAATAACGAGAGTTACAAACCACTCTAAATTAATAGACATTTCGTGAACACATTATGGACATGTAAACAACGGCACGAAGTACCTACCGAATTCAACATCTATAAAGAGAAAGGGTGGATCACTTATAACGTATACTGCAAATATTTCGATAATGGAAGATGCATTTGATATGCGGATTTCACAGACTGGAATGTTAGGAAGGGGCCCTTCTTTGCATCCCACATGCTGTGTTCAAATGGTTCAAATGGCTCTTAGCACTACGGGACTTAACTACTGAGGTCATCAGTCCCCTAGAACTTAGAACTACTTAAACCTAACTAACCTAAGGACATCACACACATCCATGCCCGAGGCAGGATTCGAACCCGCGACTGTAGCGGTCACGCGGTTCCAAAAGGACGCACTTAGAACCGCACGGCCACACCGGCCGACCATGCGGTGTATTATGAGTTTAAAATGTGTATATATTTATAAAAGGTGCAATTATTTAGAGTGGGACAATGCCCGTTAAAAGTAACACAATCAAAGTAGACTAAATTAGAATTCAAAGATGTTTGTTGCAGGTGCCCAGCGCAATAAGTTTATGAGGATTGTAGTTTAAAAAGTGTAAATACCAACAGTTATATGTCCCATGTGGTAGCACAAACGACAGTGAATTTCACATTAGCGTGTATGTTCAGCACTGCACAGATGTTGATGGGTCTCTGGGGGTGTTGTGTTGTTCAATGCGACATTGCCTAGATCAAACAGGAGACAAAGGTGAATGCAGTACTTCTGTGTGGCCTGAAACGTAATGTACCAATGTACCCTCAAAGCAAGTGCTCAGAATGACCACCGCCAGCGTCAATACAAGCTTGCAGTCTTCTCTGCAATGTTGCTTCACACGTTCTAGCACTTCAGAGGAAATTACAGAGCAGACAGCAGTAATACGCAGTTCCTTTTTCTCTGTACTTACTGAGGAGGATGAAGTGTTTGAAGAGACTTTTATTGAGATACGTTTCAACGTACATGATACACTAACGAACAGCACGTTTCTAACATTTACCATAAACCATGAACGTATCCGCTTTTTTCGTTTTGGGATATACCATCTCCCATGAACGTCCTACTACGTCCACTTTAACACAACAACTGACAAGACTGTCGCAATGCCGTAGCTGTGCACACGACAAAATGTAAACAAACATACCGTCGTCGCCCAGCATCTGAGTAATAGGATGCAACGAATAGCTGTCAGTGTTAGCCGTGTGAACAATATGATGATTCGTACTTGGAGTAGCTTCCTGCAACAAACACCATCGACATTCTCTATTAAGTTACTTTTATGATTTTACTGTCAGTAAGTACCGTCCGTCATAAAAATCTGTGACTTTTGTAAATTGAGTGTTGGTAACATGGAGCTGCACATTATGTGTCCAAATGGTTCAAATGGGTGAGATGTATAGAGAGCTGCTGGCAAGAGTAACAGTCACACGTCCTCCATATTGAAATAGGTCACCACAGAACAGGAAATATGTACTACCATTGTCTCGTCGATGTTGTTGTTGTTGTTGTGGTCTTCAGTCCTGAGACTGGTTTGATGCAGCTCTCCATGCTACTCTATCCTGTGCAAGCTTTTTCATCTCCCAGTACCTACTGCAACCTACATCCTTCTGAATCTGCTTAGTGTATTCATCTCTTGGTCTCCCTCTACGATTTCTACCCTCCACGCTGCCCTCCAGTACTAAATTGGTGATCCCTTGATGCCTCAGAACATGTCCTACCAACCGATTCCTTCTTCTGGTCAAGTTGTGCCACAAACTTCTCTTCTCCCCAATCCTATTCAATACTTCCTCATTAGTTATGTGATCTACCCATCTAATCTTCAGCATTCCTCTGTAGCACCACATTTCGAAAGCCTCTATTCTCTTCTTGTCCAAACTATTTATCGTCCATGTTTCACTTCCATACATGGCTACACTCCATATGAATACTTTCAGAAATGACTTCCTGACAAATCAATACTGGATGTTAACAAATTTCTCTTCTTCAGAAACGCTTACCTTGCCATTGCCAGCGTACATTTTATATCCTCTCTACTTCGACCATCATCAGTTATTTTGCTCCCCAAATAGCAAAACTCCTTTACTACTTTAAGTGCCTCATTTCCTAATCTAATTCCCTCAGCATCACCCGACTTAATTAGACTACATTCCATTATCCTTGTTTTGCTTTTGTTGATGTTCATCTTATATCCTCCTTTCAAGACACTGTCCATTCCATTCAACTGCTCTTCCAAGTCCTTTGCTGTCTCTGACAGAATTACAATGTCATCGGCGAACCTCAAAGTTTTTATTTCTTCTCCATGAATTTTAATACCTACTCCGAATTTTTCTTTTGTTTCCTTTACTGCTTGCTCAATATACAGATTGAACAACATCGGGGAGAGGCTACAACCCTGTCTTACTCCCTTCCCAACCACTGCTTCCCTTTCATGTCCCTCGACTCTTATAACTGCCATCTGGTTTCTGTACAAATTGTAATTAGAATTTGAAAGAGAGTATTCCAGTCAACATTGTCAAAAGCTTTCTCTAAGTCTACAAATGCTAGAAACGTAGGTTTCCCTTTCCTTAATCTTTCTTCTAAGATAAGTCGTAAGGTCAGTATTGCCTCACGTGTTCCGGTGTTTCTACGGAATCCAAACTGATCTTCCCCGAGGTTGGCTTCTACTAGTTTTTCCATTCGTCTGTAAAGAATTCGTGTTAGTATTTTGCAGCTGTGACTTATTAAGCTGATAGTTCGGTAATTTTCACATCTGTCAACACCTGCTTTCTTTGGGATTGGAATTATTATATTCTTCTTGAAGTCTGAGGGTATTTCGCCTGTTCCATACATCTTGCTCACCAGATGGTAGAGTTTTGTCAGGACTGGCTCTCCCACGGCCGTCAGTAGTTCCAATGGAATATTGTCTACTCCGGGGGCCTTGTTTCGACTCAGGTCTTTCAGTGCTCTGTCAAACTCTTCACGCAGTATCATATCTCCCATTTCATCTTCATCTACATCCTCTTCCATTTCCATAATATTGTCCTCAAGTACATCGCCCTTGTGTAGTAAGTAACGTAAAAGAGACCCCTAAAATAAGGCTTGTCGTTCAAATGGCTCTGAGCAGTGTGGGACTCATCATCTGACGTCATCAGTCCCCTAGAACTTAGAACTACTTAAACCTAACTAACCTAAGGACATCACACACATCCATTCCCGAGGCAGGATTCGAACCTGCGACCGTAGCGGTCACGCTGTTCCATACTGAAGCGCCTAGAACCGCTCGGCCAAACAGGCCTAAGGTTTGTCTCCAAGATACCAGCTTTAATAATCAAAGATCACTGTTGTATATGCCCAATGGTATCGCATATCACCATGCTTATTGCTAGGCACTCTCAACGTTTAAGAATGCGATCTGGTAACGTTCGTTGTGCACGCAGGCTCCACATATGGATACATCCGTCTTCATGCTGTATACAGACCCAAAATTTCTCTGAAAAAATCACTTAGAGCCAGTGCTGTGGCCAGCCATGTTGCTGGGTGGAGATGGGTAAATCAATTCTTTTCTGGGATTGGATCAGAACCACTCATCCACTGGAATCAACTTACTCTTTTTGATGACTCACCACTCTCCAATCACTTAATAAGATAAATAAATAGCTAAAACTTGGTTCAAGAATCATAAAAGAAGGTTGTACACATGGAAGAAT
The DNA here is from genome assembly GCF_021461385.2 of Schistocerca piceifrons. Lineage (NCBI taxonomy): Eukaryota > Metazoa > Arthropoda > Insecta > Orthoptera > Acrididae > Schistocerca > Schistocerca piceifrons. The sequence continues at coordinate 532,754,122 of NC_060141.1, read as the reverse complement.
CCTGGAAATACTAGAAGGTATCAGATAGATTATATAGTGGTAAGACAGAGATTTAGGAACCAGGTATTAAATTGTAAGACATTTCCAGGGGCAGATGTGGACTCTGACCACAATCTATTGGTTATGAGCTGTAGATTAAAACTGAAGAAACTGCAAAAAGGTGGGAATTTAAGGAGATGGGATCTGGACAAGCTGATTAAACCAGAGGTTGTACAGAGTTTCAGGGAGAGCATAAGGGAACAATTGTCACAAAAGGGGGAAAGAAATACAGTAGATGAAGAACGGTTAGCTCTGAGGAATGAAGTAGTGAAGGCAGCAGAGGATCAAGTAGGTAAAAAGACGAGGGCTAGTAGAAATCCTTGGGTAACACAAGAAATATTGAATTTAATTGATGAAAGGAGAAAATATAAAAATGCAATAAATGAAGCTGGCAAAATGGAATATAAACGTCTCAAAAATGAGATCGACAGGAAGTGCAAAATGGCTAAGCAGGCAAGGCTAGAAAACAAATGTAGAGGCTAATCTCATAAGGGGTAAGATAGATACTGCCTCCAGGAATATTAAAGAGACCTTTGGAGAAAAGAGAACCACTTGTATGAATATCAAGAGCTCAGATGGAAACCAGTTCTAAGCAAAGAAGAGAAAGTAGAAAGGTTGAAGGAGTATATAGAGGGTCTATTCAAGGGCGACGTACTTGAGGACAATATTCTGGAAATGGAAGAGAATGTAGATGAAGACGAAGTGGGAGATACAATACTGCGTGAAGAGTTTGACAGAGCACTGAAAGACCTGAGTCGAAACAAGGACCCGGGAGTAGACAACATTCCATTAGAACTACTGACGGCCTTGGGAGAGCCAGTCATGACAAAACTCTACCATCTGGTGAGCAAGATGTATGAGACATGCCAAATACCCTCAGACTTCAAGAAGAATATAATAATTCCAATCTCAAAGAAAGCAGGTGTTGACAGATGTGAAAATTACAAAACTATCAGTTTAATAAGCCACAGCTGTAAAATACTAACGCGAATTCTTTACAGACGAATGGAAAAACTAGTAGAAGCCAACTTTGGGGAAGATCAGTTTGGATTCCGCAGAAATATTGGAACACGTGAGGCAATACTGACCTTACGACTTATTTTAGAAGAAAGATTAAGGAAAGGCAATCCTACGTTTCTAGCATTTGTAGACTTAGAGAAAGCTTTTGACAATGTTGACTGGAATACTCTCTTTCAAATTCTAAAGGTGGCAGGGGTAAAATACAGCGAGCAAAAGGCTATTTACAATTTGTACAGGAAACCATATGCCAGTTATAAGAGTCGAGGGGTATGAGAGGGAAGCAGTGGTTGGGAAGGGAGTGAGACAGGGTTGTAGCCTCTCCACGATGTTATTCAATCTGTATATTGAGCAAGTAGTAAAGGAAACAAAAGAAAAATTCGGAATAGGTATTAAAATCCAAGGAGAAGAAATAAAAACTTTGAGGTTCGCGATGACTTTGTAATTCTGTCCGAGACAGCAAAGGATTTGGAAGAGCAGTTGAATGGAATGGACAGTGTCTTGAAAGGAGGATATAAAATGAACATCAACAAAAGCAAAACGAGGATAATGGAATGTAGTCGAATTAACTCGGGTGATGTTGAGGGAATTAGTCAGGCAATGAGACACTTAAAGTAGTAAAGGAGTTCTGCTATTTGGGGAGCAAAATAACTGATGATGGGCGAAGTAGAGAGGATACAAAATGTAGATTGGCAATGGCAAGAAAAGCGTTTCTGAAGAAGATAAATTTGTTAACATCGTTTACAGATTTAAGCGTCTGGAAGTCGTTTCTGAAAGTATTTGTATGGAGTGTAGCCATGTATGGAAGTGAAACATGGACGATAAATAGTTTGGACAAGAAGAGAATAGAGGCTTTCGAAATGTGGTGCTACAGAAGAATGCTGAAGATTAGATGGGTAGATCACATAACTAATGAGGAGGTATTGAATAGAATTGGGGAGAAGAGGAGTTTGTGGCACAACTTGAGAAGAAGAAGGGACCGGTTGGTAGGACATGTTCTGAGGCATCAAGGGATCACAAATTTAGCGTTGGAGGGCAGCGTGGAGGGTAAAAATCATAGAGGGAGACTGAGAGATGAATACACTAAGCAGATTCAGAAGGACGTAGGTTGCAGTAAGTACTGGGAGATGAAGAAGCTTGCACAGGATAGAGTAACATGGAGAGCTGCATCAAACCAGTCTCAGAACTGAAGACCACAACAACAACAACAATTCACTCTTGTTACTTTTTCATAATTTTATTGAGAAGAAAAGTTCATATAAATACTGATATATAATTTAAATTAAGTTTCTATTTCATAAAATTATTTAGTTTGATAATCACTGCAGTTCCCAGGTCGTGGCTTTCTTGAAGCTGACTGACGGTGTCATGAAACACCTTCCAAATTGAAGGGTTCCTAGGCTTTACAGCAGTGATTGGTTGGTGTTTGGTTTTTCTTTTCATTTCCTTGTATTTCAGCGAGTTCTCTTAAGGCAAAAGCAGACATACTGAAAAATTTAACTGGTTTTTTGGTCTCATCGATAGTTTCCCTTATAGATTCGTGTAGTGTATGTTGCACAATATGATATAAAGAATGTACAAAACGTGGGACATATAGAAGGTTCAAAATCAAGGCAGCAGAGTTAATTTTTAGTATTGTCAGTTATTATGACAGTAATTTTAAACTTAAAATTATATTTGGCTGTAAGATCCTATAGCTAATTTAATATATTTTCTACAATGCGTCTTCTTCAGATGAGTTCCGGTCTAGAGATTATGAGTTTAACTGAATCTTATCACCAACAAAACCTGCTCTGAGTGCATACAAACTAATATTCTTTATATTATTTATGTATTAACCGTTTATGAAAACCGACCATTTAAGGGACACCACAATGTGTTTTCAAGGCAAGCTTCTAATTATATATAATTACAATATTAATGTCTCAGTAATTCCACAACACTTCATAAAATCTTACAACCTCTTTCAGTTTAAAAACAGGAAGACTCTCTCTGGTAAGGCATTAACCATGTAAAAAAGCAACCCTTTGAGATACCCGCACATTGTGCTTTCAAGGAAAGTTTCCAGTTACGTATAATTGTTTTAAAATATGTCTTAGCGATTCCATCACATTTATTAAAAGCTTACAATTCATTTCACTAGTCCGCCTCTGTTAGCTGAGTGGTCAGTGCGACGGAATGTCATACCTAAAGGCCCGGGTTCGATTACTGGATGGGTCAGAGTTTTTCTGCACTCAGGGACTGGGTGTTGTGTTGTCCTTATCATCAACATTTCATCCCCATTCACACGCAAGTCGTCGAAGTGGCATCAACTCGAAAGACTTGCAACAGGCGAACAGTCTACCTGACGGGAGGCCCTAACCACACGGCCTTTCCATTTTATTTATTTCACTCAAACAAACTACAAAATTCTCAAAGAATTAACCATTTGCGAGACAATTTGGCAAAGGTGTACAAATTGCTTTATGTGGCTCTTGATTTGGTGAGCCATTTGTAGAGGTGTTTTCCCTTGGTTGTCACAGGTCCGAGTGTCCTTCCACCCTGTTAGATCAGTGTCGTCTTCTGCAAGGTGTGGCCCTCATGCCACAAAAGTAGAAGACACTGCGGCGTGTGTTAATGGTCGGTTCAATACCACTTGTCCAGAAGTAGTTTTCATAAATACATATGAGAGGGGAATATAAGTCCAGTGGAAAATAGCACAGTGCCTTTGTGAAACCAGAGTCACTTAGCTACCAGGGGCTCATAAAGCAACAGACAGAAGCCAAGGCCTGCAAACTCCACATGGCCATACCAAACCAAAACACAGGAGAGACGCTACAGGGACACAGAACAACTCCAGATGTGACAGATAGACACAGAGGTTAAATCACACAGTTGCTCAACTTAGGCGAACCCCCCCATCCCCCCCCCCCCCCCCAAAAAAAAAAGACTTGCACAGGTCAAGGGTGGTGTTTAAGGATACACACACATAACTCTGAAGATGTCAGGAGAAATCTAGAAAAGAACATGGGGAGGAGGGGGGCTTCAGATTAACTGAATAAATGTGAAACAACTGCCACAAGGTGAAAATATCTGTGCTCATTCTATTAGGCATGCCATCAGTCAGAATTTTGTAACTATAATCATAATTTGTGTCCAGAATTATAGCACTACAGCCATTCCACTGCGTATGAGAAGATAATAAGATCACTAAGCAGTGGAAAATAACCAGGGTGGATGATGATCACCTTGAACCTGTAGTCTTCTTGTTCGGAAAACCAATCGGGTCCCCTTCTGTTGGTTTTAGCAGTCACATGCTAACGCCAATTGCCACTTCCATCTGGCGAGAGCCACTGCATTGGCCATTCTGTGCGCCATACTGCCAATTAAACCTTCTCAAGGCCATCCTCGCTGAAACTGAGCTGTTGCCATGAGGCCAGCACCCCCACATGAACAACAATGTCTCAGAAGCGAACAAACAAAGGACAGATAGACTGCAAGAATTCGAAGCAAACTGAGCTTCATACTCATTTTGTTGACTCAAGATCAAAATTTCATGCTTTATGTTGTGTACATAGTTCGACTTGGACAGCGCGTACACAACTTTCCCAATAGAGTGCGCCCCGCTAAGCACAACAACACAGGCGCAGCTCTCATCTGTCTCCGCACTATGAGATGGCGGTGTCTTAGAGACGGACCAAATTCTGCTTCCGCTGATCTGCGTATTGATATGTAACGCAGCCAATGAGATTGCTGCTAATGTAGAACCTTTTCTCCTCGCGGATCACACTCGCGCAGTGATACCTGAATTCTTGAGGTATTATAATGAGTGTACAGACCTCCGATTAGTCAGTCTGCATTAGTCTGTACCAGTCTGCATTGGTGTACATTAGTCTGTACCAGTCTATAGTCATGTTTCAGTCTGCGCCTCATAATATTATCATATTCCTGTACATAGCCATGAACAGAAATGTATAGACACTTTGTCACGTATCAGAGATGTGTGAGAATGAGATTAATGTACCAAGACCAAAGAAACTTCAGATTGTCAATTGTAAACCGCATCCAGAATCAAGTTGTGCACTGTCTATGTTATTTGTTATTTTAATAAATGTTTGTGAAAATTAATCAAGTTCTGTTTAACGTTGGTCAGCGTCAATCTGCTACTCTAAGCGTGCAAGTGGCATTTCTATCGTCTGACCAAACGACAGAAGATAAACCCACCACGATAAGACCACGAGACATATTGCTGACACTCGCCTACTTCGTTAGAGCGACAAGTCAAATAATCTGATGGTGTGTGTACCGAAGGTCTTACAGTACGCACACCACACTTCATATGCAAAATTCAATAATGTAATGTATGTACCATTTATGTTACAGTGAACGACTTCCCCCCAAGCTGAATTCAAACGAAGAGCAGTGAGTCAAAGAGTAAGTCAAACTGCAAGCTGAATCAGTGAGCAATGTTACTGGACTGTGAGCATCTATAGCCTAACTAAACTGATATGAGTATAGTTACATCAGGTAGTGGGAATACACCAGAAGCAACTATAGCCTACAGATCCTCAGAGCTAGTCTGATGGCCACATCATCAGAGCAGTGAGCCCACCAGGCTGGGTGATCTCTGCTGTCACCTCCCTGCAGCACGTTCTATGACCACAGCCTGTCCACTCCGAATGCTTCTGCTTGACCAAGCCGTTCCCCAGCGCAACATACTCAAGTGAGTACAACGACCTCTAATCTGTGTGTTGTGGCCGTGTCGCCTTGCAATCCACTCCGTGCAGAGTCAGGAGAAGTGATCGCTACTGGGAGGTGGGAGACAGTAGCTTGAAACCAGGTGCTGAGAGCCAAGTCCCGGGAGCCAGGCACTGGGAGCCAGGCACTGGGAGCCAAGAGCGAAGCGTCTCATAACTCACCTGCGATTTTCTCCATGGTGAGTCAGGACTGGTAGGGGAGCCAGGCGGTTCCACTGCACAGATCATCATATCCTGCGGCGAAGTGGTGAATGGGCCAAGATGGCAGCTGTTACAAAACTGTCTTCTTAAATCAAAAGCAGAAATGAAAGCAAAGAAGTGTTTTTTTTTTGTTACTGAAGGGGTCTAAGTTAGTGTTCCTTCTTTCTACATCATACATCTACATGACTACTCTGCAATTCACATTTAAGTGCTTGGCAGAGAGTTTGTCGAACCACAATCATACTATCTCTCTACCATTCCACTCCCGAACAGCGCGCGGGAAAAACGAACACCTAAACCTTTCTGTTCGAGCTCTGATTTCTCTTATTTTATTTTGATTATCATTCCTACCTATGTAGGTTGGGCTCAACAAAATATTTTCGCATTCGGAAGAGAAAGTTGGTGACTGAAATTTCGTAAATAGATCTCACAACGACGAAAAAGTCTTTGCTTTCTGTTTGGTTTACAGCTGACAAAATTTGTTCACAACAGTATACAAATATATACACAACACAATGTTTATAGTGTATTTTTTGCAGCTTAATCTCTGTTGAAGTTACTAATTCAGCATATTGGGTGGGAAACTATTGTGGCAGCCTGTCCTAGAATTATCATTCTGCACACTGGTGTCTCTGTATAGGCTATTCGGATCACAAGAGTTACCACTCATATTTCTGAGTCACTGAGCGCTCACTCCGTGAAAGGATCTAGCTTTTTGAATCAGTTCAGGAGTGGCTCGCCCATCTTCTCACTGGGCACTGTTTCCATAGGTGTGTCAATGGTAGCCTTAGTAATTGCCATCCTGATGGTCTTGGTGCTCCGGATATCCTCAAACTGTCTGAATGGACATTTTTCCTGCTGCAAAGAAGTCCATTTAATGACTTAATGAACGTGAAATGGATGTTGACTGAGCAAACAATATGTCTATCCTCCTGAGCATTGGTCATGTAGGGTTTTTGAGATCATGCATGATGTTGAGTATGGCCCTCCTGAGCCCACAGATGCAATTTTCTCACGACAGTCATGAGATCCCGACCAATAGTTTGAGCAATAGCGTGGAACCACAAACCACAGTCTTGATAGGTCACGACCTTTCGAGTGAAATGCCTTGTAGCAAACACCCTGCAACCAACGTCGAAAGGGTCCAGGCCGCAGGAGGGAGCGGTATGGCCTGAACAACCTTTTCTTCTCATTCATAGGTAGTGTCATCATTCTGGATAAAACAGTGGATTAATGCAAGTCTGCATCTACCTTGCAGTAGGCGTGTGTGGATCTAAGAGCTGAGAGTAGCAGGATGAGTGTACTGTACTCCATCAGCCACAAACTCCTCGTGTCAGGAATCTGCGAAACCACCTCGAACCTACTGTTCGTATCATTGATCTGCAACTGAGAAACCTAGCAAAGGTTGCCACGGCACTGGAGTTGCTTCTTAATTCTCTTAGCTGCGGCAGAATCGATGTGTTGCGTGCACTTTACCAGATGCAACCTTGAGTACAACTCCCAGGAACTACTTAAACTACATCTATAACTAGCCAATCATTTTAAATCCGGGGCCTGGGACTAGATTGATGGTGTTACCTGGGTGACCGCCGATTCTGCACATAAATATCTAAATTCTCTCGTCTCTCTAACAAACCATCGCTGGAGGCCCCATTCAATACTGTCACCAATCTCGCGGACATTGATCTGACTGGGGATGTAGTTTCTGTCCTGGAGAAGGGACTTAATTTTGCTCCCATACCTAGGTTCACGCCAGCAGCGGACATTGTCAGTGGAGTTGAACAGGTTGCTGCGTGACTACCGCCTGAAGCAGCTGAAGAAGTATGCCGGGAAACCTGCCTTGCTCTGACGAGAACTAAACCGATGAAGTCCAATATTACCAGTAGGGAGGGGGCATCCATTCGAGACCTGAGACAGAGCCCTGAGATTGTGGTCTTACCAGCTGACAAAGACAATGCTACGGTTGTTCTTTTCGATAAGGACTACATTGAGAGATGCAGAGACTGCTAAATGACGAATCTTACAGGAAGATCAACGCTGACCCCACAATGAAGGTGGAGAAGAAGATTAGGGCAATTCTCAAGGACCCGGATTTACCAGAGGGTGTCGCCAAGAAATTGACACCTGAAGGACCTGTACAGCCAAGACTTTATGGACTCCCTGAAGTCCACAAGGAAGGGTTGCATTACGCCTAATTGTCAGCAGCATTAGGGCACCTACGTACTTGCTGGCCAAATACGTGGCAGCATTACTAAGCCCTTATTTGGGTAAATGCCCTCATCACGTACGTAATTCTGTGGATTTCGTAAAACGTCTCGACAACTTCAAGCTGAAAGACTCAGATATCCTGGTGAGTTTTGACGTTGTTTCATTCTTCACCAGGGTGCCTCTTCGAGAGTCAGTTGAGCTTATTGCACAGAAATCTGACGAGAAGACGTCCGATCTTTTGAGGCACGTTCTGACCTCCACGTATTTTCTCTTTAATGGAGAATATTACGAACAAACAGAAGGAGTCGTAATGAGGAACCCACTCTCGCCTGTGGTCGCGAATTTCTATATGGAGTACTTCGAGGCGGAAGCTTTGGCGTTATCCACATGGAAACCTACTTGTTTTCTCTGTTATATGGATGACACGTTCGTGATCTGGTCCCATGGAAGGGACAAGCTCGTGGCCTTCCTTACACACGTGAACTCCATACATCCGAATATGAAATTCACTATGGAGAACGAAGCGAAGGAAGTTCACCATTCCTGGACGTCATGGACACAAGAAGAGCGGATGACACTAAGGGCCACGGGGTATACAGGATGAAATCGAACACCAACCTGCATTTGCATTTTAATAGCTGCCACCATCCTTCGTAGAGGAATGGGGTGCTAAAAGCACTGGTGCACAGGGCGTGCACCATCTCTGACAAAGAGAGTCTGCCTCATGAGGTCGAACACCTCAAAACTGTGTTCCTGAAAAACGGGTACTCTGAATGGCAGATCAGACGCGCTCTGCGCCCCACCTCTACAGTACAACGTGTGGAGATGGAAGATGTCACGGAGGAAGAGATATCTACTGCCTATGTACTGTATACTGGCGCACTATCGGGGAAAATAGGACGAATATTGAGGGAACACCGAGTTGGAACTGTCTTTTACCCACCCAATAAAACACGAGCATTATTGGGAAGTCTCAAAGATAATCTCGCTTTGCGGAAGGCCGGCATATACCAGATTCCGTGTCAGTGTGGGAAGACTTGTACTGGACAGACAGTGCGCACCATCGAAGATCGTTAGCGAGAACATCAGAGGCACACTCGATTTGGGTACCCCGACAAGTCGGCGGTCGCAGAGCACTATTTCTCTGAAAATCACGAAATGTACTACCTACATACCAGGGTCTTGGCACAGACATCTAAATAGTGGGACAGCGTCGTTAGAGAGGCTATCGACATTTGTACCTGGCACGGACTCATCAACCGAGATTGCGGCTAAAACCTCAGCAAGGCATGGGGACCAGCATTGAGACTAATTAAAAAGACACTCAGCAAAGAAAATGAACGAACGACCAAGACGGACGAAGCAATTACACCGACCCCTCCACAGACGCCGACGCCAGCGTCTCAGCAACTGCCGACGCACGACCCCGGGCGCGAACTGCGCAGACAACGCAACACAGTGGGAGGGGATTTAAGACGGCAGCCCGCCCTCAGGAGCTGAGTTCGTCAGCACACCTGACGATGGTGGCATGTCTGATCGCCGAAATATTGTTCCCGTTAGACACTATGGACTAGCAGTACACCTGATGACTGTTCGATTAGAGTAGAATTGTGTTCAGTGATGAGTCCCGCTGAGAAATGAGCCCTGATGGCCTACGAAGCTGTGTCTGGAGATCATCCAGAAAGCGGTGGGATACCGACTTGACTGTTACCCGCCATATGGCCTTAGAACCAAGAGTTATAATCTGGTGTGCTATGTCTTTCCTTAGCAGAACCCCATTGGTTGTCATCTGCAGCACACCTACAGCACAATGGTTCGTCGACGATATTCTACGCCCGCACATAGTGAGAGTTTCTAGTGCTCGACTTCGTGCTTCCCAAAGTCCACCTTAGCCAGCGAGGTCACTGGGTCTCTCCTCAGTTGAGATAGTTTGGAGCACTATGGGCAAGGCGCTCCAACCAGCTCAGGATGTTGATGATCTAACGCAACAATTGGACAGAATCTGTCACAGTATCCCTCACGAGGATCAATGCCAAGCTGTATAATTGTTTGCATCAGACCCAGACATGCTGAATTTGTGAAGCTCTTTCTGTTCATAAATGCATCCAACGTTTCGAAGTGATCGTTCTTATGTCTGCACATGTACACTCTTTGACATAAAACTTGACCGGCGGCCGGCCGCTTCAGAGGCTAAGTCCGCGCCGATCGCGACATGGGACAAAAAAACTGGCCAACTCGCTAATTCTCTAAGTCCGGTTATCTGCACAATCTGGCAACACTGTAGACTGCGGCACTTCCTGGAGGAAAACTTGTCCCATGATAGAGAAACTCTACGCTGATTACGCCTGTGGTCTAGCGGTAGCGTGCGTCGTTTCTGTTCATAATGTCAGTGGATCGAGAGCAGCTGGCATAAAATATTTTTATAGCCTCTTCTGTCTGAATGCTGAAGACGTGAATGTAATGGTGGCGCAGATTCAATCTATTTCGCTTTTTGACTCACCGATATCAAAATTTTATCCAGTAACGATTTTGCGGCAGATTTCCTGCAGACTGTCCTCCTCTGGACGCCGTATGCGGCAAAGCTCCAGGATCCATTTGCTGGCTACTGGCAGCGGCCGTGGCGACAGCAGCGGCGCTGCACTCCCCCGTTCTTTATCGAAAGCGCCTGCTACCGCTCATCGCTTTTGATGATTTAAAACGCTTTATTATTAAATGTTGCTCCACAGAAAATTTCTACAATTTCCATTCACGCTCAAAAGCAACGGAGACAGACGCCCTGATTAGTAGGCGGGTATTATATAACATTAATCGGCAAGAGCTGAGTATGGCCCGAAATTAATTTTATAGACTGGGACGAAATGAAACCACCTCACTACATTCGATGAATTTATAAATGCTTCATACCTCGTTTCTTTTCCTTCCAAACTCAATTATTTGTGCAACTTTTGGTCAATGTTTGGATGTTTTCGTCAAGCCAGAGTGAGCGTCTGTGGTGTAAAGTGTATTACAGTTCTTGTTTCATTCCTTATGGTAAGTCTATGCGATAAACTGTGTGAATACCTTGCAATGCATGCTCTGTAGCAGTGCAGGAACACTGCACATTTGGAGTTCATGAAGTATTTATTGTTGATCGGAAGTGGTAGTTAAGGTCATCAGATTTAAACCAGAAAAATTTGTCGTTTTGAAGGTTTCAGAGAACGGAAAGGAATTGCTAACGCCGGTGTTAGGAAACGTCTACAGTTAAATGCTACTGCAAAAATTTAGAAGAAGGGAACTATATTAATGAACATGTGCACTTCATAAACAACCTTCTGACATGTTAGATCTATATGACGAACAAAGCTCAAATTTATATCGTTGACAGTCGGTTTGAATCTTTTCAGGGTCTGTTTTACAGTGAAGCACCTTGGAATTTGCAAAGCAGAAATCCATGATATTAACTTAATTTACTAAGTCGAAATCGAACGAAGATTGATGTTTAAAGGCATTCTTCAGATTTCGCATAAGAAATTTTTACTAGCAGTTTGCAACTCCATTAATTAAAATGGAAAATAAAAGCTTGTAGTCAGCGGCTTCTACCGTGATTCGAACTGCTATGTCTTGTAGTACAAGCACTGCAACGCACAAGGGAACCTCTTTTTTTTTTTTTTTCAGTTTTGTACTTTTCTGATATATTTTCACTCAAATTTCACACATCAATACATAAGACTCATTTTCCAGTCTCTTTCTTTCAAAGGTTACATCAGAAAAGTTGCATCCTTCAGTCATAATTTAATAAATATTGTGTGCACTCATACAATACACCACTGATGAACCCCAAATCACCTCAGCACATTCCAATTAAAAAGACTTTTCACGTACAGCAATAATTTCAAAATTATTTTCTAATCATCTGCACAAAATAAAAATTGTGCTAATGTGATCATTTACAAAATTACTTCCTGTAAGTAATTATATTCAGATTGGCCGATTTTAAAAGAAATCATTACTGCTGTCATAAAATAACAACCTTTACAATTAACTGTAACTAATGTGACAAATAATAGTGCTTGTATGCCACAAATTCTAAAACAGAAGGATACTTTCAGTCAGTTGTGACAAGTGCTTGAAACAAAGACCATAACTTCTCAAATGTTACGCTGTACAATCAGACAAAGTGCTTTGATTGCTGTCATATAAGCTGTCTTGCATTCTGCTAAGAAAATACATGTTGATAACTGCACAGCTTTGTATCTTTACCGTACAACCTGTATTCATGTAAATGTATGCCGAGTTTTTTGGAGCAATTATGCAATAAATAAAGTATGAGAATCACACAAATATGAGATGAAACTGGTTAATAAAACTATCACAACACCAATTAAATAATACACCACAATGATCATCAGAAATTAAAAGAATGTGAACAACTATCTTGATAAGCTATTAGCTGAAACTTAACGAGTTCATGACAATCTTTACATAATGCAAACAGTGCAAATTTAGAGGAGCACTTATTAATTTCAGTGTAAAGTAGGCAGCAAATCAAGACAGTGTTACAGTCATGTGAATAACTCCATGATCAGGTAAAGTCTTCTTTTCTCCTACTGGTCGTCATCTTCAATTGAAACATTACCACTGTCATTGATTATTTCCTTGAAAGTATCAACCAAGGTCTTAGTTTCTTCCAACATCGCTTCACACACTTCTTTCTCCTCCTCCAGAATAGATATCTTCTGGTGCAATAACTCGTTCTCCTTTAAAGCATCCTCAAGAGCTACACGCCTCCTCTCTGCCAGTACCTTCCAGTAATTTTCACTGGGTTCCTCTGTGGAGGTTAGGTCTTCTGCAGAGATAAGTTCTTTTTCTGGGTCTGTCTGTACACTCTTGTTGCAGAGCTTCTTCTTTTTTAAATTCTGGTCCTTTTCACTGACATTCTTAATTTTCGAGTTGTCTTTTCCCGAAGAAGGCATCTCTCTTCCAGGGCCAACAAGGTTTTCCTTATCCCTGGCTGCAGGCTGAAGTACGTGTAATGATTTCCTCGCATTTTTCAGATTTTCCTGTTGGTCAGCATTTTTTGTGGACGAAGCACTTGCTGATCCTGTCTTCATTATAGAGATGTTTACAAAGAATTCTCTGAGGAAAGCTCCAAATCGAGGTGCAGATACTCGTATTAACACATCAGCTAACACAATGTAAACAACTTTCTGCACCACATTCAACACAATCCGCCACAAGTTTCCAGCTGAGCTAACGACACACTGGCTGCCAGAGGCGGAATATAGTCACTGCGATGTTGCCTGAGCCTCAAAACGCAACCTTAAACACACGAACAGAGGAGGTGGAGATTACTGTTTTAACGTCCCGTCGACAACGATGTCATTAGAGACGGAGCACAAGCTCGGATTAGGGAAGGATGGGGAAGGAAATCGGCCGTGCCCTTCCTAAGGAACCATCCCGGCATTTGCCTGAAGCGATTTAGGGAAATCATTGAAAACCTAAATCAGGATGGCCGGGCGCGGGATTGCACCGTCGTCCTCCCGAATGCACACACAAACAGGTGTTACTTATGTGAAGAACGCTGTTCTTGGAGTCCAGAAATTAAATATACTTTCTAATTGTGTTATCTTGCAGTGGATTATATCGTACGAGTCTTCGATGTGGAAAACGAATGTCAAGTGAATTTAGCGAGGTAACGCCGACCTACTCCCGGAAGTAAATGCACTATCAGAGTGTTGACAAATACTTGCTACGACGCTGCCATTTCTAGGCTCTCTGACGAGGCAGCTCTTCAGCGAAATGCTTGCCGTGATTCTCCGATACGGTTCTTCAGAGTGGAGACGCGCGCGCACGTTTGGTTTTTATGCGGCGTTCTCCCCTGATGGTTTCTGACGTCGCCTTGTGGGCTATGTATACATATGAGACATTCAATTATCATTAATCTAGAATCATACAAGTTTCAGCTTCCGGTGTGGAAGAAGGCTGTTGACGCCGACATTATATCATTTCAACGTAGGGAAAGCAAAACGGATCATTCAATGTTTCTCATTCAACATAAAGCATGTGAGATAATTTTCCGTAACGTTCATAATCATCTAAAAATACAAACGAAGTAAAAATACACCGGAAGCTTATTCGAATTGAATATAACGCTTTGCACCTCGATGTCGAATTTGTCCACTTGCAATCTTTTGCAGCATACACATAGAATCACCTCGATGTCGAATTTGTCCACTTGCAATCTTTTGCAGCATACACATAGAATGTCATGATTACCACGAGAATGAAGAAATATGTTGGTAAGGATGGAAGCAAGAAGAGACGCAGTCAACAAATATTCTATTCCTCATGGCATTCATTTCATTTGACACGTAAGAAGAGGTAAAGCGGGAATTTACTTTCGTTAACTCGAAAGATATGCCGCACATATTGATAACGAGGAAGTCTGCATCTTCATACGTTTCCACCTTGAAATCTGTGTGCTCTATTATATACTAAGTAGCCCGATCATAGTTTCAGTAATGTTACCCTCTTGTTTCACCCCGTAACGATGAACAGATTCCAAATGCATGTCTCCCTTCCTGGGTTGTTTTTTGTTTTATTGCTTGGAATTCCTGAAGCAGACCACTGTGCCTTCCCCCATCGTGGGTTAGGTCTCAAAACTAAACCGCTTTGTATCCAATGGCATAATTTATTCAGACAGCATCAGCATAAGACTTGAAACAAAGCCTTCCATTTACAGTTGCAGCACTCTAACCAGCACTGACCAAAGTGTAATCCACGGTCATGGTCCTAAATTACCAGCTGTCTGCTACTGTGGCAAAGTCCGTACTACACTGTCGATTCCGCAGCACTATTTTATCTGGTAACACTGTGTAGTTGCACAGTTGTGCTACCAGGTCTGTCCTCACACTGTCAACTTTATGTATCTCACTTCTCCTGTAGCGTAGATCACGAGGAGCCGAAGTAAATGAGTGTATTCTGCATGACGTAACATTCAGTATTCCCTTCTTTCATAGCCACTCTTCATGTGCATCGATACCAAATAGGAATGCGAAAACTCTTGCGAGTAAGAGAATGACAATAACAATCGTAACAAGAACAAGCAAATAATGAATGATGTTTATTCCAACGCAGAACGAGAATGGCTTTAAATATAAAAATCTGTATCTATATCTATATCCATATCTATTGATCTTTGAGTTGGCACAATGCAAATATATTCTTAGCATTTAGTTACTGAATTTAGTTCTGGATGTTTGCAGAGAAAAGGAAAAGTCGGTACTTCTCGCTAGTGTAATATAATGTGAACCAGCAACTACCCTTTCCTTAGAACACGACTCAAGCAGGTCCTCAAGTAGGTAGCAAGGCACTGCTGCATTCTGTTCCCTGACATTGCTCTGATGACGGTTAATGCAGATAGTTCCGATTATGAAATACAAAACGTATTGCAGGTTAGTTCCTAGGATAGTAACATTAAATTTGCGTTCTTGACGGCATATGAACGTGACGACTATCCATATTACTCATCAATATAAAAAGACAATATTTTGGGAATTTAGCAGGATTACTCAAAATGAATTCTGAAATTGGGTGACTGACTGCACAGGTGCTAAACGTCGTCAAGAGTATACGATGTCCTAATCGCATTAGGAATATGAAGATCGTCTTCGACAGCTCGCAACTTTCACATTGCTATCTCCACCCTACTCCAGACAGCCCTCGGTGGAGTTGCACTACGTTGCCGATGTTATGGAAGGCCTTCAAACCGACAACAGACCACACATTGAAAAATACAAGCGAATTCTCTTGCAGCGTAAGCTTATTGTGACTAATCTAAAAATTATTGGAGAGGAACATTGTCCTATTCAAAAAAAGTAAAATGTTACACACTGTTGACGTCAAACGGGCATTATCTATGTCCTGTCTTGTGTCCTACTCATCTATAATATCAAGTGTACTATGAAAATGATTATACATAATGGATGATAGGGTAATGCATTGATACCAGATGGTGGGGGCCGGCCGGTGTGGCCGTGCGGTTCTAGGCGCTTCAGTCTGGAACCGCGTGACCGCTACGGTCGCAGGTTCGAATCCTGCCTCGGACATGGATGTGAGTGATGTCCTTAGGTTAGTTAGGTGTAAGTAGTTCTAAGTTCTAGGCGACTGATAACCTTAGAAGTCAAGTCCCATAGTGCTCAGAGCCATTTGAACCATTGGAACTATTTAACACAAAATGACATTAAAAATTAAAGTTATTCACGAGCAGCTAGTTGAGAATATGTATGAACATTAAATGACACAACGAACTGAAATAATATGACGAAGAGTTCAGCGCTCACTGGGAATAGAGCCCCACACATATCGTTGTTGAGTACACACAAAGAGACGTCAGCTACCGAATTTTTCTCCACCAGCTGCTCAGAATAGCATCTTGAACTTACAGTCATCTCGCAAATAGTTCTGTGTCTCACTGGGAGTTAAAAACGTCAGATATCGTTAGTGTTGACAACGAATGAAAATACATTAAAAATCAAAATTATTATCCACCAGCAGATAGGTGTTCTCCTGATAGAGCTTGATAATACATAATTAAATCTTTAGTGCCGGGCCAGGATTCGATCCCATTCACGCGTAATATGTGAAGGTGTTGAGGAATCTGCAGTTTTGAACAAACAACAAATTGTAGCCGAGCTGTATTGCCACGAAGGGATCAAATTCCGCGTTAAGGGCGGTCTGAGTTGCATTCCCAGTTTAGAACCAATTTTATCGACATACAGAAGCTCAAATAAAAGATGGAATAAGTGTCCTGTGACCATACATAGCGTTTGTGTAGTCACTTGAAATAAATGACTAGTATAAGAAAGGTTACTGGTGATACAGTTTCTACATGTCGCCACTCCAGACTTTATTGTGGTTCAACCTACCGTCTACGTGGTAAAGAAGGAAAATCATCTTTAATGTGAATTTTCAGACCACGCAGCCATTATATCTCCTTCACTTGGTGTAGCCAGGAGAGAATGGAATCTGTCTCTCCCTATCTAAAATCATTGACGGAAGTGGGAATCGAACCCAGACCATAGGTATAACAACCTACCATCCGTCCAACAGACCACGAAATCCTCTCCTCTGCGAGTCATTTTTCTATCGTAACGCAGTTGCGTCACACTGGATGAGAATTCTGACACACAGGCTCCCTGTAGTAATTTGCAACATGTTCAGTAAATTCATTTACTTGGTTGACCGAATCACCATGAACTAGCTGCCTCGGTTACCCAGTGCATACATTCGACTATTTTGTAATCACAGAAATAAATCACGTAACTGCCACCTACACACAACTGCCAACAGTGTAGGATGCAGAAGTTTAAATAGGAAGTGTTCCTTTCCACTAGAGCTATTCTATTGCGCTATCTGTTACTAGAAAACGTCGTTCAGTCCAAAAGAAAAGCTGTAACTGTTTGTCTCTCAGAAGTCAAGACCTGGCCATATGCATAATCTCACAGTGCTGTGGAATCCAAAAGTTCTGGAGGAATAGTTGCCGAGCTCTGGAGCTTATGTAGCTACGTGTCAGCTTGTAGCATAGATAAGATGTCGCGAGTTCGAATACATTCAGTGCTACATTTTTTAAAACGCAATTCTGCTCTCTGCTGAAGGTATCAATCTAATGGAACTTTGAACATAATTCCCTTCACTTCTCAACCCAAAGTAGTCGCATGTGGAAAAAGGGCTAACTACTGTGACATTTTGTTCTATTCAGGTTTAATAGACAGCAGGCAGCGGATGCATCTCGAAGATGTGCTGGGAGAGCGCATCGTGCCATAATATGTCAGAAAAGTATTTTCTACATTAGCCGTCGTGTGGTAGTGATATTTTATTCTTCTTCAAACTTTGTTTGACAGCTTTAACTCAGAACAAGTTTTCTACATGCATGTAATCAATAAACTGCATGTGCATTGTCAGACTGTCATAGGTAACATCAGAGAATTCGCATATATCGTTGATGATTAATTTCTCTCTCATGTTTACTATTGTTTTAACAACACTAAAGGAAACCTTACGAAAATTGTGCACTGTATTATAAGAAATGAAATAAAACTAACCATGATAACCTTACGACGAAAGTATCTGTACACAAGCATGCCTCTATCGACACGAATTAGTAAAATACTACTCACTTAGATTTTGATTGGGTCTGTGTTTAATTGGTATGCTGTGTCATACTCAAGAGGTATGCAAATGTGGCAATTCATAAATATAGTTACGTATTCCTAGAAACCCAAAATTCGCTTGGCAGCAGCGAAAAGAGGCCTTACCTGTCGTGCAGCATTGTACGTTTTTCAACATTGCACTATGAGCTGAAAGCATTTTCTTGCGATTTCCTTATTGATGTTTGATCTGACTGCTTGTAGCTCTTTCACAGAAGGGATAAAAACGTTACACTCAGTGAGACCGGAACTGCGAACCGTAACAGACGCTTTTTCACAGGTCAGCACGTTACCACACAGCTGGCGAGGAGGTATGGGTCTCAGCTTCCTATTACGACGGCAATAGGAACTCGAACTCGTAAACCGCTATTTGAAGGTCGAGATTAGTTGCGGTTTCCAGCCCTGGAAACCGTAAATTTTCAATCTTTTGTTTCCCCTCAAGCGATAATAACTCAGATTATTCAATGGAAATGACAGGTAAAATCAAGTGAGCTTTGAGGCTTAATTCCGTGCACACCAGGAAGTAACCCGTCGATCACAGAGTTGCGAAACATACGTTGCCTTGTTGCCAAATCTCAGTTACAGTACCAGCAGGAAGAAGACGAACCGATGTGATCCTACAGCGGTCTGGGAAGTGACTATAGCTGGTGTCTCCAAGTCGCGGCTGCTACGGCCTGGAATACGTAATGCGTCTGATTCGCTTTCTGTAACTAGGTTTAGGGACTGGAGCGTAGTTACTAATAATACTCAGAACTGACTGCAAACTGAGCATCATAAATCAGTAACTCTCATTGTTGTTTTTATATTTCTTTCGTAAGTGTACTCAAAACTAAGAAAGTCATTCACAGGCGTTTTCGTGCCTCGCCGATAGTCGAGCACAACATACAAATAAAAATAAAAAAGAATGTGTGTGTGTGTGTGTGGGTGTGTGTGTGTGTTTGTGAGAGAGAGAGAGAGAGAGAGAGAGAGAGAGAGAGAGAGATAAATAAAAAGCAATGGGAGAGAGTGTAAAAAATTGTTGTAAAGAAATTGAATCATGGTATTTAAAGAAATCTTTCATTAAAATGACACGTTCCACATCATTACGAAATGTCGTATTCATGATCTATGGAACAAGAGTTAATCTAATGTAATCTAATCTAATCTAATCACATCATATTGATGATTAGCCATGAAGAGTCATGAATTACCGAAATTTTGGCCCATACCAGTAACCAAATCTAAACTTGAAAATAAAAGACAATTTTTGTAATAAACCGTGACTCCTATCAAGACCCTTTCGTCCCTGTTATCTAACCTCGAAAGATGTCTGATATACCTCCATTCTGAAGTAACAAAGTGTGCATGCATTTAAAGATGAAGTGCATGATGTGAAGTTCTGTGACGGAGATACGAACCCAACACGTAACCCGATTGTTAACTAAGAAAAATCAAATGTTACGTATCGGTTTTTCTTACGAGCCGCTAGGTGTCTGAATCTAAAATAAGGATACAAACTTTTGTGCCTAAGCGACAATCGAACTGCACACCTACCGTGCATCCACGAATATAGCTTAAGTATCAGTTGCTTACTCATGAACAGTAAGATGTGTGCATGTTTGACCAGAAATAACGACACCTGTTGCGATTGTCGGAAACACATGAACAGACATTGAAATTGCGCGTTAATTTTCACTAGCAGGTGGGTGTGCACTTGATAAAGCTAGAAATGAAATTATGAATATTTTTGTACTGGATCAGGTTTCAGACCCACATACTTACCTTTGGAGGAGACCTAGAGAAGATTGCAGTCTTGGGAAAAGGAACGAAATGACTGAACTATACTGTTCCGAGAGATTCAGATCCTCGAAAGAGGAGATACGAATTCGAATCACAGTCCAGCACCAAATTTTTAAACGTCTCTAGTTCAATCAAGTACAAGTAAAATAAGAGCCCTGTCCCTTTAAATGGCTATCGGTTCATCAAATAAAATAAAATTTTCTAATGTGAGTAAGCTTACTGGCGACTGTATTTCTGTTTACCATGACTTCCGCTGTGTCATTTCCCAACGTAAATCGGCTCTGCCCAGTTGGTAATGAAGGAACATGATGTTTAATGCGGATTCTGGATTATAACGTCTTTCTCTTGAGGTTACCACAGGTAAAATAAATCTGTTTGTGCCTCTTAAAAGTAAATGCCTGAACCCATGCATTGCACCTGTGATAGCTCGTTCCACCATACCATTTAAACTGGTGTCACTCTGAGCTAGAATTTATGGTCAGCGACTAAGTGTAAGGTCAACGTTTCGGATGCGAGTTTTGCGACTGTGAAATACTTTCCTACATTATAGAAGCGAATATTAAATTTGAACTAATATTGCGAAAATTTTGTACTTGGACAGCTTAGAATGAAAATACTTCTGTTTATTTCAAAGGGAACAATAGATTTTCTAAAACACTGTCTGTCATACCTGTCATACACAACTTGAAACAGGTCATGTCGACCAAATCATGTGGAAGAACTAACAGCAACGTATACCGGAAGGCAGTAAGATCTCTTGCCTTTTGGTTTGTCAGTACTCGATAGCCATTTTTAGGCGAAAGTAAATGAAGAAAGGCAGTGCGTTTTTGGTACCAAGTAACGTCTTCGTCAATTACTTTAGTTTTAAAGTAATCTACGAGTAATTGCTGGTGTTTGATATTAACATGAAAAGGATTCCGTAGGCAGGGAAAGAACCTGTTCTTGGGACACAACATCTATAGTGACCCAAAGGCATTAAATGATGTTTAAGCACTTGTGTTACAGCAGCGGTATGAATAAAATGATTTTAATAATAACAGTAATAATCGAATTATCCGGCAAATTCACACGTCACAGTGGATTTTCTCGAACTAAGAAATTTGCTGAATTTGTGAAAAATCAAAATGGCTTCACATCCAGCCTATGATACCTAGAAGAGTCTTTACATCCTGCTGACGTGAGAATAGCATAATCTCTGCGTCAGAAGCTTGCTTCTACTTGACCATTTAATAGACTCACATTTTTTCTACCGTGACTAATTTTGTAAGCTAAGCACGTCATCCGTTACAGCACACTCTTGGGGCTGGGTAATGTGGCCACAATGGTACGGTGGAACGAGCTATCACAGGTGCAATGCGTGGGTTCAGGCATTTACTTTTAAGAGGCACAAACAGATTTATTTTACCTGTGGTAACCTCAAGAGAAAGACGTTATAATCCAGAATCCGCATTAAACATCATGTTCCTTCATTACCAACTGGGCAGAGCCGATTTACGTTGGGAAATGACACAGCGGAAGTCATGGTAAACAGAAATACAGTCGCCAGTAAGCTTACTTACATTAGAAAATTTTATTTTATTTGATGAACCGATAGCCATTTAAAGGGACAGGGCTCTTATTTTACTCGTACTTGATTGAACTAGAGACGTTTAAAAATTTGGTGCTGGACTGTGATTCGAATTCGTATCTCCTCTTTCGAGGATCTGAATCTCTCGGAACAGTATAGTTCAGTCATTTCGTTCCTTTTCCAAAGACTGCAATCTTCTCTAGGTCTCCTCCAAAGGTAAGTATGTGGGTCTGAAACCTGATCCAGTACAAAAATATTCATAATTTCATTTCTAGCTTTATCAAGTGCACACCCACCTGCTAGTGAAAATTAACGCGCAATTTCAATGTCTGTTCATGTGTTTCCGACAATCGCAACAGGTGTCGTTATTTCTGGTCAAACACGCACACATCTTACTGTTCATGAGTAAGCAACTGATACGTAAGCTATATTCGTGGATGCACGGTAGGTGTGCAGTTCGATTGTCGCTTAGGCACAAAAGTTTGTATCCTTATTTTAGATTCAGACACCTAGCGGCTCGTAAGAAAAACCGATACGTAACATTTGATTTTTCTTAGTTAACAATCGGGTTACGTGTTGGGTTCGTATCTCCGTCACAGAACTTCACATCATGCACTTCATCTTTAAATGCATGCACACTTTGTTACTTCAGAATGGAGGTATATCAGACATCTTTCGAGGTTAGATAACAGGGACGAAAGGGTCGTGATAGGAGTCACGGTTTATTACAAAAATTGTCTTTTATTTTCAAGTTTAGATTTGGTTACTGGTATGGGCCAAAATTTCGGTAATTCATGACTCTTCATGGCTAATCATCAATATGATGTGATTAGATTAGATTAGATTACATTAGATTAACTCTTGTTCCATAGATCATGAATACGACATTTCGTAATGATGTGGAACGTGTCATTTTAATGAAAGATTTCTTTAAATACCATGATTCAATTTCTTTACAACAATTTTTTACACTCTCTCTCATTGCTTTTTATTTATCTCTCTCTCTCTCTCTCTCTCTCTCTCTCACAAACACACACACACACCCACACACACACACACACATTCTTTTTTATTTTTATTTGTATGTTGTGCTCGACTATCGGCGAGGCACGAAAACGCCTGTGAATGACTTTCTTAGTTTTGAGTACACTTACGAAAGAAATATAAAAACAACAATGAGAGTTACTGATTTATGATGCTCAGTTTGCAGTCAGTTCTGAGTATTATTAGTAACTACGCTCCAGTCCCTAAACCTAGTTACAGAAAGCGAATCAGACGCATTACGTATTCCAGGCCGTAGCAGCCGCGACTTGGAGACACCAGCTATGGTCACTTCCCAGACCGCTGTAGGATCACATCGGTTCGTCTTCTTCCTGCTGGTACTGTAACTGAGATTTGGCAACAAGGCAACGTATGTTTGGCAACTCTGTGATCGACGAGTTACTTCCTGGTGTGCACGGAATTAAGCCTCAAAGTTCACTTGATTTTACCTGTCATTTCCATTGAATAATCTGAGTTATTATCGCTTGAAGGGAAACAAAAGATTGAAAATTTACGGTTTCCAGCCCAGGAAAGTCGTTGCAGGTGGAAACCGCAACTAATCTCGACCTTCAAATAGCGGTTTACGAGTTCGAGTTCCTATTGCCCTCGTAATTGGAAGCTCAGACCCATACCTCCTCGCCAGCTCTGTGGTAACGTGCTGACCTGTGAAAAAGCGTCTGTTACGGTTTGCAGTTCCAGTCTCACTGAGTGTAACGTTTTTATCCCTTCTGTGAAAGAGCTACAAGCAGTCAGATCAAACATCAATAAGGAAATCGCAAGAAAATGCTTTCAGCTCATAGTGCAATGTTGAAAAACTTACAATGCTCTTTCCGCTGCTGCCAAGCGAATTTTGGGTTTCTAGGAATACGTAACTATATTTATGAATTGCCACATTTGCATACCTCTTGAGTATGACACAGCATACCAATTAAACACAGACCCAATCAAAATCTAAGTGAGTAGTATTTTAATAATTCGTGTCGATAGAGGCATGCTTGTGTACAGATACTTTCGTCGTAAGGTTATCATGGTTAGTTTTATTTCATTTCTTATAATACAGTGCACAATTTTCGTAAGGTTTCCTTTAGTGTTGTTAAAACAATAGTAAACATGAGAGAGAAATTAATCATCAACGATATATGCGAATTCTCTGATGTTACCTATGACAGTCTGACAATGCACATGCAGTTTATTGATTACATGCATGTAGAAAACTTGTTCTGAGTTAAAGCTGTCAAACAAAGTTTGAAGAAGAATAAAATATCACTACCACACGACGGCTAATGTAGAAAATACTTTTCTGACATATTACGGCACGATGCGCTCTCCCAGCACATCTTCGAGATGCATCCGCTGCCTGCTGTCTATTAAACCTGAATAGAACAAAATGTCACAGTAGTTAGCCCTTTTTCCACATGCGACTACTTTGGGTTGAGAAGTGAAGGGAATTATGTTCAAAGTTCCATTAGATTGATACCTTCAGCAGAGAGCAGAATTGCGTTTTAAAAAATGTAGCACTGAATGTATTCGAACTCGCGACATCTTATCTATGCTACAAGCTGACACGTAGCTACATAAGCTCCAGAGCTCGGCAACTATTCCTCCAGAACTTTTGGATTCCACAGCACTGTGAGATTATGCATATGGCCAGGTCTTGACTTCTGAGAGACAAACAGTTACAGCTTTTCTTTTGGACTGAACGACGTTTTCTAGTAACAGATAGCGCAATAGAATAGCTCTAGTGGAAAGGAACACTTCCTATTTAAACTTCTGCATCCTACACTGTTGGCAGTTGTGTGTAGGTGGCAGTTACGTGATTTATTTCTGTGATTACAAAATAGTCGAATGTATGCACTGGGTAACCGAGGCAGCTAGTTCATGGTGATTCGGTCAACCAAGTAAATGAATTTACTGAACATGTTGCAAATTACTACAGGGAGCCTGTGTGTCAGAATTCTCATCCAGTGTGACGCAACTGCGTTACGATAGAAAAATGACTCGCAGAGGAGAGGATTTCGTGGTCTGTTGGACGGATGGTAGGTTGTTATACCTATGGTCTGGGTTCGATTCCCACTTCCGTCAATGATTTTAGATAGGGAGAGACAGATTCCATTCTCTCCTGGCTACACCAAGTGAAGGAGATATAATGGCTGCGTGGTCTGAAAATTCACATTAAAGATGATTTTCCTTCTTTACCACGTAGACGGTAGGTTGAACCACAATAAAGTCTGGAGTGGCGACATGTAGAAACTGTATCACCAGTAACCTTTCTTATACTAGTCATTTATTTCAAGTGACTACACAAACGCTATGTATGGTCACAGGACACTTATTCCATCTTTTATTTGAGCTTCTGTATGTCGATAAAATTGGTTCTAAACTGGGAATGCAACTCAGACCGCCCTTAACGCGGAATTTGATCCCTTCGTGGCAATACAGCTCGGCTACAATTTGTTGTTTGTTCAAAACTGCAGATTCCTCAACACCTTCACATATTACGCGTGAATGGGATCGAATCCTGGCCCGGCACTAAAGATTTAATTATGTATTATCAAGCTCTATCAGGAGAACACCTATCTGCTGGTGGATAATAATTTTGATTTTTAATGTATTTTCATTCATTGTCAACACTAACGATATCTGACGTTTTTAACTCCCAGTGAGACACAGAACTATTTGCGAGATGACTGTAAGTTCAAGATGCTATTCTGAGCAGCTGGTGGAGAAAAATTCGGTAGCTGACGTCTCTTTGTGTGTACTCAACAACGATATGTGTGGGGCTCTATTCCCAGTGAGCGCTGAACTCTTCGTCATATTATTTCAGTTCGTTGTGTCATTTAATGTTCATACATATTCTCAACTAGCTGCTCGTGAATAACTTTAATTTTTAATGTCATTTTGTGTTAAATAGTTCAAATGGTTCAAATGGCTCTGAGCACTATGGGACTTGACTTCTAAGGTCATCAGTCCCCTAGAACTTAGAACTACTTAAACCTAACTAACCTAAGGACATCACTCACATCCATGCCCGAGGCAGGATTCGAACCTGCGACCGTAGCGGTCACGTGGTTCCAGATCGAAGCGCCTAGAACCGCACGGCCACACCAGCCGGCCCCCACCATCTGGTATCAATGCATTACCCTATCATCCATTATGTATAATCATTTTCATAGTACACTTGATATTATAGATGAGTAGGACACAAGACAGGACATAGATAATGTCCGTTTGACGTCAACAGTGTGTAACATTTTACTTTTTTTGAATAGGACAATGTTCCTCTCCAATAATTTTTAGATTAGTCACAATAAGCTTACGCTGCAAGAGAATTCGCTTGTATTTTTCAATATGTGGTCTGTTGTCGGTGTGAAGGCCTTCCATAACATCGGCAACGTAGTGCAACTCCACCGAGGGCTGTCTGGAGTAGGGTGGAGATAGCAATGTGAAAGTTGCGAGCTGTCGAAGACGATCTTCATATTCCTAATGCGATTAGGACATCGTATACTCTTGACGACGTTTAGCACCTGTGCAGTCAGTCACCCAATTTCAGAATTCATTTTGAGTAATCCTGCTAAATTCCCAAAATACTGTCTTTTTATATTGATGAGTAATATGGATAGTCGTCACGTTCATATGCCGTCAAGAACGCAAATTTAATGTTACTATCCTAGGAACTAACCTGCAATACGTTTTGTATTTCATAATCGGAACTATCTGCATTAACCGTCATCAGAGCAATGTCAGGGAACAGAATGCAGCAGTGCCTTGCTACCTACTTGAGGACCTGCTTGAGTCGTGTTCTAAGGAAAGGGTAGTTGCTGGTTCACATTATATTACACTAGCGAGAAGTACCGACTTTTCCTTTTCTCTGCAAACATCCAGAACTAAATTCAGTAACTAAATGCTAAGAATATATTTGCATTGTGCCAACTCAAAGATCAATAGATAGGGATATAGATATAGATACAGATTTTTATATTTAAAGCCATTCTCGTTCTGCGTTGGAATAAACATCATTCAATATTTACTTGTTCTTGTTACGATTGTTATTGTCATTCTCTCACTCGCAAGAGTTTTCGCATTCCTATTTGGTATCGATGCACATGAAGAGTGGCTATGAAAGAAGGGAATACTGAATGTTACGTCATGCAGAATACACTCATTTACTTCGGCTCCTCGTGATCTACGCTACAGGAGAAGTGGGATACATAAAGTTGACAGTGTGAGGATAGACCTGGTAGCACAACTGTGCAACTACACAGTGTTACCAGATAAAATAGTGCTGCGGAATCGACAGTGTAGTACGGACTTTGCCACAGTAGCAGACAGCTGGTAATTTAGGACCATGACCGTGGATTACATTGTGGTCAGTGCTGGTTAGAGTGCTGCAACTGTAAATGGAAGGCTTTGTTTGATAGTCTTATGCTGATGCTGTCTGAATAAATTATGCCATGGGATACAAAGCGGTTTAGTTTTGAGACCTAACCCACGATGGGGGAAGGCACAGTGGTCTGCTTCAGGAATTCCAAGCAATAAAACACAAAAAACAACCCAGGAATGGAGACGTGGATTTGGAATCTGTTCATCGTTACGGGGTCAAACAAGAGGGTAACATTACTGAAACTATGATCGGGCTACTTAGTATATAATAGAGCACACAGATTTCAAGGTGGAAACGTATGAAGATGCAGACTTCCTCGTTATCAATATGTGCGGCATATCTTTCGAGTTAACGAAAGTAAATTCCCGCTTTACCTCTTCTTACGTGTCAAATGAAATGAATGCCATGAGGAATAGAATATTTGTTGACTGCGTCTCTTCTTGCTTCCATCCTTACCAACATATTTCTTCATTCTCGTGGTAATCATGACATTCTATGTGTATGCTGCAAAAGATTGCAAGTGGACAAATTCGACATCGAGGTGATTCTATGTGTATGCTGCAAAAGATTGCAAGTGGACAAATTCGACATCGAGGTGCAAAGCGTTATATTCAATTCGAATAAGCTTCCGGTGTATTTTTACTTCGTTTGTATTTTTAGATGATTATGAACGTTACGGAAAATTATCTCACATGCTTTATGTTGAATGAGAAACATTGAATGATCCGTTTTGCTTTCCCTACGTTGAAATGATATAATGTCGGCGTCAACAGCCTTCTTCCACACCGGAAACTGAAACTTGTATGATTCTGGATTAATGATAATTGAATGTCTCATATGTATACATAGCCCACAAGGCGACGTCAGAAACCATCAGGGGAGAACGCCGCATAAAAACCAAACGTGCGCGCGCGTCTCCACTCTGAAGAACCGTATCGGAGAATCACGGCAAGCATTTCGCTGAAGAGCTGCCTCGTCAGAGAGCCTAGAAATGGCAGCGTCGTAGCAAGTATTTGTCAACACTCTGATAGTGCATTTACTTCCGGGAGTAGGTCGGCGTTACCTCGCTAAATTCACTTGACATTCGTTTTCCACATCGAAGACTCGTACGATATAATCCACTGCAAGATAACACAATTAGAAAGTATATTTAATTTCTGGACTCCAAGAACAGCGTTCTTCACATAAGTAACACCTGTTTGTGTGTGCATTCGGGAGGACGACGGTGCAATCCCGCGCCCGGCCATCCTGATTTAGGTTTTCAATGATTTCCCTAAATCGCTTCAGGCAAATGCCGGGATGGTTCCTTAGGAAGGGCACGGCCGATTTCCTTCCCCATCCTTCCCTAATCCGAGCTTGTGCTCCGTCTCTAATGACATCGTTGTCGACGGGACGTTAAAACAGTAATCTCCACCTCCTCTGTTCGTGTGTTTAAGGTTGGGTTTTGAGGCTCAGGCAACATCGCAGTGACTATATTCCGCCTCTGGCAGCCAGTGTGTCGTTAGCTCAGAGGTTCCCTTGTGCGTTGCAGTGCTTGTACTACAAGACATAGCAGTTCAAATGACGGTAAAAGCCGGTGACTATAAGCTTTTATTTTCCATTTTAATTAATGGAGTTGCAAACTGCTAGTAAAAATTTCTTATGCGAAATCTGAAGAATGCCTTTAAACATCAATCTTCGTTCGATTTCGACTTAGTAAATTAAGTTAATATCATGGATTTCTGCTTTGCAAATTCCAAGGTGCTTCACTGTAAAACAGACCCTGAAAAGATTCAAACCGACTGTCAACGATATAAATTTGAGCTTTGTTCGTCATATAGATCTAACATGTCAGAAGGTTGTTTATGAAGTGCACATGTTCATTAATATAGTTCCCTTCTTCTAAATTTTTGCAGTAGCATTTAACTGTAGACGTTTCCTAACACCGGCGTTAGCAATTCCTTTCCGTTCTCTGAAACCTTCAAAACGACAAATTTTTCTGGTTTAAATCTGATGACCTTAACTACCACTTCCGATCAACAATAAATACTTCATGAACTCCAAATGTGCAGTGTTCCTGCACTGCTACAGAGCATGCATTGCAAGGTATTCACACAGTTTATCGCATAGACTTACCATAAGGAATGAAACAAGAACTGTAATACACTTTACACCACAGACGCTCACTCTGGCTTGACGAAAACATCCAAACATTGACCAAATAATTGAGTTTGGAAGGAAAAGAAACGAGGTATGAAGCATTTATAAATTCATCGAATGTAGTGAGGTGGTTTCATTTCGTCCCAGTCTATAAAATTAATTTCGGGCCATACTCAGCTCTTGCCGATTAATGTAATATAATACCCGCCTACTAATCAGGGCGTCTCCGTTGCTTTTGAGCGTGAATGGAAATTGTAGAAATTTTCTGTGGAGCAACATTTAATAATAAAGCGTTTTAAATCATCAAAAGCGATGAGCGGTAGCAGGCGCTTTCGATAAAGAACGAGGGAGTGCAGCGCCGCTGCTGTCGCCACGGCCGCTGCCAGTAGCCAGCAAATGGATCCCGGAGCTTTGCCGCATACGGCGTCCAGAGGAGGACAGTCTGCAGGAAATCTGCCGCAAAATCGTTACTGGA
Organism: Schistocerca piceifrons; assembly: GCF_021461385.2. Classification (NCBI taxonomy): domain Eukaryota; kingdom Metazoa; phylum Arthropoda; class Insecta; order Orthoptera; family Acrididae; genus Schistocerca; species Schistocerca piceifrons. The sequence continues at coordinate 532,724,352 of NC_060141.1, read as the reverse complement.
TAAAATTTTGATATCGGTGAGTCAAAAAGCGAAATAGATTGAATCTGCGCCACCATTACATTCACGTCTTCAGCATTCAGACAGAAGAGGCTATAAAAATATTTTATGCCAGCTGCTCTCGATCCACTGACATTATGAACAGAAACGACGCACGCTACCGCTAGACCACAGGCGTAATCAGCGTAGAGTTTCTCTATCATGGGACAAGTTTTCCTCCAGGAAGTGCCGCAGTCTACAGTGTTGCCAGATTGTGCAGATAACCGGACTTAGAGAATTAGCGAGTTGGCCAGTTTTTTTGTCCCATGTCGCGATCGGCGCGGACTTAGCCTCTGAAGCGGCCGGCCGCCGGTCAAGTTTTATGTCAAAGAGTGTACATCACATCTAATGATTTCCGTCCCATTGATTTCTTCGTAGTACGTCGTTTCTCTTTTTTTATATAGTCCTGTTTTTATCGTTAGTATTTCGTTTCTCTCTCCAGCGGTGTTTGACATTTCACTGAAGCAGCGCTAACTCCATCGGTTTTTTGATCGCGTCACTGATGCGTTTGATAACTTGCATTTACCTGTGAGAGAATATAGATTTCAGTACTACTACTTTTTCTAAATTCATTTTCTACTTTTAGCAATATTTCACTAGCAGTAAGGTATAGTTTAAAACATAGCGCTCGGTAAGCTTCATACTATAACTTTTTAAACAAAATATTTGTAAATCAAGGATACATTCCTGCCAAATGGGGTCGTTTCATAATGACTCTAACAAATTATGGGGAGTTAAATGGTTTATTAAGAAGTTAAAAGATTCCACAGTACCATGTGTGATAAAATCAATTTTAAGTGTGTACATTCTTCAAACTGTATTGAGAAATGTTAATGGAACTAAAAGCAATGAGAAATGGAAACCAGAAGTTTGTCTATCACTAGGAAGACAGTGACGAAAAAAATCTCAAAACGGTAGTCCATAGTCTTTTGTACCTTCAAGAATCTTAAAAGAGAGAACAAAGTGCTTTATTCCTCTTTCCCAGAGTGGGAGGTCGTGTCATTCGGGGATGGGATGCTCGAATAAGCGTGAGGGAAGCTGAATGCAGTTGCTCCCTGCGTGCAGAACGACTACATTGACATCTGCCTTTCATGGAACTAAGAGCACAGAACAGTTCTATTGAGCATAAACGCCAGATGCGGACCTCCGATGCAGATGTAATTTCTGAAAGGGAAACCATTTGTGGATTTTTTTCTCGTAAATTTAATCTAGATGGTATTATTTCTAACTAGTTCGTATGGTTGTGTGTAAATGATAATTATTTACACATTCAAACATGTAGTTTACTTCATGACAACCTAATGTATGTTGAACGCCCTTCAAGGTATTGCAAATTTAATGGTTCGCAACGTAGAGATGCTACAGAGGATGAGTAACGCGTTTGACTGTTGTCTTTTCCACGTGCATTCAATTGCATTCGAATTAAACGCATCAGAAAAATCACAGCACAAACACATCATAATACCTGAACGTAGATCAGTGCGGTACAGATCCTGACTGTGACCTCGCCGCAAATCGCCGACTCATTTCGTTTTAATTTCAGATGCAATTTTGTGATTCGTAACACTATCTGATCAAAGGTATCCAGACACCCAAATGCAATGCGAAAATGACAGCTAGATGTCGTGAGATGCGCACCCACCAGTATACAAGGAAACAGGGAGTATTGAGTACTCAGTAAAACAGTTGTAACAGCAGAATCGATCGGTCAGGAAAGAACAGCGACTTCAAACGTTGACTAACCAGTGCATATCCCCTTTCAACGTTTCTAAAGCTGCCCAATTCGCCGTTCATGATGTGACAGTGAAGTGGAAACGTGAAGGAACAACACAGCTAAACCAAGAGGGGGACGACCACATGCAGTTTACTGACGGAGCGGGACCGTTGAGCACTGGGATGGATGTCTGTAAAAATGGCATTAAATCAGGAGAGGAAATCACTCGTGATTTCCAAAGCGTTACCACCAGTGAAGATCGGGCGAAGAATGATCAAGCGGAAAAGATCAAGCAACTCCTCATAAGCCACACATTTCTGTAGTCATTTCGAGGTGGTATAATAACTGACGCCACTGGACAGTGTGTGGCTGAAAACGAAATATTATGAGTGACGAATGAAACTACGCCCCGTGGCAATCCATGGAAGGATTTGGGTTTGGCACATTCATGGAGAATGTTACCGGCCCTCATCCATATTGTCAAAAGTGTCGTACAGAAGAACGCCAACGGCCTTGCCGCAGTGGTAACACCGGTTTCCGTCAAATCACCTAAGTTAAGCGCTGTCGGGCTGGCCTAGCACTTGGATGGGTGACCATCCGGTCTGCCGAGCGCTGTTGGCAAGTGGGGTGCACTCAGCCCTTGTGAGGTAAACTGATGAGAAGTAGTGGCTCCGGTCTCGAAAACTGACATATGGCCGGGAGAGCGGTGTGGTGACCACATGCCCTTCCATATCCGCATTCAGTGACGCCTGTGAGCTGAGGATGACACGACGGTCTGTCGGTCCCGTTGGACCTTGAAGGCCTGTTCGGGAGGAGTTTGGTTTTAGTTGTAGGGAAGAGGTGGCGTTACGATATGAGGGAGTTTTTTATTGTGAGGGTGGTGGTCCCTTTACTACCCTTAAGGAAACGCTAAACACCGAAGAATATTAAGATATTTTAAAGTATCGTAGACTGCGTACAGTACAGGAAAAGCACCGAGACGATGATTACACCAGTCTGACAATGCATCTTGTCAGAAAGCAGCACCTGCGAAGCAAAGGTTTGTGGGCACCAACATTCCTGAAAGGGACTGGAATGCACAGAGTCCAGACGTGAACCGAATGAAGTTTCTTCACTTAAAACTTTCGGGCTGATAGGCTGTGGTCGAAGTATAAAACTCTCCCCTGACGTTTCTTCTCCGACTGCGGGAGACATCCTCCGAGTACGTCTCCAGCAGTCGGAGAAAAAACGTCAGGGGAGAGTTTTATACTTCGACCACAGCCTATCAGCCCGAAAGTTTTAAGTGAAGACAATACCGGCCGTAAAAGCTTACATTTTAAGATCGAATAGACTTTCTTTTAGTTGAGTTCGAATGTCGTATTTGCTCCAGACCCGTGTCCAACATCACTGCCTTTCCTGGTTTCAGCTCTTGAGGAAGAATGGACTGCGATTCTTCTCCAGACATTCGGCCACCTTATTGAAAGTGTCCTTGGCAGAGTTCAGTCCATCATAAAGACAGACGGTGGACACATCCCATATTAGTGGCCGAGCGGTTCTAGGCGCTACAGTCTGGAACCGCGCGACCGCTACAGTCGCAGGTTCGAATCCTGCCTCGGGCATGGATGTGTGTGATGTCCTTAGGTTACTTATGTTTCAGTAGTTCTAAGTTCTCGGGGACTGATAACCTCAGAAGTTAAGTCCCATGGTGCTCAGAGCCATTTTGAACATCCCATATTAATGTCAAATGATAGGTGTGTGAATACTTTTGATCACATAGTGTGAGTTCATCGAACGTAAACACTAATCAGACGTCTAGTAACGCCAGAAATTTGATTTTAAGGTGGCTAGATCACAAACACCTATGATGAAACTGATAAATACACATTGCATACCGTACCGACTATAACTGTTTACTTATTTGACCTCAATAATTTTACCGTAAGTGTGTACGTTACATGGAAACAGAAGATGCTTTGAGGAGAAAGTCTTTTTATAGAAATACTGTAACCTCCCCACAATAAATATCATTTAAATGATGAAACCAAAAACCAGTAACCTCGCCACAGAAATATTTAAATGAGAAACCAAGAACCATGAACCAGGAACCAAGCGTAACCCCGCACAAGAATAATAATCATTAAATTAATTTTAATTATATTGTAACCTCTGAACAAAATTTGTTTTAATGTAACCTCTGAACAAAATTTGCTCCCATTTATAATCTGTGTACAGAAATGCATTCACATTTAATGTAACCACAAAATTCAATTCGTAAATCCGGAAATAATAAAAAAAAAATTCAGTAACCTCGTAAATTTTATGACGACAGCAGCGCTGCGCCTCGGCCCTGTATTCTGAATAAAAAAAAGCAAAAATTCTTACCTCAATAAAAACTGCGAATATATCTGCTCTTATGTAGAAATTTTTTGGGCACAGCTTCGTGCAATGCTGGCGTATATTTTTTTCTGATTCTTGGCAGGAATGATCATGCATTGGAAATTTTCTTTAAATTGAAATGAATGCTTTTCTTTAAAAAAAAATTACTTGATATTATAAAAATTATTATTGGGGCATTTTAAAAAAAGTTAATGACAGTTAATATACATTACAAGATATGCGCAAGGCTGCTTCTTTACCTTCTACAATAATACTCATCCTCCAGAGTCCCGACCAGAGCAGACTGCCGACACGCGCAGGCACGCACCGACTACTGCATACTACAGCTTACTAGCACGGACTGAAGACTACTGCCGACTGACTACTACTGCCGACTGACGCCGACTCACGACAAGCAACAACTAACGACATACTGCTTCTGGTCAGAGACTCTGCCATGTCTCGCCCATAGCCGGCAACACATACGTCTTACAATACATTGCACGTTTACTTCAAAACGAGCACCTACTTTTCGACCTTATCACCCGCGACACTAAACGTTTATTCAGTCTGATTAAAATTTTGTTAATACTATAAGGTTTCATCAGTCCCCCTGTTAATTAAAGTGCACCAACACCCTGTGCTGAGCCGTCATAATATAGCGCTATTCTTCTTGCAATTTTCTCGCCAACTTAGATTGCAACTCAGGGTCTGATAATTGAGGAAAATGTCTACACTGAACAGTACGCCGAGATGAAGTTGAGTTGTGCAATAATTCTTATATGTGCTGCCGTTGACTTCAGATGTACACATGCAAGTATTATGAGGCGGTGCGACCTTGGATACAGGTCAAGGCTGTAATTACTACATATATAACCGAATGTGTCTACGCATGTATTTGCCACCCCTCTCATACGAGGGCGTACGAAGTATCATAGCCGATGACGCACAAATAGCCTGACTACATTCATCCACTGCTTGAGAGTGAGAAAATTTAGTCGCTTGCAAGAAATTATTTTACTTGTAATATCCAATGTTTAGGAGACTTTTTCACACTAACACCTCCCCCCCCAACTCCCCCCCAAACCCCCACAAAATGAAGAAAGGAACAAAGCTTTTCGCTTACTAGAATTTCGCTGTTCGTGCAGTAAAACTGCTGCATCAGATAAGGCGTTTTAATTTATTACTTCTTTACTAATAACTCTATTTCCACCCCATTTCACAGACAGTATTCACTTATACCACTGGATGTACCTGCTAAATTATGTTACTGTATGGCATATGTTTCAGAAGCGATAACGTCGTAAGTCGTGAGCTGTGTTAAAGCGGAACTGCATCACAAAATGCGCGCGAGAGAGACGTGTGAAAATGTATACAAGTACAAGCATGATTGTTATACGTTTAATGTATCTGCCATGTACTGTATGTGACAAATGCATAAGCGGCCAAAACTGTGTGTGAAAAGCGCATAGTAAATTCGTGAATCGATTTCAGCCAAACTTGGTACACATATTACTTATGGAAGAGGAGGAAATGAGTAGAGAGAGGGGGGAAGATTAGGTGAAGGAGAAGGAAAACAGGAGGAGATGGGCGGAGAAAGGGGAGGAGCCGATGGCAAGAGAGATGGGAAGGAGCAGATGGATCGAGAGGGAGGATAAACCACAACACACACACACACATACAGAGATGGTGAGTTGATTGGGAGGGGGGGGGGGTAGGAGGTGGTCAGAGGCGCAGCGGAGGAGGAGACAGAAAGTGTGACGAGGAGGTGGAGGAGTATTGAGGACATTCACGAGGGGGGTGTGAGATGGAATATAGAACTCCAGGTGAATGTAATGTTGAATGCAGTAAGATTTATTATACTGAAGTAAGGATATTTGGTGTATCCGCATACTTGGAGATGTGTAACGTTACTACTGGCTTTAATATCTGGAATTTTAGCTGCCACTAGAACATTGACATTATGAACTATGATTGTTAAACATTAAAAACAATAAAATTTATGGCGTATCACAGTAACTATACCCAACTGTGATTCATTGTGTGAATTCAATACTAACAATGCATTTTAGCAGTTCGTCACAGATCTCAGGTAAAGGCAGGAATCTAAAAATTTTTAATACCTAAATCTCGTAATAACACACTGAAAAATATTGAAATAACAATAGACCGGTCTTGGATTTAGGGGATGCGGTTTTAGATATCTGAACGATGTGTTACCATCTCTTTCGATACCATCTATCCAACAACATTATAAGGAAAAGAAATAAATGAGGTGATGGGCTTACACTTTTCTATCAAGCGTTGTGTCACCTGCATACATACCTTATTGTCTTCCAGGAAAATTTTCTTATTCAGTAACTGTTTCAGCTTCAGAGCTTAGGAACATATTTTAGTTCCTATTTACGACCATCTGTTTTCTGGTGATCGTAAGAGTTTTTGCATGGCCTCATTGCTCTCCGTTTATACTCCGTAACCCAACGCTATTTTTGAGACGTTCTGCTACCGCTGACTGTCCTCGATCCAAAACCTAACCCTTTACTGTTTACGTCATTTCTCCAAGATAGTTCTGAACACAAATTCAGATATTTTCTCGACGACTGGTGCGTCTGCGTTAATATCATTGCTTTACTGCTGATTGCATACAACTATGTGATCAAAAGTATCCAGACACCTTGCTGAAAATGACTAACAAATTCGTGGCGACCTCCATCGGTAATGCTGGAATTCAATATGGTGTTGGCTCACCCTTAGCCTTGATGAAAGCTTCCACTCTTGCCGGCATACGTTCAGTCAGGTGTTGGAAGGTTTCTTGGGGAATGGCAGCCCATTCTTCACGGAGTGCTGCACTGAGGTATCGATTTCGGTCGGTGAAGCTTGGCACGATGTCGGCTTTTCAAAACATCCCAAAGGTGTTCTATAGGATTCAGGTCAAGGTTCTGTGCAGGCCAGTCCATTACAAGAATATTATTGTTGTGTAACCACTCCGTCACTGGCCGCGCATTATAAACAGGTGCTCGATCAAGTTGAAAGATGCTACCGACATCCCCGAATTGCCCTTCAACAGTGGGAAGCAAAAAGGTGCTTAAAACGTCAATGTAGGCCTGTGCTGTGGTACCGCCACGCAAAACAACAAGGGGTGCAAGCCCTCTCCATGGAAAACACGACCACACCACAACACCTCCGCCTCCGAATTTTACTGTGGGCACTACACTCACTGGCAGGTGTCATTCACCGGGCATTCGGCATGCCCACATCCTGCCATCGGATAGCCACATTGTGTACCGTGATTTGTCACTCCACACAACGTTTTTCCACTGTTCAATTGTTCAATGTTTACGCTCCTTGGCATTTGCTGGTGTGATGTGTGGCTTATGAGCAGCCACTCGACCATGAAATCCAAGTTTTCCCACCTCCCGGCTAACTGTCATAGTACTTGCAGTGGATCATAATGCATTTTGGATTCCTGTGTGTTGATCTGGATAAATGTCTGCCTATTACACATTACGACCCTCTTCAACTGTCGGCGGTCTCTGTCAGTCAACAGATGAAGTCAGCTTGTACACATTTGTGCTGTACGTGTCCCTTCACGTTTCCACTCCACTATCATATCGGAAACAGTGGACCCAGTGATATTTAGGAGTGTGTAAATCTCGCGTACAAACGTATGGCATAAGTGACAGCCAATCACCTGACCACATTCGAAGTCCGTGAGTTCCCCAGAGCGCCCCATTCTGCTCTCTCACGATGTCTAATGACTACTGAGGTCGCTGATATGAAGTACCTGGCAATAGGTGGCAGTACAATGCACCTAATACCAATAACGTATGTTTTGCGGGGTGTCCGGATACGTTTGATCAGCTGCTCAGCCGCTCAGTTTTATTTTTTGTCACAGTGATCCCCATAAAATCCTATCATTGTTTCTTTACTTCGTGATTTGGACAATCTTCTGAATGTGGATGTCGATGTAGCCATTTTAAACTGCTATTTCTGAGGCATGGCGTGGTCGACCAAGCTCCAGCTTCGATCGGGGTTCGGTATCTCGCGTTAAATTGCATCTCGAATGATAGAGAAACCCCGGCTTGGCTAGTTGTGAAAGGGCGCGGACGGTGGCGCTAGAGAGAAGACAGACAGAGAGGCAGAGAAAGAAGACAGGGACAGGCAGTGAAAGAGAGAGACAAAGAGAGAGAAAGAGCTACCATAGAGTGAGTGCGTCTTGTAGTGTGGTCTTGTAGCGTAGCAAATGTGTGTTAGAATGGTATTCCAGCACTATCGAAGATGGACAAATTGAAAGTTTTACATTTGGTAAGCACTTTTCCTGCTCTAACAATTTGTACTATAACAAACCTGTGTGAAATTCGACATACTATTTACCGGACAGAGATTCAATTCCAGTTAGAACGTAATTTCACTGCGCAAAGGTCTCTTTAAATTTCAAGAGTGTAGTGCACCAAGCAACTTAGGTTCTTTTTTCTTGTTAAGTAATTTTCTGTCAACTTACATTCCTTGCTTTAAATTGAGATATGTGTTTGTTTTAACATTAAAATTTGTCGTTATGTTTGGCGATCAACATGTCTATCTGCTTCTCCAGTTAAGCAACATCTTTTGGTAAATTAAAAGCTTCAGATCAGCTAATTACAAACTGTAGTTGTGAAGTGCCAAGGTATTTTATTTAGAGTGTTCGGTTATTATAAGTGCTTAAGAGCTATTGTGTCAAACCAAATGGTTCAAATGGCTCCAAGCACTATGGGACGTAACATCTGAGGTCATCAGTCCCCTAGATTTAGAACTACTTAAACCTATCTAACTTAAGGACATCACACAGATCCATGCCCGAGGCAAGATTCGAAGCTGCGACCGTATCAGGCGCGCAGTTCCGGACTGAAGCGCCTAGAACCGTTTGGTCACAGCGGGCGGCAGCTGTTGTGTCGCAGGAGCTGTTATTACTATGTTCGAAAATTGTGTTGATGCGAGGCCAAACTAACAATCGCGGAGGTGGCATGCCGGAGTGGTACCAGCCCACTGGTCGGTCTATAGATAAGTCACCATGTAAACGAAGTCCGTTTAGGAACGTCACGCTTGACGTTCACTTATTGTCGGAGAGATTGGCATACTTTTCAACTCATTGATTACCGCTCAAGTGACTTAACTTGTTGATAACTATGAATATTTATTTTCTTCAAATTTATTTTAGAGTTAACCTAAATAAATTTTTAACACTGATGAAAGTTACGGGAATTTTAGAATTGACGTTTTAATTTGTTGTAAGGTTATTTAATTTTTTGTTTTGTTTGGTTTTATTACATGGTCTTGCGGAAACATAAATTTAAACTGTCATTCCTTTGCGGATAAAAGCAATCCTTCCCTTCATGTGATTTGAAATTACCAGCCTTTAGGTATTTAGTAAAATAAATAAGTTTTTTTTAAATAATGTTAACATTTCTTGTAGCAGCATCTCTCCTACTCTACAAGATTGGAACAACCCGTTTGGTCTAAAATTAATTAGCATTAGGCTAATTTAAATTGTATGGAAGAATTTAAATTATAATTTGTTGACTAAAGCACGGCGCCGGACCAATTTCGAGTGCCACACTATTGCACTACTTCACATCTATTGCACACATTGATCTACACTTATGATCACAGTATCCGGTGTGTTTGTATCGGTTAGTCTCTGTTCAACCGATAAACCCACATGTACTGTCAGGTACGCATGGGTGGTAGGAAGTTACTTCACCTATTGCAGGGGAATCTTGTTATCATAACAGAGCTTTATTTCTAAAGATCCACGATCGTCCGAATTCAACGTAGCATGCGTCAGTGCTCCTCGTATGGGAGAATCACAATAACTAATTAGTTAGTTGCGTCATGGTAGTTTTAGTATCTCATCCGGAGCTATATATGCTGCCGTATCATCCCTGATAATATTTTGTGATGTATCTTGCCTGCTCAAACCTACACATCATCACAGACTTTAAGCAACAGTTTCGGCACAGCAATTTTGCAATACACTAAATAACGGAGAGTTGGCGATTTCTTTAGTAGCCTTATTACTCAGAAATCTAATGTCTTGAATCTCCCACGTTCCTATTTAGAGTGGATGACAGTTGAATGTCAAATGGTGCCTTCGTTTTTTTGTATCGATGACTTATTCAGTGGGAATTTCTCCACTAGATAAGCATCAAAGGAACTGTGAAGTTTAATAATACAATTGTTATGTTCCCTCACTTCACAAGAGCCTGCCAATGATTTGTAATTTAACTCAAAATATTGTCACACATTCTGGTGATTAGTTAATGTACGACTCCATATATTCTATTTGCCGCTCAGATATTGGTGGTGAAAGTTGTTTCCACCACCGGGATGCGAACCGATCACTTCTCACACTGATCATTCTACTAGCATGCTTCATCAACTACGGCCACCAAGGCAGTTAGAGAGCTACCAGTAATTGATGCACTTACGTAGCTCGGAACTAGTGTATCAAAACCGAGATACAATCATATCATCAAAGTGCATGCAGTACGAGAGAGAAAATAGAATTTTTCGATTGAGATGAGTTAATTTCCGCGAGGACGTTGTAGTAAATGACCTACAACGAAAGCACAGCTATGGCACGTTCTCGATTCGGCCAATAGGTCATTTAGTTGGTTACCATGTTACCATGACAGTGACTGTTGCTAAAGTGCTATTGACAACGGCTCCGACTGGCGTTATATAGGCATACAGTGCAGGGGAATATCGTTCATTTTAGTTGCGGAAGTGATTTTTCAACGCATCTACAAAAAAATTATTTTCCATTCTTTTAAAACGTCGTTTATAGCTGCGTTTCTGTGCTCATGGCCACTGACTGTGCCTCCAATATAAAACCAATCTTTATGTAAATGGTTTTCCCTTCACGAACGCTCGTTGTATTGGAGAGAAGCTTTCTCGCTCAATTAAAATTCTGAATGCTTTTATGTGAAATGCATTCCATTTTATTGAGTCCGAAATCAGTTTTTATAAATGTCCGTTGTGAAAAGGTGAATATAGGAAACGATTTGTTTAATTGCTCTTCCTTTGCCCTCGGACGAGGATAGTGGCAACGTCCGTAACTTTTGAATCTCCTATAGAGCTTTACGCTTCTGTTATTAAATAACGTTGGATATCAACGTCAGAAATTCAATAGACGAATACGTACGCTTGCAGAACGCTAGGAGCTTCAGTTTATCGCATGAGGTGAAGCAGCGATTAAGGAAGTAATTAAAACGTTTGGAGTTGCATTCTGGTGGATGGCGTTTCAGATTCCTATTCTGTCATAAATATTTAGGGCTCTTTATCCCTTTTCTACATCGCGTCAGAAAGCTATCGGGATGACTACATTTACAACGGCACTATCAGTTTCCTACCCCTTTCCTCAAGTATTCCGAGATTGTTCTATGTTACTAACGACATCGTCGTCGACAGGAAGTAACAGGTTGGTGCGTAAGTTCGTGCCGTTTTTGATTTGATTGCTGATGTTCCGGTTGCTTTAGGTTTATTTATCGATCGTCATCTTTATTCGGAGTTCACTGTTGCCGTTTGAGTTTACATATTGTCATTTTGTCAGTTTGAGATAGAGAGTGGTGCTGTGGACGCTATGAAGTGAAGTGCAAGCGGAGAAATCGGAACATTTCCGACATATTCTTCGGTCTGAATTTAATAGAGGAGTGACAGCAGCGGAGATAGCCAGAAACATTTGCGCCTTGTATGGGGATACTGTCGTTAGACAGAGCACGTCAAGAAGAAAAAGTGTTTTCTCGTTTTGAGGGGGATCGTTCTAACATTAGTGACACTCCGTGGTCAGGAAGAACAACGGGGTTTGATGTATATCGTTGAAACGGATTAATCCTGAATAATACACGTCAGTGTACTCGAGAACTGGCAAATGTGATGAAGTGTGATCGTTCCACCATCGTGCGACGTTTGCATGCAATAGAGAAGGTTCAAACATCGGATGTATGGGTACAGCGTGCTCTAAGACCAAATAACAAAACTCATTTATGCTTGCTCATCATCAATTGGCTCGTGGAAAACACCGACCATTCCTATCCTGCATCATCACTCGTGAAAAGAATTTGTGTTTTTATGATTAAGTCAAAGAGAAGATGCAGCAAATCCCCCTACAAAGACCTGCGGGAATCCACAAAAGATAGTTACGTACCTGGTGGTACAGCAAATGTGTGCTGTACAACGAACTGCTTGCCTAAAGTGTAGCCATCATTGCTGACAATTATTGTCAACAACTGAGACGTCTTGCAGACGCATTCCGAAAACAACGACCAGGAAGAGTGCGTGAAGTGATGCTACTCCATGATAATGCCGTCCGCATTTTGCTAGACTGACAGAATAAGCTATAAAGGAGCTGGGTTAGGAAGTCATTCCAAATCCACTTTATTCACCTGGTCTTGCATCCTCAATTTTCAACTTTTGCACTCTCTTTCTATAAATCTTCGCCGGCCGTTGTGGCCGAGCGCTTCTAGCTGCTTCAGTCTGGAACCGCGTGACCGCTATGGTCGCAGGTTCGAATCCTTCCTCGGGCATGGATGTGTGTGATGTCCTTACGTTAGTTAGGTTTAAGTAGTTCTAAGTTCTAGTGGACTGATGACCTCAGATGTTAACTCCCATAGTGCTCAGAGCCATTTGATTTTATAAATCTTCAAACATTTTTCCTCCCGGATAAAAATGCGCACCGAACAAGGCTCAACGAGATCTTCGCCTCAAAACCACGTGACACATACAGCTGCGGAATCGAATAGTTACCGCAGCGTTGGCAGACTGTTGTAAACAGAGTAGGACGATTCATTGTTGATGACTAATGTCTCTTTTATGTGAATCTGTTGATTTTATTAAACTTATGGAAAAACGCTACGAAGTAATGAACCAAACTAACAAAATCTTAATCGCCCTCCTTAATTTATTTCCGATATCTGAACGAGTCAACTGTTGTAGAAGGAAGAAAGACTAAATTATAACGTTCTGTCGACAGTGAAATTGTTAAATATGGACCGCCCGGTCGTACTGGACAACTGTTTTAAGTGTATCACCGACTATCTGAATATAGATGTGCTCTTAGGTATTTAGCCAGGTGGCCTCATCTGAATGAAGCGATCTTTCGGCAGACGGGTTTGTTATCACCCTCAGGCGGTGGTGATTACTGATTACAGTCATCATCAGAACCTGATGGAGCCAACGAGCTTTGGCCGGAAATTGCTACACCTTGGCTACGCCACGCTGCTAAATATCCGAGAGCAGCTCAAGCTCATCTTATGTTGAAAGAAGCCAAAGGTCCTGTGACCTAAACCCACATGGCCCGTTGCGGATTTGACTCCTGCTGCTCTTGAATCCAAGTCTACTGTCTTACCAAACACACTTTCTCTAGTGTTTTCTAGATCACTGCGTTGCAACAATCATTTCACTATAGGTGGTGATTCTTCTACAGGGAGAGACTGCAGGAAACGAATCTGAAAGATTGAGAAGCCAAAATGATCATACGGACATACGGGTAGAAGTATATCCCAATGGAGGTAGACCACTTGAAGTGAGCCTGACAGCAAGTGAGTATTTAAGTACGTGGGCAGGAGATGGAATAAGGTTGTTGCATCCTGCGTACGACGACAATGAACAGGAGGTCGTGCGGTCAGGACTTGTGAGCGGCCATTCAGGGCTGCCGTTAAAAGACAGAATAGAAAATTAGGCATAATAAAGAGAACATATTTCATTATACTAGGTATGCAAGGAGCGCATTTAGGAAGGAAGTTACCAGGTTTGCGCCGGTGTTGGAGGACGAACAATTCAATAAACTGGTAACGAAAGGGGAGGCGGTTCTTGCTATGTTGGTGGCAGGCCATAGGACGCAGAGCTAGAGACGTCTGACCTGCTGGAGGTCTAGATCACATGATACGTAAGTAACTGTGTTCAGCTCTGCAGAACACTACAGCGCCCACACACGTGACCTGTATCCCACACACACTACTGGCTGAAACCGATTGCGTGAATTCGCTAGCAGTTTCAGCAGGGGGTTGAAGACGCCTCTTGTCAGCAACTTTAACTGGGCGGAACTGCCTCGGGTGTGAAAGGAAGACTTCTTGTGTCACGTAGGAACAGCCGAAGTTGCTCTGGAAGAAAACTTGTCAATATTTGACTGTGTCTTTGAAATAAATTGTTTAAACCATTTCTCTAAAATATTCCTTGATTGGCTGCCACCCCGTACACATAGCTCCGATCGCGTCTACGTACAGGGAGATTTTCTGCTTTGCAGGTAGTACGGCAGGGCTGTTGTTAGTTAATCGATACACACCTGGATGTCAGCGAACTGCTTGCGGCGTCACTCTTCCAGGCGGGGACGAACTATTGGCTGTGCAACTGGATGGCCGTTTCCGGCCCGAAGTGCTCGAGAGCGCGGTATACGCGACGCTGTCGTTCATCCAAGGCAGCTGTCAAGAGAGGGCTTTGAACTATAACACGTAGGACTTAAGGCGTCGTCTGTTGAATCTGGAGAGAAAACATTGTAACTGTGGTCAGACATGGTACTCTACATCTACATCTACATACATACTCCGCAATCCACCATACGGTGCGTGGCGGAGGGTACCTCGTATCACAACTAGCATCTTCTCTCCATGTTCCACTCCCAAACAGAACGAGGGAAAAATGACTGCCTCATCTCTCTTATCTTATCTTTGTGGTCTTTCCGCGAAATGTAAGTTGGCGGCAATAAAATTGTACTGCAGTCAGCCTCAAATGCTGCTTCTCTAAATTCTCTCAGTAGCGATTCACGAAAAGAAGGCCTCCTTTCCTCTAGAGACTCCCACCCGAGTTCCTGAAGCATTTCCGTAACACTCCCGTGATGATTAAACCTACCAGTAACAAATCTAGCAGCCCACCTCTGAATTGCTGCTATGTCCTCCCTCGATACGACCTGATAGAGATCCCAAACGCTCGAGTAGTACTCAAGAATAGGTCGCACCAGCGTTCTATAAACATTCTCTTTTACAGATGAACCACATCTTCCCAAAATTTTACCAATGAACTTAAGACGACCATCCCCCTTCCCCACAACTGCCATTACATGCTTGTCTCACTTCATATCGCTCTGCAGTGTTACGCCCAAATATTTAATCGACGTGACTGTGTCAAGCGCTACACTACTAATGGAGTATTCAAACATTACAGGATTCTTTCTCCTATTCATCTGCATTAATTTACATTTATCTATATTTAGAGTTAGCTGCCATTCTTTACACCAATCACAAATCCTGTCCAATTCATCTTGTATCTTCTTACAGTTACTCAACCACGACACCTTCCCGTACACCACAACATCATCAGCAAACAGCACCTTGCTATCCATCCTATCCAAAAGATCATTTATGTAGATAGAAAACAACTGCGGACCTACCACACTTCCCTGGGGCACTCCAGATGATACCCTCACCTCCGATGAACACTCACCATCGAGGTATCTTGTAATGGTTGTGGAACTGCTCCAATGACGTATTGTATATTCTGGAAAGCTAGGCAAGGAACTGGTGATTCCCTCTAGTTTGAGTGTTACGTGGCAGTACTCCAGACAGTCAGTTTCCGGACTTGTGTTTTGCTTTTGACAATCCTTTTAATGTCAGTTCGTATATTATGCTGGTAAAATTGTCTGTCGTGCTCCAGCAATCGCGCAGCGTGTTTAGCGAGCTGATTGCCATTCTTGTAACTCTGGTTTCTGTGCGTTATATTAAGCGGACTGTGTCGTGTGTGTGTGTGTGTGTGTGTGTGTGTGTGTGTGTGTGTGTGTGTTTGGATCTGACGGCAAGGTCGTTAGCACCCTTATACTTATAAAACACAAACTCTAAACTGTTGCACACTCGTGCACTCGAAATGACCACACAGTTACTATATCTCACATGCGCTGAAATAAATTACGAGGGAAAGTCAATTATTATCCACAATTTAGTTATATTTTTGTTTATTTTGGTATTACTGTCGTTTTACGTTGATGAAGCATGCTTTGTTTATTTGTTGTTATATCTCTGCAATTTTCAAGCTGCTAGTTTAATTTCGTTTTCGCTACCGTGCTGTTAATCACGGCTGCTCCGCTGTCTATTTGCACCAAAGAAGAGCAACGCCCAGTGATCCTTCTTTTGTGGTCGGAAGGCGTATCAGGGGCCGAAATTCATCGAAGACATTCGGTACAGTACGGGAACAATGTTTTGTCACAACGGAGTGTCTACGAATGGATTGAAAAATTCCGAAATGGTCGCAGTAGTGTTACACACGATGAAGGAGCCGGACGACCGTTTACAGCCACAAATGAAGAAACCATTGAGCTTTCACGTGAAATGATTCTCTTCGACAGATTATTAACTATTGAAGAAGTGGCACATCGTCTGAAAATTAGTCGCGGTTCTGCCTACGAAATCATCCACAACAAATTTGGGTTTCATAAAGTTTGTGCAAGACGGGTCCCAAAACAACTCACAAAGTTGCATAAAGAAACGTGCTTCGACATATGCAAAAAGCATTTGTATCGCTATGGTAACGAAGGGGACAACTTATTAGACAGGATCATTACTGGTGACGATACATGGATCCACCATTACGAGCCGGAGACTAAACGGCAGGGTATGGAATGGAAATATCCAAATTCGCCGTGGAAGGAAAGGTTCAAGACCCAACCGTCTGCAGGAAAACTGATGCTTACCGTTTTTTGGGACGCACAAGGTCCAGTACTGGAACATTATGTGAAAAGGGGCACAACCATAAACAGTGTACGTTGCAGTGAAATGCTTACTGCCGGGCTAAAGCCTGCAATTCGAAGACACGCCGAGGATTGGTGTCAAATGATGATGTGTTGTTGGACGACAATGCCCGTCGCATACTGATGCCCACACTGCTGAAAAGCTCCAGAAACTCAAATTTGAAGTACTGGAACATCCTCCATATAGTCCCGATCTTGCCACTTCTGTCACTTATTTGGTCTACTCAAACAGGCATTAAGGGGCGCTTGATTTGCCTCGGACGAAGCAGTGAAAGAAGCGGTGCATTCCTGGCTCGTGAAAGAAGCGGTGCAGTCCTGGCTCGCAGCTCAACCGAGAACCTTCTTTTATGAGGGCATCAGGAAGCTTGTACAACGATGAACCAAGTGCGTGGTAACGTATGTAGAAAAAATGATGTTCTTTTGAATTTCGTATTTGATTACAATGAAATTTTATAAATACTATGCGGATAATAATTGCCTTACCCTCGTAGAAAGAGGGAAAGTAGCTAAACATGAAATTAAAACATAGTAGAGATAAAACAAAACATAGAAGAGCTAAAATAAAACGCACGAAATGTGAATGGCTGGTCACTTACAAAAAGCTTGGGTGATCCAGTCATCCTGTTAACACATTAAAAATATCTCGCTAAAATCATTTAAAAAATTTTGAACAGTTCACAAAACTTTAAAACCTGAACCTCATTCGTTTGAACGTTACTTAAAATAGAGGGTAGATCCATCAGAAAATCGACAGCTGCCCGCCGGTCAGAAAATAAATCACAGCGCAGTAAAATGTGGTGCATCATTACGAGCCGGAGAGTAAACGCCAGGGTATGAAATGGAAACATCCAAATTCGCCGTGCAAGGGAAAGTTCAAGACCCAACCGTCCGCAGGAAAACTAATGCTTACTGTTTTTTGGGACTCACAAGGTCCAGTACTGGAACATTATGTGAAAAGGGGCACAACCATAAACAGCAAACCATAAATCAAGCAACACAAATTGGAGGGTCCTCTCGCCGGAGTAAGAATCCATGCGTCATAGAGGTGTGGCCTATGCGGAGACGAGTAGAAGGACCTCGTCCTATCGACTTGGCTGGAAGGAGGTACGCCACGGCCGAGTTGTGAGCTGTACTACACTGAGCTTACTGTCGGTCACTTCCACCCACTGGTCTTCCCATCGACGCATGACTTTGTACGGTCCCATTAACAGCAGGACGAGCGTTTAAGGTGCGATAAACGGGAGGCCATTACAGTCCCAAGTACGGTAGCCATTTCATTCGGCAACTTAGTTAATGTATTCCTGTTAAATTTCACTACAGGTATCAGAAGCATTATCTTTTTTAAAATGTATCAAAAATTTGGTGTGTAAATTATCTTTGCAATCAATTGAAAAAAATTTTCTTAAGGCATTAAAGATATATCTGGTAAATTAACTTTTGTGTAGGAGTCTGTTACCACTAATTACGATAGAGGTTTCTTAGTTCAATGACCTGACTTTTGGAACTTAATTGAAAGGTTTGATAAGAGCAATTCGAAGAAATTGATTAACGACAGCAATCCGTACACTTGTTTGGCAACATAACACTGGCTCAGTTTCCTTTATTAAGAATGACGGCTGTGGGAAATAAATGTGTTGAAACTTCTTTATTACATTTTTCCTTAAACTGAAATAACTGAGATGATGAAACTTCCTAATTTAAATCTGAAACTGGTGAGCGTACTGTCTCTTTGTCTGTCTTTATCATTTCATTTCTGACCATCAGAATTATTCCTGAGAAATAAAACTCCAACGCAATCTGACTCCTCAAATAATTAACACAAAACAATGGCCCTGAATTAGAACAAATCCTGACAATAACCTACAGTTTTTCATAACTCACTTACCTCACAGAAAATCTCCATTACACTAACTACAGCGATATCGAAAACACCAATACAGCCAGCTAAATAAAAGATTCTAGCTACTGTAGGCTCTGACTACTAATAGGCATGTGATTTGTAAAGGAAAGATTTTGCTGCAGAGCAAACAATGTATTTAGCAAAATTTTACCTTAATAATGTGACATCCAGTTCAAAAAATTGTATAATCGTCCGTGACATCCAGTTCCAAAAAATTATACGAGGCATATTCGGAAAGTAAGGAACGATAGGTGGCGAAATGGAAACCACAGTGAAAATCAAAACTGTTTTATTTGCAACCGTTAGCTACACCTTCCAGCTACTTCTCTACACAGTCGCCGCTCAGACTTAGACATCTGTCGTAGCGTTGTACCAACTTTTCAATTTCCTCGTTGTAGAAGAGAGTCGCCAGTGCTTTTCGAAAATTTTCTACTCTCGACTGCATCTCGTTGTCTGTGTCAAAATCTTGTCTTCATAGCCAGTGGTTCATTTGAGCAGAGGTGAACCTCAGGGGTAGCAAATTACGGGATGTATTGTGGGTTATCAAACACTTCCCATCGAAAACTCTGCCGGAGTATCTTCATTTCCCCTGCAGAGTGCGGCATGACAGTTATGTCATGTAGATTGCATAGCTTCAGGCGAGATCTTTCGCCAGGCCCTCACACTTGGCGGAAGACGCTAACTTCTAGCCATATTTACGTTCTCACTTTGAGCTCAGAACTGAAAAGAGCGACATGATGCGATCGAGGGGGCGTACTAGACACAGTGCCTAACGCATCTGTGCAAAGCTTCATTAGATTTTCACTGTATTTTCCATTTCGCAACAAATCGTTCCTTACTTTCCGAGTAACCCTCGTATAATCATCAACAAAATTAAATTTCCATAACGCATGCGTCCAGATCATCCGCTCGTGCTAACACTTCAGACCTCTAACCTCCATTACTGCAAACTACTAACTTCCAACCTCCGTCACTGCTGGTTATTCACCTCCAGCTGTGAGTCTCACCAGCCACAGAGTGTCTCTTACACAGGGCACACAGATATGTTAGATTATTAAAACAGTCTATAGTGCTGCGGACATTTAAACAGGCTACTTAAAGTGTTACAGATGTGAACAAAAACTGATATGGGTAACCAATCCCTGCCACTTCAAGGCCCGAGCCTTTGCTATTTTCCCCTTCCCCTCCCCTACCCCGGTCTTCCCCTGCGATAAAGATGGAGACAAAAGTACTTCGCTAGATCAGCACCAGATAGGCGGCCCGCTACCTTAGTACACCCCAAAGAATCGCGCGGAACGTTCTCCACGAACTGCGACTATCCACACAATTTACAACGCGTGGTGGCGGAACTGGCACCGCATCGACGGTTCTGTCGCTGGACCGTTGCCCACACCTAGCGGGCTGCTGGGATATCGGTCATCCATCCTATTCATAGATAAGGCGATATCGTATCCCTTGATAATACCGGCTTGTGGTCTACGGAGAATCCCCATATCGATCATCATACCAGTTCAGCATCATTATATGGACGCGGATCACTGGCGACTGCCTCGTGGGACCAGTCACCCCTCCACAGCACATCATAGGTGAGGCAAATCTGCACTTTTTGCGGGTGACTGCTGCAAGACGTGCCTTTTGTGGGACAACGTGTAGCACAGGTACGAGTACTAAATGATTGTGCTCTAGCTCATTGTACTCTTGAGTGTGAAGCTAAAACACTAGTACAGACAGAACATGCTAACGTGCTTGGTGTGTCAGGCCTGCATGCAAACCTACAATCTCCAATATCTCTTATCTCCATCTTCTAATGGATGTACCTCCGCTGGATCGCATTTGCGTCCAGATGCAAATGCAATTGTTGTGCTTCTTTTATTCCTAGGGACCGTTTCCTGTAGTTTTTCCACGTTTAGCAAAATCACCCTATAGATTCTGGCCAACAGTTAGTTTATTTGTATTCTATTTGCGTAGCTCCTAAAATTACAAGTTTTACGCCGCCCATTTACCACTAGCTATCTTACACAGTGTGACCCAGTGCCATTGGGGCTGCTTGTATGAAATTCTAAGTTGCAATGCTATCGTGGCGAATTCTACCGTGACGATCCATGAAGTTTGAACAGCAGCTGTCTATCTTCTCTGCAGCAGGTATCTGGTCGCGAAAGCAACACTACGTGTCCGACACTCGTCGGAAAATGGCGGCGAAACAGCGATGCAACAAAAGTTTCGTATTTATGGGTGATAATTCGCCGAATTTAACCCAAATGGCGAGAGGCTAGTTCCTGATCGCCCTCCACGTCAAAGTCCCAGCTCATAGAGTGAAAATTGTCCACGAGCTTCTAGCCAACAAACCATTCATCGTCCTGGATAGGCCACAGTATTCGTCTAATTTGGCCGCAACCGACTTCTGCTGTTTCCCCAGACTGAAGTCGTCAAAGAAGAACACCGTTACGATGTAGTTAGGAACACCCGAGAAAATTGTACAGCAGTACTAAATGTAGTTCCTAAGTAAGGCTACAATGACTGCTTCAAAACACTTTTAAAACGATTTCGGCTGCCTACTGATTCAGGGGAATATTATTTTGAATAAATACTTGGTTTTGTGAACATAATTCGTGACTAATATATTTCATAACCACGGAACTGGGGCACAGTGTGTATTCCTGTTTACCCAAAAATGTTCTCTTTAGTTTTTCGTTAATTTTACGTTGCTGCGTTACCAACAGCATCTTCACAAAAAACCAGCCCTACACAAGAATTAAAGTTAGCTAATTTAATCGTTAATAATTGTCCTGCTGCACTGTCCAGCCTTGTCACACACTATTCTTTTCACTAAATAGTACTGAATTCCAACATCACTTCTTAAATCCAGGCAGTTACAGTCCAACAGCAGAAATAATATTTACAACAGCTTCAAAAACATGGTTCTAATCTGGTGTGTTAAGGAGGGAAGTTGATGGAAAACACAAACTCTCTCAAAATGCACCAAATTCACAATTTTGGAGATACGACAACGAAATTTTTTACCACTCTTTTCATGAAAGTAACACATTTACATATAAAATCCTTTGATTATATATATTCAACTTCTTTCGAATGAAAATCGAAGATTTATTTCCAAAAATTGTGTGTGTTCCTTTTTCTCAGAAAGTATTCAAGAGATTTCTACAAACATTTCTCTGTTTCATGTCTTTATATGTAGTAAACGTCTCTCATGAGGTGTTTGGAACAGGTCAAATAAGAGAATTTTCATAATTTTTTAATTATATTTCTACAAGTACATTTTCAAATTCATATAAAATTCCAAGCGCTTCGCCCCACATCTCAGTTTGAAATCATAATTTCACAATTTTCTCTTGAGACAACGTTTATAAGGTTTACAGAAATATGAGTACAAAATTTCATAATTCTAGCGTTCATAGACTCTGAGGAAAAGGTACGTAAACATTAAAAAACAAACTTTTCAGGAAAAGCAATTTAAAATTCAGCCTAACTTTTTTCCTTATCTCACTTCTTCGGAAGGCACCACATTTGTAGCTTGGGTCGTCTTTTCCTTCAAGGTTTCTCTTCTGGTTTCTTGTAGTCTGTCTTCTTTCCTTTACCAGGTCTTCAACTGACTTTTCAGCTGCCGAGACGCGCTGTAAATCTATTTTTCTCAGGATGTCTTGAGTAAAATTTGCTATCTTCAAGACCATTCTTTCTAATACCTTCATCCTCCAGACGTTCCCATCATTCACTACAATAAATGCATCATAAGTTGTAATTCTGACAACTGTATCAGAGGCAAATGTGTTTTTGGAGCATCGTTTCCTTATGAGTTTAGAAGATACGGAACAGAGTCAAAGAAGATCTATAAAACCACAGAGCATGTATCACGGCCTTCTATATGTATCCCACACACGTTTGGTTGAAAGTAATACACAGAATCGTTGTTCAGTGAGCTGGTATTGAAGTGCTGCTTCAAAACGTGGGCGTGGCATGGAGGCCGCGTCACACTTTTAGTTAATTTTCAGGCTCTTCGGATGCGATTTCAACATTGATGCTTTGGAAACTTATTGTCCATGAGTTTTACTAACATTCCCGTCATGTGGTAGCAACTCTCCACAAAATCCACCTGGTTGCATGCAAAACCGGTGCTATTCCCCGCCTCGCTCCGACGTTGTCTTAAAAGCAGACACGTTCTAGGAGCCAGCAGCATATCTGACAACGAATACGTGTTACGCAACACTACCCAAATCGTATATTTGATTGTGAAATACTACCTGCTGAAGGATAAAAAAGATGATTATAAAAATAAATCGTATAACACAGTGATTGCAGCCAAAAAGAGAAACTAACAACAGAAGTGTACTGCCGATTCTTTCGGAATCAAACAGAACAGCCTGGATCGAAAAAGAATAAGAGAAGTATGTCATATGACAAAAATTTTATTAATTTAAATAAAAAGCACTGAAGATGTTAGAATTTTCCTTCCGTAACACCACCCCTTTCAGGAATCTTTTCGGATTTTCAAGTGCTGTGGTCTTTTATATGTTTATTGGGTGTAATGTGTGCGTGTATTTAGTTAAACCTCTCTTTCCTTGATTCGTCATTTTGTATTCTCTTCGTCACGCAGAGCCGCGCGGGACAGGCGCGTGGTGTAGGGCGCCTTACCACGGTTCGCGCGGTTCCCCCTGTCAGAGGTTCGAGTCCTCCCTCGGGCGTGGATGTTTATAATGTCCTCAGCGTTAAGTTGGTTTAGGTTATATTAAGTAGTTTGTATGCCTAGGGACCAACGACCTCAGCAGTTTGGTCCCACAGACACTAACCACAAATTTCCGTCACGCACAAATTGACACACGCGCAACATATGGGTGTTTGTTTAGTTTAATCGTAAGTATGACAAGATACAATAACTGGAAAACATAAGGAGAAGATAGTAGAGAAAGGGAGCGGAATAACACACATTGTAGTCTTTCTAAAACCATAGTTTGTGATCGACTACAGTATCTATACATATTCACTCGCGAAGTGGCAGTTGCATATGGTAACACACATTTCATAAAAGTAGTGTAACACTTACTCCTATAGATAACCACAAACTTTAATAACAATCTGTGACATGGAAACTGCGATTTACAGCGTTTACTTACGACAGGTTGATATTATTCGACCACAATATTATTGTGCCTGCGAGTGAGGGCTCCTGGATTGGCTATAATGAGTTTTTATCGCGATATTTCACGGCGCACCCACTTGATAGTATATGCACAACTGTCCCTAAAGGATTGACCACAGTAATTGTTTACTATAACGTCACAACATGTTTCCTCTAACGGCTACTGGAGGCCAAGTGCAATATCATGGCCGGTTGGTAACTTGCAGGAATTCATTCGACTTGTCCTCGATATATACACCATATTTCCTTGCGATAGTATGTAGAATACATGTTGATATAATAATCGCTGAAAATAATTTTTTAACCATCATTCCTCATTTTTATCTAATATTCCACCATTTAATGATAAGGATATATTGACTAATTGCAAGGGATTTAACGAAGTATACATTAAAGTCAGTTGGAAAAAGAATGGATATGTTCAGAGCAAAACTTAGTCAATAACTGATGTCAAAGAATTCTGTTCATAGTACCGAACAGTGCAAACTGCATGTAGCCGGAACAGGGAGCCGCATGTGGATGTCTGTGTGGTGTATCCCAAACTACGACCCTATTGTTCTCGGTTCATTATTTAAATTCTTCGTGCTTCTTGTAGCCAGTGCGTTTCGTTTAAACGAAGCAGTGCCACGAATCCTTTGTAGTGGAACAATTTTGTTTAAGATCTAATTTTATATTTTTTGGACTTGTTATTTGTGATATATACTTCATGATATTATTTTATATTACAAGTGCTACATAACATTCTAGTTCCGTGTTGTACTATCTGTACGTCGTCTCACTTTCTTTCAACATCGTAAAGTCATTCCGCATAAAACTTACTTTTTTTTTAGCAAGACTGCAGGATAT
The DNA here is from genome assembly GCF_021461385.2 of Schistocerca piceifrons. NCBI lineage: Eukaryota > Metazoa > Arthropoda > Insecta > Orthoptera > Acrididae > Schistocerca > Schistocerca piceifrons. The sequence goes on along the minus strand of NC_060141.1, from coordinate 532,699,580 downwards.
CTTCCATTGTACAGGTTTATCATTTTCTGCAGCCATTACATTATGGAAATTATATTATTTGTTGGTTCTATTTTTAAGTAATAATTCCATCAGCATATGAAGCTCTTACAGCAGCTGAAGTTGCTCTTTCTCAAACAGAAGAGATTTTTGAGAATACGGGATGTTTAACTAATCAGCTATTAATTTCTGATAAAACTTAGTTTCCTTAAAGGCAATGGATCACACGCTAGCACCGTTCAAACCTATATTTATGGAATTTTAAGAATAATCAGCGACCATTAAACTTGAAAATTTTTCACGAAAATTGATTTTTGTAATGGGACAAACTTTCAGTAGCCAAGACCGCATAAGTTGGTTTTTGTTATTGTCAACCGGTTCCGACTGCTCTGAACTTTCGTCCTCTGGTCTTCAAAACCTTTTTGTTATAAAACGTGTTCCTTTGTGACTTAATACCTCATGCCATGTTGTTATTATGTTGCATAAAATGCAGCACATTGTACACAAATTTTCCTCAATAAAACCACGGGAATGTTCACATACGTAGCTCACGAGTGTATAATGTGCTGCATGTTATCCACCATTACGACGACATGGCATGAGGTACTACCTCGCAATGGAACACGTTTTAAAACAAAAAGTTTTTGAAGGCCAGAAGATGACAACTACAACTGTCGACATCGGTTGTCAACAATAAAGACTAATTTATGCGACCTTGGCTACTGAAAATTTTTTTCCTAGTAAAAAATAGATCGCTTCTTCTACATTTTCAACATAAGATAATTTAGTCAGATTATTGTAATAATGTAGCTAAATGTTGCTTTCAATACATATCTTCCATTGTACAGGTTTACCATTTTCTGCATCCATTACATTATGGAAATTCTATTATTTGTTAGTTCTATTTTTCAGTAATAATTCCATCATCATATGAAGCGGCTGCAGCTAGTTTCACAACTATTAACTCGTATCCTTAAGGAATTATTGGACCGACATCGCTCACAGTACAACTATTCCGATCTGAGGCTAAGCCTAAGATATGTGGGAAAAATAATAATTAACACTAACGTTAATGAATACTCCTAAGATTATTACATCTATTAAAGAATTAAATAATTTCATTAGTGACAGGTATTAGTCAAACGAATATAAGGTTGACAGCTTGTTTTACCAGAGGAAAAAATTGTTTTTATCTACGTTGCCAGAAAAAGAAAACAACCATTTTTCTGTATTTTTTCCTCTTGGGTGGAAGACAGACGGCCCAAATATGATTTCAGAACTCAGGAATATATCTGAGTTAAACAGGTAAGTTTATCTTTGTCACGCCCCCGACCCCAGCTCCTTCCAGTATTACCTTAAAATTCTGTGGCAGTCATAAACCAGATAGCCGAGCACGGTAACACGCCGCTTCCCAGTTAGTGGAGGCGAAACTGCCACTGATCTAACCAGATTCTCGAATTAACGACGAGGGCCAGTGGGCTGGTCACACGTGACGTGGCTTTTAGGCTGTTTCTCACATCCATCTAGTTGAATTGCAGGGTGGTATGCAATTCCCGCTTCAGCTACGAACTACGCAAATAATTCGAAGCGTTCTCACACTTGAATATGAGATTCAAGCTAGACACCGACAGATGGGATGCACGAATTCCGTCCCGCTGGGACTGCTGGCATGAGGCAGAATATCCGACCACCAGCTGTCACTAACAATGATTCTTCCCATACAGGCTAGCAATACTGACCCAGTGGAGGAAACAGGAAATAGAAGAAGAAGAAGTACAACTAGAAGTAGAAGAAGAAGGAGACTATGACAGTGAAAGGACATATGACACTAGGATAACGTTCTACAAAAACGCAGCAGTGAATGTAGCTATAGTAGCTCTGTACAAACTACCTGTTCAAACTTTTCGATCACTCGTGATGAAAACTATGTATTTTATTTCACTGTAAAAACATATCATACAGACTAAATAGACCAACAAAACAAATATTTCCTCCCTCTCTCATTAAGTACAATACAATATGGTTTATATTTTATCTTCTTTGCCCTCAGAAAAGCTGCACAAACTCTTGGCATTCTGGAGATACGATTTTACACTGTTTCTGCAGATATTGCAATCCAACACGTCCACAAATTATTCCACAGGTCTTCAGCATAAGATGACCTCAGTTTTCTCACCACCCTGTCAAGTTCATCTCTTAAGAATTCAATGGGATTTAAGTTAGGTAATTGGCTTGCCAAGATCATATTCTTCAGTTGCCCATATTTCTCTTTTCTATTGACATGCCCTCTGCACAATTTAGAAGTATGTTTGGGATCATTGCCTTGCTGCAGAACGAGCTCACGACACATAAGTCTCTTCCCAGATGGAACTGCATTATTGAACAGTATCCTGTGATATCTGAACCGTGAAAATATACTTTTCACTTTCAAAATCTTTCCTTAAAGAATTTACTTTATTTACTAGCGATTCATCAAGAACATTAACGCACTATGTGAGCGTGGAAGTAGTTGCCGAGGAGTAATTGATGGAAACAAATTAAATTTTAACCAATGGAAATTTTATTCATAAAAGCCTCTTCATAAACAGATTTAAAATTTATAAGCAGAAAAGCACCCTCGAAATATCAAGTTGACCTCTGAAAGACTACACTGGTGTAAATCTTCAACACAAAACTAAAAATTTGAACAACTCACACAAACACATTAACTATGCACCCCGTAAGAGGGATGGAAATGGTACAAACACTCACACTAGAAAATTATTTTCTACCAAAAGTGCTATTTGTTTTTAAAAGGTCTCTTATGATGGAAGGGTGGCAACTTTATAAAAATAACTAAATAAAACCCATGACATTCAGACTTAAGTAAACTGTACAACATGCTCTACATTACACATATAACGCCTAGCAAGATGACAGGCAAGATAAAAACATATTTCAGGAATTCGGCCTTTACCTTAATTCTATAAATTCGTTAGCACCGAATCCGACAAACATGACAGAGGCAGCTATTAACGTATGGCAGACCGACAGATAGACAAACACTAACTGTCTAGCAAATGCGGACGAGACAAACGAGCAAGCTGGGGATGAGAGACTGACCAACAACAGAAGTAGAATTTAACAAGTAATGAAACAACATATCACTAATCACTCAGCTTCTAATAACTGCGATTTCTGGCGAAGACCTAGCGCAGCACCCCCAAAACGCTCTTCCGAACCGTCCGCTGCCAGCCGCTTCAACGGACGCAGGAAGGCGCGCCGATCTCCCGTCTCACGGCGTCGCGGCTCGCCCCGGCCAGACCGATATTGTGGGTTGACCACGGCGCGGCCACTGGACTCACGTGGTGACCTCACATGCGCCGACACTCCAGACGGACAAGTTATCTTGTTTCCCAGTGTGCGACCGACCAACGAACAATCCAACCGCCAATGTCGGTTGCCCGAGCAACTCGAGCAGACTGGTGGCCTAACGCGCAGACTCAGGTGCAGGAACTCAGCCCCGACCGGGCGACCACTGGCTGAGTTCTGTTACTGGCGGAGCGGCAAGACTCATTTTCTGGCTTTAAGGTTTGATCCAAACGACAGACATACTAGCACTCCGACGGCAGACAGACACTAACTGCCGCACAAATGCAAACGAGAGCCAGACCAGCAACTGGTGACACGAGACTGACCTAGCCTCACTCCGACTGACCGACCTACTAGACTCGTGGAGACTGACAGGCTCCCCCTGGTGAGCTTATAGCGTCACTTAAATGCTCGTGAACAGGCAACCTTTTCCCTTTTCCACCAGAGGGAGACACCAAAGCTGCGATTGCCACAGCGGCGCCACCGCCAGAAATGGAGGGCGACTGCTTCACACTACGCGCTGCGGCGCGCTCTTCAAAACAGGAAATTTTGCTACGGCTCAGTATCCTGCCTTACTTAATCTTCGATTATTTCCCACGTTACCAACCACAAAACAACCCGAAACTACGGCAGATCTTACACCATGTTTCACCGTTGGCGACACACGCTCACTCTTCATACCTCCTCCACAAAATCGAAGTACAAACATTCGACGATGGCTTCCAAACACTTCAAACTTAGATTAGTCCATGAATAACATCATGGACCATTACTGCACCCTCCAGTTTTGATGTTGCTTTGTCTAATGCCTCCTTTCACCTTGTTTGCTTAATAAAGGTGTTTTCACCGCGGTACGTCCCATTAAATACTGGTGGTCAGATAGAGATTGGAGATTTTCGCATACTATTGACAGCCCGGCGTATTACAGGGGCAGTACGAATCCTCTGACCTTTACGCTGAAAACATATGACCCGATCTTCTCTGTATGATGTTACCCGGGGACTTCTGGGATCGTAAAACACTTGCATTCGCCCCGGTTTGCTCGCATCACCGTAAACTGGGCTACGCCAACTTTTATGCCTTTTGTCCTACTAGAATAGTCTTTCTGATGCGGTGCTAAAATTAAGCACGTTTTCCAAATCCAGTCTTCTGGTCCCATCCCATTAGGAGCTAATGTGTTATAAAGCATTTTAGGTATACTAGCACACTGCTAGTTGCAAAAAGCGTACTATAAACGAATGTGAACTAATTGCTCTAAAGACAGATGAAGGGTTGAGGCCTATTCGAACGGAACTGTCTTAGGTACAGGCATATCACTGTTGTGGACCTCACCAGTGCCCCTCTATGAGAACAATGAGTCAAATACACAAGAGAGACTTATACTTGTTTTACAATCAGAAGGGGTATATAACGGAATATTCAAAACGAAATCCCTCTTTTAACCACAAATCCATACTTGATAGGTGATAGTAAACTTCTGACCGATAGTGTATGCACAGCTGTTTATCGGTGCAGCAAGGGATCTCCAGAACTACACAGCACGGGCCATGTAGAAACACGTTGCTCTTGTAGCGGATCACACAAAGTGAATTAATAGACCTATGTGAAATTATTAGTCGTTGGTCAAGGAGTAAAGTTTTTCCGAGGAGAAAAAAAGCCGCTCATCCACTGAGGGCGGATCATTGCATGCAAGAGTGAGTGCATATGCCTATTCTCGGAGACCTTTTAAGGCTGCCACGGTAGTGGGAAATTCTATGTAGAATAACGAGTAGTGGGGTGGTATCGCTCTCTTATGCATCTTTTCTAGGAGATTTTGCACGTCAGTGGCAAAATCTTTTCGTATCTCTAGAAAGCGTACATTCACTCGTTCTTTCTGTGCTTCTGTGTGCCTTGATGTTTCAGTTAAATGCAACTCCAAATATCGATCCAAAAATCAGTGCTGTCGAAGTTTGTCTCCATAGGATTTCTCAATCAGCTGTCAATAAAACGTTTTATTTATCCTTGACGAACGTTGTACTGTTGTTTCTATTATTATGGGTCTGGAAGGCTGAATTTCTCTGTCGAACGTTTGTATTATTTGTCGCAAGGCCTCGAAAGTCTTCTATCTACCCACTTCTACGCACCGTATACTGCTTTTATAAGAAACATGAGCAACGTTAGTTACAGTAATATCATGCACAATTATTAAATGTAATCACATATCGTAAACGTATTACGGCTACAATGTATAATAATGACCTTACAATAGCAACCCTACTAATGTTTCAACATGCCAAGCATGAGATGTGGATTAGGTCCCCATCGTAGCTGTCAGGCGTCTTTACACCTTCATTCTAAAACTATTTCCTCTTCTAGTTATACTGATGTGGCTCAAACGTTCAAAAACATAGAGCCTTTGCTTCTCTTATACATCCGTTGTTAGTACAGATTAAAGAACTTCATGTGACTTGACGCAGATACAGTTCTGTCATTCTTTGAAGATATTCAATACATGCTGTTTTTATAACTAACATTACAAGTCGATGTGCAATCATACTCGTTGTATATACTGCCTCCTGGTCAGCTGATATACTTATGGAGGTGTAATACATCGATGCCCGCATCTTTTGACTGAGGATGAAGATATATGCCTTTGAAATTTATTGATGGTAGCGAAAATTAATAAATATAGCTAGAGATAAAATATGGGAATTTTTATTCAGAGTGATCAATAATATTCTCAAAGTACTAATTATTATCGCAGGCTTCCTGTGTGTCACTTACCTATGAGTTTGAGGCATAGGGATCATTGGCTGATGGAAATTTAATGGGGGTGCTTCAGTGCGTTTATTACCGGATGGTGAATGATTGGTGTATGGTATCAAGCGATTCTACGTAGAGGTACACGATACATGGTACCTTCCGTCACGCACCATACAGTGGCCTGCGGAATATGTTTGTAGATGTAGATTCGCGGTTTAGATGCTTTATGCATGAGACGGCAGCAATTGTGGGTACTGGTTATTGCTCATAAGTGTCTGTGACAACGTCCATATAGACGAACTTTAACAAATGTGTCTGTGACTATCATCCTTAACGGTCGGGTTATCCCAGTACAAGCCGGAATGTTTCACATGAGGGGCAGCAGAAAAATGTTCCCCAGCAAGGAGTCTAATGCTATTCTGCAAAAATCGCCTTGTGTATGTCCTTACTGATGATGGACTAGTGCATGTGTTAATTCCTGTATTTAAATTTGTGTCTTAACTAATATTAAGAAAATTATACGTTCTCTGAAAAATAAAAGCTCATCTGGTTTTGATGGCGTTTCCAACAGAGTACTAAAAATTTGTTACCCATTATAAGCCCAGTCTTATATGAAATATGTAACGAATCAGTAACTCAAGGCATTTTTTCAGAGAGACTGAAATATGCCATGGTTAAATCCCTCTTTAATAATGTGATAACAGAGATATCAATAACTAAAGACCTTTTTCACTGCTTACACCTTCTTTCAAAATATTTGAGAAGGTGATGTATTCTAGAATAGTATCACACTTTAGCAAGAATACTATCCCTAGCAAATTCCAGAAGAACTGCTCTAATGAGAATGCCATTTACACATTCATTTACTAGAACTGACAAGCATTAAATAATAAAATAACTCGGTTGATATTTTCTGCGACCTCACTAAGGCCTTTGACTGTGTGAATCACAGTAGTCTCCCGGATAAAGTGACGTTTTATGGGATTGATAGTATAACCAACCAATGGATCAGGTCATATCTAACAAAATGAATGCAGAAAGTGGTACTTAGTAATTCAAGCAATATAGTCCAGGACATAATATAACTGTGGGGAAAAAAATCACTTGTGGGGTTCCCCAGGCTTTAATCTTAGGTGCACTACTGTTCCTCATATATGTAAATCTTCCATCTAGTATCAAAAAACAGAATGAGTTCGTTTTTCAGATGACACTAGTATTGTAATTAATCATCTTTAAGAAAGAAAGTCTTCATTGCGCAAAAACTTGCGGGAAGAATAATATTTGGTGATCACCCACTATCATCTTGTAGACATCTATTTAAAGAGTTTGGTACTCTGACTGCTGCTTCACAGTATATTTATTCCTTCATGAATTTTGTTGTAAATACTCCAGTGCAGTCCAAAAAGAACAATGGGATAATTAATTACAATACCAGAAGGAAAAATGGCGTTCTTTACTCCTCATTGAGGTTGTCTTTAGCGCAAAAAGGGGTGCAGAATGCTGCACTAATATCTTTGATCATTTACCCCGTGATATAAAATATCTGACAGACAACAAAGTAAAATTTGATAACAAACTGAGAAAGTTTCTACTCTGTAGAAGAATTTCTATTACTGTATTACTGTAATGTGTGAAAGAGGTGATGGGTAGGAATTACTCTCATCTGTATATCTTCTTTTCTTTTTGTAAAGAAAATGAAATTAGAAGTATTCAGAACGTAACTGTATTTAATCTGCGATGTGAATTTCAGCTGTCTCGTTCCACATCATTACAATCTGTTGCGCAAAATGATCCATGGAACATGTAACTAATTCACTAACTCCTCTGAAGTAGCTCTCAATATCCTAAATTTCCTCCAACCTATAGACAAACACTTGCCAAAAATTGTTGCCCGGATCTCGTGGTCGTGCGGTAGCGTTCTCGCTTCCCACGCCCGGGTTCCCGGGTTCGATTCCCGGCGGGGTCAGGGATTTTCTCCGCCTCGTGATGGCTGGGTGTTGTGTGCTGTCCTTAGGTTAGTTAGGTTTAAGTAGTTCTAAGTTCTAGGGGACTGATGACCATAGATGTTAAGTCCCATAGTGCTCAGAGCCATTTGAACCATTTGAACCAAAAATTGTTCCTTTCAAAAGTGCTGGTACCTAGAGGTGATATGAATTCGTCATTTCACCCTGGAGTCAAAACTTCACATCAACACAGAGAATTGTTGAAGGCTAAGAAGGACTGTAAAATATCGGAAACGGTGTCGGCGGAGTAAATGATGGTCGAAGGTTTTATTTCAGGTTTACAGGATACTATCACATCTGGCTATTTGAAAGAGAGTAAAATGGTAATTCTTTTTAAGTTTCATTATTTTACAGTCTGCATACACAGCTGACGCTCAAAGTGTTCTTGCTCCAGGTCATAGCACATCCTCACACATCAGCCTTGGTAATGGCAAAAGTTAATTACATGTAAATGCCTTACCTTCTAAGCCCTAAATTTAGCACCTGTTGATTATTTTGTCTTTCCTAATTGTGAAATCTATTTAAAGAAAGAAAAAAACATCGAATACAAAACCTACTTGTATTCTAATACAGTAAAGTTCAGAATTAAAAACAACTGTCTTTTCTCAGGGAAAAAAGGAATTACACTGAAAAAAGTGCTAGTTGTTCCGTTGAACAATTATTTTAAGTATTCAGCGATTGGTTTGAATTTTCGTTAGATTTTCTGTCTCTCCAAGTTCTACCAGATCCTACAGAAACAGAAGTGTTTCCAAGAACTATATTCTTCATTATCCATCTCAGCAGGTACTTCACCCAGTGGTCGATGTATATGGGGGCCCAGTGCCCCCCCGCCTTGCGAGGTCGACCGCATTGCCACATGCGCCGCCCCAGCCAGTTGCAAAGTTATGAGTGTGCAAAATTCACATGCCACTATTGAAGAAGAATTATCGTTCTTTAAATCATCTAGCAAGCGGTTAGCAACATTAAAGAGTCACCTAAAACACTGGCAGCAGTCACATTGACATTCGAGATGGGTTGAGCGACATGATGTCGTTATTCAATTCGCAGCTGATCTCGGAAGAATTTGGGAAGTCCTTAAAGAAATACAGTGTTTGAGCGATAGAACAGCTGCTGCCAAAGCCAATATTCTCCTTCGAGCTATCTCTAATGGCGAGTTAAAAAATATGGTTCAAACGGATCTGAGCACTATGGGACTTAACATCTATGGTCATCAGTCCCCTAGAACTTAGAACAACTTAAACCTAACTAACCGAAGGACATCACACAACACCCAGTCATCAGGAGGCAGATAAAATCCCTGACCTCACCTGGAATCGAACCCGGGCGCGGGAAGTGGCATTGTGAGCATAACATAACCAGTGAGCAAAATCTTACAAGACCCTAGCTAGGACGTCGCGATGGCAAACGCAAAATTAGATTCGAGGCTCAAGGTGTATGAGAGCTAATGCTGATAGCCACTTTGCTCGTATTGCTGAAACGGCGAAGGTAGTTATGGAAGAGTTAGACGTGTAGATGAGTGTTCCTTGTCTTACAGGCAGACACAGGCACAGGGAATACTGCGATCACAATGATGATGCTGTGACATATTGGAAAGATTTTTTTTATTCCAACACTGGACCATGTTACAACAGACATGAGAGAACGTTTTGGGAGGAAAATATATATCATTTAAAATTCAACATACTTTTGCCTTCACAACTACTGAAGCATGACGGTAATGATCTGCCACAAAAATTGAATCAGTGCTTAACTGAACTACCATTCTTTGAAGAAGAATAACTCTTTGTGATTAAAAAGAGATTAATGGGAGAGATTCTTCAATATAAGGAAACGAGCATAAACGCCCTTAATGATCGTGATCTGCTATGCAAGCATTGTCTGTTTGTCCTAGATCTGACTAACCTACCCTGCACACACTCTACTACATATTTGCTTGTCTCCTGCATCTAGTGCTACAGTAGAAAGATTTTTCAAGATTGCGGCGTACAAAGAAATGGCTGAGGTCGACAACGAAGGAGGATCGACTTAATGGCTTAGCTCTGTTGAACACTAGCCCTGACATTAATTGTCCTATTGGCGATGTAATTAACCAATTTGCCAGGAAGAATAGGCGCATAAAATTTATCGTTTAAGATAGAGAACCACAACTGCAAATTTTTTATATCATAAGATTGCATTGTCCTGTATATTTGTATAATTTGTGTAATTAAAACTTTCTTAAACTTTGCCTGTGACTTTATTTTTTATTACGATAAAAGTAAAGGTAGTTCAAGATATCTTTAGCGCTCCCTCCTTGAGGTTTTTCTGTATCCGCCACTGAGCTCACCAAATACACTTACGTTGTGATGTTTCAGTACCGATTATTTCCTCTTATTGATTTACCATTCTACCTGTTCTACTTAGTGGTACCTGTGTATCAATATCAGTGTAGCCACAAGTATAAGAGGTCTTCTTCAGAGAGGACAAGCCGAAAACCATATAAAAATCTTCAGTCTTTGAGGCAGATTATGAAGTTGGTAATTTTCAGTTAATTTGGGAAAACACGATTTTAATATCCATCCCGCGAAGAGGAGATTACATAGTGAACATAAGTTCTGATTGGACAAGAATAGGATTGGCGGTAGCGTACTATGGTTTTAAGGAAACCATCCCAATATTTGTAGTTGGTGTTCAGGATCAGAATGGAAGTTTGATTCTGAGATCCTTTTCGTTACGAATGCTAGACCTCCGTCTTCATCGTGGAGCAACGTCTTGGTTTTGCTAAGTGGGCCGATTGCTCACACTACTTATGAATTCGTTCTTGTGTAGAAGCTCCCTAACCATGAACAATTAAAACCTAACCTGCGGCCATGAATGTCTTTCTTCAGGGCTGTAAACACATGAAATCGATTAGGATTGTAAGGTGAATGTGTAAGGGCTTCTCAACGAAACTTCGGCAACGTACTCGATACAAGCTACCAACAAAATTGCCGTCCACATCTTGCGAAGGTTGTCCTAACTACACTCCAGAAGTTTCGCTTGGAAACTCTTACACATACTTCAAGCACTCCCGATCTCTTCGTACGCCGATTTCCATATGTTTGGAGCTCAAAAGGAAGACACTAATGGCCCTAGATTTTCTTCGGTAGAGGAGGTGCACGCCTGCGTGCAATAGTGGTTCTGTAGGCAATAGCAGACGTTTTTCCAAGACCACCTTGTCTCACAGTGGTGCATATGTGTAACAGTTATGGCGAATACTTACTTTTTCCATCTGTCTTGTTACCACTTGACTGCCACGCAGATGTAGATGCTGCACACTGGCATTCAGCGGAAGCATTTATGAGTTCCTTTACTGAATGGTGGTGATCTATTTCGTCATGTAAACATTTGTGCTTGTTGGGGGCTCCTGATACACTCTGTACTGTGACCTATTTACTTCCACGTCTTTGATTGGAATTAACCAGTGCTCCTCTACTTCGATCGTGAACTGGATATCCTTGAGCACCTTCTTCAAATATTCGTAAAATCAATGTAGTTCTGTTTCGCCATAGGAACATACGGAGAACGTGTTGTTCACGTATCTGAAAAAGCAGCATGGGTGCAGCCTAATGAGGCCAAACAAAGTGCCATTACTTAGAAGGACAACGTTCAGCTGTGTGGGCTGCTATCGACCATGATTTACGACGGGAGTTGTAATCTTTGACTGAGAGCCACGACGGGAGAGCTAGAGGGCATGTGCAAAGCATTCAAGTGGTGTAAGTGGAGAATGTTCGGTCCGCCAGGGCAGTCGCGGACACACGGGTTGGCCAGGCGCCAGGATGTGAGCAGCAATACGGAGGGCAAGCGCGGCGTGGCGGGGACAGTGTGGCGTTGCTGCGGGAGTGGATATTAGGCGGCTGGCCGTCGGGGACCGAATACAGAGTTACATGCATGGTTATTGGCGTGTATGGGGCGGCCCTGTCTTTGGAACGACTTGCTCTGGATTTCATCCACCTTGAAGTCACCTGCTGGTACTGGGAATGGGTATGGGCGCTGGCGTGAGACTCAAATATGTTGTTGTTGTGGTCTTCAGTCCTGAGACTGGTCTGATGCAGCTCTCCATGCTGCTCTATCCTGGGCAAGCTTCTTCATCTCCCAGTACCTACTGCAACCTACATCCATCTGAATCTGTTTAGTATATTCATCTCTTGGTCTCCCTCTACGATTTTTACCCTCCACGTTGCCCTCCAATACTAAATTGGCGATCCCTTGATGCCTCAGAACATCTCCTACCAACCGATCCCTTCTTCTAGTCAAGTTGTGTCACAAACTCCTCTTCTCCCCAATTCTGTTCAATACCTTCTCATTAGTAATGTGATCTACCCATCTAATCTTCAGCATTCTTCTGTAGCACCACATTTCGAAAGCTTCTATTCTCTTCTTGTCCAGACTGTCTATGGTCCATGTTTCACTTCCATATATGGCTACACTCCATAGAAATACTTTCAGAGACGACTTCCGGACATTTAAATCTATACTCGATGTTAACAAATTTTTCTTCTTCAGAAACACTTTCCTTGCCATTGCCAGTCTACATTTTATATCCTCTCTACTTCAACCATCATCAGTTATTTTGCTCCCCAAATAGCAAAACTCCTTTACTACTTTAAGTGTCTCGTTTCCTAATCTAATTCCCTCAGCATCACCCGACTTAATTCTACTACATTCCATTATCCTCGTTTTGCTTTTGTTGATATTCATCTTATACTCTCCTTTCAAGACACTGTCTATTCCGTTCAACTGCTCTTCCAAGTCCTTAGCTGTCTCTGACAGAATTACAATATCGTCGGCGATCGTCAGAGTTTTTATTTCTTCTTCATGGATTTTAATACCTACTCTGAACTTTTCTTTTGTTTCCTTTACTGCTTGCTCAATATACAGATTGAATAACATAGGGGAGAGGCTAAAACGCTGTCTCACTGCTTCCCTTTCATGTCCCTCGACTCTTATAACTGCCATCTGGTTTCTGTACAAATTGTAAATAGCCTTTCGCTCCCCGTATTTTACCCCTGCCACCTTTCGAATTTGAAAGAGAGTATTCCAGTCAACATTGTTAAAAGCTTTCTCTAAGTCTACAAATGCTAGAAACGTAGGTTTGCCTTTCCTTAATCTTTCTCAAATATAGATCCACTGTAACACCTCCAGTAGGAGGTTGCATTATAAGGAACACTACAATTTTAAATAGGGTTTCCTCCGCTCATGTTTGTGTATGGAGAAGTTGTTCGCTTGCATGAATGGACCACAAGGCATACGCGTAGTAGCCTTTGAGGGTTTGGTATTTCGTAATAAACTTTTGAACGTGAACTGAGGGCAAGCTGCTGAGCCAACGTTATAAGTGCTTGTCTCCATGTTTCATTGTACTGGGTGGTTATTATTAAACTTTTCCTATTTAACACTTTATAACACGACAACTAATTACCGTACGAATACCAAACTTGGTAGCATTAATGCCAATGGGGAAAAGGAATAATGCAGAATCAGTTCAATTGAAACACTTTTAATGTGTTGCTACGGTAAATCATTCCGGTACTGTTCCTCCTTAAACGACGTCAGCCGATAGTTCGCTGACTAGGACCGCACCACGAAAGGAGCGGCCTCTAGCCGAAGAGAATACAAACCCCGCTCCTGCCAGTTTCGTCCGTACAGTAGTAGAGCAGCACTAACAGACCCGTACAGTAGAAGACAGACACGAGTACACACAGACCTAGACGAGAGCATTCATAGTGCTGTTACTTGTGATCCACATCCATTACTTGCACGGAAATTCCACATAGCGAAGGAAATTGATTATTTGCATGTCGCCAATAGCTTGCAACACGACATTGTAAACCAAAGTTAAGTATTGTCAATCTACCGTATTGTAACAAAAACCGTTAGTGTGAGTTACTTGAACTGTTGTATAGCTATCCGAGAAAGCAGCATCCTATAGGCACCCTATAAGAGACGAGTGGGCAGGACACCGCAGTTACCATTACTTCTACAAAAGGGGCTCGCTACGGCGCCCATCAGTGTCCAGTAGAGCTCTGAGCACTATTGGACTTAAAATCTGAGGTCATCAGTCCCCTAGAACTTACAACTACTTAAGCCTAACTAATCTAAGGACATCATACACGCCGCCAAGGGTGGCCGAGCGGTTTTAGGCACTACAGTCTGGAACCGCGCGACCTCTACGGTCGCAGGGTCGAATCCTACCTCGGGCATGGATCTGTGTGATGGCCTTACGTTAGTTAGGTTTAAGTAGTTTTAAATTCTAGGGGACTGATGACCTCAGCAGTTAAGTCCCATAGTGCTCAGAGCCATTTGAACCATTCTTTTGAACATCACACACATCCATGCCCGAGGCACGATTCGAACCTGCGACCGTAGTGGTGGGCGGTTCCAGACTGAAGCGCCTAGAACCGCTCGACCACTCCGGCCGACTGTCCAGAGGAGTCTTAAAGCGCAAGATTGCATTCTTCACAGCAGAACGAAGCATGTCTGTAGGTATGCTGGCTACCTGTTTTGATATTCTGCGCTTCAGATCAGCCCTTTTGTGAATGCCGACCTAGTAAACCCTATCCTTCAGGTAGACCACAAACCAGAAATCACAGGTAGTGAGATCAGGTGATAGTGTCGGTCAGGCATAAGGATACGATCGGCTGATAATTCGATCGTTTTCAAATGGTTTTCGGAGAAGCAGGTGAACACGATTGATGTGGATGGGGCCCTATCTTGCATGAAAACTGCAGAGTTCAATTAGTCTCTCTCCATTAGGGCGGGTATAACAAGCTGGCGAAGCACGTCGGAGTAACGCTGGCCAGTCACACTGTGGGTCTTTGGTCCTTGAGCGCCAACCTGTTCAAAAACGACTCCGTATGTCTATCTTTTTAGTGATGGTTGCGAGACTCTGCTGTTCGAAACAGGATGTCAAAGTAAACGCCTTTCAGCCGTCAATTTTCAACCTTATGTTATTGGGCTACCAGTTTCAGCGTTTTACTACGCCATATTCAGGCCCCTGACCGACGTGTAGGAATTTTCTACCTCGCTTATGATCAAAACAGGGGCCAGAAATACTGGTATTAGTAGATATTTGTTGGAGTGTTCACTTCAACCATCACCTGCCTACAAGTCGGTCAGGGGCCTGAAGATGGCGTAGTAAAACGATGAAACAGGTTTCCCGATAAAATAAGGATGACAACTGACAGCTGAAAGGCGTTTCATTTGACATCCTGTCCAAAAAAGAATGGGCCAATAATAAACCTAGCCGTGAAGCTACGGAATATAGTGACTTGTTCACCATACAGAGGAACTTCATGTCCAGTGACTTGAAGAGAGGATTCCCAAATTCCTCAATTCTGAGTGTTCACCTCACCCGTCAGAGAAAAATGGACTTCGTCTGTCCCTTGTCAACTTCAGTCCTTGCGACGGAATGGAGAGCGAAGTCTACACGTCGTTGTGCGCCCTGTGGTACAAACTGCTGTACGTTGTGGATCTTCTACGAGTACCATTCGAGAATGGTTCGAAGCACCAAAATAATTAGTTCTGAATTTTATTTACGTATTTTTTAGAAAAGTTTTACAATCAAAATTTAAACAATTTAGTAGCATCTTCTACGTAGTTCTCATCAGCTAGCGACTTTATCATGATCATTGATGGTATGCTCCGTGTGACGTCTGTGATAACAAATGAGTCGCAGCTGTCAAAGCAGCTAAACACTTCAGAAACTGATTTCTTAAATGGTTTCATATGTTCCATGATTTCTCTTTCTGTGATTACATCTGTCAGTTTTGGTTAATATCAAACAGCTTCTGCACTCACGCCACTTACTCGGTTTCGTTATATATCTTTACCTACTTTATTTAATAAAGTTTATGAACATTGCGACCTCTGTTATGTTTATAAACTTTTTTTATGTCAGTATGCTATTACATAGCGTCACCGTTTCGGATCCGGTCCAACTGACTCGGTGGGCAAGTGAGAGGAGACTCACAGCAACGGATGAATAACAGTCCAACATACTTACTTACTTACTTACTTACTTACTCACTGGTCATACCGGACTCGAGAGTCCATTACCGCAGCAACGTATTTTCGCCATCTGTCCCTGTCTTGGACTATTTCCTTCCATTCACCTTCAATACCTAGGCTCCTCAAATCAGCCTTCACATTGTCCTCCCATCTACGCCTCGGTCTCCCCACAGGACATTTTCCTTCTAGGTGCCCTACCAGTACTCTGCGTGCTGCCCTGCCCTCATCCATTCGAGCTACGTGACCCTCCCATCGCAGCCTACGTGATTTAATAATACTGATTATGTCAGGGCTTGAATAGAGTTCGTGAACCTCTTCGTAAAGCAGTTTTCGCCAATCTCCGCTAGTGTCATCCCTTTTTGATCCGAAAATTTTCTTCAAAATTTTGTTTTCAGATACTCGAAACGGCTTTTCATTATGCCCAGTGAGAGACCAAGTCTCACACCCATACAGCATAACTGGTAGAATAACAGTTTTGTATTTTCTAATCTAAATTTAATATCCGTGATGAAAGTAATCTATTCAAAGCTAAGTAGCACGCATTTCCCGCCCGTAATCTCTTCTTCCGTTCGGATTCAATCTCATTTCTGAAAGTGATGTCCACGCCTAGATACTTAAATGTGTTCACTTTTTCAAACTGCATGTCTCCAACTCATAACATTTCCTGATCTACTGCTGTTGGCATTCTAGTAGTAACGAGGTATTTAGTTTTGTCTTCACTTATCCTTACACCTACATCTTCACTAGCCTTGATTAACGCATTCGCATATGCTGCTACAGATTCTTTCCTATCGCTAATGATGTTTAGATCATCTGCATACCCTAATATCTTAATATTTCCATTTAACTCCACACCCTCTGAATTATCTGCTGCCATTCGTACAATATATTCTAGGACTAAATTAAAAAGTAGCGGAGACAGTGCATCTCCCTGCTAAAGTCCGTTCTTTATTACACATTCTTCTGACTCCAATTTCCCCAAGGGTACTCTACCTTTTGTGTTGTTCAAACTCGCTTCTATAAGTCTAACATACTTCTTTGGCATTCCAAGTTCCAAACGAATTCTGTACAATTTTGATTGCAATACTGAATCATATGCTTTTGTAAAATCTATGAAAAGATTATGAACTGGTTTATTGTATTCCCATTTCTTTTCCAAAATTTCACGCAGGGTGAATGTTTGTCCTATAGTTGATCTGTTCCTCAGAAAGCCGGCATGGTAATCCCCCACAATTTCATCTGCATAAAATTTTGGAACATACTAGTAATAGCGATATCCCTCTGTAATTACTACAATCCATTTTGTCACCTTTCTTAAAAATTGGGATCAGTATCGACTCCTGCCACTCTTCAGGTATCATCGCTGAGTTCCATACTTTAGTTATCACTTTGTGAACTACTTCCACCAATTTTTGTCCCCTATTTTTATCTAATTCTGAAGTTATGCAATCTGATCCTGGTGCTTTATGGTATTTCAATTTGTTGATTGCATCTCTTACTTCCTTTAACGTTGGCTCGGGTATCTGGGGTTATGCTGTATATATTTCGTACGCCTGCTCATTTCCTGCTTTCTGGTGTACATTTAATAGATGCTCAAAATAGCCCTCCATTTTCTTAATATAGCACTGGGGTCTGTCAGTACTCCCCCAGCATCCCCTCGAAGTGCATTTGTCATAGCCTTGAACCCCCTCCTATACCCATTTATGTCTAGGTAAAGTTCCCTGATGTTTTTTTGTTTTACTGTTTGTTTCCATTTTTATAATTTGATTGTTCAAATAATCCCTCTTCTTTACCCGTAGCCTACGACATACTTCCCTTCTCAAGTTCACGAACTCCTCTCGTTTTCCGTCAAATAATCCCTCTTCTTTACCCGTAGCCTACGACATACTTCCCTTCTCAAGTTCACGAACTCCTCTCGTTTTCCGTCTCCCATTCTATCCCAATCTAATCGCGCTTTTCTCCATTCCTCTACCAATTTCTTGCATTCCTCATCAAACCACGGTTTCCTCATGTTCTTCTTAATTGTACCTATCTTCACTGCCTCTTCGATATTGTTCCTCACAGTGATCCACTGTTTATTTACATCCTCGTCTTGATCTTACTGTGTCCTGAGAGCACCAAACCTAATTGAAATTTCTATCATGCACCTTCTTCTATAGTTTTCATCATTTAGTTTGTCAGTGTCGAACCTAACAAGTTCTGCATTGTGACACCTTGATGTTGCTGGAGATAGCCGTTGGTGAACTCTGGCAACTACAAGAAAATGATGAGAATCGTAGTCTTCTCTCCTGAAAGTTTTAACATTTTCTATACTAGCGTGCCACCTCCGATCTACAAGAACATGATCAATTTGGTTTCGAGTGTGTCCATCCGGAGAGACCCAAGTTGCTTTATGAATGTCCTTCCTTTTGAAGTATGTGCTCTCAACAATCATGTCTTTTGAAACAGCAAAATTAACCACCCTTGTGCCATTATCATTCGAAATGTAATGCAAACTTTCTTTCCCAATTGTAGGCCGGAATGCTTCCTCCTTCCCTATCTTCGCATTGAAATCACCTATGATTAATTTTGTATCGTACGAGGAGAACTCATACCACAGTTGATCTAGTTCTTCATAAAAGCCGTCTTTAACAACCTCTTCAGTGTCCTCAGTTGGTGCGTGTACATTGATTACTACTAGTCTTTTCCACCTGCCGGACAACACTATAACTGATAGTCGGTCACTAATGACCCTTGTATCTCTGATTGCGTGAAGCACTTTTCTCTGTACTGCGAAACCTGTTCCGAAACTGTGAGCTTCCGCACCTCCGTAGAAAAACGTATAGTTACCCCTCTTTATGCTACCCTCCCCCTGCCACAGTGTTTCTTGAATAGCTGTAATGTCTACATCGTATCTATCTAATTCGTCTGATAATGTCTGGAACGTTTCTGGCCTGTTCAAACTTTTAACGTTCCATGTTCCCAACCTGTAAGTTCCTTTCGGCCTGAATGTCTTCGAAGTAGGTTCCGTCCGGATATCCGAATGGGAACCTAGTTTACCTGCGGAATATTTTACTTCAAAGGGACCCATGCCCATTAATGTTGCTGATTCTTAATGAATAGATTTGATAGTAAGAGAAGAGGAAACAGGGATGGTTCATCACGCCATCGCCCGCTCCCCACCGGCTGTCCGCGACTGCTTATTGTTTGTATTCGCAGCTACCCTTCATATCTGAAGGCCGTATCCCCTATCCGCAACCTGGGGACGCGCTGTGCCGTGGTGGTAGGGGCTCACGAGAATGTGTGGCGATAGAGCTTTTAAATTTCATATTAGTTTCCGACGTTGGGGATGCAGAGAAGTGAAGTTGGCATCACGGGTTCGAATCCAGTCCAGCTGACTCGGTGGACAGGTACGAACTGACTTACAGCAATGGCTGAGTAACAGTCCAATCTGATACTAAGAAAGTGTGACGGTAAACCTTTGAAGTTCCATATTGGTCTCCGACGGTGTGTGCTCACAAGGAAACGGTGGTGATACAAAGAAGCGGTGAAGCACCTTTCTTTGTTACACGCACGGTTAGAACGTTTCACCTGCGAGTTAAACGATCGGATTCATATTGGACTCATGAGTAACCGCTTGTCCAGTCTGTTCAGCGGATATTATTACCACGATAATGAATTTTGTTCCATTGAAGCCACGAGACTAAGCTTTGTTCACGCTAAGCAGTGGTCGGTTAGCCCAAATCGCACTAATCCTGGAAAGTGGTGAGGCCGAAATGAACTGAGCTGAAGAAGAAGGTTTAGCGACTAGTGTGGAGTTTAAATATCGTGCATGATACAAGGGCACCAAATGTGTGTAAACTGGCGCTCAGCTTAACTTCTTTTTGGCCGAACAACTCGATCGCATGGTTA
Organism: Schistocerca piceifrons; assembly: GCF_021461385.2. NCBI lineage: Eukaryota > Metazoa > Arthropoda > Insecta > Orthoptera > Acrididae > Schistocerca > Schistocerca piceifrons. The sequence continues at coordinate 532,679,571 of NC_060141.1, read as the reverse complement.
CCGTACTAGAATCCAGTTTTAGCTACGCAGGAATTACGGCCGACTCGACAAAATTCGCCCTGGTTGTGAGCCTACTTGATCATATCTACGCTGCAGAGCTACTACGCTCTTGATCACTGCTCTGCCGCACTAAAATTCAGATGGAAAGCTAATCCGGAGAGTCAATACATCACACGAACAGCGACTCAGACATGTACTGACGCAATAAGACACGGGTGACCGTAAGGCATTGTAATATCTGCGGAGCAAAGTTGATACAGTTATTGTCCCGGACAACCTGCTATGCTCCCTGTCATGTAGCAGACTATTAGCACAAGTCAAAACGATAGTAGCATCGCAGATGGAAATAACATTGGATGCGGTAGCAGAGTTCTGAGGTCGGATTCAAGAGGCCATCCCACCGGCACAAGTTAGTGCCAGGCAACAGTACACCAGTGGTACCAACACTCGAGTTCAAGGAATTGGATTCGCTGGTGACGAAAGTCTACACGTTGTGCTCACATACTAGCGCACTACTGTGCCACGGTGGTGCTTGGAACGGCAGAGGAGGTAACTGTCAGAGATCCAGAAGCCATACATCTCCCAATTCTGTGTCGTCGAACGGGGAATTGCCTATATGGTGGTACCAACGTACGTTCGGCGAACATGCGGGTAAATGTACAACACCGAGTTTTTACAAAAACAGACATAACATCTGATGGGATAGCAGCAATCAGTCATTGTATAGTATTACTTATAATCCGTCTCGATTGCAAATTTTTTTTATTCATATGACCGGTTTCGGTTCATTCAGAAACATCTTTAGATCTGCAACGATAATGATACTAATTTACTATTTCTTCGAAAGCAAATCCTTTTTATCCTATCTAATCAACATCAAATGTACCAGAACGTACCTGACATTTCAGTTACAGGAGTAACCCGTCCAAATCCAGCAACTGTCACATGCTGCGTCACATAAAATTGGTTGGCGGAATGCACGTCATTTATATTAATTATAACACTATTACCGACAGGTTGCGTCTGGTACATTTGTCACATTCAATTTGCACATATTGTATTCAGTAGATTTTTTTGATTAACAGTAATCTCCAAAATACTTAATTAAAATCTGTAGATGTCAAGGTTAAAATCTGTACTCATCAAAATTAAAAAACAGTAAAATTATCATTTTTATACGATCTAAAAAACATAGGGCGATTTCTATGGCGGTGATGTAGACTTGTTTTCCTCTACGGTCTGCTTCCGTGGTCCGTGATCTAGTGTGATTTAGTCGCCGGAAAGTAGTCACTCTCCGAATGTAAGAAGGAAGCAGGTCTAATACACTCCTGGAAATTGAAATAAGAACACCGTGAATTCATTGTCCCAGGAAGGGGAAACTTTATTGACACATTCCTGGGGTCAGATACATCACATGATCACACTGACAGAACCACAGGCACATAGGCACAGGCAACAGAGCATGCACAATGTCGGCACTAGTACAGTGTATATCCACCTTTCGCAGCAATGAAGGCTGCTATTCTCCCATGGAGACGATCGTAGAGATGCTGGATGTAGTCCTGTGGAACGGCTTGCCATGTCATTTCCACCTGGCGCCTCAGCTGGACCAGCGTTCGTGCTGGACGTGCAGACCGCGTGAGACGACGCTTCATCCAGTCCCAAACATGCTCAATGGGGGACAGATCCGGAGATCTTGCTGGCCAGGGTAGTTGACTTACACCTTCTAGAGCACGTTGGGTGGCACAGGATACATGCAGACGTGCATTGTCCTGTTGGAACAGCAAGTTCCCTTGCCTGTCTAGGAATGGCAGAACGATGGGTTCGATGACGGTTTGGATGTACCGTGCACTATTCAGTGTCCCCTCGACAATCACCAGTGGTGTACGGCCAGTGTAGGAGATCGCTCCCCACACCATGATGCCGGGTGTTGGCCCTGTGTGCCTCGGTCGTATGCAGTCCTGATTGTGGCGCTCACCTGCACGGCGCCAAACACGCATACGACCATCATTGGCACCAAGGCAGAAGCGACTCTCATCGCTGAAGACGACACGTCTCCATTCGTCCCTCCATTCACGCCTGTCGCGACACCACTGGAGGCGGGCTGCACGATGTTGGGGCTTGAGCGGAAGACGGCCTAACGGTGTGCGGGACCGTAGCCCAGCTTCATGGAGACGGTTGCGAATGGTCCTCGCCGATACCCCAGGAGCAACAGTGTCCCTAATTTGCTGGGAAGTGGCGGTGCGGTCCCCTACGGCACTGCGTAGGATCCTACGGTCTTGGCGTGCATCCGTGAGTCGGTGCGGTCCGGTCCCAGGTCGACGGGCACGTGCACCTTCCGCCGACCACTGGCGACAACATCGATGTACTGTGGAGACCTCACGCCCCACGTGTTGAGCAATTCGGCGGTACGTCCACCCGGCCTCCCGCATGCCCACTATACGCCCTCGCTCAAAGTCCGTCAACTGCACATACGGTTCACGTCCACGCTGTCGCGGCATGCTGCCAGTGTTAAAGACTGCGATGGAACTCCGTATGCCACGGCAAACTGGCTGACACTGACGGCGGCGGTGCACAAATGCTGCGCAGCTAGCGCCATTCGACGGCCAACACCGGGGTTCCTAGTGTGTCCGCTGTGCCGTGCGTGTGATCATTGCTTGTACAGCCCTCTCGCAGTGTCCGGAGCAATTATGGTAGGTCTGACACACCGGTGTCAATGTGTTCTTTTTTCCATTTCCAGGAGTGTATATTGCGGGGTCACAAGGAGGTAGCAAGCCACCATCTGTCTTCCTAGGAGCCATACGTCCTCCACCGCGATACAAGTTAAGCGGTGATGGTCGTCATCCACTTGGCGACATTTCGGGCATAATGGAGTGTCCACTAGTCCAATTGCATGGAGTCGTTGGTTGGTGTTGAACTTGCCACAGGTGACAGAGAACCACAGTGCCCCAACGAAGGTAGGTGCAGATGTCTCCAAATCTTCGGCCAATGCAACTTGGGGTGTTTGAGTTCAATGACATTACTACTTATCCGTCGTAGCAGCCAAACATAAAAATCCTTCGCGCATGGTGGTCTCGTGCGCGGAAGCTCGTCTCTGATATAACTAAGTTCCACGATAAATGTTGATACATGCGCAAAATGTGACGTAATGTTGCCCACCGCCACCGGCGGTGTGAGGGACGCTGGAACTAGGAGATCCAGTAGGCGGGATGTAAGGGAATCACGCCCGCTACGCCATTGCTTGTACATAGTGGCTAGAAGGAGCGCCGTCGCTCGGCAGTGAACATTCGTAACTCCGAGTCCCCCCATGTCCGTAGGGAGCGTGAGCGTTGCGTATCGCACCTTGAGGGGCGACCAAATCGTCACAAAATAGCCTAGTGCTGATTGAAGTCGACGTCCGAGCGTGAGTGGTAGGGGCAGGATCTGCGAAATATGCAACATTCGAGAAACCACATAAGTGTTCAGATATTCGAGTCGATGCAAAGGATCAAGGCGTCGTAGGAGATGTTGTCGGACCATGATACGTGTTGTCTGTAAAATACGTCGGTAGTTAACTGCCGCAGTATGTTTTACAGATGAGGTAAAGTCTATGCCGAGATAGCGGAATCGTTGCACATAAGGAAACGGACTGATTTCTTCCGGCGTAAGGCCCCTTCCAACCGGCATTGCCGCCGATTTGTTCATGTTCACTGCACTACCCGCCGTCACACTGTGGTCCACAACAGTTCAAGGACCGTCTTCACCTCTTCCTCAGAACGAATGAGTAGCAGGAGGTCGTCCGCATAGGCACGACATTTGAAGGTGTAGCCCCGCAGTTCCATCCCAGAAAGAGAATTTGTTAGCCTCCCAATTAATGGTTCCAACGCTATCGCGAACAGCGGCATCGAAAGAGGGCAGCCCTGGCGAATGGATCGTCGAATTTGAATGGGACCTGCTATACGCCGATTAACCTATACCAAGGATTGTGCGCCCCCGTAAATCCTTCTAATGAGACCAGTAAAACGGTCTGGAAATCCCATTTCTTCCAGTACAGCGTACAGACAGTTGTGGCGCACCTTATCAAAAGCGCTGTCAAAATCAACCACCACCATCGCCGCTTTAAGCCGACACTCCTCCGCCAACGCTATCACATCACGGCATTCGCCAGTAGCTGTTTGCACATTCACCGATCCACCCGGTGTCGTCTGTTCTGGAGAGAGAACGCTACGAATTAACATACAACATCGGGACGCTAGCAACCGTGCAAAGATCCTATAGTCGGCATTAAGCAGAGTGATGGGGCGATAATGTTTTACCGTAATTCCTGGCTTCGGTTTATGTACTGGCACCAAGAGGCCTTCCATAAAAGCCGGTGGAATAGGCGCATCGGAATTTAACATCTCCTTGTACATTTCCGTCCATCGCGGTGTCATTTCGTTGCGAAATTCTCGATAAAATTCAGCAGGAAGTCCATCAACGCCTGGGGACCAATTCAACGCACCCTTTGCGATGGCATCATATACTTCCTCACAGCTAATGGCTTCCAGTAAGGTTCCCGCGGCTTCCACCGTCAGTGTACGGGAGACGCACCTGGCTATACGTTCGAGGTCATAGACAGGGGCTGCTTCTTCCCGATAGATGTGTTTGTAATGGTCGACGAATGCAGAGACAATGTCCGCTTGACGCGTCACTCTTCGGTCTTCGCGGGTAATTAATTCCCGTACGAAAACGCGTTGTCTGTGCTTTCGTTCATTCACGACCTGGTGCATGGAAGGAATCTCGTGCATTATCGTATCGTGGCATCTGGCGCGCACCATGGTTCCCTGAAGATGTTTCCGAGCTAAAGCCACTAGTTTAGCTTTTATCCTTTTGCGTTCGATCCAGACGTCCTGTCCCAGCGGACCATCGTCCAGGTCGCGCAGCGCTGCAAAATAAAAGTCGGTCGTACGGCGGCGCCATTCTGCCATCTCCCTGCTATATGAGATGAACGTACGGTGAAGCGCCGGTTTAGCACAAGTCAGCCACCAATCAAGCTTCGTCGCATACCTTCCAACCCTTCGCTCGCACATCGTCCATGTTTCAAGGATCCGGTGACGGCATTCAGGATCATGTAGATGTTGAATGTTTAATTTCCACGGGGCCTTACTGTTCCACACCTCTCTACGGGGAAGAAGCACCGTACAGATGTAAGCGCTGTGATCGGAAAATGCCAATGGCCAGCGTTCCGTGTCCTGGACAAAATTTGCATGAGCCCGTGAGATATAAATGCGAGCTAACCTGCTCGCCGAATGACTTGTCACATAGATGTATCCCGGTGCATCTCCATGTCGTAATTCCCACGTGTCACTAAGTACAAGGTCGTTGACAACGATTCGCAACTCCCGGCTGATGTTTGCTTGCGGCCATTGGTCTTTCTGGTTGAGAACACAGTTGAAATCTCCACCAATTATTACACATTCATAACGTCCATGGAAAGGTGGGGCAATGTCTTCTGCATAAAATCGCGCCCTTTCCCGCCGACGATTGTTTCCCGACGGTACATGAAGATTGATGATGCGTGTCCCAAACGTCGTGAAAGCCATTCCTCTGGCCGACGGAAGGTAACACACGTTTTCCACTGGAAGCCATCTCGCACGTAAACTGCCACCCCACTCCCATTGTGATCTCCATGTGACGAGTAGGATTGGTAGCCGGCGATGTAGGGGAGTGCAGCTATATGGACTTCCTGCAGCAAAGCAATATCCACATCAGATGCCCAAATCGTTTCCTTCAGTAGGCGTATTTTGGCCGGTGAACGCACGTCATTTATATTTAATGTCGCAATACGGTTCGCATGGCGTTGAATCCCACTCTGTCGATGCGCAACATCTCCCTGCATCGGCGCTGGGGGCTGAGTTAGAAGACGTTCTTTCGCCCCTCTCCCTTCACCTTCAGCAATTATTAGGCTGTCTTCGTGAGTGCCGGCTGCCTCTGTATGACGTCCGGCGCCTCCTCAATATCGCCATACCACATCTTTGCAGGCAGTGATATATTCGTGTCCATTGCCACAGCATCTGCCTCTGGAGAGCCAACTGGTTGTGATTCCTCTTCAGCATCACCACGTCCCGGTACCGTCAATGTAACAGACCGCTGCGGCTCTGATCGAACAGATTGCCTCATCCTGTTGTGTCGTCTTGGTCCACAGGCACATCGTCGTCGGGCCAAGGGGAGCCATCCCTAGGAGATGTCGTCCGACGACGCCGTTTCCTCCTTTTCGGGGAACGTTGTTTGCGTGATCTTCCTTCCGTGTCCCCAGATTGTAGGGAATCACGGCTCCCCGACAGAAAAGCATCCGTAGGAACAGGAAGTGTTTCGGGTCCCATCGTTGTACTTGGCGAGAGTTCGGTCGAAACTGATGTTGTCGTCACAGAGTGCTTTCCAGACGGAACAGCATCGGTAGTTGCTGGAACTGCTTCGTGTACTATCGGTGTGCTTGGTGGGAGTTCGGTCTCATCTGATGTTGTCGCTGTAGATTGTATGCCCGATGGAGCAGCATCCTCTGTCATCCCGACGTCTGCGACAAGGTTTCGGAGAGCGCCATCTTGATCTTCCACCGGGGCTGTGTCCTTTCGGTCATCAGCGGACGCAGTGAGGGCTTTGGCATTGGTGATAGGTAGTACTGTCATCGCCGGCGACGGCTCCCGCACATCTGAAGGCAGTTGCGAAATCCGCCGTTGCATACAGTTCGACCTGAAGTGTCCCTCCTGGCCACCGCCAGAACATGTACGTGGTTGACCATCGTAAAGCACAACCGCCCGACAACCACCACTTGTCAGATAGGACGGTACATGCTTCTGAAGATCAATAGTGATCTGTCGCACTCCGTTAAGAACGGGGTACGTGGCGAATTCTGTCCAGCGTTCTGCTGTATTACCATGTACCGTGCCGTATGGCTTAAAAGGCTCGATAACTTCGTCAGCCGGGAGCTCAAATGGCAGCTCAAAAACACGTATTGTCCGTACACCCAGACCAGCATGTTCTACAGTTACCGTGCCGACATTCCCGTCACTATGGCAAAATCGGAGACCTGCTTTTGTCGCCTGTAGAATTCTCTCACGCGCCGCGTCATTTACCATCTTAACATACACCATGGGACTAACGATGGACAGGTGAATTCCGACAATATCGTTTGGCGGTATCTTGACGTCCTCTCGAATGAATCGTTCCACTGCTAAATCCTTTGGTCGTTCGTAGTCTTTGCAGAAATTGAATCGTAATGTAGTTTTCCTGTAGTTGTTCGCCATTATCGTTGTTACTAGCCCGCGCGCAGAGTAAACAAACACTCGCACACGCCGCACAGGCGGAAGTATCGGACCTCCGCTTCGCACGGCCGCTAGCGCCGAACTGTACCGCTCGGCTAATCCCGTGCGGCCCCGAGGGAGGACTGGAACCTCCGCCGGGACCAGCCGCACAGTCAATGACTGTAACGCCCTAGACCGCTCGGCTAATCCCGTGCGGCAACAGGCGACTTAAAAATGAATGTAAGATGTAAAATGGATTTCAAAGTTCAACAGTGTAGCATCATAGACCCAGCAATGAAAACCCGTCAGTAAGAAAAGCGTAACATGTGATATATTCTTTACAGCCAAAATGGCATGAAAAAGAAACATTTTTAATTATTTTGTACAGTTAGAAATTCATACTCCATGTTGTGGTTGTTGTGGTCTTCAGTCCTGAGACTGGTTTGATGCAGCTCTCCATGCTACTCTATCCTGTGCAAGCTTCTTCATCTCCCAGTACCTACTGCAATCTACATCCATCTGAATCTGCTTAGTGTATTCATCTCTTGGTCTCCCTCTATGATTTTTACCCTCCACGCTGCCCTCCAATACTAAATTGGTGATCCCTTGATGCCTCAGAACATGTCCTACCAACCGATCCCGTCTTTTGGTCAAGTTGTGCCACAAACTTCTCTTCTCCCAAATCCTGTTCAATACTTCCTCATTAGTTATGTGATCTACCCATCTAATCTTCAGCATTCTTCTGTAGCACCACATTTCGAATGCTTCTATTCTCTTCTTGTCCAAACTATTTATCGTCCATGTTTCACTTCCATACATGGCTACACTCCATACAAATACTTTCAGAAATGATTTCCTGACACTTAAATCTATACTCGATTTTAACAAATTTCTCTTCTTCAGAAAAGCTTTCCTTGCCATTGCCAGTCTACATTTTATATCCTCTCTACTTCGACCATCATCAGTTATTTTGCTCCCCAAATAGCAAAACTCCTTTACTACTTTAAGTATCTCATTTCCTAATCTAATTCCCTCAGCATCACCCGACTTAATTCGACTACATTCCATTATCCTCGTTTTGCTTTTGTTGATGTTCATCTTATATCCTCCTTTCAAGACACTGTCCATTCCATTCAACTTCTCTTCCAAGTCCTTTGCTGTCTCTGACAGAATTACAATGTCATCGGCGAACCTCAAAGTTTTTATTTCTTCTCCATGGATTTTAATACCCACTCCGAATTTTTCCTTTGTTTCCTTTACTGCTTGCTCAATATACAGATTGAACAACATCGGGGAGAGGCTACAACCGTGTCTTACTCCCTTCCCAACCACTGCTTCCCTTACATGTGCCTCAACTCTTATAACTGCCATCTGGTTTCTGTACAAATTGTAATTAGCCTTTCGCTCCCTGTATTTTACCCCTGCCGCCTTTAGAATTTGAAAGAGAGTATTCCAGTCAACAATGTCAAAAGCTCTCTCTAAGTCTAAAAATGCTAGAAACGTAGGTTTGCCTTTCCTTAATCTTTCTTCTATGGTAAGTCGTAAGGTCAGTATTGCCTCACGTGTTCCAGTGTTTCTACGGAATCCAAACTGATCTTCCCCGAGGTTGGCTTCTACTAGTTTTTCCATTCGTCTGTGAAGAATTCGTGTTAGTATTTTGCAGCTGTGACTTATTAAACTGATAGTTCGGTAATTTTCACATCTGCCAACACCTGCTTTCTTTGGGATTGGAATTATTATATTCTTCTTGATGTCTGAGGGTATTTCGCCTGTTTCATACATCTTGCTCACCAGATGGTAGAGTTTTGTCAGGACTGGCTCTCCCACGCCCGTCAGTAGTTCCAATGGAATATTGTCTACTCCGGGGACCTTGTTTCGACTCAGGTCTTTCAGTGCTCTGTCAAACTCTTCACGCAGTATCGTATCTCCCATTTCATCTTCATCTACATCCTCTTCCGTTTCCATAATATTGTCCTCAAGTACATCGCCCTTGTATAGACCCTCTATATACTCCTTCCACCTTTCTGCTTTCCCTTCTTTGCTTAGAACTGGGTTTCCATCTGAGCTCTTGATATTCATACAAGTCGGACTCTTATCTCCAAAGGTCCCTTTACTTTTCCTGTAGGCAGTATCTATCTTACCCCTAGTGAGATAAGCCTCTACATCCTTACATTTGTCCTCTAGCCATCCCTGCTTAGCCATTTTGCACTTCCTGTCGATCTCATTTTTGAGACGTTTGTATTCCTTTTTGCCTGCTTCATTTACTGTATTTTTATATTTTCTCCTTTCATCAATTAAATTCAATATTTCTTTTGTTACCCAAGGATTTCTAGCAGCCCTCGTCTTTTTACCTACTTGATCCTCTGCGGCCTTCACTACTTCATCCCTCAAACCTACCCATTCTTCTTCCACAGTATTTCTTTTCCCCATTCCTGTCAATTGCTCCCTTATGCTCTCCCTGAAACTCTGTACAACCTCTGGTTCTTTCAGTTTATCCGGGTCCCATCTCCTTAAATTCCCACCTTTTTGCAGTTTCTTCAGTTTTGATCTACAGGTCATAACCAATAGGTTGTGGTCAGAGGCGACATCTGCCCCTGGAAATGTCTTACAATTTAAAACCTGGTTCCTAAATCTCTGTCTTACCATTATATAATCTATCTGATACCTTTTAGTATCTCCAGGTTTCTTCCATGTATACAACCTTCTTTCATGATTCTTAAAACAAGTGTTAGCTATGATTATGTTGTGCTCTGTGCAAAATTCTACCAGGCGGCTTCCTCTTTCATTTCTTAGCCCCAATCCATATTCACCGACTGTTTCCTTCTCTCCCTTTTCCTACACTCGAATTCAAGTCACCCATGACTATTAAATTTTCGTCTCCCTTCACTATCTGAATAATTTCTTTTATTTCATCATACATTTCTTCAATTTCTTCGTCATCTGCAGAGCTAGTTGGCATATAAACTTGTACTACTGTAGTAGGTGTGGGCTTCGTATCTATCTTGGCCACAATAATGCGTTCACTATGCTGTTTGTAGTAGCTTACCCGCATTCCTATTTTCCTATTCATTATTAAACCTACTCCTGCATTACCCCTATTTGATTTTGTGTTTATAACCCTGTAGTCACCTGACCAGAAGTCTTGTTCCTCCTGCCACCGAACTTCACTAATTCCCACTATATCTAACTTCAACCTATCCATTTCCCTTTTTAAATTTTCTAACCTACCTACCCGATTAAGGGATCTGACATTCCACGCTCCGATCCGTAGAACGCCAGTTTTCTTTCTCCTGATAACGACATCATCCTGAGTAGTCCCCGCCCGGAGATCCGAATGGGGGACTATTTTACCTCCGGAATATTTTACCCAAGAGGACGTCATCATCATTTAATCATACAGTAAAGCTGCATGCCCTCGGGAAAAATTACGGCTGTAGTTTCCCCTTGCTTTAAGCCGTTCGCAGCACCACAACAGCAAGGCCGTTTTGGTTATTGTTACAAGGCCACATCAGTCAATCATCCAGACTGTTGCCCTTGCAACTACTGAAAAGGCTGCTGCCCCTCTTCAGGAACCACACGTTTGTCTGGCCTCTCAACAGATACCCCTCCGTTGTGGTTGCACCTACGGTACGGCTATCTGTATCGCCGAGGCACGCAAGCCTCCCCACCAACGGCAAGGTCCATGGTTCATGGGGGGGGGGGGGGGGGGGGGTTCATACTCCATTGGACTCGCAAAGATTGACCATTAAATTATTCTTAACTCAGATGGGAGTAATACAGTTATGTGCAAGTTTTAGGAAGCATTCCTCACACACAGAGGAATGAAAGGTGTTACATGGACGTGGATGTATGTGGACGTGGGAACAGATACGCTTTCATTTTCCATGTTAGTTCTCATTTTCTACTTCTCTTCATAATCACATTGATCATGGGAACCACACAGGAAAAGAACATATACGCACAGTATGAAACATTTTCGTGTAGGAAATGTTCAAAAAGACCTCCGACAGAAAGGATACATGCATCATTCCTACGTCGCACTGAATCCCTGATATGCTTATGTGGCCCGCTGAGAAATACGTATTGAGAGTGAGATCTTTCAGTCTGCAGTGGAGTGTGGGCTGATATGAAACTTCCTGGCAGATTAAAACTATGTGCTGGACCGAGACTCGAACTCGGGTCCTTTGCCTTTCGCGGGCAAGTGCTCTACCACGCTAAAACGTATTCTTTTACAATCTTTTGCACTAATGGCACGAAGACTGTATATTTTACATCTGGGATTTCACACACAAGAGCTTTGAAACGCCCCCAAAAATAAAAGTCTGGCGAGTTTAGTTCCGAAGTTCCAAGGAATTCGTCCACCTGTACCTGTGCATTCGTCACCGAATCTGTTCTTAAGAAGTCTACCTGTAAGAACATTTTAACACTGAAATGAGGAGGAGCTCCGTCGTGCATGAAGTACAAGTTTTCTCCTACTCGTGAAAGCACAAGTTATAACAGAACAGGTAGACTATTCTCTAAAGAAAGCATTATTTCTCCGTTGAGCCTGAATGAAAGAACGTGAGGCCCTTAGAGTCACCAACAATGACGGCCCATACGAAGACAGAAAGTCTTTCTTGACGATGTGATTGCTTAATTTCGTGAGGATTCCCTACAGTCCATATATGCTGGTTGTGAAAATTTAGTGCCATCACACTGAAACAAAGGCTCATTCGTGAACAGCACATTTCCACTAAACTGAGTGTTAACACATTGTTGAATGAATCATTCGCTGAAGCGTACCCGTGTAGGAAATTCAACTGCTGATAGTGTTCTTCTACAGTGTGTTTCCCATGATTTATATGACTATGAAAAGAATTTGAAAATGAGCTCGAACGTGGACATAAAACGCTTACAGCCCGTACAACAAAGTTCATCGCTCTACTTGTAAAGAATGTTTCCAGAGATTTCGGTCGTACTATTTTGTAACACCCTGTATCTGTTTCACATTAAATTTCAGTCATATTGACACGCATAATTACTTTATGTTTCAACATTACCAATTTATTTCTCGTTTAACGTCCAGTATTATCTTCTAAATATGCATCAGTGACCGAAGATAATAGTCATTACAATTCCACCATTTGTTCACATAATACTTTCGTTTCTAAATATATGTTCCGTGTGTAGGAGATTGCTCTGCGAAAAGTTTGAAATTTACTCTTACATTTTATGCTCCCTGTTGGTGCTACTTGCAATCATAACGCCTGCGCTTGTTTCATTAAATTGTTTCTAAAGCGCACTTTAATGTACTGGCGAAATCCTCCCTCAGCACTCGGTACAAGCGCCGTTCCACACTGAATAAACAGGAAAGAAAATTGTTAGTTGTTTTCTCATGCTTTCTCTTACATTTGCTGTAAATAACTTTACTTTGGTTTACTTTCGTATTCTATTGATAATTTTCTAAGACATCCATTCCTTCACCTTCCCACTCGTGACGAAACACACTCGAGCAAAGAAAAACAAATGTTACATCCCCTTATTGGGGGGGGGGGGAGGGGGGCTCTGAGCACTATGCAACTTAACTTCTGAGGTCATCAGTCGCCTAGAACTTAGAACTAATTAAACCTAACTAACCTAAGGACATCACACACATCCATGCCCGAGGCAGGATTCGAACCTACGACCGTATCGGTCGCTCGGTTCCAGACTGAAGCGCCTAGAACTGCTCGGTCACACCGGCCGGCTACATCTCCTTATTAAACCTGCTGTATCACGTCAGGATATACCGCGACAAGCGTAAATCATTGATCAAAAAATGTTCAGATGAGTGTGAAATCTTATGGAACTTAACTGCTAAGGTCATCAGTCCCTAAGATTACACACTACTTAACCTAAATTATCCTATGGACAAACACACACACTCTTGCCCGAGGGACGACTCGAACGACCGCCAGCACCAAAATCATTGATGAAGGAGTGATTAACTGCCTCATTTGATTTGGACGGGAGATGTAAACCGGAAAACGAAGATCATATTTATTAAGTACGTTTATTCTTTTACATCGATAGTTAAAACTTAACCCTTGTACAGAAAGAATGTAAGGAGGCATACAGTCAGTCTCATGACTGAAGTTTAAACCGATACAGGAAATGGCGTACAATAAGCCAAAGAAAAAACGGCCAGAGCGAAATACCTACACGTGAAACAACCGGAAACTGGTTTAAACCCAAGTGTTTTTGGTGGTGATGATGATCTCTTTCATATAAAGACATCAGTTTTACAGTAGTTTACCCCTAAAAATATTTTTTTCTGACCACGAAAGAGCCTATCATGGCTACCGTGCATGTACCCTTGCGGCTAGGCAATCGGCAATTCCTGACCAAAAACAGAATTCGCAATTGAAGATGCAGCCAGCATCAGTCAGGTCCCGTTTCGTTTTCCCTCCCTCTCCCCCTTTCCCTTCCCTGCGGCCTTCAATTACGAGCGGCGAGTAATGGCAGCAGCGACGGGGCCAACTAATCGTAATGGCGTTACCGGCAATCACCGGTGCGAAAACAGCGTCGCCGCGCTACGTGACGCGCAGGCCATTCAGGGAGCGGCACCGCGTCTTGTCGCTCGCTCGGTTCCCGCTGGACACGGCCCCACCCCCACACCGGGCCCTCGCCGCCAATTACGCGCCACCGATTGGCTGCCTCAGCATTACGCGTCACGGACGCACTCTCTCGCATCGGCCCAGCAAACGAGCGGGCCCTCATCCACCAACAGACGCCAGTCCATTCCTCCTCCCCCCCTCCCCCCCCCCGCACACACACATACACACACACACGTGCACTGAGATACCTACACGCAGTTCCTGGCCAACGAGCCTCGTTTTTTCTCGTAGACCAATAATCTCTTTGATCGAAAAAAGGGAAAAAGAGGAAAAACTCGCGGTAAAAAGCATCTCTGTGGTGCACGGAAGTGGCACGCTATTTTCATCTGGAACTCTCGTCGAGACTGGCATCCAGCTTGCGTGACTTCTTTCCACAAATGGAAGTTTGCAGTATGCTGTAGAAAACTCAGTATCGACTGCACAGAGAATATGCTTGTCAGGCAATTCCGACGTATTTACAGTTCTCAGATCTACACATCTATGGCGACAGCTCAAGCAACTGTCATAGGTGTCTAGTTGGCCATAAAGTCCTTGGTACTTGTAGCGACTTGTTTGTATACGGTATCACCTTTGTTTCTATATGAACGGTGTCTGTTCTTTCGGACATCTGCAGAGCATTTTTCCCCCTGATTTAGTGCGTGACTGCGCGTGATGCGACGAGCAACATGAGGAAAACGGGCTGGAGAAAGCTCCTATCATAGTTTTGTGGCCATTGGCAATTTTGATGGAGGGAGAAGGCGTCCTTGTTTAGACTGTACACTTGTGTCCAACCGTGGTAATATGGTAGATCTGGTTTCCGCATCTGCCTAATAAGCAAGAGATTCGGTTTCGAATCCATAGACTAGTTAGAAATTTTTATTTGTTGTTAGTGAATCTTTCGTTGCTCAAACGCAGAAGAGATCGAAATTTCTCCTTTCTGAACATACCAACTTCGTTTATGATATGGTGACATTTAAATAACATCCATTAGTCTCTTTCTTTGCAGATTATCTTCCGTAGTACCTATAAAACAGCTTGCTCCTCTGTAAGGACCACAACAGCGTTATTTACTTTAAAGTTCTCATTTAATGAGAAATCACCGACAGATTAGTAGCACATTTACGTGTACATCTATACTCCGCAAGTCATGTTATTGTGGTGGCTGAGGATACTTGTGTGCCACTATCACTTACCCTTTTTCTATTGCAGTACCGAACAGTTGGCGAGAAAAACGATTGTGGTAAGTCTCTTTGTGAGTCCAAATTTTATCCCAGTGATCGTCTTGAGATATTCCTATGAAGAAGCAATATGTTGTTACACTCTTCTAGGGCCGACCGGAGTGGCCGTGCGGTTCTAGGCGCTACAGTCTGGAACCGAGCAACCACTACGATCGCAGGTTCGAATCCTGCCTCGGGCATGAATGTGTGTGATGTCCTTAGGTTAGTTAGGTTTAATTAGTTCTAAGTTCTAGGCGACTGATGACCTCAAAAGTTAAGTCGTATAGTGCTCAGAGCCATTTGAACCATTTGAACTCTTCTAGGAAACTGCGCTCGGAGCTTTTAACAATAGACCACGCCATGAGAAAGGACGCGTGTTTTTAGCACCTATGCCTGCGCATTTCTGTGACGCTTTTGCTCTTATTAAATGAAGCTGTCTAGGACCTTCTCTGTTTCATCTATCAAGACTGTCTGGTACGGATCCCAGACTGGCGAGAAATTTTCAATTATTGATCGGACGATGTTTCTGTATGCTATCACCTTTTTCAGTAGAATACATTTCCTGAGGAATATTCCAGTGAATCTGTCTGTCATCTGCCTTCGCTGTGGCTAGTGGTATATAGTCGTTGAAATGTAAGTAGCTCCGCATGCATACTCCAAATTCTTTTATGGATATGACATCCAATGATAATTCTGCAGCAAAGTGTCCATTTCGATAGAACTTTGTAGCGTTGCGATTCCTCTGTGTCCAAAAGCATAGTGCGCTATAATCCTCAAGGAACTTCCGACGATATCCACAAGGTCTGTGGTTTACAAAGTTCTGAGTCCATTATACCTCAGTACAATCAGATATTAGTTATTTATCGAACCTGCGTGTTCCACACACGTAATCACCCCACCATCACCTGTATTGGTGTCTAACTACACATTAGAATAGAAAGGAACTGCCTTCGAACAATTTACTTTTTAGAGTAATAAGAGGTAAATAACGTTTGGTTTTTCGATGTGTTTTATTAAGCAACGGACTAATTATTCAACGATCCAATTGGTACTGCTTTCTTTTAGGAAACGCTTTTTGCGATGATGAAATAATTCTCCGTCCATCAACTACACGTCCTACTCTGAAAAGATGGCACCATCTGCGCACAATGAGGGTGGACACTTGCAATTTCTGGACAATGAGAGAACTACGTAAGACTCGGAGAAGGCATTTTCGTGTGATATTTAACTACACGCGGTTCTTAAGTCTTAGTTTTACTGTCGTAGCTGCGTAGCACACAGTGCGAGTTACGTGTAGGCCCATACTGGATGGAATATGGTATGGTGGTTGTCGTGATGGTGGCGGTGGTGGTAAGTTCTTATGCCATCAAACTGCCGAGGTCATCGATCCCTAGGCTTACACACTACTTAATCTAACGTAAACTAATTTACACTAAGGACAACACACACAGACGAATGCCTGAGGGTGGATTCGACTGAGAACAGTGGCAAAGAGCCTGAGACCGCGCGGCTACGCCGCGCGGCAATGGAGCATGTGAGGGGGTGGTGTTCCTATATTCGGTTCACAAGCTGCAGCACTCACCACATTGTGTTACGAATTAATGCTAGTATTAAGTAAAGTAATTACTGGTGACCTATGTTAAGCATAACAATCTCAGGAAACAGTGCTATTGGGGATAATCTATTAAAAATAATTTGCTTTCGTAACGACACGCAATTCCGTACTTTGGTTTTTAACCTCCCGAAAATTAAATTTTAGTCCTCAGGTAGCAATTACCGTGGGTTGGGAACCATAGCATGAGGTCATTTATATAAATTGTGAAAAACAAAGGTCCAGTAACACTCCCTTGAAGTATACCCGAAATTATTTTTACGTCGAAAGACTTCTCTTCCTTAAGAATGAGATGCTGTGTTCTGTTTGCAAGAAACTCTGCAACCCAACCACAAGGCTGTTCTGATATTGCGTACGGTGGTATTTTGTTCAGTAGCGCCATTGCGGATCACAAGGAGCGCTGTGTCAATCTGGGCACCTGTGTCTGCTGTTTCCTGGATCTCGTGGGCGAACAGAGCGAGCTTGGTCAATGTTGCGAAATAGGAGCCTAAAACATGTTCCAAAATCCCACAAGAGACCGACGTTATAGGCACTTCCGTGCTTTTGTTCGACGACCCTTCTTGAAAAGGGGAATGACCTTCCCATTTGTGTCCTTTCATTAGGAACACTTA
The DNA here is from genome assembly GCF_021461385.2 of Schistocerca piceifrons. Classification (NCBI taxonomy): domain Eukaryota; kingdom Metazoa; phylum Arthropoda; class Insecta; order Orthoptera; family Acrididae; genus Schistocerca; species Schistocerca piceifrons. The sequence goes on along the minus strand of NC_060141.1, from coordinate 532,662,258 downwards.
GTTCCTCTAGCGACCTACGTTACGCAGCTGGCAGAAGAGGAACAAATTCTTTCACACACCCATCTCTAGAACGGTGCTGATATCCCCTTGTTGGGCGGTTCAGTTGCTTTACTATCCCACGGTTACTTCTTTCGATGGTTGTCGTTTTGAAGTTGGGTGACGATTTTAAGGGTGGAGTTGCAGTGCAATCTTCTTCAGTGAAACAGTTCTGGAAAATGCGTTTAGAGTTTAGGCCTTACTTGTCCTCCATTTCGATGCTATAATTGTAATAGAGATCTGGACAGATGGCTTCGCAACACACAATACACTAGAACATAGCTGAATTGTGTGAGATTCACATGGGGCTGATCATAAAGAGAACATACAGGATGAATAAACGACGTTACTCTAGGAAGAATCTAGTAGAATTAGCACAACATGTGAACTTGCAGCATATGGAAAGACGAAGCAAGTGCGCAACAACTGCCATTCTACACTGAAGTGATGACAATCATGAGATTGCCATATGCACATACACAGATGAAGGTAGTATCTCGTACAAAAGGTGTAAATGGACAGTGCATTGGCGGAGCTATCATTTTTACACAGGCTCTTTATGTGAAAACCTTTCCGACGTAATTATGGCCGCACAATGGGAATTAACAATGAACGCTACTAGTACTTGGAGCCAGACACAGGCGTCACTCTGTTTCGGAAATGTTTAGGTAATTCAATATTCCGAGCTCCACTATGTCAAGAGTGTGTCTAGAATACCACGGGCAACGCAATGGCCGACGGTCTTCACGTAACGACCAAGAGCAGCGGCGTTTGCATTGAGTTAACATTGTTAGCAGACTAGCACACTGCGTGAAATAATCACAGAAATCCATGTGGAATGTACGACGAGTGTATCCGTTAGCACAGCACGGCGAAGTGTGGTTCATGGACCGAGGAGCAGACGACCGACGAGAGTGCCTTTGCTAACAATCGAGCTAGGTGGCGCATTGGTTAGCACACTGGACTCGTCGAATTCGGGATGGTTCAGATGGCTGTGAGCAAAAAATGGTTCAAATGGCTCTGAGCGCTATAGGACTCAACATCTGAGGTCATCAGTCCCTTAGAACTTAGAACTACTTAAACCTAAGTAACCTAAAGACATCACACACATCCATGCCCGAGGCAGGATTCGAACCAGCGACCGTCGCAGCAGCGCGGTTCAAGACTGAAGCGGTTCTAGAACCGCTCGGCCTCACGGGCCGGCCGTGTTCGGGCGGACGACGGCTCGAACACGTTTCCGGCCATCATGATTTAGGTTTCCCGAGATTTCCCTAACGGAACGGAACGGTTGACTTCCTTTCCCATCCTTCCATAATCCGATAGGACCGATGACCTCACTGTTTTGTGCCCTCCCCCAAATCAGTTAACCAATCAACCTTTGTTAGCAGCACAACATGGCCCGCAGTGCCTCTCCTGGGCTTCTGACCACGTGGGTTCGGCCCTAGACGACTGGACCGATTTCAGTAGGTAAGAGCTGACGGTAGGATTCGAGTGTGGTACAGGTCCTTCGAAGCCATGGACCAAAGCTGTCAACAAGGCATTGTGCAAGCTGGTGGTGGCTCCACTATGGGGGGTTGGGAGTATGTTTACATGGAATGGACTCGTCATCTGGTCCAAGTGAACGAATCATAGACTAGAAACGAATACGTTCGACTAATTAGAGAGACCATTCACAGCCAATCATGGACTTCATGTTCCCAAATAATAGTAGAATGTTTATAGATGACAATGCGCCGTGTCACTGGGCCACAATTGTTCGCCATTGCTTCGTAAAACATTCTGGACAGATTGACCGAATGATTTCTCTACCCACATCGCCCGACATTAACCCCATAGAACATTTATGGAGCAGTTGGTGCTCAAAATCCAGCACTAACAACAATTTTGCGGTGAAGTACGGCTATAGAGGCAGCATGAGTCAATATTTCTGCAAGGAACTTCCAACGTCGAGTCTGTGCCACTACGAATTGTACACGGGACAAAAGGCGGTCCGACACGATATTAGGTCTACCACGAATTTTATCATCTCATTGTCTTCCACAAAGTTTTTCCTGTTCACAAGCGATCAGTGGGAAAAATGTGCTCTGGCTCTGAGCACTATGGGACTTAACATCTATGGTCATCAGTCCCCTAGAACTTAGAACTACTTAAACCTAACTAACCTAAGGACATCACACAACACCCAGTCATCAAGAGGCAGAGAAACTCCCTGACCCCGCCGGGAATCGAACCCGGGAACCCGGGCGCGGGAAGCGAGAACGCTACCGCACGACCTCGAGCTGCGGACGGAAAAGTGTGCGCGGAGATAATTAAATTTTTGTATGTCCATCCTTTTGACTGGAGTTCTTGAAGACTACGGCCGTTTCTACATCTACATCTACATCCATACACCGCAAGCCACCTGACGGTCTATGGCGGAGGGTACCCTGAGTACCTCTATCGGTTCTCCCTTCTATTCCAGTCTCGTATTGTTCGTGGAAAGAAAGATTGTCGGTATCGATCCTGTAACGAAGCGCTCTGCTCTCCGTTGGATCTTCGCTATCTCTTCTATCAACCCTATCTGGTACGGATCCCAAACCGATGAGCAGTATTCAAGCAGTGGGCGAACAAGTGTATTGTAACCGACTTCCTTTGTTTTCAGACTGCATTTCCTTAGGATTCTTCCAATGAATCTCAGTCTGACATATGCTTTACCGATGATTACTTTTATATGGTCATTCCATGTTAGATCACTCCTAATGCCTACTCCCTGATAGTTTATGGAATTAACTGCTTCCAGTTGCTGATCTGCTATAATGTGGCTAGATGATAAAGGATCATTCTTTCTATATGTTCGCAGCACATTACACTTGTCTACATTGAGATTCAATTGCCATTCCCTTCACCATGCGTCAATTCGTTGCAGATCCTCCTGCATTTCAGTGCAATTTTATATTGTTACAACCTCTCGATATACTACAGCATCTTCCGCAAAAAGCTTCAGTGAATTCCATTGTTATCCACAAGGTCATTTATATATTTATTGAGAATAGCATCGGTCCTACGATACACCCCTGTGGCACACCTGAAATCACTCTTACTTTGGAAAACTTCTCTCCATTGAGAATGACATGCTGCCTTCTGTTGTTTAGGAACTCTTCAATTCAATCACACAATTGGTCTGATAGTCCATATGCTCTTACATTGTTCATTAAATGACTGAGGGGAACTGTATCAAACGCCTTGCAGAAGTCAAGAAACACGGCATCTACCTGGGAACCCGTGCCTGTGGCCCTCTGTCCCGTGGACGAATAGCGCGAGCTGGGTTTCACACGATTGTCTTTTTCGAAACCCATGCTGATTCCTACAGAGTAGATTTCTAGTCTCCAGAAAAGTCATTATACTCTAACATAATACGTGTTCCAAAACTGGTCGACGTTAGATATATAGGTCTACAGTTCTGCACATCTGTACGACGTCCCTTCTTGAAAACGGGGATGACCTGTGCCCTTTTCCAATCCTTGGGAACGCTGCGCTCTTCTAGAGACCTACAGTACACCGCTGCAAGAATGGGGGCAAGTTCCTTCGCGTACTCTGTGTAAAATCGACCTGGTATCCCATCAGGTCCAGCGGCCTTTCCTCTTTTGAGCGATTTTAATTGTTTCTCTATCCCTCTGTCATCTATTTCGATATCTACCATTTTGTCACCTGTGAGACAATCCAGAGAAGGAACTACAGTGCAGTATTCCACTGTGAAACAGCTTTGGAAAAAGACATTTAGTATTTATTACGGACACAAAACACCGTGATTCCAATACAACGTTAATTTACTTCTCTCCAAGGAACGTACATCATGGAATACAAAACATTAATTCAAGGATAATCAATATTTCCAGAGTGTCTATAGTTACAAATATCAACCCGCAACACCCTCCCCACCCTGGTCAACTTCTAGAGGAATGACCAGTTGAACAGGACGTGAGATTATGGATCCTTCTGAAGTTCGTAAGGTTACAGTTCGTATTTTCCCATCTATTCCTTCATGAAGATCTTCTATCCGTGCCTTCCTCCACATGTGTCGTGGACGAACATCCTCTTGTAGAAGAACGACATCACCCAGCTGGACTCTTCCTGAACCTGGTCTTGGTTGATGAGTTTCATGGAAGTTTTTGAGCGGGATCAGATATTCTTTCTTCCACCTGTTCCAGAAGTGTTCTACCATCTTCTGCAGGCATTGAAATTCCTTGGACAAGTCCTTTCTAACTGGTGATTCTGGACCAGTAGGTAGTGTTGTGAGTCGATCACCTACAAGGAAATGTGTGGGCGTCAGTGGCTCAGACTCCTCTCCTCCTTGCGTAATTGGTCCAGAGTTTAGTGCTGCTTCTATGCTGACCAGGATTTTGTTGAGACCTTCTTCGTCCAGCTGTGACTGTCCTAAAACTTTTCTCAGCCAGCGTTTGACAGATCCCACCATCCGTTCCCAGAATGCTTCCCACCAGGGCGCGTGTGGGGCGATGAATTTCTAAGTGATGGCTTGCTGGGCGAGGTACTTGTGCGTCTTGCTTGCCACGAGAGCCTGCCAGCGCTCCTTCAGCTCTACGTGCGTGGCATGGAAGGTAGTAGCATTATCAGTGTAAATTGTGCTGGACACTCCTTGTCTTCCGACAAACCTTTGTAGGGCTTGAAGAAATCTGTCAGTTGACATATCTGAGCATAGTTCCAGGTGTATGGCTCGTGTTGTAGCGCATGTGAATAGAGCAATATACGCTTTCTTCGTAATATGTCCTTATCTGACATATGATGGACCAGCGAAGTCAACACCTGTTACTGTAGAAAGGGATGGGTCTTTATCAATGGTCGAATCAAATTGTTCCGAGAAGCGGGACCACATTTCGACATCTCCAGAAAATGAGTCAAGTTTAATTGCTGGTAGCTTGACAGAATGGAATACAGTTGGGTGTGCGAGCACTGGTGCTGACGTGATATGCATCTGCGACGTTGTCGTTGAAAGCTTGTAATTAATTCCTTTTGTAGCCTTCTGTATAGCGCGTTTGACTTATATATTCCTCACAACTCAGCACGTCTGCATTGTATTCATCGTCAGAGAGTAAATTATGAATAGCGTCATCTAATGAAACGAGCTTCTCTAGAGTTTCTTGAATACATTCCCTGTAATGTTCAAAATCATCAAACGGGCTTTCTACAGTACGAGCATCAACAGCCGCACAAAACAGCGTAGCGTTAGTCCTCTCCCTAGTTCGCTTTCTTTTGAAGCTTGCTAACTGTATCTCTGATTCGTCCTGCATATTGTCTTACTAAAGACGGCTGTTGTAAGATTGTTTACGAGTGCGCTTGTGAATACCTTAAACGTTTAACAAGCAGCGTATGCGCAAACGTAAGTGAACGAATACCTATTAACAAAACTAGCTACCCTGAGTACAAGTTTCAGGCTTGCAATGCAAAGCCGCAAAAAAATGTTTTGAAGCAACTAGTTCATGCGATCATATTATATTGGAGTGGACTTAGCTTGTGACGCGGTCCGACGTCGTCTCTTGTTTCCTACAGCGTGAAGTAAGCCGTTAATTGTTGAAATCACGCAGGAAATCGCAATTTCTTCCCGGGTTTCGGCACCAAAATATTACGGACACACAACACCGTGATTCCAATACAACATTAATTTATTTCTCTCCAAGAAACGTACATCATGGAATATAAAACATTAATTCAAGGATAATCAATATTTCCAGACTGTCTATAATTACAAATATGAACCCGCAACAGTATTTCGACCTTTAGTCTGTCATCCTCTGTTTCAGTACCATTTTGGTGACAGATTCTCTGGACATTTTGTTTTGATCCACCTACCGCTTTGACGTAAGACCAAAATTTATTAGGATTTTCTGCCAAGTCAGTACATAGAACTTTACTTTAGAATTGGTTGAACGCCTCTCGCATAGCCCTCTTCACACTACATTTCGCTTCGTGTAATTTTTGTTTGTCTGCAGGGCTTTGGCTATGTTTATGTTTGCTGTGACGTTCCCTTTGCTTCCGTAGAAGTTTTCTAATTCTGTTGTTGTACCACGGTGGCTCTTTTCCATATCTTACGATCTTGCTTGGCACGTACTAATCTAATGCATACTGGACGATGGTTTTGAACTTTGTCCACTGATCCCCAACAGTATCTGTACTTGAGATAAAACTTTTGTGTTGAGCCGTCAAGTACTCTGAAATCTGCTTTTTGTCACTTTTGCTAAACAGAAAAATCTTCCTACCTTTTTTGATATTTCTATTTATAGCTGATATCACCGATGCTGTAACCGCTTTATGATCGCTGATTCCCTGTTCTGCATTAACTATTTCAAATATGTCGGGTCTGTTTATCACTAGAAGGTTTATTATGTTATCGCCACGAGTCGGTTCTCTGTTTACTACGGTCGCAGGTTCGAATCCTGCCTTGGGCATGGATGTGTGTGATGTCCTTAGGTTGGTTAGGTTTAATTAATTCTACGTTCTAGGCGACTGATGACCTCAGAAGTTAAGTCGCATAGTGCTCAGAGCCATTTGAGCCGTTTCTCTGTTTATCTGCTCAAGGTAGTTTTCGGATAATGCACTTAAAAAATTTCACTGGATTCTTTGTCCCTGCCACCCGTTATAAACGTTTGAAGTCCCCAGTCTATATCTGGTAAATTAAAATCTCCACCCAAAACTGTAACATGGTCAGGAAATCTACTCGAAAAATTTTCTAAATTTTCCTTCAGGTGTTCTGACACAACAGCTGCTGAGCCAGGGGGCCTATAGAGACATCCAATTACCATGTTTGACCCTGCGTTAACCGTGACCTTCACCCAAATTACTTCACATTTAGTATCTCCGTCAATTTCCTTCGATAATATTGCACTTTTTATCGCTACAAACACGCCTCCCCCTTCACAGTCCCGCCTGTCTCTGCGGTATATATTGTGAGAAAATGAAACGCCTTATGATTTTATTTATTTTGTAGTTGCCAGTTTCGACGCTTCAATGCGCCATATTGAGGACACTCTAGAAGTAATGTAATATAAATACCGAAAAATATGAACTAGCAACACTAGAAAAAAATAAGGAAGTGCGCTAGAACCATGGATCTTATTCGCACAGTGTTTCCTGTTTACAGTCGATCAGTGGGAAATGTATGCCTGGAGATGGCGGCAATAATGTGCCTCGTGTTTCACAGAAGATTCTACAACAATATGACACACCGGTTAGTTAAGGAAACTGCAGCATTAACATGGGCCTTATGTATCAGGTACAGCGCTGACGAATGTGTCGTTAATCCTTGGATAAGGCGAAGGGGCACAAGCAGTCATTTTCAAACATCACTCTGATAACTGGCGAAGGATAAAAGTATTGTCTTAAGTTTCTTGGGCGGCAAAGACCAACTGTGTGCTGCTTACGTTTCAGAGGTAACCACGCTTTCCTCGCGGATTCTCTGAAACTTCTAAAGGCACTCTCCAGGCCATTTCATTTGCGCACGAAGCATCTGCGGCTGATTTCGTGCCGTGAGAACCTGGAATGAAAAGTTCTGCATACTCTCGCCCCCTGTCTAGCTCTGCCACTGCTTCTCTGGTGTCTTCTTAATGAAGGAAGTTCCTCGAGTGCCGGTGATCGCGCTCGCTCTCAGCCGCTCTTAGGCAGCACCTATGCAAGTTGTCTAGTAATGTCTTCCCAAGTTCAGTTTAACTTCCTCTGTTTCTTCCTCTCCACGAAAATCTTTGAATCAAATTTCACCTTTCCTCCTTTTTTTAGGTTGTGGTCTATTTTCACAAATGTTTTACACATTTGATGAGCGTGCGAAAGTCCTTTCGGACAAACATCTCTAGTCTATATCCTGTATCAGGTGCATATTTCTGTTCAACAGTTTCCGAACGTTTAGTACTTAGATTAATAGACTGACTTTGATCTGCTGCTAACGTGGGTAAAGTATTAACTGATTATGATGGGAAATATAACATAACATTATCCTCCTCTTTCCCATAAAGTGTTTCTGCATTAAGTGCCTGTAACGCAGAAAGAGCAAAACACTTAATTTCCTATGTACGCATATTTTCTACTCAAACATGAATTACAACAGTCTACACTAGGTCAATTACTCTTTGGCCAACCGCCGTGGCTGAGCGGTTCTAGGCGCTTCAGTCCGGAACTGCGCTGCTACTAAGATCGCAGGTTCGAATCCTGTCTCGGACGTGGGTGTGTGTGATGTCATTAAGTTAGTTACGTTTAAGTAGTTCTAACTCTAGGGGACTGATGACTCAGATATTACGTCCCATAGTGCTTTGAGCCATTTGATTGAATTACTCTTTCCAGTGACGCAAACCTCCTCTGTGAGCTCACTGTCTGTTGCCTGCTTCATGTGCGTACCCTCAAATTCCTGTAAATATTTGAATATACCTCCTACTACATCCCGAGCAGTTCAGTTTCGAACAATATGACCTCATAGCTATAGCCAATATTTCTTCAATACTGACAGAACTAGAAGTATGAAGTTGAAACATTACCTGTAAACTACTGGTGTCTGCAAAATACTCTGAAATAGCTAGGGAAAGAACTACTGAACGATCTGAAATGCAATTAAGTGATATCGTCGATGGAAGGAATTTGAACAGAAGATCCCAGTCTACTGTTGTGTAACTCTGATGCTAGTGTGACCTCTACAGAATTACTGCCTAACACAACACGACGAATATATATGGACATGTGTGGCTGTGAACGTAACAGGTCGTCATCCTACTGCTTCCATTATACGTCTCGTACTGGGGACATTGGGAAAGTTTAGGAGGGGCGAGTAACTTCCCTTGCTTAGTACATGTACAAATCACTGCACCCGTGGCCTGCGTGGGTACGTGTTACGTATTTAGACGAATCGATATGTATAGAATGTTGTAGGCTAACCTCAAAATTTCCGACAGCGTTGAAACCAAGTTTACAGTATTCGACACGCTTTAAATCAGGTTTCATACTACTGTCCTACATTATTTCCGCTGAGTGTTTGGCCGTTTCTTTAAAAAGAACATGAACATCAGTTATATAGCGATCGCGGTGGCAGCACAACTATACGCAATAAATTCTTCTCTGGCGTCATTCATTCCAACAGAAGTAGTTATATGTGTAGAAAGTGAAAACGGTACAATTCATGTTTTTAGAGGAATTATGGCCTCAAAAATAATTGTGCACGTAGTATTACAGATCAAATTAGCCTACCATTGTAAAGTTACAACTCTACATTGAATTTACTATTAGCATCCTACGTGTTCATAATCATCTGGAATGCCTCAACGTCATCTCATGTGTCGTCACTAAAGCAATTACATAATTTTCATGGCAGTTTCACCGCTTTCAGGAATGTGTCTTCAGTATTACCTCCCTACATGCCAGATCTTAAATAATAAGTGAATGTTGAGTGAAATTAGAAATTCGTACTCAGTTAGTAATGGGTGATTAATGTACACGAACACTAATTTAATCTATTATAAATATGGCAAAAGTTTATTAATCTTAAAGTTGGACAAACAAAAGAAGTTAAGCGAGATGACAAATAAATCGCGAATACAAATACTGGTAACAAACAATTAACACTCTAAGGCAAGCACTAATGATATCTGTATAACCTATTTACCTTGGCTCAGAACATGGATAAAGCAATTTGAAATTATCTAGCGCTGAATAGACGTTGACGCGTTTATTCTACACAGAAGCTAAAGATGTTGGTTAAGATGAGAACAAGTGCAGAAACTGTGATTCTGTTTGCCCTAACAAGCCGGAGCAGCAATAATGTACCTGAATGAGATTTTCACACTGCAGCTGAGTGTGCGCTGATATGAAACTTCCTGGCAGGTTAAAACTGTGTGCCCGACCGAGACTCGAACTCGGGAACTTTGCCTTTCGCGGGCAAGTGCTCTACAATCTGAGCTACCGAGGCACGACTCACGTCCGGTACTCAGCTTTACTTCCGCCAGTATCTCGTCACCCACCTTCCAAACTTTACATAAGCTCACCTGCGAACCTTGCAGAACTAGCACTCCTGAGAGAAAGGATACTGCGGAGACATGGATTAGCCACAGCCTGTGAGATGTTTCCAGAATGAGATTTTCACTCTGCAGCGTAGTGTGCGCTTATATGAAACTTCCTGGCAGATTAAAACTGTGTGCCGGACCGAGACTCGAACTCGGTACCTTTGCCTTTCGCGGGCAAGTGCTCTACCATTTGAGCTACCGAAGCGCGACTCACGCACGGTACTGACAGCTTTACTTCTGCCAGTATCTCGTCTCCCACCTTCCAAACTTTACAGAAGCTCTCCTGCGAACCTTGCAGAACTAGCACTCCTGAAATGAAGGATACTGCGTAGACATGGCTTAGCCACATCATGGGGGATGTTTCCAGGATGAGATTTTCACTCTGCAGCGGAGTGTGCGCTGATATGAAACTTCCTGGCAGATTAAAACTGTGTGCCCGACCAAGACTCGAACTCGGGACCTTTGCCTTTCGCGGGCAACAGCTCTACCATCTGAGCTACCGAAGCACGACTCACGCCCGGTACTCACAGATTTATTTCGGCCAGTATCTCGTCTCCCACTTTCCAAACTTTACAGAAGCTCTCCTGCGAAACTTGCAAAAAAAATAAAAAAAAAATGGTTCAAATGGCTTTGAGAACTATGGGCCTCAAATGCTGAGGTCATTAGTCCCCTAGAACTTAGAACTAGTTAGACCTAACTAACCTAAGAACATCACAAATAACCATGCACGAGGCAGGATTCGAACCGGCGACCGTAGCGGTCTTGCGGTTCCAGACTGCAGCGCCTTTAACCGCACGGCCACTTCGGCCGGCGAAACTTGCAGAACTAGCACTCCTGAAAGAAAGGATACTGCGGAGACATAGCTTAGCCACAGCCTTGGGGATATTTCCAGAATGAGATATTCACTCTGCAGCGGAGTGTGCGCTGATATGAAACTTTCTGGCAGATTAAAACTGTGTGCCCGACCGAAACTCGAACTCGGGACCTTTGCCTTTCGCAGGCTAGTGCTCTACCATCTGAGCTACCGAAGCACGACCCCCGGCCGGTACTCACAGCTTTATTTCTGCCAGTATCTCGTCTTCCACCTTCCAAACTTTACAGAAGCTCTCATGCGAACCTTGCACTCCTGAAAGAAAGATACTGCGGACACATGGCTTAGCCACAGCCTGGGGGATGTTTCCAGAATGAGATTTTCACTCCGCAGCGGAGTGTGCGCTGATATGGAACTAGGCCATGTTTCCGCAGTATCCTTTCTTTCAGGAGTGCTAGTTCAACAAGGTTCGCAGGAGAGCTTGTGTAAAGTTTGGAATGTGGGGGACGAGATACTGGCAGAAATACAGTTGTGAGTACCGGGCGTCAGTTGTGCTTTGGTAGCTCAGTTGGTAGATCACTTGCCCGCGTACGGCAAAGGTCCCAAGTTCGAGTCTCGGTCGGGCACACAGTTTTAATCTGCCAAGATGTTTCATATCAGCGCACACCCCGCTGCACAGTGAAAATCTCATTCTGGAAACTGTAGTGGGACGAAATTGAAGCGTCACCCATCCAACAGTGTCAGCCCAGTTTGCAGGTGAATATAATTTTAATTTATTTTTGTTTATGTATTTTTGTAATATTTGTAATGGTTGTGAATTGTCTAAAGTTTTTGTATTTTTTTATGTTTCATGTACGGAAAGGGCGGCGCAACGAACGGAGACAGCATCTTCGCTGCCGGGACCAGAGAGAAAATTTCTGGCCACTATACGTCGCGGGTCGACAGCCAAAGAGCAACAGAAGATCCTGAAACCGAGTTGTTGCGTCGTGCTTCTAAAAACTAAAATAAAAATTGGAATTTGAAATATTTTGTACAACAATGATATCATAGGAAGTTTAATCTTATTGAAAATGTTAGTTTTGTCTCGTCAAGGCTCAGGTTCACGTCTGTATGTAGGAAGATAATAAACTAGTGGATGTTACTAAAGTTGAAATACGTGTTCCGAGGTTTTATTTATGAAGAATTATGTGAATGAATTAATATTATATTTGACAAGATTATTGAATTTTGACATCGTTCATCGCGACTTTGAATCTCAAAAAGTTTATTCAGTGTGGTTCTAATATCGATTAAATCAGATAACATGTATCAATATAATTTCTGAGGAGAAACAAACGACATCTAAAATTGAAAAAGTTTACGCAGACCAATTGGCCCGAGTGACGTAACTCTGTGTATACGACTCAAATGATGTTTTACAGTTTCGTTCAAGAACCATTCTGAGACAATTTAAAAATAATATTACTAATTTTGAAGTGGGTTGTAACTGGCGTAGGTGACGAAGTCTACACATGGTCATATGTCGAAACAAAATCATTTATAAGAAACTTACGTCGTTACACTACACCGTGGCGACCTTATTAACAGGACTTGTGTGCAACTAAGGCCCACAGGTACGAAACAAAACATCAAGAGTCCTTCGGAAGTCAACGAGAGTCTTCGTGGAGCCTTTACCAGCCAGCGGCGACTTCGCGGGTGTGGGCGTCTGACGGAGCGCAGCCATGCAGTACGGTCACGCATTTATTCCATGAGAAGGCGCATCTGTTGGGCAGCAGCTGAACGCTGCAAACCCCGACAACCTTTTTTCTCCTAAACTAAGAGGCCCAGTACGTCAACTGGGGGGCATTCCTCCGGCTAGTATTAGAGGTGTTGTTGAGGGCTTCGCCTGTTAACGGTGGGCCGGGCGTGGTTGCAGCCAGTGACGTCTACGGTGTTCGACTCAGCGTCCTGCCGGTTGCGGAAGCGGGGTCGCAGCATCTCAGCGGCTGCATCGACGGCTGTTACTTCTGCAGCCCATAGCAGCACACTGATCACCGAGAACTACAAACTACAATATTAGTGTCCGGTGAGTTTGTTTCAAGTTGGAAGTGGAGTGTTGTACATAGGGAGTGTGCTTTTACAGGATTGTTGATTACAAGTCTGCGTGTGTAACTAGTTAATATCTTACAATAATGTCGGGATGTGAAATGTCAGACGAAGAGCAATCTATGTCCGATAGGAGCATGAGATCCCTTTTTAGGGCGATCGCTAAATTGAAACAATCTGACGAAGAGTCTACTGCTAGATTAAAAGAGGAATTAAAACAATCTAACGCAGAATCTACTGCTAGATTAAAAGAGGAACTAAAACAGGAATTAAAACAGTCTAACGAAGAATCTATTACTAGATTAAAACAGTCTAACGACGAATCTACGGCTAGATTAAAAGAGGAACTTAAAGGGGAGCTAACAAAATCAACAGACAGGTTACAGGAACATCTTAATGAAACCAGTCGAGAATTAAGTGATAAAATAGAGGCTTCTAAAGTTGAAATGCAGGAAAAACTAGTAGGACTTAGTAATAAGATTGCGGATATTTGTAAAAGGCTAGAAGAACATATTCAGTAATCATGCCAGGAAAAAGCTGGCATGCGAAATGATATTATTGACTTAACCGAGAGACTAGATAATGTCAGTATCTTAGTTGTAAATGAAATACAAAAAAATAACGATAAGTTACGAGATGAATTTTCTATGGAAACAGAAACCGTTCGTAGAGAATTATTAGAATATATTAAAGAGGTCTCTACCAAACCTGTAGAGATTTCTTCAATAAATGATGTAGAATTAGAGACATTAACTCATCAAGTAGAAAAAGATCATACTGAAATAGAAAACATGAAATTTTTAATTACTGAAATATGCAGTAACCTTGAGACTGCCAAAGATAATAACATTGACGAAGGTACAGAGCGTTCACATCGTGAACACAGTGAAGGATCGATATTAGCTAACCGCGTATCCAATACAGAAATGAGATTACAGGAAATTACTAAACGGTTATCGGAATTAGATAATAATGAAAACATTTCAAGTAGTAGAGGTAATAACGTAATCAGAGACAACAGTCGCATCGTGTTTGCTAGCTCGGCCGACAACATACAAATAAAGAAATCATGGCAAGCAAATCCGACGCAGCTCCGTCTCTGCAATCTAAACAAAATCCAACTATGTCTCTCGCAGAATGTTTGGATGATATAACGATAAATTCAAATGTAGCAAGTCGATTTCCTGCGTTCAAACCAGGAGGCGAACTTCACCCTATAATCTTTATAAAAGCTTTTGAAACTTCATTATCTCCTAAATGGAGTAATGAAAAACGGATTCGGTTTGTAATAGGACATTTAGAAGCAGAAGCTGCGGAATGAGCAGTACTGCATAGAACTGAATTTAGGGATTGGGATGATTTTGTTAAGCAGTTTAAACAAAATTATTGGTCAAGAGGAAAACAACAACACTTAACTTTAGAGTTGTTAGACCCTCCTCCATATTCTAAACGGTGGGGAGGTTATAGGAATTATTTTGAATGGCATTTAAACCGTGCTAAATTAATTGAAGAACCAATTATTGATAGTCACCTAATACGAGTCCTAATTAGTAGGTTACCGTATTATGTAAAGGAAAGAATGATAGAAAGGGAATGGTCACAACCTTGCGAATTATTAGGGTATTTAGGACAGTTAGATATACTTAATAGAGAACGGGAAGACGAGAAATTTAGATTTGGTAGAAATGACTATCCCCGAAATAATAATAATTCAGAACAACGAAAATTTAACAACAACAATCATAGCTGGTTTTGTTATATAAAACGTCAATCTAAAGATAAAGCGAGCCAACAAAATCATGGTAATAACTGTAAAATGCGGAAATTACGCCATAACGATAATGAGATAAATCATCCTCAAGTAATTAATGAAGGTCAAGTTGTAGGTGACGTTATCATAGAAAGTTCGGAAAACTCTTAAAGTCCTTTAGTACGGGTCAACTAAAGGGAACTGTTAGTCAAGATTATACAAGACCCAATTGCAATTTATCGTTAAGCTGCAAAAAGGAGGGTGATTGGCAACAAGATTTACTTCAGGAAGACAATCAGATAAGGGAGAATATAACTTATAAACCCGTTATTAAAGGTTATATTAAAGATACCGAAGTAAATATTACAATCGGTTCTTGTAGCGAAGTAAGTATTTTATCTAAAGAATTATTTCAGCTTAAAAGAAAACATTGGAATTTCCCAACCTTACCTGTAACTGGGGTGAAAATTATATGAGTTACTGGTAAAAGAAGTCAAAATATTACTGAGGAAGTTTATTTAACTTTTGAAATTGCTAAACAATTAATTGCTCACTCTGTACTTGTCGTAGCCAACTTAAATGTGGCCATAATTTTATGTATAGATTGGCTGTGTAAATATAAAGCTATATTAGATTTTAAAGACTCTTCCCTAACCATCCATAACGAGGCATGTGCTTTTATAGTGAGGTTTTCTGATAATCGAGTACCTGAAAATTTCTACGAATCCTTACAGATTAAGTACACACAGACCATGAACCGATTAATAGATTCTAGTGATCTTGAATATGAAGTATACCGATGTGAGGCTGGTAATAGTATCAAAACCGAAGTGAAAGAAAAATGTTGTTCTACGAATTGTCTATCCGAACAAGAAAAGGAAGAGTTGGAATCTTTGTTGCTAGAATTTAGAGCCGTCTTCTCAGATGAACCGGGGAGAATTAAAGATTACGTTTGTAAACTTAAGATTAAAGATCAAAAAACATTCTTTAAGAAACCTTATCCTATTCCAGTACAATTCAAAGAACCGGCTAGTAGAGAAATAAGTAAGATGCTAGAACAAAACATTATCGAACGATCATGTAGCGCTTTTAACAGTCCTTTGTGGGTAGTTAAGAAAGCTACTGGTGGGGTACGACTGGTTCTGGATGCCCGTGAATTAAATAAAATTATAGAGATGGAAAGAGACGGACCTATTCCTATGGAGGACGTACTTCTTAAGATTGCTGGTTCTCGTTATATTAGTACAATGGATTTAACTGCTGGCTACCATCAAGTAATATTACACCCGGATTCACGGAAATATACCGCTTTTCTTTTTGAAGGCAGATCATATCAGTTCCAAGTTTTACCTTTTGGACTTAATATATCAGTGTCAACTTTCATTAGGGCATTAGATTCTGCTTTGGGTCAGCAATTATTACGAAAGATCATTTTATATGTAGATGATATTTTGGTAGGCACTAAAACGTGGAAAGAACACGTAACGATATTACGGGAATTATTTGATCGTTTAATTGACAGAGGAATTACGCTAAAATTATCTAAGTCTTACTTCGGAAAGGAGGAAGTGAGATTTTTGGGGCATATAGTGGACAGTAAAGGTATTAGGCCAGACCGAGCACGTATTGAAGCTATTGCTCGATGCCCGAGTCCTAGAAATCGGAAACAACTTAAATCATTCTTAGGAATGGTAGGATTTCTGAGAAGGTTTCTTCCAGGGCAGGATATTGTTAATCCTAAATTACTGGATTTATTAAAAGAGAAGTCAGTATGGGTCTGGGGAAAAGAGGAAGAGGAAGTTTTTAATAAGATAAAAGGAGCGTTAACAGAAGCCAAAATGCTATACCATCCAGACTTCAATCAGGACTTTTGTATGTGTACAGATGCCTCTGATTATGGTGTGTCTTGCGTAATATTCCAAGGTGATCTGACCAATGAAAAGGGATTATATCGGCCTATTGGATTCGCTAGTAGAACTTTAAATAAACATGAAAGAAATTATTTTGTAACCGAGAAGGAAGCTCTCGCAGTGGTATGGGGTTTTCATCGATTTAGAGGATTATTAATGGGAAGAAAAACAATTGTATATACTGATCATCAGACTTTAATCTTTTTGGACAATTGTCGGTTACTTCACCGTATTATGCTTGCAAGAATTTCAGTACGAAATTAGGTATATAAAAGGACCTCAGAATGTAGTTTCGGATGCTTTGTCGAGACTTCCAGTAGGAATGGAGAATATTAACGTTGTAGAAGAACCAGGGACAAATTACCATGTTTATTTCTTTTTAACTCAGGAGAACGAACGTAAGGTTAAACGGATAGTAACTGCTATTAGATGCCATCAAAGAAATGATGATCAATACAGGGACCTTATACGAAACCTTAATAATGGGGACGAAACAGTTAACACTCGGGGTGTGTGGTTGTATTCCAACGACTTGTTGTATTGGAAAGCACAGAGGGAACACCAAAGATGGAAAATCTGCATTCCGAAAACTGTTGTGTACGAGGTAATTACTTATACTCATGAAGGTTACGGGCATTTTGGAATTCATGAATGTATTAAACATCTAATGAAGTATTATTATTTCAAAAATATGTCTCGTATTGTGAGAAGTATTATTAGGGCTTGTGAAACCTGTCAAAAGGTTAAAGTTAATAGCAAATCTAAGTGTTATAAATTATATGCTGTAATTCCTCGAGGTCTGTGGGATCTACTGTCATTAGATTTGTTCGGCCCTCTGCCTCGTAGTTCAGGAGGATTTACTTATGTGTTTGTTGTAATGGAATGTTGGTCCAAACATGTGAAGCTATATACTTTGAAACGAGCGAATACAGCAAGCGTTATACGCTGCCTCACCCGAAATTACTTTGTTAACTGGGGCATTCCTAAACGACTTATGTTTGACAACGGTAGTGCCTTTATTAGTCAAAAGTTTCAAGATACGATAAAACAATATGGAATCAAACATATATTAATTTCGAAATATCACCCTCAACGTAATTTAGTAGAAAGAGTCATGAAAGAATTAGGACGATTATGTAGAACTTATTGTGCACATAAACATACTCGGTGGGCCAAACTAATGCCTGAATTCGAAAAGATATTAAATGAATTGCCTCACCTATCAACGGGATTATCACCTATAGAAATTTTAGGCAAACGATTTATAGGTGAGCCTCTACTTGCTGCTCTACCTTGGCCACCAGTAAATGAGATCCAACAATGCATCCCAGACGAAAAAGTTTGCGAACAGATTGTTAAAAATGCTGAACCGAGAATTAAAAGTTATAATCAACATGCTATAGAACCCTCATTTCAGGTGGGAGATCTTGTATTAGTACGATCTAATCCTAAAAGTTCGAAGATCAATAAGGAATGTAGAAAATTCTTCTTTATCTTTGAAGGTCCATACGTTGTACATAAGATTGTACATCCCAAAGCGTTACTTCTTATGGAACCTTCATCAGATGTAATTAAAGGATTATATAGTGTTGATCAAATGAAACCCTTCATTCCTAAATAAGTTAATGTTTAGTATATATTACATCCGGAAGAGCGTTCATAGTTTGTTCATGTGAAGTTTTTCGTGATAGTTACGTGTTATTTTAAAGAAATAACAGAAAGTTTAAACAAGTGATCTACAATAATCTACCGGTACTTCAAAAAGAGAAAGGTAACTAAAAGGGGATTTATATGGAAGAAATTTTGTTATTAGGTCAGAAGGAATTTAGTATATTTTTATATTTACTCGGATAGTAGGAACCAAAGGGGATGGCTAATAATTTTAGGGATCATGGGCGTCCAGAGCTGTATGGCTCACGACAACATAGCAGACTGCCTTTAATAGAGATTTGTAGTAGTGTTAATATAGAACACACCAAACGGGTCTCCCTCGCTTGTTTCTCCTAAATAAATTGCCATTACCCAACAAAGTGTCCGAAGGTAAAGAAAGCCGTGCCGAGATTCTAAAGAAAGTTTTGCTTAATTTCTTCTTGACCTCAGGCATAAATAAGGCATTAGAGAAAAGAATGACGTAAAGTAAGTAGTACTATTAGTTATTGTGAGAAACTTATTAGTAATATACGTTTTTGGAAAGAATAACTCTAGTAAATGAATAAAACTGAAACTAATCTATCACAATTTGAACGCTCTGTTCTAATGTAACAACGTTAAAGAACGACCTAAATCAGTATTTACTAGCAACTATTAAATGAAAAGGAGTAATCTCCATATATTCGGTTATGAATTACCATAATAGCACAATTAAGAGTAAATGACAAATAGTCACAACAATATCGTAGTAAAAGGATTAAATCTATCTAAGAGCAAGGACTCTAGAGTACGAAAAATGTGAGGAAAATGTATTAACGGATAAATATTGTATATAGAAAAAGTTTTATTTTCTGTTAAAACCTGACAAACTGAGCTTGTGGGCGGGGTATGTAGTAGGACGAAATTGAAGCGTCACCCATCCACCAGTGTCAGCCCAGTTTGCAGGTGAATATAAGTTTAATTTAGTTTTGTTTATGTATTTTTGTAATATTTGTAATGGTTGTGAACTGTCTAAAGTTTTTGTATTTTTTTTATGTTTCATGTACGGAGAGGGCGGCGCAACGAACGGAGACAGCATCTTCGCTGCCGGGACCAGAGAGAAAATTTCTGGCCACTATACGTCGCCGGTCGACAGCCAAAGAGCAACAGAAGATCCTGAAACCGAGTTGTTGCGTCGTGCTTCTAAAAAATAAAATAAATGAGAATTTGTAATGTTTTGTACAACAATGATATCATAGGAAGTTTCATCTTATTGAAAATGTTAGTTTTGTCTTGTCAAGGCTCAGGTTCACGTCTGTATGTAGGATGATAATAAACTAGTGGATGTTACTAAAGTGGAAATACGTCTTCCGAGGATTTATTTATGAAGAATTATGTGAATGAATTAATAATATATTTGACAAGATTATTGAATTTTGACAGCGTTCATCGCGACTTTGCATCTCAAAAAGTTCATTCAATGTGGTTCTAATATCGATTAAATCAGATAACGTGTATCAATATAATTTCTGAGGAGAAACAAACGACACCTAAAATTGAAAAAGTTTACGGAAACCAATTGGCCCGAGTGACGTAATTCTGTGCATACGACTCAAATGATGTTTTACAGTTTCGTTCAAGAACCATTCTGAGACAATTTAAAAGGAATATAAATAATTTTAAAGTGGGTTGTAACTGACGTAGGTGACCAAGCCTACACATGGTCATACGTCGAAAGAAAATCATTTATAAGAAACTTACGTCGTTACACTACAAAACATCGCCCAGGCTGTGGCTAAGCCATGTTTCCGCAGTATCCTTTCTTTCAGGAGTGCTAGTTCTGCAAGGTTCACAGGAGAGCTTCTGTAAAGTTTGGAAGGTGGGAGACGAGATACTGGCAGAAGTAAAGCTGTGAGTACCGGGCGTGAGTCGTGCTTCGGTAGCTCAGATGGTAGAGCACTTGCCCGCGATAGGCAAAGGTCCCGAGTTCGAGTCTCGGTCGGGAACACAGTTTTAATCTGCCAGGAAGTTTCATATCAGCGCACACTCCGCTGCAGAGTGAAAATCTCATTCTGGAAACATCCCCCAGGCTGTGGCTAACCATGTCTCCGCAGTATCCTTTCTTTCAGGAGTGCTAGTTCTGCAAGCTTCGCAGGAGAGCTTCTGTAAAGTTTGGAAGGTGGGAGACGAGATACTGGCAGAAGTAAAACTGTGAGTACCGGGCGTGAGTCGTGCTTCGGTAGCTCAGATGGTAGAGCACTTGCTCGCGAAAGGCAAAGGTCACGAGTTTGCGTCTCGGTCGGGCACACTGTTTTAATCTGCCAGGTAGTTTCAATACTGTACCTCTTTTTCGATGCTTGGAGCTGTCTTGGGTGACGGCCATGGTGCAAGCGTCGGCACAGTAGCAATGTGCAGAGCCGATGATTCGTTCTCGCGAGCAACAAATATGCAAAGTCGTGGGTAGGCGATTTGTCAGGCGGATCCCATATAATCTCTAAACGAGTCCTGAGGTGTCGGCAGATTCCATAGTGTGACACTCATACGGCAGTGCGCACAACACCATCAAAAGTCAAGGCAGCATATCTGAAACCAATAACATTGTCCTCGCCAGAGCGACTTGCCTCAGATGATTGAAGTCCCAATTGTCGGTACAACTAAGACTTCAAAAAAGGCTTCCCAATCAAGACTAGTATAAGTGCGAAACCACGCTCAGGTCAAGTGTACCAACTGCAACCCACCCACAACAACAATCGAGACCAGATTTCACTCCCCAGGTGTAAGTCTGAATCAGAAGAAGTTTCTGTCCACTTATCACATTTCCATCAAAATTCAATAAACTAGCAAAGTGCACATATATCCGCCTCAAACAGTTCTGTGCCGATCACAAGGCTCCACAAGCGCCACGTCCCCTCCGAACCAATCATAAGCAAAGTTGACATTATATATTCCCTGCTGGAGAAGCAGCCAATCCATGACTCGTAAATTTCCACACAAGGAGGAAAAGACGTTACACTCCTGAGTTATGTTCCCCATGGTCACCTTTAGGCAGCATCTTTTTGAGAGTTTTCGCTTAGTCCTAAAGTGAACGACACTCTTAGCTCAGAGATTTATATCTTGATGGGCCAAACGATACAGCATGTCCGACCAGGGGTCTCGGCTATACTATGAGAAGTGCTTTTGGGCCCGAACGCAGACCATTTCCGAGCCGTCATAAATGTTGCGTTCTGTCCTAAAATTCCTACGGAGACCAGAGGCTCTCCAAAAATCTCGTCAGCTGGAGGGATGACACCAGCTGAGGGCTCTGCCTACAGCATCTATTGCATGGTGGATATGGAAACTCATGGGTTTTTGTGGACTCCAGCTCTGTACACAATGGGTGCTTACGACACTTTCGAAAAGCCTCAGCCGGGAAACCTACTTTCTCTTCTGTGTCCCTGTTCCTACTGTGGCCAGAAACAGGTAGATCCAGGTAGGCTGTTTGTCGCATCTTCGACCAAAGGCATTGTCAGCACACCGGTGTGAGAAATTCTTGGGACCAACATTCTTTCCCCAATAACTGTTTTGAGATGTTCCTTTGTCTAATAGCTTCAGGTGGGTTCTGGGCCTTCCGTGTCCTCTGGATGATTTACTGTTAAATAACCGCGCCCTCTATTTGTTCTCAACTCCAGAAAATCTATTCCAACGAGAGCTACCACAATGATCTCGTATGCATTAACACTGTACATGCTTCCATCAGTGCCTCCTCATACTGATCAGTTCCTGTCGCCTAATAAAATTTACGTCTAAGGTGTAATATCAATCTTGAAGAAGAGCATGGAACATATAAATAAATGAGAGTGTTCTCTCAAGACTCCCCCCCACCTACGTAACACTTCAAAATGGTACAGTGTGACACAGAATAGAGGAAATCATTAAATAATATCGATAGGCTAACTTATAGGGGCCATTTCGCCAAACAAGACTGCACATGAGATAAACTTCTTAACTTGGCCTCATTCAGCAAAGGAGTCACTCACACTCAGTTGCGTGCCTGCAAGAACAACATATGAACAGTACTGTGTGCAGTTTGATGCAAGAGGACTCTAAAATTATTTGCTACACCACAGCCTTCGGATGAACAATTGGTAATCGGTTAAAAGGTCTTGCAGCAGTATTTTTACTCGCTTACACAATTTCTGACATCAGAGGTGACTAATGTCCCTAATCAGATCATAAATCCGTCGATTTCAGACCTTCTCTGAATCAGTGATTTACCGCTGCTGAGTCATCGACAAAATTTCAGTGGTCCCTAATACATGTATATACAGTAATTATAATTTAAGAAACATACTCATTCTCAAAATCTAAACAAACAATTAATGTGTGTCATCTATTGTGCTTATTTCTTATGGCATATTATTTCTACTACCCACAAGACTTTTCCATTTTTTAAGAGAATTTACATATATGTGTGACAAATTATCTGTACAAGTATAACTGTATCAAGATTAAATCAGTTTCACGAAAAAATGTACAGAATTACATGAAATCAAGAGTTTCGTGAAACATCTTATCGCTGCCTCGACAAGGGTCCCTGGGGAATACATTCACAAAGTCGCACAGATGAAACATGGCACTAGACACATGCAAAACAAATTGTCTCTGGACTGGCTGGAGCATCAAGATGCAGCGAGATTGGGCCAGAGTGACCCCTGCCCATTACTCAGTGCCTGATGTAGGAACAGCAGCTGATAGCTCTGGTTCGCCTTCTTGTACCTGCTAGCATTTGGATGGCAGATGTGCTGTTGGCATCTTCTCGACCTGGCAGCATTTGACGTCTGGCGCACTGTTAGTTGCGATGGACATTTTTTTTACATGTGTAGGAGGATATGAAACACCAGCGTTGATGGATGGCACCCAACGTCTGCAACTGATTAAGTGTTGTCTCCACCCTATGTTGTTTCTAGACCAGGTAGCAGAAGCAGTGCACGAGAGCACTGCATTTGGTGCACACCCTGTCTCTTAGTGACGAGTTCTTGGCTCTCGATGTTCCACTGGGTAGCAAGTGATATTTCCACAATCGCCAATGCTCGTCTGCATTTTAATGCATGACTGAAGGAGGGAATTGGCCAGATAGTGGTCATCAGACACCCCACACTGTCTGTAGAAAGGTCTGTCCACCTGGAGGATTCCTCTGAGAGTTGTGGCGCCAGCTTTTCTTTAGGTGTATGTTAAAATGAACAGTCGGGAGCGGATTAATATTTTTTATTGACTGGTTTCGGCTTATCTACAAGCCATCTTCAGAATTTCTTGGCCCCCTATGGCTGGTGCCGATGGCCCCTCGGATTTCTCGTGGTACCATGATCGTACACTGTACCGGTTTCGGCTTATATGCAAGCCATCTTCAGAATTTCTTACTCCTCGATGGCTTGTGCTGATGGTCCCTCGGATTTCTCGTGGTACCACAATCGTACTGTTCATTTTAACGTAAATATAACATCAGGTCACAGCTCTCCAAAGACTACGTTGTCAAAATTTATTTTATTTAGGTCCCTCTAGGGTGTGGCGTGATGTCAGGGATGACCTCCTGTAGAGTCGGTCCCATTCACAGCAGCACAGTGGGTGGTTGCTGTTAGCTGTCAGTTACGCGGTGGCGGCAGGGCATCCGCAAGGCTCTCGATGGTGCGGTGTGACTTCGATGTTGGGCCACTCTTGTCCAGCGTGCCACCTCCATTCAGAGCCACCGGGGTGGGTTGGTTTATGGCAGCCGTGGCGCTCCTCCTCTCTCTCGTTTTGTTGTGAAGGTAGATGGCTGGCACACAGCTGTCCCGGCATTCATTCAGCGCTGTTGACTGGCCCTCTGCTTGCTGGTATTCTGGGCCGCACTCGCCACAGGCATTCTCCTTCAAGCTGCCTCAAGGGCATCACTGTTGTCTGCAAGGTGTTGCCGCATGATACCCCCAGAATGTATGAAACAGTGTTTGACAGCTCCCAAGACCTGCACAGTCCTCATAGTGTCGTTCAGTGTCGTGTCTTTACATCAGTTTTTGTAAATAGTTTCTTATCAGTAGAACAACAACACGAACATGACCTCTTTGAATAAATACAGTATGAACCTATACATGGTAATTTGAGCGATTGTAATAAAATGAAAATAAGTGTTATTGTAATGACTAAGTATGACATCCTGAACAGTTACTTAAAAATATGACGTGAACTGTCTCTGGTCTCTATGTGAGTTGTGTTGGTACCATTTCCTGTCATGCATACCGCAACATTATGCCACAACTGCATCCACTGATCATTCACACCTGCTCACTTCACACATATTATTAACTTATTTTCTTTATCCAACACCTGTCAACTTTACCTTTAAAACCTTTCTACTCTTAGATTATGACTGCACTACAGATGCTCCTCCTGTTCTTAGTATTTCTGGCGACATTGTCACCCAGTGCCGTGGCGGTCTGAAGCTGCCCTCCTGTCTCATGACAACTGCTCCTATATTCTGTCATCTGAAACTTATAAACGTCACTAGTTCCAAAATACATGTTGCTTAACATGTTACAGAAATGCCTCCAGCCTTCCTCTAGTTGGATTGCCACTGTAATAAATTACAAAAATGTTAATTTGTTCTCCGGGTTAGGCTGTTCATCCATACCAATTGTCCTCTTCTAACTACTGCCTTCCTTTTCCTGAGTGTATGGTACACCACACCATCATGACTGCCACTATTCGTTCTCACGCTTCATGCCATATACTACTCCAAAAGCGCTCTCATGGCGCCACCCAAGTACAGAGATCTCGAGAAAGCCTCCGTCGCATGACGCGATGGATCATAATCGCGGCAGAATTAGCGTCTCCGGGCACCTAATTCGTGGGCAGCTAATACCACTTATAAAGTATCAAAAAATCAATACAAACATGCGCTGTGGTATGGTCGCAGTCTCGCCAGTGCAAAACAGTGGACAGAAACGTACATTCGCCTCTTAGGAAGTGTACAAGATACTGCGAAAAAATACATAAACAATCTCGCAGACCGTAGTGATACTATAGAAGACACTCTACGAGAATTATACAGCTAAATTAGATAGTCATAATGAGTTCTTTTCTTGACTAATATTCTTCCTATCCTTTTAGCGTGGTAATGGAAAACGATAGTCCAAAGACACGTGGCCATTTGTAACATAGGTAATATGGTGGTTGGGCAAAGACCTTAGTTCATTTACGTGCATGATTTGTCATGCTACTAGAGATCAGTTTACATGAGGAACTGTCACTTACGATGATTTTCTATTCAATCCTGACTTTGATTTTTAAGCGGGAAGTGAAAGCGTCGATACGATGATGTAACAACCAAGCAACTCATTTGACCACGTTCCACAAGAAACCATACCATACGCTACTAAAGGACGGTTACAAATTTATCAAATACAGAAATTCAATAAAGGGATAATCTAGACAATGCTACGCAATCACCTAGAATGTGCTAATCCATTGAGGTTCTATGTACAAACTGATTCTTTACTCTACCCTAAAGGAACTACCATAAACACCTATTCTACAAGTGGTTTCACATGGCAGACATGATGAATACCAAGACATTCCCTTAATTTCAAGGTCTAGAGTTCGTGTGTTCATGTGAGAAATCCTGCAGAATCATACAGGTCCGCTAGAAGTAGGGCAGAATTTGTGGCACAGCTGTTTCTGTTTATTAGACAGACGGAAACTTTTATATTTGACTTCTATATTTGCCTGAGAGTTCTCCACAACTTTGTCTTAATCAACGCTATTGGTCTGAGTTAATCCAGTTATGCAGTTATGACGAGATTTCAGTACTCACTACTTTGAAGCAAATGTGCATTATTTCTAGTAAGCATATATTCAGATATCTAATACCGAGAGATTTCAATTGCTACCATCGCAATTACACACAATTCTACCCTGAAATTTGATATAGTGAGCTACTAAGTCTGACTACATGACAAGACATATCAAATAAAAGCATCCCTAATCAACAATAACATAGTGACCCTCAAATGATCTATCCTCCCACAAATTAACATAGCGTCGTTTTCCATCAAGAATAATCAACAAATGACACAGAAGTTACAGCAATAAATGAATGAAAACACAAACGAACAAGGCACAAAAATTTACAAATCATCAACGCATTTAGCTTCAGCTATCTAATTTGCCTTAGTGCACGAAATAAATTTAAACACAGGAAAACAGAAACCGTGCAAGAGAAATCGGATATGACAGTGACAGAATGTGACATCTATTCAGAATCGTGGCAGGGTTGTCAAACTGGCAGATCAAAATGCTCTTGCCGTTAGATCTGAAACGCTACAGGTAACTGTGTAAGTAGGCTGTTTAGGTTTTTATATTGGTAACGACACGTAGCTCTCTGTATGAAAATCACTAACTCTGCTGTGTGCAATCTGTGGCTGGTTGGCATTGTTGGAATATTCGCTATTGTAGTGTTGGGCAGTTGGATGTGAACAGCGAGTAGCGTTGCGCAGTTGGAGGTGAGACGCCAGCAGTGGTGGATGTGGAGGGAAAGGTGGCAGAGTTTTGAGAGCGGACGATCTGGACGTGTGTCCGTCAGAAAAAGGAAATTTGTAAGATTGTGTCTTGTCATTTCGGATTCCTGAGGCGTGCTGTTTCCGACCGATCGATCGATAATGCTTCCGTGTTCACTACTTATTTCACTGTCTCCACCATTATTTGCCGCCTGGTCCATTTCCCTATGCACAGTTACCAAATGTCTGTTAATTCATTACATGATGGTGCTGATAAGCTACGCTTGTCGTCACTATCATTTCTCAATTTACTTTGGAGACTAGTGTTACGTTTCTTATACGTATCACACACGATAACAAGAAAAGCACAATTTGAAGAGCAAAAACAAGAACACACATTAACATTGCACTGAAAATAATATCTAATTAATTGCAAGCACAGCTGCGAATTATTTTTGGTGCAAATCTACATGCATGCCACAACTGTTTTACAGTACAACAATGAAAAACTACAGCTACAAAGAAGATTCTATCTACAATTACCCGCTAGCAATAAACAATAGCTACACCAATTACACAAAGTACAAGAAAAAATCAGAAAATTGCAGTGAGGTATCCTCGGCTAAGGGTCGATATATGAGATGTCCCCTTAGAAAAATTATAAATGACAGTGCTGGGAAACCTCTACGTTATTTGCTTTTCAAGCAGCTGAGCAAAACTCAACGTTCTCAAACAGTTTCCTCTTTACTTATTCTGA
Source organism: Schistocerca piceifrons (assembly GCF_021461385.2). NCBI lineage: Eukaryota > Metazoa > Arthropoda > Insecta > Orthoptera > Acrididae > Schistocerca > Schistocerca piceifrons. Next base: position 532,634,748 of record NC_060141.1, on the reverse strand, counting down.
TCATCACTAAACTGACACACAATATTTTTAGCGCAAGGCAATCTGACTTTCAATAATCCCTACAAAAGAATGGCCCTAAGAAACTTATACCGTTCATGAATCACTTACCTCACAATAATCTTCGTTACTCAAACTACTGCAATACAGCGAGCACCAACAATAGTGCCAGCTAAATGAAAGATTCTAACTACTGAAGGCACTAACTACTGATAGGCATAGTTAGCAAATGAAAGATTTTGATGGAGAATAAACAATGTATTTAGCTTAATAGTGTTCAAAAGTTATTATATATATATATATATATATATATATATATATATATATATATATATATATCAGTTCATGAGATCCAGTCTTACAAATTTCCTTTTCTGACGGACACACGTCCAGATCGTACGCTCTCAAAACTCTCCCATCTCTCTCCCCACATCCACCAGTGCTGGCGGCTCACCTCGGACTGCGCAACGCTACGCGCTGTTCACATCCAACTGCCCAACACTACAACAGCGAATATTCCAAGAATTCCAACCAGCCACACATTGCACACAGCACACTCAGTGATTTTCATACAGAACGCTACGTGGCGTTACCAACTGAAAGTTGACACCTGTTCAAATGGTTCAGATGGCTCTGAGCACTATGAGACTTAACATCTGAAGTCATCAGTCCCCTAGAACTTAGAACTACTTAAACCTAACTAACCTAAGGACATCACACACATCCATGCCCGAGGCAGCATTCGAACCTGCGACTGTAGCAGTCACGCGGTTCCAGACTGAAGCACCTAGAACCGCTCGGTCACCGCGGCGGTCTGACACCTTGTCAGCAATCGTTTCAGCTTGTAGGCTTTCCACTTGTCTACTGAGTGTGTCTGCTAAGTCTGCCGACTGAAAGGGGCTGCTACAGATAGTCTGCTTTCGAGGTTATCACTTATATCAGGATCTTAAATTAAAAATTTAATGCTGAGAAAAATTAATGAAAAGGTGGCCCTTCCATCATTGTACTCAATTAGTGTTCAGTGATTAATGTATACCAACATGGGTTTATTCTCTTATAAAACTGGCAAGAATGTATTAATCATAAAATAGGACAAGTAACACAAGTTAAGCGAGATGAGAAAGAAATCATCAACTGTTGGCGACACAAATACAGGCAACAAATAATTCTTACTCCACTGGCTGTCGTCTGATGGGCTAAGCTAAGGATATTTATATGTCTGTTTACCCTTTCTCAAAATATGGATAAAGCCATCTGAAGTTACCTAAAACTGAATAGAATTTGATGGGTTATTCCACACAGAGGTTATGTTACGTATAATATTGTCCTCGGCACAGCGAACTGCTCGAGATGATTGAATTCCCAACTGTCGGAACAGCTAAGACTTCAGCACTCTCTCCCCAGTCAACACCAGTACCAGTGCGAAGTCACTCTCAGTACAAGTGTCCCAAGTGCAACTCACTCATAACAAGAGTCAAGACATCAAAATCCCCCCCAGGCTGAAGTATGAATCAGAATTTTTTCTCCACTCATCACATTTCCATCAAACCTTGGCAAACTCAAAAAGTACACGAACGCAACTGCCCCTACACGGTTTTTTGCCAATCACAAGGCTCTGCAAGGGTCACATCTCACCTCTAGCTCGCCTACTCAACTTCCGGACCAATCAAAAACAAAGTTAAGAATACATTTTCCCTGCAGCCAACCCTTAACTCATAAATTTCCGTACAGGGAGGAAAAGGCGTTACGCTCCTGAATTTAGGCGGCGTTGTTTTAGATGTTTTCATTTTGGACTAAAGTGCACAACCCATTTATCACAGAGATTATTATAGTGACAGGCCAAATGCTACAGCATGTCCGACCAGGGCCATCGGCAGGCAGAACGACACCACCACCCTAGGGCTCCCTCTGTACCTTGTGGTGAAATGTGAATATGGAAACTCACGGATTTTTATGGACGCCAGCTCCATACACAATGTGCATTTCTCGGACAAGCGACATACTTGGTCTCCTTTGCCCCTCTCCCTGAAACATCTAAAAGGTAGATCAAGGCCGACTCTTTCTCGCCTCTTTGACTGCAAGCATTGTCTGCACACAGACACGAGAATTTCTCGGGACCAACACTATTTTCCCAATAAGTGCTTTGAGGTGTTCCTCTCCATAATAGCTGCACATGGCTTCCAAGCCCCAGATGTCCACTGCAAAATTACTACTAAATAACGAACCCCAGAAAATACTATCCTAAGGAGGGCTACCATAAAAATCTTGCATGCATTAACACTGTACATGCCCCTATCAACGCTCCCTCATGTTAACAACTTCCTGTCGTCTAACTGAAAATGATGTCTAGGTAGTAATAATAACATTAAAGAATAGCCTTGAATATGTAAATAGAATCTCAAAATAAGTGAGAGTAACTTGTCTCCTCTCATAACAAACCAAAAGTGGTACAGATGGTAGAGGTCCCCAAACGACTTGCTTTTGTATGAGAAGGTAGTAATCGAAAACGTATATTTAATTTTTTTAGTGACGTAGACAACTTACACCTTGCGCTAACAGCCTTAGCTCTTGGACTTGATGTATATTCTGCATGACCTGTCACTGTTGTTGAGGACTGTACTTCATGTTATTCGTGAGAGAGTATCTATCAGTGAGGCGGTTGGTCTTCCAATTTTAGTGCCCATGGGCATCTGGGTAACAGATACCTTCATCAATAAATGGAAAAGGGGAGAAATGTACTGTGCTGGATGACCTTCTGGTTCGGTTACATGATGTTGGTGAATAAAACCTATGCAGAGACTTTAGGGCAACTGGTTGAGGGGGTCTTATGTCGCTGTTTTATAGTGATATCTGCGAGATTGAGATATAATTTTACGCAGCGTCGTAAATCATCCGTGCATAGTGAGTGATTGTTAGTTTTAACAGTTGCTGTTAGCGCCAGGAGGTGCTACAAGATAGAAGTTATTCATGTCAATGAAAGCTAAATGTTCATCTGTGAACATTACTGTATAATTATTATATTCTCTGCCTGATTTATCTGCCCACTGAGCAGTTTTGATCCTACTGGTGTGAACATGTAGTATTATTCTTAATTGTGTATGGAAAGACTCATGTTGAGGACCTTTGCGTAGGACTCTACCCCGTCTTATGAATCATTATTTGTCAAACGTCACAAGAAATATCCGTGGCAGAGAGATCGCATTATTATAAACTGTATAAATTTTTGTATTCATCTACGAAGAAATATTGACTTTTAGTTAACGCTGCATTGCGTTGTGAACAACGTCTTTAATCTCTGTGAAATGCTGAATCTGAAATGATGAAAATTAATCTAATTAAATCCCAAAGAAAGTTATTGTGTACTCAGTGAAAACTGTTTAATTGAAACTCACTACTCAAGTAAGTTGTGAAAGTTATATAATATTAAGTGCAATGTCTGACTTGAAATGTCCACAATACAAAATACTGCTCAACCTTCAATGTCTACTGTAAATTAATATGCTTACTTAGCAAAACATTGAAAAATTACGACTGCATACTGTTTACTCACAAGAATGCAAAGTGAGATCTGCCCTGAAAGAAAAGTAACCTATCTTTTGGACAGCATGCTATTTTGTGTCTGGTCTACTGGCGTTCTCGAAAGCTGACTGAAATCTGCAAACGGAGCAGCTAAAGAAAAATAATCAACTCACGATAAAGATTTAAAACCTTACTCGGCATGATGGAGGAGGATTTTGCTTTAAAGAAACGCGTTCTTGAAACATTAAACTCTGATTAATGTCAAGAAAGACTGCACAGCGTAAGATGACTCAAACAATTGCGAAATTCTCCCATTACAAGAATTACAGACATTTAAACCAGTTGTGTTATTTGTGGCATAATGCAAACAAAAAATCTTGGTTTTTACTTAGATTTCAAGATCCTTTATTGTCCTACAGATTTTCCTTGACTAATCGACCCAAGAATAACAAATACAACCTAATGTATTTCTAAGCTGCTCGTGTCACAGTGACAGTGTTTTTGCTGTGCACAGAGGCCCAACTCATTGATCAGTTTCTTAAATATTCAGACACTGGAACGAGTTTTTTTGTGTGCTTGTATTTTTGGGGATTTGATTGGGGTAAATTTATATTGTATATAAAGATTTTGTTTCTACGCATGAAGCCTTTTTTATGCACAGTCATTTAATTATATCAGATTTGTTACGATAATAGTTTGGTACGTTGAAGATCTTTGTATTTCATCTTTTTAACCCAGAGCAGTCACGTCAGGTTTTGTAACATCAGCAGTCGCGTTGTTGACACTGTCGCGCTCTTTAGAGGCACGAAATATGGTGTCTTAATATGGTTGATATTGAAAAAAATTAACTTTATTTTGCCTTATACATGTATTAACATATATTTTAATGTTTGAACATAATTTCTTCTTAATCTTTAGTTACAAGATCAGACAAAATTGTCCATTTCTTATTTAACAACAATTTCTAACACAATAAGAATCTCACACCGGACGTGACCAACTTTTTTTTACAGTGTACGAGTATATTACTTCTGCAGCACTTATTCTATCATAATTTGCTATTAGTTACATGTTATTGTTAGTATATATACACAAATTTTATTCATTCTGTTTCTCCAGCTCATCCACATCGAGATACAAGTACACTTTTCACAGAAAATGGAAGAATTATTTTGCAGACAAACATCTTACAGAGTAAACAACGAATTGTGGTCACAACATTCGTTTTCGGGTCACACACCAGGCAGCGATTCTTCTCTTTGTTTCGAAGCCTCTTCCACTTGCCGAATATCTACCAATTTATAATGTGCCAAAACATTTTGAGGTCATTTGGAAATGTAGGAATGCGAGACCTTGTAACTAAATGAGCTGTCAAAAGTTGTTGAGACAAATCTCAAAAAAGTATCCTCCTTTGTTTACTTTTGTTTTATGCATTGGTGTGAAACATATTTTGCCATTGACGCCAGCGATATTTAGTAAAGCATTTTCCATGCTCTGGTTACATGAGCTGCAAAGTATTTCTGCACATCTGATCGACTGTGTCAACCCCTCCCATAGTAATGCTGTAGCCCAAGATAATGTACGTTTTATTGACTTCTCCATTAGTTTTGCCTTCAGTGTGCATGTTCCTAGGGAGAGAAACACACTTTTTTTTCCACTGTGATGTCTTTCTGGCATCCAAATAATGAAGACCCAATGTTCCTGGACTTCAGTGGGAGGAATTCAGAGTTCCAGTGCAAGTGATGTGTTTCTGCAAAAGTGTGATTGCCAATGACAACTAGTACACCAATTATCAAAAGAAATATTTCTACTGCATTCATTCAGAGTGTCTACCAGTCGGTGCTCAACTTCATATGGGTTATTTGACACACTGTAAAGGACGTGTGGTTGTATTCCACAGTATAACTCAGCTGATGCTGTGTAGAATTTTTTGACAACGCAAGCAGCAAAGATATCTCTTCACTCAAAGTCTTCTTTACATTTCTGTCCCTAGAATAGTTGTTTTGTGATATTTTGTTTCTAATAAGCAAGTTGGTGTATCCCAGAAGTGAATCGATCGCGTTCTCATTAATAATCTTGTTGAACGCCGTCACTTGGAGTGTAATAGCCTCAGCAGATATCTTTGGACTAGGAAGGAGTTTTATTTTATTTTTGGCCGGCCCCTGTCGCCGAGCGGTTCTAGGCGCTTTAGTCCGGAACCGCGTGAATGCTTCGGTCGCAGATTCGAATCCTGCCTCGGGCATGGATGTGTGTGAAGTTTTTAGGTTAATTAGGTTTAAGTAGTTCTGAGTTAGAGGAGACTAATGACCTCAGCTGTTAAGTCCCATAGTGCTCAGAGCAATTTGATTTATTTTATTTTTGAGAGCGTATTTGCTGTTCTCGCTATAACGCTTTCCATAGGCCACATGTTTTACTACCTTTACCAAGAAAGGATCCATTAACAGAAGCAAAATCGTTTTCACTAACATATTCTTCTTCATGATGTTGCATTTCCTGCTCTTCAAGAAGTAAAGTATCATTTCTGTTTAAAGAACCCGTTTCTATTTCTGATTCACTTTGGCATCGCTATGTCGTATTGGTTTTTCTTCCTGTAACTGTCCCTTTTATATTGATTGATTGTTAATGAATTATGCTAAGGCTCTGGCTAGCTCGAGAAGGTAATGGCTTCCTTGCAAGAATCGTTACTGGGGACGAAACCTGGGTTCACTTCCACCAACCGGAAACGAAGAGAGTGAACAAGGAATGCCGCCACTCCTCATCACCAAAACCAAAGAAGTTTCGAACAGAACCATCAGCAGAGAAGGTTATGTTGACTCTTTTGGGAGGAAAAAGGCGTCATTTTGGAGCATTACATGCCTAGAGGGACCACTGTCACCAATGCATCATACACAATATCTTAAAAATCATCTGCGGCCTGGAATCAAATCAAATCGACGTGGATTGCTGTCAGCAGCTGTCCTTTTTGCAACATGACAATGCAACGCCCCACACTGCCCGTACAACAGTTGCAACAATCACAGACCTGCTTTTTGAGTGTCTTCCTCATCCACCAGACTCATCAGACCTTGCCCCAAGTTGTGTGGACCACTCAAAGGCGCAATGGGAGGAAAGAAGTTCCGGTCTGATGAAGAGGTAAGCTATGCGGTGCATGAGTGGTTGCGCAGACTACCAAAAGAATTTTTTTCTAAAGGAATTTATGCTCTCTGTAAGCGCTGGAGGACTTGCATTGAGCTGGGAGGAGATTACGTTGAAAAGTGATACAGCTTTGTAGCACTTAAGCACAATAAATAATACTTAAATAAATATTTAATGTTTTCATTTGACTCACCCTCGTAGGTTAATTTTAACAGCGGCATAAAATGATATAACGGATGTAGGATTCGTTATGAAAAGGAAAGTAGAGCAGAGTTTGAGCCACTGTGAACAGTTCAGTGATAGTGTTCTCCTCATCAGATTCAACAGTAAAGGAGGGCCGTCAATGATAATTCAGGCATACCCGCTGACGAAACATGCAGAGGATGAAGAAACAGAGCAGTTAATATATTTGGAAACAGAAGGGGCCGTCCTTCCAGAACAGGAGGATATTCTCTCCACAACTAACAAATAGAATGCGTTTCTGCGCACGGACTAAGTAATGTCGCGCAAGCTCTACCATATGTCGATCTGGAGGTCAGGCACTATAGAAACAATAACGCCCGCGTTTCTCGCAAGTCCAAATGTACGTACTGCGAGAGAAAGTGGGCAATATTGTTTTAACCTTTCGGATTCGAACATGGCATCCTCCAGATTTATATTGCTATACTCGATTTATACACGAGCGGAGTCCCATGAGGGATACTGTGTCAGTTTCAACACAACAAGAATATCATGAGCAATCAGGACTACATATCCGTCCTCAAATAACTGACGCAAAAATAATCATTTACCAGCCACACTGCACTCCACGCAAAATGTTCAGCAACAAACCCAGCAAGTTACTTTGATGCTTTTCAAGGAAAATTGCTGCATGTTCATTAACATGAACTTGCTTAGCTTCCATCAACTTAAGAGGAAAACAGCAATTTGTTAACCATTTCTCTGTAACGATTTTCTCTTAATAGGAGAAAAGCTGCTAATATGGTGGAGCTTACGAAAGTCCTGCTTGGGCGAAATCTGACGACATCAAATCCACCAAATGCAGAACTGTTAAGGATAATGCACAAATTTCTGGCTTAATAAACAGAAAAGGAAGGCAAAGAGGCACCTTGGACTAGTGCGACCATTCTCGAGCGTTAAAAAGTCAAAGACATCAGTGTGTTAACTTTTAGTCTATCAGCATCGTAGTCCTGTGTCGGTAGAATATGGCAGAAGGCTTCGACCGGTTGTTAATTGCTTTTGGCTAGCCAACGTTACCCAGTTGATAGTACATTGCTAGGCAGCCATACCGTATTTCACTCTGTTCCGTACGGTTTTCTTTCCTTGGGATAAGCGTACATAATTGTTGCAGTTAAGGTCTTTAATAAATATATCAGAACATAACAAGGCTTCGTTTTCGATTATGGATGAAGCTTAAGCGATTTTACCTCCGTGTGTGATTTCTGATTTCGTGGAATCATGAAGCACTCGTGATTCGACCCCACACGGCTCTTCAACCCGTGGCAGGGGTAGGATACTGGCATTATTCCTCGGCTCCCCACAACCTTCTCGGGTAATCTCCAAACTAACAGTTGATGCAAAGTATATAATTTTGCTGCAAAAGTAATTGCAGAGAAATATACAGGGCGATTCCGTGACAACACTACAAACTTTCAATGATGGTGGAGAAGTGTAAATGTATCAATTTGAGGTAACGGACCCGTTCTGGAAACGTCAGAGTTGAATGTTCTAAAACAGATATCTTAAGAGCTATGAGCACTGTTGAGCTTGACAACTATGACAGAAATCTCTTCCACTGGAAAAGTGACGATAACTCATGAGGTACGCATTTTAGAGCCCATTTTTAACGTCTTTTTTTTCTTTTTTGGTCCATTGTACTTGTCCAAGACTATGGAAACCATAATTCATGCAGTAGAAGAGGAGTTTTTCATGGTGTCGAAGATGAAGAGGTGCTCCCAGCTCTTACGGTGTGCGTTTTAGAGCCCATGCTTACTAGACAATCATTTCTTGTTTTAATCCTCTAAAAGTTGCCTACTCTACAGTCTTACAAAAACAATTCCGGTAAAAGTATTCCACTGGCAGAGGCATAACAACGATTTTGGCTTACAGCTTTCGACTGTCGTTTCCGGACCAGGATCTCTTACCTCAAACTGATACGTTTACCGTTCTCCATCACCCATGAATGTTTGTAATACCGCCAAGGAAACACACTGAATGGATAATCCTCCATCCGTTGGAAAGGCCATGCTTGAAGCCTATATAATTCTCCGCAGTAGGGTCTTGACGAAAAATTTATGAAAATATCCAGTGAAGCTCTCGTCATAAGTGAATGCTAGTCGATCAATTTGGCATTGAGACTGAAGGCAGAAAAAGAAAACAGAAAATATTAGGTTCTGTTGAAAGGTGGCTACACTGAGTCACAGCGCCAGAGATTGCGCCAAAGAGTTTTATTCCGCCGCCTCCACTGGCAGTGCTTGTTCAGAAGTTGTGGTGGTTAGTGCTTTGCTGAGAGGATGTTGATAGCTGTACTATTTGAGGCCATGTCGTGTGCAGTTGTTTTGATGGGCTAGACAGCAGATGTTGTTCGAATGGAGATGTTTTAATGATCAGAGTGTATTTTTAAACAATATATATGAAGGTAAAAAACATTTTTTTTATTTTTTTTTAAATTTCCTAACTAACAATGCCTCTTGGTCACAGGTTCACTCAACAAAGCATCTGGCTTACGTTCATGTATTAGACTGTAATTCGGATTTCTATGTGCAATTATAGTATTTCAGTTTTATTTAATTAATTCAGTGTAAATGGTATTTAAAATATCTTGTCTTACTGAGGAAGAACCGTGCCAGATGTGTACGTTGAATCACACTTCCACACACAGAACAGTTACACTTGTGCTTTGTTGTTTCGTAGTTTTTGTTTCGTAGCTTTTATAGTTGCTGGGGACTTAATTAATTAATTGTGTTAACGGAAATTTCCTTTCATTCTTTGTTGTTATTCTATGCAGTCAGATTGCGGAGTAAAACTAGTCAGGGCCAACCGGTTACGAGACTGCGTAACCGGACAGACAGTGACTAAAATTAAAAATTATTTGTATTTTATTTAATTAAGCCCCCATGCACTGTATTTAGCAATGGATACACGTATGGCTATCTATCATATTTTCGTTTGACCATGCACAGACTCGCAGATTAGAGATACTGATGTAAGTAATTCCGATAACGAAAAACAAGAGTGCCCGAAGCCAACAAGGCACCATGCACTGACGGGAATCCATTTAGACTTTACAGTGAACACGCCGCGGTATCAGTGTTTCTTCTACATACGATTTACCGAGTGAGTGCAGAAGAACGCAGGACACTCGTCTTCTCCTCTTTATAGAAATGGTACAATAACTGAAGGAGCGAGCCGGCCGTTGTGGCCTAGTTGTTCTAGACGTTTCAGTCCGGAACCGCGGTGCTGCTACGCTCGCAGATTCCAATCCTGCATGGATGTGTGTCATGTCCTTAGGTTACTTAGCTTTAAGTAATTCTAAGTCTACGGGACTGATGACCTCAGATGTTAATTCCAATAGTGGTCAGAGCCATTTGAACCATTTTTGAACTGAAGGAGCAAACATATCATTGGCTCTAGCATCTATCTGTTGAAGGACTCTAGAGGGAAAGAAGCTTTATCAGCTTTCCTAAGAGATTCAGCGCTGATTCACTAAAATCACTTGCGTGGAATACATTTTGCATTATTCACACATAACCTACAGTCAACACATGCTGATGGACAGATATATTCTATCTTGCTAGATTCCTCGACACTCTACCATATCGTTGTGATAACTATGTATCTGTCATACCGATTACCTTCAAACCTGTGTTCACCTCGGTGGACATTCGACTAACAGAACCCAGTGCATTATACCGCACTTTGAACGCTCTAGGAAAACCTTAGTAAAAGTGGGGAGTACCAAGAAAGCGAATCTCTAACGTTCTCAGAAAACATCATCGATGTATCAGACATGATCAGCAGTACTATCAGCCTGTTTGCTGATCTCTCTTTCACCTTGACAATAGACCTTGTACGATCTTGACTATTGCAGAAGAAATATCGGATTGCAGAATTGGTGACGTATATCTGGAGAATGTCACATTGCAGATGCATTTAGTTTTAATTATTGCAAATGGTGTGGCTCAGCAGGTCGTTGAACATTCAGTTTACGACAGCGGCTGTGAGACGTCGGCATCGTAAGCCGTAGGTGACGTGACATTACGTAGAACGAGCATCGCTGTTGTTTCTCGCTATAGCAGTATCGGAACTTACTTTTTTGAGTCGTCTGCTTTTGACCGGCTGATGTGGCCTCCACGAATTCCTCTCCTGTGTTAATCTTTCCATCTCAGAAGAGCAATTGCAACCTACGTCCTCAACTATTTGCTGCATGTATTCCAGTCACTGTCTTCTTCTACAGTTCTTACTCTCTATTACTCTCTCTAGTACCTTGGAAGTTAATCCCCGATGTCATGTCCTATAATTCTGTCCCGTCTTCTCAGTGTTTTCCATTAATGCCTTTCCTCGCCGATTCTTCGGGAAACCTCCTGATGCCTTATTTTATTAATCCCCCTAATTTTCAACTTTTCTCTGTAGCACCAAATCTCAGATGGCTCGATTTCCTTCTGTTCCTGTCTCCCACAGTCAGAGTTTCCACTAACATAGAATGCTGTACTCCATCACATATATTCTCAAAAAATTATTCCTCAAATCAATACTATTTGATAGTAGTAGACCACTCTTGACCAGGAACGCCCTATTTTGCCAGTGCTAGCCTGCTCTGTCCGTCATGAGTTATTTTGCTGCCTAGACAGTAGAATTCCGTAACTTCGTCTAAACCAATACCGATGTCAAGTTTATCGCTGTTCCCATTTCTGGTAACTCTCATTACTTTCGCCTTTGTTCGGTTTACTCTTAGTCTGTACTCTGAAATGAAATGTTGTGTGACGAGGGCCTCCTGGCAGGTAGACTTGATCGCCAGATTCAAGCCTTTTGGGGTGACGCTACTTCGGCGACTTGCGCTTCTATTAGGATGAAAGGATGATGATGAAGACCACACAAACACACAGTCCCTGAGCAGCCGGGAAACGAACCTGGGTCCCCGGCATGACAAGCAGGCGTGATGCCCACTCGGCTGTGGTGGCGGACAGTCTTTACTCACAAGACTGTTCATTCCACTCAATAGAGATCCTGTAACATCTTTCACTTTAACTAAGGGTAACAATGTGGTTAGCAGTTCTTCTCTTTGATGTCCTTTTACCTTGAATGGCACTATTGAACATTTCTTTTATTTCCGTCATTACTTCTTTTTCTATTGTTTATTTTCGTGCAAGTGTTCTTCCTCTATTTATCCTTGCTTTTGTTGCAGCTGGTTGATGCCAGTTTTACAAGATGGCTACCTCTGTCTCCAGAGCCGCGTGCGCTGAAAGCTGTAGGAAGGGATCCTTAGTACCCCTGCTTGCGCAGAGTCAATAATACCAACTCAGCAACAACTTTCTTCTTTATTCGATGTTTCCATGCAGTACCTCGGCGACTCTGACCCAGGTGCCAACGGCAGCTAGAGAACAGCGAGTGACGTTTGGTAATCGGCGGGCATTCGCCCTGCTGACACACGTCAAGTTCCGACTCCATTGCGGAGCGAGGCTTACTGGCTGCACGCGTCCCTAGGCGGATAGCAGGAGTGGCTACGCACTCCGAGTTGAAAAGAGGAACCTTGGAGACGGGTTGGAGTGCTAGGCATCAACAGGGCGGCCTCCCATTGACAGATCATTTTAGAAGTCCAGAACAATCAGGGCCAGCTGATGACTTGTACATCAGCAGCTTTACGTAGTTGGTGACGCTGCTTGGTGTGGCCGTGGTAGTTCAGTCGCACATTCGGCCGGTGACCCGTACAGAGAATGCGCCTGGCACGGTGCCAAAGGAATCCTGCTACCAGCTCAAATGGAAGCACCTATACTAGCTTCGGGTGCGTGTTTTATGAAAGGAGCCGTGACGTAGACGGCTCTTGAAGGACTGGTTGGTGCTACAGCATGTAGCACTCAGTCAACCGCCGACGGTAGAACGTTGCATTGCAGGGCGATGAGCCAGCATTATTTCAGCCCCCAGCTGCAGAATTACGTTGGTGGCTGGCCCGCATATTACTTGACTGGTTACAGGGTTGTGCCTGAAACTGATGCCACAACTCTTTGGTCGCAAAACTGTGATTACAACCCTTTTGTAGAGGCTGAAATACACACCACTGACACCTGTGAAACATTACAAAATAAATGTTCTGCTGACTAAAATTGTTACAGTAAATGACATAAACTAGTTTATGCCTAGTTTCAAAACATTTTATCTTTTAACGTATCGCTACCCACAGAGTGTCACGACAATTATTAACTGTGATTATTGCATCATAAACATCTGTGCAGGAAAACCAAATAAAAGTGTCAGCTGTTTAGTTTATCGTCAAACTGTATATTAATTTCTGTTACGTACACGTTATATGTTATTTTGTTCACTTTTGCTGTTACGGACATTTCAGATCTTTGCAAAGTAGTCTCTCCTACCTCGTGAATCATGAAGGTGGCGAGTGATGTTGCATTCTCCGCTTTCGGGGATTTTACTAAGATGTGACGCGGTCGTTCATTTTACGTGAAGATCAAAAGATGACAGCAAAATCTGTCGAAACCGGTTGATGAAAATAAAGAAATATTTATGCTATCTTGGCTATAGTTGGTCTTTTACCAACTAAACTGATTACTGACGTTATTCTTCGCCAAAATGAATTGACAAACACCTTTTTTAAAAGATAAAATAAGCCTCGGTACATTGTATGAAGGAATACCCACCTGCGACTGATATATTCAGTTTAAAATCGTCGATTTTCGATCTTTCATCGCAGCGCCCTTATATAACTGAAGGGGCGCGATTCATTATTAAACTGAAGCAATTAGATTAGCTAGGCCTTCAGAAAAGTATTGTTTAGTAACCATATTCTTTCAATAGCCTATTTCTCTGATTTTACACAAGTACAGTATTAATCCCGCTGAAGATGGCATGAGCACAACAGAATATATACACGACAACAGTTACATTGATACAACTTTAATTATCTCAGGCAACGTAAATATAAGGGCTACTGAAGCGAAAACGAGACAGAGGGAGGAAAGTAATTAAACTGTTTATTGTAAGTAAGTAAACTGTTTATTTTTCTTCAGTTAAAACTTCCAGATTGAGAAGCCGTGGTCGATGTATTAAATTTTTGTCACTGAGGCTCCAGGTTCCCTTGCATTTATAGAGCACATAGAGGGCACCACCATTCGTCACGTGATGCCGACGGTATGATTATCTTGGGAAGGCATTATCATTCTCGATTAAGAGTAACCGATTGTCATTCTGCTGACGCAACGTCGACATCCATATTTTGTCTAACTTTAAACTTCCAATTTGCCATTAAAATTGTTATGGTGTTTGTGAATCTCTGTTGCTTCTCTATACATGCGCGCATGATAATGGGATGTTGGTGCTAGAGCGCTTGTCTCATTATATTTAATTTCGTGGTTCCCATCTCGACATACATGCTCAGCTACGGCCGATTTTTCGATGTGTCCTAAGGGACAGTTTCTTTTATGTTCAGCTAAGCGGGTGTTTACACTTCTTTTCGTTGTTCCAATATATACTTGTCCACAACTGCATGGAATTTTGTAGACCCCAGGTGTTGCTAGGTGTCGGGCGTCTTTTGCAGTTCTTGAATATTCCTTAATCTTCTTGGTGGGCCTGAAGATTGTTTCGATCCCATACTTGCTCAGAACTTTCCCGATACGGTCAGTGACTTTATTAATGAACGGTAGGAAAACTTTTCCAGTAGGTGACCGTTGTTGCTCTGGACTTCTGGCTTCTTTTCTTCTTTGATGGAGGGCTCTATCAATTTCCTTGCTGGTATATCCGTTTTTCATGAAGGCTGACCGGAAGTGATTTAGTTCATCTTGTAAGTAAGCCGTGTAACTGTTAATCGTCGGGTTAAATAGAATGTGTTGATTACCATGCTGCCTGTTGTTAGAATAATTAGTGTAATAATTACACTAGGAAGGGTAGTAAATAACGAGTGTAAAGTTGTTGTGCGTAAACAGTATTTTTTTTGGAAGAGATTAAGGAGTACACAAACAAACACAACACCGTCAGAAAACAGGCCTTGAAGCCCAAAGCCACCGACTGACCGCCGTGTCATCCTCAGCCCTTAGGCCTCATCCGATGCGGACAAGGAAGGGCCTGTGGTCAGCACACCGCTCTCGCGGCCGTTGTCACTTCACGTGACCGGTACCGCTACTTTTCAGTCAAGTAGCTCCTCAGTTTGCCTCCCAAGGATTGACTCCACCACGCCTGCCAGCAGCACTCGGCAGACCGAATGGTCACTCACCCAAATGTTAGCCCAGCACGTCAGCACCTAACTTCCATGATCAGACGGGAACCGCTGTTACTACTGCGGCAACACCGTTGGCACCTTAGGGAGTACATAGATTATGAAATTTAGTAGATGATGTGGCTATTGCTGACAGCAAGAGCAGTTCTAACCCACCTGGGCTTGGATAACGGATACGGGTACGTCACTCCATGCTTCTTACCGCTCTATGCCAGAATTAAACAATCGCAGTGGTTGGTGAACGGTAGCACGCCAATGTCTCGGCAACCTTCGACCAGACATTTTCAGTGCGTAAGAAGCCTGAGGAAAACGTTGACCATGGCAACAGGGAATCGAGGTGGACCGGATAGTACGGTCTTTAATTATCTCGCTGAGAGATAACGTCGCGGAGACCACGTAAATATTACTTACCTAACTGCCTTAAAAGTAATGTAAAGCATGCTGTTCAATTACATGCTTTGCGACCCAGAACTGATCGTATTGTCTACCCAGTGGTAACCCATACTACTCTTCTTGGTGTTGAGTCCGTATTGCGATGACGAATGCCATCTGACGACATGTCTTCTTGGAGCCTCCCCACAATGACACGTGCATCGTGATGCAGTACTCAGACATGAGACACGTCTTAACCCTAGCAAGACCAAGACATTTTCCATAACGCAAGGTAGCAAGAGGAGGAGGGTGTAGTTTAGGCCCAAACGAAAGGAAAGTTAAAAGAAACAAAATTCGCAATTGTTGCTGAAATATATTAACAAGATAGTTTTTAAAAGAAGTACGGATATGTAAACAGGGCCCAGAACCTAAGAATATCTTTTAGCACACTACTAGCATGAGCTCAATTTCGATAAGGTGCACTAGTAACCTTGTGACTACCATCATTGTGCTTGGCTTTTACTCTCAACACACTTCTAAGAAGGTACTGAGGTTATGGCCCTGAACTTGAGAATATTGAATACGTCATGCATTGGCGAAAGTGGCATCTACTGCCAGGACTTAAATTTCTGGATGAATTTTAACTGAAAAATTTAAATCATATGTGAGTTCTGGTAGAAGAATACATTAAAAATATATTTTTTTTCGAAACTTATAATATAAAATAGCTGAGTAATATGAAAAATATTCAAAATATGTGAAAAAATTTGACCCCCTCCTCCCCTGACGCCAAACTGGTAATCCGAGGATTGAAGGATGATTGGGTGCTACTCATATGTCTATTGTTATCGTTGAACACACCGCTGTTGGCACTCACGTCTCCGCAAAAGACATGTCTAACACAACAATGGTCGTCGTGCTGACAGTATGCCGTGCTCCAGACGTCGTCGCAGTGCAAGTGCGGATACGTGTCTTGCTGAAAACAAGCCATTCTATGACTCAAGACGCTTGATATGGCTGTACGATCCTGCACGGTCGAGCGAATTATACAGTGATTCCGTGATGACGTTACAAATTCAAGGATGATGGGCAGGCAAATGTAGCATTTGAGGTAAGGGGCTTTGGTCCGGAAACGACCGAGTCGAAAGATATAAGCGAAAGTCGTTCTGATAACTGTGACAGTGGACCTGTACTGCTGTAGACTCTTCGCTTTCCGTATTTTGGCAGGAGGGATGTTCAGAAAGTAAGTGTATTCTGACCACAACGGGCTGTGGTTTTTTGTATTTTGGTGTTTGGTAACATTGTGTGGTAGAGGGGGATCACTTAACCACAGAGAACATCGCAGGAACACGGTAGTTTATAAACTCACGGTGTAGTGTCCAACTACGTGTAAGATGTCGTTAAGAACTACCGCCAAGTGCGAAACAAGTCTGTGACCCGCTTCCTACTCACGTAATGAATAAAACCTAACGAACTTTTTCGCGAATCAAAACGGTTTACAGCGAAGGTGTGAATAGAACGAGTGTGTTTAAGTGGTGTTAGGAGTTTACTGTAGGAGGAACAAATGTTATTGAAGAACAGAGTTGTTGGAGACCTCACATTTTGGTTGATCGTTGTTGTTGTGGACTTCAGTCCCGAGAATGGTTTGATGCAGCTCTCCATGCTACTCTATCCTGTGCAAGCTTCTTCATCTGCAAGTATCTACTGCAACCTACATCCTCCTGAATCTGCTCAGTGTATTCATCTCTTGGTCTCCTTCTACTATTTTTACCCTCCGTACTGTCCTCCAACACTGAATTTGTGACCGCTTGGTGACTCAGAACATGTCCTACCAACCGATACCTCATTCTAGTCAAGTTGTGCCACAAATTTCTCTTCTCCCCAATTCTACTCAGTACATCCTCATTAGTTAGGTGATCTACCCATTTAATCTGCAGCATTCTTCTGTAATACCAGATTTCGAAAGCTTATATTATCTTCTTGCCCAAATTATTTATCATCCACGAATCACATCCATACATTGCTACACTCCATACAAATACTTTCAGAAACGACTTCCTGGCACTTATATCCATACAAAATGTTGACAAATTTCTCTCCTTCAGAAACGTTTTCCTTGCCATAGCCAGTCTACATTTTATACCCTCTCTACTTCGCCCATCATCAGTTATTTTGCTACCCAAATAGCAAAACTCATCTACTACTTTAAGTGTCTCATTTCCTAATCTAATTCTCTCAGCATCACCCGAGTTAATTTGACTACACTCCATTATGCTCGTTTTGCTTCTGTTGATATTCATGTTATACCCTCCTTTCAAGACACTGTCCATTCCGTTCAGCTGCTGTTCCAAGTCCTTTACTGTCTCTGACAGAATTACAATGTCATCGGCGAACCTCAATGTTTTTATTTCTTCTCCAAGGATTTTAATACCTACTCCGAACTTTTCATTTGATTCCTTTATCGCTTGCTCAATATACAGATTGAATAACATCGGGGAGAGGCTACAACCCTGTCTCACTCCCTTCCCAACCACTGCTTCCCTTTCATACTCCTCGACTCTTATAACTGCCCTCTGGTTTCTGTACAAATTGTAAACAGCCTTTCGCTCCCTGTATTTGACCCCTGCCACCTCCAGGATTTGAAAGAGAGTATTCCAGTCAATATCGTCAAAAGCTTTCTCTAAATCTACAAATGCTGAGAACGTAGGTTTGCCTTTCCTTAAGCTGCTTTCTAAGATAAGTCGTAGGGTCAGTATTTCCTCACGTCTTGCAACACTTCTACAGAATCCATACTGATCTTCCCCAAGGTCGGCTTCTACCAGTTTTTTCATTCGTCTGTAAAGAATACGTGTTTGTATTTTACAGCTGTGATTTATTAAACCGATAGTTCGGTGATTTTCACATCTGTCAACACCTGTTTTCTTTGGGATTGGAATTATTATATTCTTCTTGAAGTTGAAGGTATTTCGCCTGTCTCATACATCTTGCTCACCAGATGGTAAAGTTTTGTCAGGGCCAGCTCTACCAGGGCTGTAAGTAGTTCTAATGGAATGTTGTCTACTCCCGGGGCCTTGTTTCTACTTAGGTCTTTCAGTGCTCTGTCAAACTCTTCACGTAGCATCATATCTTCCATTTCATTTTCATCTACATCCTCTTCCATTTCCATAATATTGTCCTCAAGTACATCGCTCTTGTATAGACCCTCCATATACTCCTTCCACCTTTCTGCTTTCCCTTCTTTGCTTAGAACTGGGTTTCCATCTGAGCTCTTGATATTCATACAAATGGCTCTCTTTTCTACAAAGGTCTCTTCAATTTTCCTGTAGGCAGTATCTACCTTATCCCTAGTGATATATGCCTCTACATCCTAACATTTGTCATCTAGCCATCCATGCTTAGCCATTTTGCACTTCCTGTCGATCTCGTTTTTGAGACGTTTGTATTCCTTTTTGCCTGCTTCATTTACTGCATTTCTATATTTTCTCCTTTTATCAGTTAAATTCAATACATCTTCTGTTACCCAACGATTACTACTAGCCCTCGTCTTTTTACCTACTTGATCCTCTGCTGCCTTCTCTATTCATCTCTCAAAGCTACCCATTCTTCTTCTACTGCATTTCTTTCCCAATTTCTTGTCAATTGTTCCCTAATGTTCCCCCTGAAACTCTCTATAACCCCTGGTTCTGTCTGCTTATCAGGTCCCATCTCCTTAAATTCCCACCTTTCTACAGTTTCTTCAGTTTTGATATACAGTTCACAACCAATAGATTGTGGTCAGAATCCACACCTGCACCTGAATATGTCTTACAAATTAACACCTGGTTTCTAAATCTCTGTCTGACCATTATATAATTTATCTGAAATCTTCCATTACCTCCATGCCTCTTCCAATTATTCAACCTTCTTTCATGATTCTAGAACCAAGTGTTGGCTATGATTAAGTTATGCTCTGTGCAAAATTCTACCAGGCTGCTTCCTCTTTTATTCTTTACCCCTATTCCATATTCACCTACTACGTTTCCTTCTCTTCCTTTTCTTACTATCTAATTCCAGTCAATCATGACTATTAAATTTTCGTCTCCCTTCACTATCTGAATTATCTCATTATACATTTCATCAGTCTCTTTGTCACCTGCGGTGATAGTTGTCATATAAACTTGTACTACTGTTGTAGGCGTGGGCTTTGTATCTATGTTGGTCACAAAAATGCGTTCACTATGCTGTTTGTAGTAGCTTACCCGCATTCCAATTTTTTTATTCATTATGAAACCCACTCCTGCATTACCCCTATCTGATTTTGTATTTATAACCCTGCATTCACCTGACCAGAAGTCTTGTTCCTCCTGCCACAGAACTTCACTAATTCCCACTATATCTAACTTTAACCTATCCATTTCCATTTTTAAATTTTCTAACCTACCTGCCCGATAAGGTATCTGACATTCCACGCTCCGATCCGTAGAACGCCAATTTTCGTTCTCCTGATAACGACGTTTTCTTGAGTAGTCCCCACACGAAGTTCCGAATGGGGGACTATTATACCTCCGGAATATTTTATTCAAGAAGAGGCCATCATCATTTAACCATACAGTAAAGCTGCATACCCCCGGGAAAAATTACGGCCGTAGTTTCCCCTTGCTTTCAGCCGTACGCAGTACCAGCACAGCAAGGCCGTTTTGGTTATTGTTACAAGGCCAGATCAGTCAATCATCCAGACTGTTGCCTCTGCAACTACTGAAAAGTCTGCTGCCCATCCTCAGGAACCACACGTTTGTCTGGCCTCTCAACAGATACCCCTCCGTTGTGGTTGCACCTACGGTGCGGCTATCTGTATCGCTGAGGCACGCAAGCCTCCCCACTAATGGCAAGGTCCATGGTTCATGGGCGGAGGATTTTGGTTGATAAGATGGTGCAAACATTTTCGACAACTGTTCGTGTATACTGTCGATTGACAGTGGATGAAATTTCTGCGATGTTTCCACAGCTTTCCAGAACTCTTTTATACGAGGCACTCATAGAAACTCTGGGACACTGGAAACTGTGCACAAGATGATTCCCAAAACAGCTGACAGCAGCACAATAAAAATCGAATGAATAGCGGCCTCAAGTTTCTTGAGCGACTTGAATTGGAAACTGAGGATTTCCTTACCTCTGTTGTAACTGTAGATGTAACGTGGGTTGCTCAATACACTCTTGATGTAATAAAACAGTTGTCGCAGTGGCTACAAACCGATTTCCCATCTATATATGAAGATAGTAACTGTTCCCGAAAGAACACATTTTCAGTTGTCCCCATCGAGGTATATCAACAACACCTGTCGGCAGCTGAGGGTTTCAATTAACTATCATTAATTCCCCATCTGTCATAAAAAAAATTTGAAAGTTGTGGTAAGGACTATTGAACCAAACTTCGAAAGTCATCGGTCTCTACACTTAGACACTACCTAATCTAACTTAACCTAGCTTACGCCTAGGATAACACACACACTCATGACCGAGGGACGACTCGAACATCCGACGAGGCAGCCTCGCGAACCTTGACAAGGCGCCCGAGACCACGCGTCTACCCCGAGTGTCTGGCTTCAGACTTCAAAACTGCAATTAAGGGCAAAAAAATCTTTACCTCGCCGTTTTGAGAGCAAAAAGACATCATTTTGGTCGAATTTCTGCCTTAGGGATGATGGGGGTGGGGGGGAGGGGGGAACATCAATGCACAGTAACGTTTTGAGGCGTCAAAAGAAAACTCAAAAGGAGCATTCCAAACAAAAGGAAGGGCATACTGAGGAGACGATTGTGGTTGCTGCACGCCAACGCCCGTCCTGTCACAGTCTCAGCCCTAATGCTCTCTTGTGCTCATTTGATTGTTATGTTTTGAAACACCTCACATATTCCCCTGACTTGCCGCCTCCAGATTGTCATCTTCTCACATTACCGAAGGCACACGTGAATGGAATTAATTTTTCAACCGACGAGCAGAAGCAGAAAGATGTTCTGCTGTGGGGGAAGGAGATGGCGAGATACTTCTTCGAGAAGGCCAGAAAGTAGCTTGCGCCATGGCTTACCACTTGCATTGAACGAGATGGCGATAATGTGGAAAAATAGTCTACAAGAATATCATCAGTATCCTGTAATTTTTCTTTCAAAAGCAGTTTTAGTGTAAAATACAAATATACCGGAACAAGAAGTAAGTGTCCAAAACATAGGGCTCTAAAGCGCGTACCTTACGAGCTATGTGGTTCTTGTTCATCTTTTCTACTGTGAAACACATCTCTTCTACTGAACACGTGCTCATAGCTTTTAAAGGAATGCATTATGGAGCCCAAGCATACAGATAGTCGTTCTTGTTTTGATCCATACAACGTCCTCTCAAAATACGGAAAGCAAAGAACTTGCACTAGGAGAGGTACACAGTCAGAGGCATCAGAAAGATTATTCCTTATAACTTTCGACTCGAACCAGGTATCCTCACTTCGAATCGATAGAATTACCCTTCTCCATCCTCCCTGGAACATCACGGATGATGATGACGATTATGATGATGATGATGATATTTGGTTTGTGGAGCGCTCAACTGCGCAATTATCAGCGTCCTTACAAAATCCCAATCTTTGCTCAGTCCAAACTCGCCACATACATGAATGATGATGAAATGATGAGGACAACACAAACACCCAGTCATCTCGAGGCAGCTGAAAATCCCTGACCCCGCCGGGAATCGAACCTGGGATCCCGTGCTTGGGAAGCGAGAACGCGACCGCGAGACCACGAGCTGCGGACGGAATATCATGGAGTCACCCTGCATGTGTGTCCTATTAGGTGGAAGTCGCTTGGGGCAGTCGAGATCCTGCATGGCTTTGCAGATTCACGTGACAGTTATTGTTTTGCGAACATCGCGAGCAGAAGTAAAGTGAAACGGTAAACCGCGTTCTTGGTAGGTCACTATGCTACCGCTGCAGAGTTCCGAAGTGACCTAGTAGACTTTTCTTTTTTAACGAGGCTTAACACGATATCTCACAAATGAAAAAGATTCAAAAGCGATGCCCTTTGGTTGATCTTATATACAGGATGGAGGACGTGTTACCCTTACCTGTTGCGCTGAAGCCTCTAGAGGACCTACACATCGTGCCAGTTTGACGCATTTCGCATGCCGTGTCGTAAATGTTAATGGTCAAAAAGTTAAGAACAAAAGACCCCTTTTTATCTAATGTATCGTTTCTCGAAGTTCGTCTTGCACATCGTGAAATACCCTGCAAAACGTAGTGAGTCATCTATCTAATTAAAATTTCATACATGCTGTGGCGTTTAATGATAATATTAACAGCAATGAACTCCTTTCTGGACTTGTTATTTCCTTGTATCATTACAGTGAATACCTTGTATAAGTCGCGTGAATTTCTTATGAGATATTAATGGCGTAGCTACTTTCAGAAATAGCGGTGTTCACCACACGATAGCGATATTCATGAATTAACAAACCTCTAGGCGCCTTGGGAATAGAGAATCTCCGTAACGACGTTGAGCGAGGTGCTCGCTGCTGCTTGTAAGGGCCACGACAGGGGCTTGAGGGCTGCGTGCATGTGATCCGCTTTGGGTGCCTTTCTTCCTCTGCCCCTCTAATGGAGCCGAGATGAAAGGCCCCTACAGTTCAATATTTTATCATCTCTCCTCACAAACGGAGACCAGCCCCTCCGACGTACAGGCCGTGTTTCCCGGCCGCCAGTAACGAGAGCCTTGTGTGCTCTGAGCTGGAAGGAGAGTGACGTTTAAAGACAATGGCGGCTTGCGAAACCAGTGCAATGGTTAAACGTAGCTCTACTTGAAACGCCCGCTAAATCACGCAGAGCTAACAGGTAATTAGGATTGTTGAAAGGGCCAAGGGACTTGCGGTCTGATTCATTTTACAGTTATAATTTATCATCATTTAATTCACAAATACGCTTTGGATACAATTAAATTTGCTTCGCGGCTGAAGGGCTCCAAACACATGCTTTAGAATCAATTCAATTTTGAAAAGACGTGGCACACAGTTAAAGTTACGAATAAGACAAATCATATACATATATGAGATCAGCATGCGGAAGGGGTGAAGGCCGCCGGATAAAATCTTCAAAATTCCAAATATACTATGATGATTACTGAAGGCAGAAGGGCACAATGTTTTAAGATGCTAACAGGGCTGATGGCCCCCACGGTGCACAGAAAGAGATAAACAAACGCAATAAGATGGCTGAAATCCGCAAAGTTAAATTCTGCAAATTAAGGAAATATATATGGCAACAATCGGTAAAACAATATATTTAGTTTAAAAATTGCCTTTCTGTAACACCAACGCCGAAAGGCCCACAATAACTTGTAAAATCTTTCAGAGTAATTACGATAACCTTTGAAGAGAAGAAGGCGATAATGTTTCCACTTGAAGGAAACTCTGAGAACATCCAACCTCGCCAAATTAAAAATATAAAATACAATAAAATTGCAACAATATTCACATTGCCAAAGGGATAATTAAGAACTGCCGGAGAGGCCGTGCGGTTCTAGGCGCTTCAGTCTGGAGCCACGCAACCGCTACGGTCGCAGGTTCGAATCCTGCCTCGGGCTTGGATGTGTGTGATGTCCTTAGATTTGTTAGGTTTAATTAGTTCTAAGTTCTAGGCGACTGATGACCTCCGAAGTTAAGTTGCATAGTGCTCACAGCCATTTGATAATTAAGGAAACGGCACTCAGGAGTCTCCGGTGGATTGGTCTGTCCTCGTTCACTTAGGCGAGACAGGTGGTGAGTCCAACTACACTTAATTCGTGAGAACCCAACCAAGGGACAGCCACGGACAGACCGATCAACCGCTTGCTTGTCACGACGGTGTACACGGGATTAAAGGCTCCAAAAAAAATTACAAGTATCACTATCCCCAAACAAACGCGTATGTGAACTGAGCTGCCCGAACTACACTCCATGTTGGGCTGCAACAACAGGTGGGGAAAAGACACTGCCTAAAAACTACGTTAGCGTCCAGGGCAGGTAACCAGAACACTAACGGCCACAAGGCAGAAAAATCCGCTGATGCACTTGACTGTGGATAAATTAATTTGAACAATTCCACCTGACGGCGACTATCTCGAACACTTCACTCGTTGTTGCTCACAGGAAAACCTCCACAACAGCAACGCCGGAACCAACAACGTAATGCTCAAAACCACTCAACCTTCTCGTCCTGGGTCGGCGAGCGACACTCCAACACTGTGCAGAGACTGCCAGCGGGCTCAGTCGACAACGACGCACGGAGATGTCCTCGGACCAATCGACCGACCAACAATCCACGAAAAGTCAGGCCCGTTTTTAGTGATGCGTGGCGGCAACGGTCGGGCGGGCGCTGTCCACGCAGGGCTTACTGCTGCTGCAAGCCGGCAACTGGCTGGCCCTGGCTTCGCTCCAGACGCATTGCAACTGTCAGGGCCCAGTTCACGACCCGAACTGCGGCCGTGAACTCTTTTCCTCGCACATTCCGACTGACTCCACGACAGATGACAACCAGGAAGTCATAGCAGCCGAGCAAAGATCCTGTCAGAGGGGATATATCTATACGCACTACTAGCGCCGATGACGGTCAGGCAAAACAGCAACTCAGTAACCCCAGTAATTTAAATCAACGTGGTGAGATGAAAATACGTTACACAGGGTGTAGAATACCAAATGGTGGGACGACGAGCCATGTACTCTTCAAAAAAGTAAATGAGAGGTTGAATGACACAAAAATACTGATCAGAGAATTTGTTACGATGCCCCAACAGCCACTTCCAAGAACTAAATTTGGAACTGCATCATATGCTTATAAAGTTACAATAGTGACTGCATACTCTGTAGAGCGGTAACAGTATAACTGAAGAGTGGCATGCATACTAAGAGCTAAATTTCTTAGACACTGACTGAAAATCCAGTAATACACTTATGCAATGATATAATGGTATCGTGTAACTCTATTTATTCTCAGAGGGTACCAATTCTCACATCTCCTCTTTCCTTACTTATATCGAAAGTAGCAGAGCATCTATGTGGGATGTGAAAATATGACCATCTTCAGGACGCTATAGCTTGTTGAAACCATTAATATTTATACACAAACGTAGCTACTGCTGTAAAAGTGATGTTATGACACGAAATATCTACAAAACGTTCCGCCTGTAAGTTTTATTGATCACGTTTGACAACTTGAGAAGGGGTGTACGTTAATCTCGCAGGGCCGTAGTGCATGGAAAAGTATCGGTAGGACTTGATTCCGCACTGAAAATCAAATAGATGATGACAAACATAGCTATGGAGATAATAATTGTGGACACATATTTTTACTTAAATAGAACTTCCACACGGGTATTAACAAATGTGGCTTTGTATAATGAAAAATGGCAAAAGATTTACAATACAGCTCAAGCACAGAAATTAAAAAAATTAAAGCACATCAGAAGTAAACACGAAATGTCTAACAGAAACGTGTAATATAGAGTTAAATTAAATGATCGTATGGCACTTTTTGGGTGAGATATCCCCTTCGGGGTTCGGCAGCCGCATTGCAAGGCTTTTTAGTTGACGCCACAGAGAACAACATATAACAAAATGGTAAATGTAACGAAGTATAATTATTAGGATAAGAAATACTAATGTGAATAATGCATGAACTTCTATGTCGAGAATATCATGTACTTCACATACGTCTTACGTGACTGTATAAAGCGGAGTAAACTACGCATAGTAAAATGTTCAATGATGCATTGCAGCTTGTTATTATATTAAGAGAAACATAATACAAATAAAAAAATTACATCTCAAGTATCGTGAATATATGCAGGTGCAATGTGAACTGGTGTTATTTGAGGCTGGTGGTGAAATAGCGTACAATAAGATCATCAGAGGGCCGTGAGCACAGAAAAGGAACAGTAATTTGTCAATGAAACTTAAATCGTAATTAAGATACGACACTGAGAGATCATCTTGAAAAGACTATGGACGGCAATGGTGGGAGATAACTTGACAACAAGTCGATGTATATTTTCTCGCAGTAGAGGGAAGTAGTGAGAAAAGCATTTGCTTCCGTTAACTGTCAAAGTGGGAATGATCATGTAGACAAGAACATTTATTGACAAAAAAGTAACCACGTCGTAGTTCATAGACAGACGATCTGAGTTTTCTGAAGGGTTTAGATAACAAAGGAAGACAAAAAGCACATAAAAGTAACGATCCAAAATTATTAGAAGTGTAAATTTGGTCACTAGAAAAAGTATTTTTGGGGAACAAAAGCTTTTGGTCACATCAGAGAGAAATATTTAGCCGAGAAATGTCTGCATGAAAACGGAATCACTAATGATGACGACGTACGAATGGAATTTGAACAGATTGAGTATACGAGTAAGGACTTGCAGTATTGAAACCTGAAGACCATAAATACAGTTGATACAACAGAACACCGTATATTTCAAGTGGCTTTAAACTCAACATTTTGAGGCAGCTATTAGAAGAATAATAGTAACATTGTGTGGCGTAAATAAAAATAAACAGGGGAGATAGATTGCTCCTAAATCCTTCAAACTGACCGCTGCAGAAAGAAACTGACGAAATAACTTTTATGATAAAATAAAAGAACGTTGTCTCAGGTGCTGAGATACAGAAGGGTGGAAGAATGCCGTCTTCCTTTTTTTGTATTCGGACAGAAAAATGTTTGCACCCACTGGAAGTAAACTGATAGATCCAACTTCTTTCACAGTCCACTAAGTTTCATTGACAGGAAAGACATTAATGCAGTTTCTTTTACAGTTTAGCATTTCGTGACAGGTAATATGTTCACAGAAATAATCATATAAAGAAACCACACGAAAAGAAATGTTCACGTACAAAGATCTACCAGAAGGCTTCTTGATGAATTGTAACAAATCCATTTAAAATGATTTGAGACTGCTGAAAAATTTGCCCCGAGATATTATTGCAGCTTGTTGGGCTATAATTATTGGTCAATAATTCTAGTTTACAAGACTTGAAAGCTTACTTTGCCCTGTTATTGTAATGGCTGATTCCTTTAATCAGCTGCTGCTGTTATAATTTTTCCCTGTTAGAGCCATTAGATGCGTATCTGCATAGTACATTACACTGATACCAATACATACTACCGTATAAGCCTTGGATATAATTCTTGATTACTAGGCTTCTTGCCGCACAGACCAAGTTGCAATGGTTAGTACACTAGGCTCGGATTCGGGAGACGACAGTTCAAATGCCCGACCGGCCATCCAGGTCTAGATTCTTCGTGATTTCCGTAAATCGATTAAGCCAAACTCCGAGTGCAACAAGACATTTATCTATTTCCTTCCCTAATCTGAGGTTGAGCTAAGTCCCTTATGATCTCTTTGTCAGCAAGTCATCAAATTCTAATCTTCATTTCATCTTTTGTTTCCGCCGCTGTTAACTGACTAACTGGTGGTATGTAAGTACATGTCTCACAAGAGGAAAATTTGGGAATAAACGCCTGGAAATTCAAGAGAAGTTAAGCACTTTATAAGTATCATATGTCACTCTAGACTAGTCACGAATATTTCCAATACCTACACACTAATTTGTAAATCTGTAATTTGTAGCGCCAAAACCAACGGTAGGACAAGATCTCGACTAATGGAAGTTTCAGTTGCTGGAAGATCCTTCACTCGTATATGTGTATCTGTATATGTACACATTATGCATACACAAAAAGATATTAACTCATGTTAGTTAGGAAGCGGCACTGACTTCGAGACAAAGTGACTATTCTGTTTACAGTTAGAAAAATTATCAATACAGACTATTACGAATTAACCTACTACTTAAGTGATCCAAATAAATGAATGATTAAAATCAGACAATTAATGAAGTGAGTAGTTGTAGTTTATCCTAAATTCCGAGTTTACAGTTTAATTTACATGAAAAATCGACACTTAACCGTATTGAGCGATACTGAATAACGATCTGGGACGATTAAGGGACCCGTTAGACAGAGTTGAAAAGAAATTATATTCTTTCTCATTTTGCACATTTAATCTATTGGGGTGACTCTGAATTTACACAAAGCTAGTTATGGACTCAAACATCAACAGAAAACATTGCGATATTTTACAGACGCGGAGGTGCTACAGGGTTTGCAGCGTCTTCTTTCCTCACGGAATCAACTGCAACTGTTTTGCTAAATTCATACTGTCTTGGATTTTATGGCACGAAAATAGCCTAAGGTGCTACAACTACTGGTGAACCTACAGTGAAAAATCTCCATCTTCGAAAACAGTTTGATAGCTAGAAAAGTATAACGTGTGCCAGTTTCCTACTGTTTACAACCGCATTGGTTTGTTTGAACACATACAATCCGTAAACATAAATTGGCACAACTTCTCGTACAGAATATTTTTTCGTCTGAACTAACAAACTGTACCATTAGTCTACTGATATTTAGTTTTGGTACAGAGATACACAGTTACTGCTGTTATACTCAAAAGTATTACACATACATTCGTTAGGTCAGAAAACTGACAGAATAAGAGCCTGATAATATACTTATTAAGTGTATGTTTAGACATCAACGCTGCTTACGTATATATTCCTTGCGGCTATAGCTGCTTTATTAGACTGCGACTTCTTGAAATGGACAAAAGCAGTGACTACGATAAAGAAATCTCTACTGGACCTATTCGTTTTCAATAAACGACAACGAGCATCGGTGTTGGCACTCAAACGCCGTTTATATATACCTAGTGAAAGCATAGTTTATGACGGGGAAGGGGATTTACGTTAGCCTACGTTCCAACATGGCAACAAACATGCTTTGCAACGGTGATTGCAAACACTTCCAGGCATAAATTGGAAATTCGTAACTGTAATGCCTTTACTGGAATATAACCGATCTCATATTGTGATTTGTGACTGTTGACGAAATAGCATAGCAAATTCACTGCAGGACGATATAAAGCAGTAGAAAAGGGGTTTCCTGAAGTCGTCAGAAAAGGGCTAGGAAGAAAGCACAGGATGAAAAATTGTTAACGTACCGAACAATGTTTATAGCAGGAAATTTTATCCCACCCGATGCACTGGCAAGAGAAACGCTTTCAAAAGCGCATCTTTCATCTGAGAAACGAGAATTATGCGCCAGTATAGTACGCAACTACGTAAAAGTAATGTGGCATCCATCGTACACATATTTTATCGTGAGCCATATAAACCTTCCTGTACAAAGCATAGGCGGAAATATTCCTTAACAAAGAGTACATTTCCTGGATACATCAGTTGTGAAGAGCATAGCAACAAACAAATTTCAAAGATCACAAAACAAGAAAGTCAGTAGTAAGTCGAGCAAAGGTTGGCAATGACTATGCAGCGGAAGGGGGGGGGGGACTTCATAGGAAAATGAAAGGACAAATGAAACAAATGTGATAAACATGATACATTTACTAAAATGTAACTAGGATTTTAATGAAATTTGAAAATACATACAGATTTATACAATCTAATACAATTCAACTTTTTTTTGTTCTTTATTGAATTTCGATACCCCCCCGAAGGGGGCGGGCTGGCAGCAGCGTAGTTTGCCGCTCTTCAACTTACAGACTTCGTTTGAAAAAGGTGAAGATAATATATAATAAAAAAACAGCCGATTAAATCGGAGACTTAAATGGGAACATGGCGAAAAAAAGGTGGAACTTAAAACATAGAACAAAGGGATGACGACGCTAATAAAATACATATTAAGCAGACAGGTAAAATAACAGACAAACAATTAAAAACACACGGTGACAGTCTGGTTTCTGTTCGCAGAAGACATAAAATTCACACCCAGCGACAGCATGGTTTCTGTTCGCAACACTTGGAAAAGACGAAACAACACTGAACAGTCACTGGAACACTGCACTAAAAGGTTGGCAAATATGACATACCACAGCTGAGAGCAGGTGGGGGGAAACTGGGCAGATGATGGGAAAATAAAAAAGGTGGGAAGGAGAGAAAAAGTGAAGGGGGGAGGGGAGAAGGGAAAGGAGCCAATGGAGGATGGGGATCCACAAGAGGGGTAGGAGGTGCTGAATAATTGCGTTTTTTTTTTCTTTATTGTAATATTAAAACCTGCACAACAGGCAGGCTGTCAGCAGGATTCTACGCTGCTCTTCAGCCACAGAATAGACACTGAGAAAAAACAGAAGGAATACACATAAGTTACATAATGGCGGGTAATGAAACAGTAGACACATAAACACAAACACAGAGCCGTTCACACTCGACGATAATCCACACTACAAACTGTTGACACGACGCACAAACACTGAAGATGTCGATGGCACAGGTGAACGATGGAGTGTGATGGTGAACACTGAACACAAAACACGACGAGACACTAATGGCAATAATCTCTGGCGCGTGAATGTCCACGTAGTGTGTGCGAGTCCGGGGACCTGCCAAGAGGGAAAGAGGGGTGAGGGGAGAACAAAGATGCCAATGGCAGGGGAGATGGAAGGAGGAGTAGAGGGACAGGGTAGAGGAAGCCTGGGGGAGGAGTGGGGAGAAATGGAGGAGGGAGGGAAGGGGGAGAGAAGGAAGGGAGGGTGCCCAAAGAAACAAACACAGGAAGAGGGAGGGAGGATCAAAGTTGGTGGGAGGGGTAGATGGAGGGGATGAGGGCATCATCAGGGAGGGGAGCTGGCGGAAGCCACCTTGGGAGAGGGTAAGGAGGGGGGAGAGATGGAGAGCAGGTGAGATGTGGGAATACAGGCGCGGCAGTGGGTGGGGGTGGGAGAGGATGGGGGAGACAAGCAGGTGAGGAGGATCGAATTTACGGGAGGTGTAGAGGATCTGTATCCTTTCAAGGAAAAGGAGGAGGTTGGGGAACGGATTGAAGTCGTACAGGATCCGCGTGGGGGAGGGGAGACGGAAGTGATAGGTGAGGCGGAGAGCATGGCGTTCAAGGATCTGAAGGGATTTGTAAAAGGTAGGGGCGGGGCGGAGATCCAGGCAGGATGGGCGAAACAGAGAATAGGGCGGATGAGGGATTTATAGGTGTGGAATATGGTGGAGGGGTCCAGACCCCACGTACGGCTGGAAAGGAGCTTGAGGAGACGGAGTCGGGAGTGTGCCTTGGCTTGGATTGTCTGGAGATGGGGGGTCCAGGAGAGGCGACGGTCGAGGGTGACGCCAAGGTACCTGAGAGTGGGGGTGAGGGCGATAGGACGGCCATAGATGGTTAGAGAATAATTCTAATGGAGAACCTCTAAAAACGGAGCATTGGCTCCACACTACTAATGGGTGTATTTGAAGATTAATCATAGTGTAACACTTTAAAAATTATATTTAAAAGCAATACTGGTCCGGCACTTAAAATCCATTCCAGTACATATACAAGGTTGTCCATTGATCGTGACTGGGCCAAATGTCTCACGAAATAAGCGTCAAATGAAAAAACTACAAAGAACGAAACTTGTCTAGCTTGAAGGGGGAAACGCGATGGCGCTATGGTTGGCCCGCTAGATGGCGCTACCATAAGTCAAACGTGTATCAACAGCGTTTTTTTTAAATAGGAATCCCCATTTTTTATTACATATTCGTGTAGTACGTAAAGAAATATGAATGTTTTAGTTGGACCACCTTTTTCGCTTTGCGATGTCTGACGCTGTAATAGTCACAAACATATAGCTCACAATTTTAGACGAACAGTTGGTAGCAGGGAGGTTTTTTAAATTAAAATGCAGAACGTAGCTACGTTTGAACATTTTATTTCAGTTGTTCCAATATGATACATGTACCTTCGTGAAATTGTCATTTCTGAGAATTCTGTTACAGTGTGATTACTTGTAAATACCACATTAACGAAATAAATGCTGAAAATGATGTCCGTCAACCTTAATGCATTTGGCAATACGTGAAACAACATTCCTCTCAACAGCGAGTAGTTCGCCTTCCGTAATGTTCGCACATGCATTGCTAAGGCACTGACGCATGTTGTCATGTGTTGTCGGTGGATCACGATGGCAAATATCCTTCAACATTCCCCACAGAAAGAAATCCGGGGACGTCAGATCCGGTGAACGTGCTGGCCATGGTGTGATGCTTTGACGACAAATCCACCAGTCATGAAATATGCTACTCAATACAGCTTCAACCACACGCGAGCTATGTGCCGGACATCCATCATGTTGGAAGTATATCGCCATTCTGTCATGCAGTGAAACATCTTGCAGTAACATCGGAAGAACATTAGGTAGGAAATCAGCATACATTGCACCATTTAGATTGCCTTCGATAAAATGGGGGCCATTTATCCTACCTCCCATAACGCCGCACCATACATTAACCGGCCAAGGTCGCTGACGTTCCACTTGTCGCAGCCATCGTGGATTTTCCGTTGCCCAATAGCGCATATTATGCCGGTTTACGTTACCGCTGTTGGTGCATGACGCTTCGTCGCTAAATAGATCACGTGCAAAAAATCTGTCATCGTTCCGTAATTTCTCTGGTGCCCAGTGCCAGAAATCTACACGACGTTCAAAGTCGTCGCCATGCAATTCCTGGTGAATAGAAATATGGCACGGGTGCAATCGATGTTGATGTAGCGTTCTCAACACCGACGTTTTTGAGATTCCCGATTCTCGCGCAATTTGTTTGTTACTGATGTGTGGATTAGGCGCTACAGCAGCTAAAACACCTACTTAGGCATCATAATTTGTTGCAGGTCGTGGTGGACGTTTCATATGTGTCTCAACACTCCCTGTTTCCTTAAATAGCGTAACTATCCGGCGAACGCTCCGGACACATGGATGATTTCCATATTACCGAGCAACATGCATAGCACACGCCCGTTGGGCATTTTGATCACAATAGCCATACATCAACACGATATCGACTATTTCCGCAATTGGTAAACGGTCCAGTTTAACACGTATAATGTATCACGAAACAAATACCATCCGCACTGGTAGAACGTTACGTGATACCACGTACTTACACGTTTGTGACTATTACAGTGCCATCTACCACAAAGCGAAAAAAGTGGTCCAACTAAAACATTCATATTTCTTTACGTACTACACGAACATGTAATAAAAATGGGGGTTCCTATTTTAAAAAACGCAGTTGATATCCGTTTAACCTATGGCAATGCCATCTAGCGGGCCAACCATAGCGCCATCTGGTTTCTCCCTTCAAGCTAGACGAGTTTCGTTCTTTGTAGCTTTTCCGTTTGATGCTTATTTCGTGAGATATTTGGCCCGGCCACTATCAATGGACCACCCTGTATACATTACTGTGCACCAGCTGAAAACGTCTGTTTTACGATATGTTACAGGCAGAAACAAAAATAAACTCACGTTAAAAAGAAAAAGGAAACAGAAACCCATGAACGCCTAGAGATAGGACTTGCATATTCACAGGAGGTGTACATTAGTATGTTCTGCAGAAATGAATAGCATTTGAAACATGTTGGACCACGGGTTCAAGGTCAACATCGATATCGTATCGCAGCAGAAGTTACCGGTAAAAAGTGCCTGCGGTTCTCGTTGCCGCTACAAACCGAAGGTCATGGGCCTGTGTGATTCGAGCAGGGTGCCTCGCAGATGTAAGAGCGGACCGTACCATCAGATCAGTGGGTTTGAAAGGGGTCGCATTATTGGCATAAGAAAATCTGATGTATCCATCTGGTAAATTGCTGCTCACATGGGATGAACTGTCCCGGCAGTGCGACGGGAGTGCGCAGGATGGTTCAGAAAAGACTGTAGAACACGATGAGATTGGTCACGTCGCACCACCCATACCACCCCGCTAGAAGGTCGACATCTCATCCGAAAGGCATTGCAGGACAGATTCACGTCCTCCTCGACTCTGGCGCAACAGCGACACAGTGTAATACATCGTTCACCGTCAGGATTAACAGTCCATTGCCGTTTATTACAGCATGGATTACGTGCTTGTCTTCCACATCTCCGCCTACCATTGATGAATATGCAGTGACATTCCAGACGGCAAAACTGTAGGGAACGACGTCACTGGTGACAGGAATGGCATCAGATGGGTATCCACACGAATCCAGGTTCTGTTTGTTTGAAAACGATGGCCGCATTTTCGTTCGCCACAGAAAGGGAAAGCGGTATCACTGTTACTGCATTCATACACTACTGGCCATTAAAATTGCCACACCATGAAGATGAAGTGCTACAGACGCGAAATGTAACCGGCAGCAAGAAGATGCTGAGATATGCAAATGGTTAGCTTTTCAGAGCATTCACACAAGGTTGGCGCCGGTTGCGACACCTACAACGTGCGGACATGAGGAAAGTTTCCAACGATTTCTCATACACAAACAGCATATGACCGGCGTTGCCTGGTGAAACGTTGTTGTGATGCCTCATGTAAGGAGGAGAAACGCGTACCATCACGTTTCCGACTTTGATAAAGGTCAGATTGTAGCCTATCGCGACTGCGGTTTGTCGTATCGCGACATTGCTGCTCGCGTTGGTCGAGATCCAATGACTATTAGCAGAATATGGAATCGGTGGGCTCAGGAGGGTAGTACGGAACGCCGTCCTGGATCCCAACGACCTCCTATCACTAGCAGTCGAGATGGCAGGCATCTTATTCGCATGGCTGTAACGGATCGTGCAGCCACGTCTCGATCCCTGAATCAACAGATGGGAACGCTTGCAAGACAAAAACCATCTGCACGAACAGTTCGACGACGTTTACAGCAGCATGGACTATCAGCTCAGAGACCATGGTTGCCGTTACCCTTGACACTGCATCACAGACACTAGTGCCTGTGATGGTGTACTCAACGACGAACCTGGGTGCACGAATGGCAAAACGTCATTTTTCCGGATGAATCCAGGTTCTGTTTACAGCATCATGATGGTCGCATCCATGTTTGGCGACATCGCGGTGAACGCACATTGGAAGCGTGTATTCGTCATCGCCGTACTGGCGTATCACCCGGCGTGATAGTATGGGTTGCCATTGGTTATACGTCTTGGTCATCTCTTGTTCGCATTGACGGCACTTTGAACAGTGGACGTTATATTTCAGATGTGTTACGACCCGTGGCTCTACTCTTCATTCGATCCCTGCGAAACCCTACTTTTCAGCAGGATAATGCACGACCGCATGTTTCAGTTCATGTACAGGCCTTTCTGGATACAGAGAGTGTTCGACTGCTGCCCATGCCAGCACATTGACCACATCTCTCACCAACTGAAAACGTCTGATCAATGGTGGCCGAGAAACTGGCTCGTCGCAATACGCCAGTCACTACTCTTGAACTGTGGTATCCTGTTGAAGCTGCATGGGCAGCTGTACCTGTACACGCCATCCAAGCTGTGTTTGACTCAAGGCCGTTATTAGGGTCAGAGGTGGTTATTCTGGGTACTGATTTCTCAGGATATATGCACCCAAATTGCGTGAAAATGTAATTACATGTCAGTTCTAGTATAATATATTTGTCCAATGAATACCCGTTTATCATCTGCATTTCTTCTTGGTGTAGCAATTTTAATGGCCAGTAGTGTACGTTGTATAGAGCACTAACACAGGGCGAATGGTATGAGGTGCTATTGGGTACAACCACAAATCACAACTGATGCATGTCTAGGGCACTGTGACCACTGTGGCCTGCGTGAATAAGATCCAGCGACCTGCAGCCATACTCTTTCTGCACGACACCCCAGACGCCATTCTTCAGTAGGGCAATGTACCACCACACGTTGCTGCACGAAGACGCGCCTTTCTAGGTGTCACAGGATGTCAGCCTCTTGCATTTCACTAGACTTGCCGCCAATCGAAAATGTGTTTGGGATATCGTGAAACGACGGGTGCAGTGCTGTGACCCTATGCCATCCACCACAAATGAACTTTGGAAACAGGTGAATGCAGCATGGATGGCTATACCACAAGACGCCATTCGCGCCTTATACGCGTCGATGCCATTACGCACGAAACAAGTTATTGGGGCACATGTGGACCTTGTGCCTACTGGGCAACAGGACACATACTGAACCGTGGTCACTGCAATGCTACTCATTTCTGCAGAACATCCTAATGAACATGTCCTGTGAATATGAACGTCCTATCCGTAGTCGGTCAAGGTGTTCTGCTTTTTTGTGAACAAGAGAGTACTATTCAGGTTTGGCTGTAAACCTGAGACCATTGATGACTTCACTACTGACGCTACTGATTCTCTCACTGATAATGTTTGCTCTAGGACACATATGGTTGCTACTCCACCCCTTTGGCTTATTTTCCGCAGAAAAACGCCTAATTGGTATCCATCGTAATACTAAACAGTTATTAGTAATGTGTATTTGGATACAAGCTGCTTTAATGAATTTCATGCAAATTTTCATCTGGCTATGTTGCAAGAATGCTGATGAATGAACATGTTGATTACTGAACTAACAAGAAGACCACTAGTCGTAACGGATTTCGTTCACATTTATGGTGTATGCAGGGATTTGCCAGAAATGAAAAGGACAGAAGTGGCAGTTGCAGATGGCCAAGCGTTTAGAACAAAAAAATCACATTTTTGGTGCTGTTCGGGCATCACATTAACCATTCTTCTTAGCACAGTCTCGAGACAGTGGTTGGCACAACGAAGAGAGTACTGAACGGCTATCTAAGTGATGTGAGACCAAATCACTGTGCGGAAACTTATTTGGGTTTTCAATTTTTGCATACTTATAGTGCAAGTAAACTGAAAAATGCTCTCTATATTGCATTACTCATATTTCAGAAAAGTCATGAAAAGGAAAGGTAAAGGATAATTTAGGATCACAAATAAATTTCTAGGAGGGAGTGTAAGATGTACCCGAGAACTTGGTTTGAAAAATTAGATATCTTTATTTTCTGCGCATGCTACACTGATATTCGTCGAGAACTTGGTTTGTAAAAAGATTTTTCAGTTTATGATCTACAACTTCTGCGATGATTTTCATCGTAAAATCCTGGGAACAGTAATTTTCTCAGCGCCTTTCACGTGTTATAAACGTCATATTTTTGCAGTCACGTGGTTGTTCAAAAATGTTCAGATGTGTGTGTGGAATCCCTAAGGGACAAAACTGTTGAAGTCATCGATCCCTAGACTTACACGCTACTTAAACTAGGTTAAAGTAACTTATACTAAGAACAACACACACACACATGCCCGAGGGAAGACTCGAACCTCCCGCGGGAGGAGCCGCAAAGTCCACGCCATGTCGCCTTAAACGGCGCAGCCACTCCGTGCGGCCTCACGTGGTTGTTTTAAAGTTTCTACAGACAAATAAAAAGTTTACATTCATAAAAGATTTTCTCTCATCGCACACTTTAGCAGCAAATAATCATTTCTCCCCCTCTCTTCTAGGTATATATAGAAAGTTGGCAATAGTTTTCCAGAAAGTATTATAGCATACTGAGCTGCATACAAGTGGGTTACTTTGTTCATATGGTATTGCTTCACGGGCCGGCCAGGGTAGCCGAGCGATTCTAGGCGCTACAGTCCGGAACTGCGCGACCGCTACGGTCGCAGGTTCGAATCCTGCCTCGGGTATGGATGTGTGTGATGTCCTTAGGTTAGTTAGGTTTAAGTAGTTCTAAGTTCTAGGGGACTGATGACCACAGCGTAGCAAGTCACATAGTGCTCAGAGCCATTTGAAGCATACTTTTGCTTCACGGAAGCTACTTTTGACACTTGATGGTTCAGGTTCCGCTTATAAGCTGATTTGGTACTAGCAACCTGGAAATTCTCGACTTACCTAATTAATTGGGCACTTTAATTACAATTGTTTCCTGGAAATTTATTTGCACAGTCTTCGTGTATGCTGTAAGCACAATCCTCTCTTGGAAATTTATTCGCAATCTCAAATTTTCGTTTGACTTTAATTTTTCATGCTTTCTGTGAAAATATTATTAAATGCAATATACAGAGCATTATTTCTGTTCATTTTCAAAATAAGCATTGTAAAAGTTCCAAATAAAAGAGTTTAAGAAGGGGATCTCGGTCCTACTACACTCAGATTGCCGTTCTGTACTCTTTCCGCTACGCCAGTGACTGCCTGGAAACCACGTCAATGTAAATGACTCGTACCTCGCCCGATCCGCGCCTCTCATTCTATTTCTTCTAAACGCTAAACATCTGGAGCTGTCGCTTCTGCCACTTTCATATCTGGCCAAGCCCTGCGTATAACACAAATCTGGACGAAATCGATGACGTCGAGTAGGTGTGGTCTCCCTTGTAATATCGCGAAAGAATAACAGAATCATGACCAATAAATTCATCGAAATACTCTAGAAAATATTGTATTAACGATTTAGCTCTTAATCGTATTCCTCAGGCATTCTTTGAACACTGAAATCAAACTACGTTGACTCTAAACCGAAAGAAGGGCAAAGGAACAGACAAATTATTTTATGTGAGGAAGAGAGAGCTCTAACATCTTCATATGATTGGCTGTAATATGAATTTGAATTTACTGTTACTACCAGTAAATTATTTACTGCTACAGCTTCTACAAAAATTGCGGAACGGACACATAAAATTGACCAATTGTGGCGTAAGTAAAGAACCGTACTGACCATTAGTAAACAAGTAATTCATGATGCGTGCAGGTGATAGAAACCGATTTTCCAAACAATATTTATGGTACACTGATGACATTTTTGAAATCAGCGGTTACCGCATTCAATGAATACTTTTGCACCATGGAAGAAACGTTACACCTTGTAATAAACAAGCATAAGCGGATGCATTTGTGTTATTCTAACAGATATTTTCTTCTCCACTGACAACAGATACAAAAAAAATCATAGAGATTACAAAGACGGCGATTAGCAATTATTCTGGAGTAGCTCTTTAATGTTAAAACTCATATACAGACTTGTTACACGACTCATGAGCTATTTTTGTTATTAATCAATAACTGAAAGGAATCAGATTTCGTGAAATACTTAAATGTATGTAAAATACAGATTAGAAAATCCCTCCTAATTGAAGCCAATTACATTTTTGTCTCTTGCGGTGGATGTTTGCCCTCGATTCACACATGTTTTTTTATAGTTACATCTACTACTTATAATAATAATATAATGGTCACCACACTGACCGTCAACACAAACGTGTGGCAGCATTCGGTACATCTTGTGTGCAACCTGCGTTCGCTGCAGAAATGAAATTGTTTTTCTGTTTGACAGGACAACTGTGCCGGAGCGAGCTGCAGTGTGTGTGCAGGGCGGGAATAGTGTTTATTCTGTGTGGCGCACGGAAGAACGAGGATCATCGCACTGGCGCACTGCGGTGTATTTTTCTTGTTTTGAAGATTTGAGCAGCCACCAGGCGGGTGGAAACGCGAGCGAGAAAGCGGGAGTCCGCTCGGGAGCCTATAATGTGTTTTGTTTGCTAAACTGTTAGTTTGTATAACATATATCGACGAAATGCATTCCTGAGAGTGGTGTCCGACAATGGCTTCAGCGACCCGCCACGCTTAATTGCAACCAGTAGTGCACAAAATCGTGAGGCTCACAGCGAAAGAGAACAGTGGGTAATGTTTCTCCACGACCCTGGGAATTGAATCGCATCACCGCCTGGGTCGCACAGTTTCAGCCGCTCGCAGACCTATTTCTACAACTAGCAAAAAAAAGCAGAGAGAATGTCTCATTGTTTCGACAGGTACACTTCTGGCTAAATGAATAACTAAAACAGCTAATAAATCCCAGAGACATCGCACATTGAGCATAAAAACTGCCTTCCACGCCCGAAAATCAGATTGCTTACAAGCAAAATCGAAACAGAGTTAGTCGAGCAATGAGAAATGCAAACTCAGTCATTCCCATACAATAACCGATAACAGAAATAGACCGCCTGTCCAACGGAAAAACCCATGTGAACTTGGTATATGCAAAATAAAAGATTCAGGTGATCCCATTGTCCCAGCCGAAACGGTACATCACATTACCTACAGCCACAAGCGAGACATTAATTACTTCATGGGAATTAACGGCTGCAGCCAGAAAAATTCTATCTAAAGCCTTTTTCATATAATATAATAAAAGAAGGCCAACATATATATCTGATCAGCATCTAATGGACACGATGGCATCACAGTCCAAATGATGAATCTTATTATTAACCCACTACAGCCGACTACAACATATATCTTCACCCACTCTTTAACAATAATTTTTTCCCCTGTGGCATGGAAACGGACAAGTTAAGCCGGTACCAGTAATGGATGTAACCACAGCATCATCTGGTTACCGATAGATTTGTGTTCTTCCTGGACTTCCAAAGGCCTTAGAATATATACTCCACGACTAGCCTACAAACTGTCTAACCATCAATAACCTACTACACGAATGCCGATCATGCATCCGACAACATAAAAAATGGTTCAAATGGCTCTGAGCACTATGGGACTTAACATCTATGGTCATTAGTCCCCTAGAACTTAGAACTACTTAAACCTAACTAACCTAAGGACATCACACAACACCGTCAACATCGCAGCACAAATGTTCAAATGTGTGTGAATTCCTAAGGGACAAAACTGCTGAGGTCATCGGTCCCTAGACTTATACACTACTTAAACTAACTCAACTAACTTAAGCTAAGAACAACACACACACCCATGCCCGAGGGAGGACTCGAACCTCCGGCGGGAGGGGCCGCGCAATCCGTGACATGGTGCCTCAAACCGCGTGGCCACTCAGTGCGGCCATCGCAGCAAAATTTTTGCCTTAATGAAGGTAAGATATAACCTGAAGTTTACCATGGATACACAAGAGGCGATTATCGTGTGCTTGTTAGACTTAAGCGAAGTCTTTGACACTGCCGAGTTCAACATTTTATTTGTGAAACTTAGCAGCCTAAAATGCCCGCCATCTGCTCTTCGATTGTTTTGGTTCAAATGGTGCAAATGGCTCTGAGCACTATGCGACTTCTGAGGTCATCAGTCGCCTAGAACTTAGAACTAATTAAACCTTACTAACCTAAGGACATCACTCACATCCATACCCGAGGCAGGATTCGAACCTGCGACCGTATCGATCGCTCGGTTCCAGACTGTAGCGCCTAGAACCGCACGGCCGCTCCGGCCGCCTTCGATTGTTTTGTTCGTACCTGACATCTCGACGGCAAAGCTGCGTGCCCGGCACCGTTGAGTCACGTCCCCCACGTAATATCAGGCGTCCCCCAGGGTTCGGTGCTACTTCTATACTCTTTTCGTTGTATGTCAATGATGTGACATCATTTTTGTCCAACTGCAAATACCATGTGTATGCTTATTACCTCCAGCTGTGTCTAAGTGCAAAACTAATAAACGTGAAGACAGTTATCGAGAATCTCAGCACCGACCAGCGTGCGCCACCAAAATGGGCCTAGCTATAGGGTTAAAGCTCAGGTCATTTAAAACCAAGCGGTACTTGTTGAACATTCTGGGCTTATTAGCCCGGAATGTCGGGAATACCTACCATCTTTAACCCTAAATGGGAAATACTTCAACTTCTGTCCATCACCAAAGCGCCTAGAAGTAACAGTAGGTAAAAATCTAAATTGAAATGAGCGTGTAACTTCAGTGTGCGAGAAGATATCAGTATCTCTCCATGTCCTATAGAAATATAAATATCTTTTCACTCTTTACCTAAAAGAGAAAAGTACAAACACTTGTACTTCCAATTACCGATTACAGGGATGTTTTTCTGCAAGGAACTAGTATGAATGCCTGTGTTCGTTATATCTGTGACGTTCGCCTCTTTGACCGTATTTCAACAACATATGTGTAGCTACCCTGGTTGCGTGCAAACAAGTGCAGAGATTTCCGAATCCTATATCGTCTCTTCTGCCTTATCAACTGACATTGTGTACGACCTGTATCTTCTGGACTTTAACGCTCTTGTTTTAGAACATATGAGAAACGCTCATTCTCCTAAGAGCAAATTACTTTCTGTCCATCGTTCAGACACTTTCTCGATGTCGTTTTCAGTAGCAGGAACCCGAATCTGGAATAACTCCCAAATTATGTTAAAGAACTGAATAACATCTCCAACTTAAGAAAATAATTGATGACATAGCTACTGAAGCTACAGATATGTTTACCATTGTCCCCGTACTCAGTCGTTACTCTTGTACATCCTACCTTCCACTAGATCCTCATCATCTCCTCATTAGCTGATGCAGTCTCCTCATTAGCTGATGCAGTCTCCTTAAGTTTCCTTTCTCTTCCGGCCGTAGTGGCCGTGCGGTTCTAGGCGCTACAGTCTGGAGCCGAGCGACTGCTACGGTCGCAGGTTCGAATCCTGATTCGGGTATGGATGTGGTCTGATGACCCTAAGAGATCAGGATCAATAAATAAAATTCAAAATGATATTTGTACCACATCTCTAACTACTCAAATTTGAACACATGTGTTACGTTCTTGTCACATCTCTTATAAAGAAAACACGGTTTAAAATAAAAGAATAGAAAAAAACTGTCAACTGTTTTGCGAAATGGTGTACCTGAAAGGAAGAAATAAAGTAGATTAAAGAAACATTTGATGCATCTGTAAATGATACTCGAAATTATGTACAACAAAGTAATTAATTAATTAAATCACCAGTAAAGAAAATCAATAACTTCCATAATACTGGGCAGAAAATACTATTTCGTGTTTGCAATCCTCTGCTCAATCGGAATCGTTTGATATACAGCACAATTGCATCCCTTTCGATATTAATTTTGACATTTTTCTACAGATTTTTTAAAAATTTTTTAGCCCTTTCCACCACTTTCCACCCCTTTTCAACCTGGTTCACTCAAAACATTCTAGACGCAGTATAACTAGAATAGGCAGTTTTTGAGAAATTCCGAGAATCATTTGGATGCGCTGAACTGTAAGTATAACTAGTCACTATCATAACTTAAAATTTCACTGTACTGAAACAATCATAATACTCATAATTCTGACTTAGGACTTTTCTGACGCCAGGGTAATTATATCACAAGTCACCAGCATAACAGGAGCTCTCTCAGCTGAAGAAGGCACACAATGGCAGTCGCATTTGTGTGGATGTTGTGGCACACGCTTTAGGAGACGACAGATACAGATACTAACAACATCGCACTTAAGCAGCTAATAAGAACTTAAGTGCACAACCTGTTTAGGACTTTACATAAGGCCATTATGGATTGTGGAACTGCCATTGTTTATGTATTACATGATGTTTATTTAAAAAGTTTACAAAATAGGAGATGAAGAAGAAAAAGATGTACAGTGTAAGTCCAGAAGGAATGTATAATGTGCATTGTGTTGTAGAGAAACAGTCTATCACTGCTTCACTACAGCAAATGTAACTTATGTATAGGGTGTGAGAGGTATATATGCGGTGCCTTATATGTACACAAGTCAGTGTTTTCTTTGTTCTTTTTTTCTGTGTGCCGGACAGTCTTCCCATAAATACATCACATAATTTACGTATTTGAAACCTAGAGACTATTCGGAAATGAATGAAACACTTGGAGAAGCCTCGGCAGCTGTCCGGTCCAGTACCTTTAAAAAGAAACAGAGTTTAATTAGTTTAAAATTATGTTTAGATTTATGCTGTTATATTGCGTAAGTAATGACATATTCAGTGAGTGTAGACATATTCTTATAAATCAGCTAATTAAAAATTTAGTGATATTAATCAGTTATTTTATTCTTTGGAAGCAATTTTCCCTGGTCAATTGAATCCACTGATGCTTTGCCTGAGTAGAGGACCATCAAATGATGTGGGCAAATCAGGTTTGATCCTCACAAATCAATCAATCCAGAAAATTCACAAGACAGCGAACATCTGTAGAAGTTCTGTGCCGTTACTTTCAAATTCTGACTCCAGTCAAGCCGATGCGTAAGGACCCTTCTTCCACCAGCGTTCGGAGAACTGGCGCCACTACAGGTTCAGCAACCTGAGCGCCAGCAGGCCGATGTACACTGCCAGCCGACAGCAGCACCAATTATTCTGACTGCTACCTCTAGTCAAATACGTTAAACGAACCTTTTTCTATCGTGGATGCACACTGCTGAGCTACGTGTGGGCTAACAAAGGCAGAGAAAGACCATTTTTGGGCCCCATTCTATTGCAGTTATTGATCGGTTTCACTTCGTTATTAGTGGTGGTGATGGAGATTCCACCAGTGTATTGTTCATATGTTGGGGATCATCACTTTCAAAGCAACCAAGTGTGGACTTAAATAGCTTTACTTTACATGTTTCTCAAATTAGGTTGCGATTCTCATGCAGTTACCCAGTTTCCACAGCGAACAACATGCACTCCGATTTCACTGATGCTAACGCGGTAAGTTATGTCTTGATATCCCTGTCTATGTGTTCGTATTACATTACACCTCATGGCTAACAACTTCATTTGTGATTTTTATTTCCCAGAATTTCTATATTTTTCCGACTTCTCCCTCTCTAGGGA
Source organism: Schistocerca piceifrons (assembly GCF_021461385.2). Taxonomy (NCBI): domain Eukaryota; kingdom Metazoa; phylum Arthropoda; class Insecta; order Orthoptera; family Acrididae; genus Schistocerca; species Schistocerca piceifrons. Next base: position 532,589,854 of record NC_060141.1, on the reverse strand, counting down.
CTAGACTACATATTCTCATTCCTTGCATATTTACTTGTCCTACAACTGGACGGCAACTCACTACGTAACCCGAATTTGTTGCGTAGTTGAGTTCCATTCTGTATGACAAGACTGCGCCGCATTTAATGAGCTTTTATCGTAAATATACTCGATTTATTTAAAATTCACTGTGGTAGTGGTCTGAAGTTTTCCTCCCGTCCGTTTCATGAACTAGGTTATTAATATGGGCCCCAGAAACAGCTGCTCTATGAAAATAACGCTGATGTCTCCTCGGATCAGGGAATAGAAGTCTATCAGATGAGAGTGTTTTTACCTGCCGAGAGGGAAACAGTGAGAATCAGTACATTTCATTTCCGTACGATCAATAAGTAATAAATCGCCAGTAATAGCTACATATTACTTCAGTGCATATCTTAACTTCGTTTTTCTCTAAGTTTTTCTTCTCTTTTCACGTAAAATATTTATATAACCATCACATTATGCTTCAAAAATGGCAGTTTCAGAACCCTATTGGTATTTACCTAAAGTAAAGGCACAAACCGGTCGTCGACTTAGTTCTTAGTTAAATGTTCATTTCACACTACATTAGTGAATCCATAGCAAGAGTTTCTTTTAAAAAAGGGGTTACATTACCGGTTTCAACGAACTACGTCTTCATTTTCAAATGCAAAGCATCAGTTAGAGAATATACAATGGGCATGATGACCAAACATCTGACAACAATTACCAGAAATAATGAGACTAGGCAACCTAGGCAATAGTGGCACAACCGGGTCACTATTGCCTCGGTTGCCTGGTCTCATTATTTCTCGTAAATGTTGTCAGATATATAGTCATAATGCCCATTGTGTATTCTCCAACTGATGTTTTACATTTGAAAACGACGACGTAGTTCGTTGAAACTGATAATGTAACCCCTTTTTAATAGAAAAGCATGTACATACTGTGACTATGTCTTCACTATTGTGGTGTCAAATAAACAATTATGTTGAGGTCACACTCCTTACGACAGTTATGTCGGAATATAGAATTAGTTCTTTCTAACAAATGTAGCGGAACTTCATTCATTGAATATATAGTTGCAGAATGAGAACCCATCGAACATGGAGAAACTATGAGATGTACGTATGTTTCTAATATGGCGCTGTTTTGCAGTTACCTGGAGTGGAAGTGGCAACATTGTATCATTGAGGCTGCGAGATAGTGCAGTACATCAATCTGATGTTGTTTCTACTTAGAGAACAATAATAAACCAAATTTAGTCAAGTTTTTGTTTTTCATTTACAAGCTTAAAAAAAGACCTGAAACATACTTATGAAGTCGTGAACCTGCAACCCTGGACAACAAATGACTACACGGTAAGTATATCGACGAGAGTTCTTTATTTGCGAGATGATAGTGCTGGATCGAATTAATGCCATTCAAAATAATCAATAAATTGTGCTCATCATGACTGACGCAAAGTGAACTCTGTGTTCCACCCTTTACTTAAATGAATGTTCTGTAGCAAATATTTTACTAACTTTCGCTAAAATCATAATTACTTTTTTGTTAGATGCCATAGAGATTTGGCACGACGGCATTCGTATGATATGCAGTTTGTACCAGAGTTTCGAGGGCGTGAATTTAATGCAGAGTAATAGACTCTATATACGTTGGAAACCGTATTTTCGAATTATTCTCCTAATCTAGCAAGGATTGACGTGTAGAAAGCATATAGCTCTAGTCTCTTCTTCGTTGGCGTCTGTTCATTCTGCTTCAGCAGGAGAAAATGTTTGTCAGAATTGCTTTTGACTGACGCGTAACAGGAGGTAGACCTCGAGCTTCGCAAAAACACAATAGCGTTAAATATAGTTGTAAATTTAGTGAACATAGTTTATCAGGATAAATGTCGTCCTTTTAATAAGGTGGTATAGATTATACAATAAATTCAATATTTATTTAACTACTTAAGAGATTCCACTATAAAGAAAACACATAATGGCACAAAAATTTAAGGGTGTGCTTCACCAAGTTAAAATAATCAGCCCTAAAATGCAACTAGAATCAGCATTAGGATAATTAATGCCAAATAAAAACATTAAACTCTCGCAACAGCACTTTACTGTGACTGACAACGTACCAAACCCGTGAAACATTGAATATACAGCATCCTGCTAAGGTGAAGTCAATGGACTATACAAATTACATTCGTGTGCAAAACTTAAGGACGAAAGGAACTTGTGCTTGGTATGTCAACGCCAAGTAACAGCTCGATGGAACTTAGACCATACGTAGAAAGAGCTGATACAGTATCACACAGAAGGTGACCGAAAGAAATGAGATGAACTGAAACGGCACTATTATTCAAAGAAATATTTACGCATATGCCATAAACGTAGGTGTGACTATTTTTAACCAGTCTTTTAAGATAAGTCGTAGGGTCAACACAGCCGTTCGCGCTCTAACAAACTGATCTTCCCCGAGGCTTATACGTCTGTTTCCATTACTATGTAAATAATTCGTCTCAGTATTCTGCAATCACGTTTTATTAAATAGATAATTCAGTAATATTCACACCTGTAGCTCCTGTTTTCTTTGGTACTGAAAGTCCGAGGGTATTTCATCTGTCTCGTACATCTGGCAACGTAGCTGGAAAATGTTTTGTCATGGTTAGCCCTTCAAAAATGGATCAAATGGCTCTGAGCACTATGGGACTTAACTTCTGAGGTCATCAGTCCCCTAGAACTTAGAACTACTTAAACGTAACTAACCTAAGGACATCACACACAACCGTGCCCGAGGCAGGATTCGAACCTGCGACAGTAGCGGTCGCGCGGTTCCAGACTGTAGCGCCTAGAACCGCTCGGCCACCCCGACCGGCGTTAGCTCTTCAAAGCAGATCAAGAGGTCTGAGGGGATGTCTTCTATTCGAAAGACCTTGTTTCGGCTTGGGGATTTCAGCGCTCTGTCAATTTCTTTTCCGAGTATCATATCTTGCCTAATCTAATTTCCTCATCATGACCTGATTTAATTCGACTACATTCTATTATCCTCGTTTTGCTTTTGTTGATGTTCATTTCATATCCTCCTTTCAAGAGCCGGGTGGAGTGGCGGAGCGGTTCTAGGCGCTACAGTCTGGAACCGCGCGACCGCTACTGTCGCAGGTTCGAATCCTGCCTTGGGCATGGATGTGTATGATGTCCTTAGGTTAGTTAGGTTTAAGTAATTCTAAGTCCTAGGGGACTGATGACCTCAGAAGTTATGTCCCGTAGTGCTCAGCGCCATTTGCACCATTTTTTTGAACCTCTTTTCAAGACACTGTCCATTCCGTTCAACTGCTCTTGGGATAACAGGTTAATAGAAGATGCGAACTTTAATTTAATAGAATTCTGGTTTACTATAAGTCCTACAGAACAACGAGTAGCTCATTTATTTCAGTAACATACACCTCCCGCCGAAATCGGAAGACAATATCTGTCAGCAGCGAATGCAACCAACGCTCGGTCGGTGTGAGGTCAATGGAGCTGACAGATGACGGCCACATTCTCTATAAATTAGGACATCAGCCAACAAACAGCCTCCGATGCCCGCGGCATTCAGCTAAACGGATTTGCGCGGCGGGCGGGCAATCCCCATTTGCCGGATTTACCTCGGGAATAAATTGTACATATAACGTCGACCCTTCCGGTCATTGGAGCTCATCAGTAAAACCGGGCGCGCCCGACGCTAATCCCAGTGTCCCGTGCCGGGCCGCTTGACTATCACATTAGGCTGGCCTCTGGCCCAACGCGTCACCCGACCCGAATCAATCTCCTGCGGATCCAGCGATTACGTCCTACCTGGGGAATCCCGCGACCGTACTGTCGATAAAACCGACAATCGCTTTTCAGTCCGACGGTGTTTCGTCACTCGGGTGGAAGATCGTTTGTCGCTGACGCTGCTTTTCGCTTGCGTCCGCTGCGGCTATTTGAATTAGAATTTTGTTGTTTTTTCCTCTTTTGTTCTAAATTTTCATCTGCGTTGTGCATCACTTAGGGCCTATTTAAATACCTGCTTGCGTTCTTTCGGTTGATTACAATACACAGGAGCACCCTCTTAACTCGAGACATACCAGCCGCAAGCCGAGGTTTTCAGTGATAAATATTCTTCGTATCAAAGGATGACATGAGACGGAGAGTGTCATCTTAGATAAAGCTCCCTTAAGCAGATCGATACTACGCTTATTATTAAAAATTCAGCCTCTTTTTAATAGATATAATTCAAACATGTTTTTATTCGTGACAGATACCGCTATAATCGCTAAAAACTATTTGCGTTTCAATTCTCATCAGAAAAAATGGATACAAACAAAATTCAAATCTCTTTGCCATAATACATTTGTATCAAAAAACTCATCCGATTTGGGACATCTTTATTTCTGAAACTAATAAACATATACATTTATTTTTGTTTCTTGATGAAAGAGAAACTCAAAACGCCTCTTTCATACCTTGTCATAGGCCTCATTGAGATGCACAGCATATGTGAATGCGGTATTCGAATTGTTCCCACACAGCGGTGAGCATGTCTTGAGTTACACCTTCCACAGCTGCTGTTATGCGATATCTTAGTTCATTCATTGTCCCTGGTAACGGAGGCACATAAACATAGTCTTTTTTAAACCCCACAAGAAATAACCATACAGTCAGGTCCGGTGGCTTTGGAGACCAGTAAGGGAAGGTTGAATTATTTGGTCCAGTGCGAACGATCCATCGTTCAGCAATACTTTAATTTCAAAACTCACGGACTTCCAGATGCCAGTGTGGCGGTGTCGCATCCTGTTGGTAAATGAAGGCGTTCGAATCAGTCTCCAACTGTGGGAAAAGAAAGTTCCCAAGCATATAGAGATATTTGCTTCCTGTAACAGTGTTCTCGGCAAAGGAAAATGGACCATACACCTTTCCCAGTGAAACTGCATAAAACACATTAAATTTTGGAGAGTCCCTCTCATGTTGTACAACATCATATGGTCCTTCTGTATCCCTTATTCTCACATTATGACGGTTCACTTTTCCATTTAAACAGAATGTTACATCGTCACTAAACACTAAGCGTGAACGAAAACTGTCATCCTCCATCTTCCCAAGAACGAAATTACAGAACTCTACACACTGTTGTGTGTCACCTTCACGAAGATCTTTCAGTAGCTGAATTTTGTATGGTTTCATACATAAACGTCGACGCAACACATGCCAGACGGACATCTACATCTACATCTACATTTATACTCCGCAAGACACCCAACGATGTGTGGCGGAGGCCACTGTCATTGCCTCGCTTTCCTGTTCTAGTCGCGTATGGTTCGCGGTAAGACGGCTGCCGGAAAGCCTCCGTGCGCCCTCGAATCTCTCTAATTTTACATTCATGACCTCCTCGAAAGTTATAAGTAGGGGGAAGCAATATATTCGATATCTCATCCAGAAACGCACCCTCTCGAAACCTGGACAGCAAACTACACCGCGATGCCGGGGGCTTCTCTTGCAGAGTCTGCAACTTGAATTTGCTAAACATCTCCGTAACGCTACCACATTTACCAAATATCCCTGTGATGAAACGCGCCGCTCTTCTTTGGATCTTCTCTATCTCCTCTGTCAACCCGACCTGGTACGGATCCCACACTGATGAGCAATACTCAAGTATAGGTCGAACGAATGTTTAGTAAGCCACCTCTTTTGTTGATGGACTACATTTTCTAAGGACTCTCCCAATGAATCTCAACGTGGTACCCGCCTTACCAACAATTAATTTTATATGATCATTCCACTTCAAATCGTTCCGTGCGCATACTCCCAGATATTTTACAGAAGTAACTGCTACCAGTGTTTGTTCCGCTATCATATAATCATACAATAAAGGATCCTTCTTTCTATGTATTCGCAATACATTACATGTGTCTATGTTAAGGATCAGTTGCCACTCCCTGCACCAAGTGCCTATCCGCTGCAGATCTTCCTGCATTCGCTGCAGTTTTCTAATGCTGCAACTTCTCTGTATACTACAGCATCACCTGCGAAAAGCTGCTTGGAACTTCCGACACTATCTACTAGGATATCGGGGGCATGTTGAGCTGTCGAGCTGCACGGCAAACGGATTTCTGAGGATTCATTGTGAAACTATGGCGGATGCATTCGACGTCTGTGTCAGAAACAAGGGGGCGGCCCAGCGATTTGCTTTTGCACAAACAACCTTTTTCTCGGAATCGTTCATGCCATCGTCCAATTCTCTGAGCTGTAGGAGGATCCACCTCATACCTAGTGCGAAAGTCAAGCTGAACATTTATTACTGACCCACACTGTGCAAAACGTAGAACACAAAACGCTTTCTGCTGTCCCGACACCATTTTTACTAAAACTGAAGTGGGCTAACACTGCTGCTACGTAGCGAGAACCATGTAAAACTCAATAGTTCGCTCTTTCCAACAGTATGCTGTTCATGCACATATCTCAAATAACATAATTTTTAAATTGGATGATTCTTTTAGATACACCCTGTATAACAGAACCGTTGCGTGATCGATAGCTCGCGCCACGTTCCTGAAACACAATCTTTGGCGTGGAGGAGCCGTCGTACGTTTGCTGTGAGTCCCGTTGAGACCGTTTTGCCGGATAGAGGTAGCGTGTGAAGCATCGCATACAGGACAAACCTGCGGGGCAACGGACCGGCTGTTTGTTCTACCACCCGTGTGAGTTCCAAGTTCATGTGGCTGAAAGCGGACGCCACGACTTTGGGATCACGGAAACTTTGTACACCTTTAATAGGCCATTAAACAACATAGTGAGCTAATAGTAAGGTGCACTACTCTAGCAATTCCGAGAAAATCGCAAGAGAAGTTTTCGCGTCTATTATGTTATTGATGTATCTGTACAAAGCTGCCGGTTTTAAGAAGTTATTGCGTTCAAGTGGATAGCGTTGAAGCTGTGCAAAAGGCTCGTGTTCGAGATGGCGGTTCAGATCCTGCTGATACCTATATTCTAATCTACATCGTTTTCATCACTGGTCACATTACTTCATTTAGCCGGCCGCGGTGGTCTCGCGGTTAAGGCACTCAGTCCGGAACCGCGCGACCACTACGGTCGCAGGTTCGAATCCTGCCTCGGGCATGGATGTGTGTGATGTCCTTAGGTTAGTTAGGTTTAAGTAGTTCTAAGTTCTAGGGGACTGATGACCACAGAAGTTAAGTCCCATAGTGCTCAGAGCCATTTGAACCATTTGAACATCACGGTGCCAACGCCATGGCCTCCCCTTGTAAGCATCTTGCGGAAGCGAAAAGGGAGTGGAAACATTACTCCTTTGGCCGATCAGCTCTCGAGGCGAGCAGTGGTTCGTCTTCGTCCAGAGTTCTTCTGCCGGCTCCAAGTTTTCCGCTGCTTGTCATCGCACAGCTGCTTTGTATTATCGCTGAGCTACTTTTGGTCGTTGCTTCGGTCCCGAGACAATGGGCATTCGCAAAGACTGATCTTGCTGTCCGTTGTGAGCGTGATAATTGTCGCTGCTTGCCTTCCTGTGAGTGCGTGTTCCCTGTTACTTATATATCGGATTCGGTTCAGCCTTCTCTTCTTGTTGTTCTCTCTTCCTCCGTCTCTTCAGATAATTTGATGAGCGTCTTGCTTGTATCAAAACATAGTCCTGAATGAACTGTGACAGAAGCCCGAACAACAAGGGACTGCCGGCCGCTGTGGCCGAGTGGTTCTAGGCGCTTCAGTCCGGAACCGCGCTGATGCTACGGTCGCAGGTTCGAATCGTGCCTCGAGCATGGATGTGTGTGATGTCCTTAGGGCTAGTTAGGTTTAAGTACTTCTAAGTCTAGGGGACTGATGACCACAGATGTTAAGTCCCATAGTGTTTAGAGCCATTTGAACAAGGGGCTGACGTACTAGGACATGTATTGGAACCATGACATAGAGCACTGATAAAGATTACGCACTAGCCGAGCCTACATTTGCTTTAATAAAGCACCGAGCGAGGTGGCCGGTGGTTAGCACAATGGACTCGCAATCGGATGGACGACGGTTCAAACCCGCGTCCGGAGGTCCTGATTTAGGTTTCCCTTGATTTCCCTAAATCGCTTCAGGCAAAAGCCTGGATGGTTCCTCTGAAAGGGCACAATTGACTTCCTTCCTCACCCTTCCCTAATCCAATGGGACCGATGACCTCGCTGTGTGGTCCCCTCTCTCGAATCAACCAATCAACCTCTAACAAAACCTGAAAAGGACGACTGATTGCTGTGCTCCATAATTATGAAAACATGGTAGCTTCCATAACTATCATAAAGCTCTTATTTGAACGTGTGTTTCAAAATATTGGGGTTTTGTAAATTGCTTTAATGTTTAACGCGTTATTATTTAGGATGTTAGAAGCAAGTTTTGTCTAGTACGTTGTGCACTAAATCGCCAAGTCGCTTTCTTTAGTTACTTGGAGCCCGTGAGCTTAAACCTGAAAGATTATTCGCCTTACCGGGGCAAATCTTGTCGTACATATTTTGATGGGTTATGCATCCAAGGCGAATTTCTCCTTACATAGGTGATGTTCATCAGCCAACCGTTCGCGCCTTCCTTCCACCTATGTCTTCCATTACACACGACGGTTACGTTTTTACCGTTTCCGCTGCGTGGTGTGATTTGAAGCTGAATGTCGGTTGGCCGCAAGAATTCTTCACTACCATGTGTAAGTGTGGATGGGGGTGAGGGTGCTTGCCTTGGCCATTTACGTTCTTGTCTGTTAACAACTCTCCACAACTCTATTACACGTTTTACGTAAAAATCACTTCTCTGTTCATCAGTCTATCATTCTTTGTTTGTGCCCTGGGGCGTGTTCCAATTGGTTGGTTAGAAAATGAGTGTCGTGAGCAACGTATCGCGCCTGCCCTAAGTAATTTCGGTCCGTTTATCCGGATCGCATTACCCGACGTGTTGTGGTTTCGTTTGAAGCAGTTTTAATTGTTTTTGTTCTCTTTTAATTAATCCCTTTTTAAATAAACTTCAATTATCTGTAGTATTTTAGCCAAACACATTCCAGAAATGTTTGTGGACTACCTATTTTATGAGAATCTTTGAAGAGGTATACTTCGTGTTTCCATGAATGACTTCAGGATAGTTGAGAGCAAGTATCTGAATTAACACTATAACTTTTATTTGATCTCACTGAAATATTTGGTAAATTGTTGACGGATTATCAGTTACTGTTTCTAAATAATTTTATTTAAACCAACACTTTTGTCTTAATATGTGAAGGTCGTGTTCACCTAACTAATAAAATTATTTTTCTAGCAAATGGTAATAAAAATATTCATACGAAAGATGTTTAACAATGATTATGCCCAGTTCTTCCACTTTCAGGCAACCTTACGACAGTAATGCGTACCAGTAACCAGCATTCATCCAGTCGAGTTTCAATTTGCAGGTAATCCTTAAAACATGCTATAACTGCAAACCTAGAGCTCCATGTTTATTAAGAATATAATCTGTAAGCGGACTGAACACATTGTTCTCAGAAAAGTCATGGTTTTGGGACAAATATTCAATACAACATGAGTCCGTAGCTCGCGGTCGCGCGGTAGCGTTCTCGCTTCCAGAGCACGGCGTCCGGGGTTCGATTCCCGGTGGGTTTAGGACTTTTCCCCTGCCACTAGAAGATTGGGTGTTGTTGTGTCGTCTTCAGTATTCATCACCATTACGGTCGGGGGAAGGCAACGGCAAACCACCTCCATTAGGACCTTGCATAATACGGTGGTGTGGGTCTCCCACATCGTTCAACTACGCTCTGTCAAGAAGCATGGGACTTCATTCCCAACATATGAGAGATTGTGTATCGTTTTCAGAACTCATCCACTGTACACTTGGTACTGATTTCAAGATTTCATGAATTATCTTATTTTAGAATTTGTCTTGTTTTTCTCCTCCTTACCTTGTTCTTATTATCCCTCACAAAAGTATCTGAGCTGTTTTCCAGCTTTCTAAGAGCAGTTTCAAACATGGCCACGATATGCTCCATATAACGTAGATAGCATTCAGAAAGTGAATGTTCAATTTCTTCAGCATCATGATTCCCATTTAACGTCACAAGCAGCCAAAGCAATTGTAATCGGTCATTCTCGTGCTTTGAAATCAAATATGACTTGTCGTAGGCCATAAGTATACAATTCTGTCAATAGCGAGGAGTAGTTAGAGTTACCTTGTTCGGCCGTATCGCAACATTTTCTTCAACTCTATATCCGCAAACTCTGAAATTCTCTCAGTCGCTGAACAACTGATGCAGAGGAACCAAATTCTCTGTAGATTTTGAGAACTAACGTATCTACATCATAAAGATATCTTTTAACTTCATGCCACGGCTGTTGCAGTTATCTCTCAAATTGGATGAATTTTCAGTAAAACCGAAACCGAAGGGTTTTTCCATAGTTCGCTGGAGCATTGTCAGCTTTATATGTACTTTCTCCATTCACTTGAAAGGAATTATGTCTTGTAATGTTCTTTATTGGAAGGAAAATTTTTTGTGGATTTCTTCGGACTCTTCATAAATATGTAGCAATTTCAGACTTATTCCATGGTTACATCAAAGAACGGAACTGCTTAAGGATAAGCTGTTGTACTTCCTCGGTTAGAAGCACCTGAGGGCACAGAAAAATAAAAAGGATCATGGAGCTCATCTGTGACTTTAGGGGCCAAGAACGTTCTCCGTGGTATCCGTTGACTTATTCCCTCAACAAGGAATTTTAGACGTAATGTTAGTCTGGAAACAAGCAATGGTACAATCTCATTTTGCAAAAACAGACATAATGTCTTATGGGATAACAGCAATCAGTGATTTTATAATGTTACTTTAAATCCGTCTTGATTGCAATTTTTTTTTATTATTCATATGACCGGTTTCGGTTGATTCAGAACCATCTTCAGATCTGTTATTAAGTTACAGGAGTAACCCGTCCAATTCAGCAACTTTCACATGCTACGCCACATGCTACGTCACATCATGTGAAAGTTGCTGAATTGGACGGGTTACTCCTGTGACTTAAATATCAGATCTGAAGATGGTTCTGAATGAACCGAAACCGGTCATATGAATAATAAAAAAAAATTGCAATCAAGACGGATTTAAAGTAACATTACAATCTCATTTGATATTCCAGTGCCGTGTGGAGTGGCCGTGTGGTCTCGGGCGCCATGTCACGGGTTGCGCGGCTCCTCTCGCTGGAGGTTCCATTCCCCCCTCGGGCATAGGTTGTTCTTAGCATAAGTTCGTTTCAGTAGTGTGTAAGTTTAGGGACCGATGACTTCAGCAGTCCCTTAGGAATTCACACACATTTGAACATTTAATATTCGAATGACTTGTAAATAATGCCGTGATTTATATTGTAGTAAACAAGTACAACTTCAGCGCTTCATCTGCTGCAGATGTATGTTTCTTCACTAACGAAGTTGTAACTGTGTTACTTTTACAACACTGTTGTTGTGCTAGAAGTTATTTTTGTGTCTTCTGACGATCAACTTCAGCTTTCGTTCCACCAAATTTTATCAAAAACGTAACGGGGAAAATCAAACACTTTGTTGCGAAGTCGTTTTCTTTCATCAACCATGTGCAAAAATCTTTGTTTTATAAACAGTAGCCAAAAGTGTCATTACATTGACTGTCATGGTACTCCGTGCCATAACAGTATTATTCTATTTTTATATTCGCGCCATACGGCCTTTGGATAAGAGAAGGAGCCCATCTGTGTTTTATTTTAATGTTTTGACAGATGGCTACACTGAGTCACAGCGCCAGAGATTGCGCCAAAGTTTATTATTCCGCCACCTCCACTGGTGCAGTTGTAGTTGAGAAGATATCGAGGGCAGTTGTTTTTCTGTTGGGCGAGAGAGTAGATGCTGTTCGGTTGGTGTAGTGTATAGATGGAAGAAGTAGCAATTGGCACAGTGTATTTGAGAAAGGAGATGCGCTTTTGATTTATGATGCTGGTGTAATGGAAAATTTTCGTCAATATATAATGAGGTAAAAAGGTATTACAGTTTTCTTTAATGCCAATGCCTCTTGCTCACAGGTACAGTCAAGAAAGCATCTGGCTCGTGTTCATTTATTAAACTTGTAATTCTGGTTTCTATGTGCAGTTATAGTATTTCTGTTAGTTCATTGTAAATGGTGTTTAAAATATTTTGTCGTATTGAGAAAGAACCGAGCCAGATACATGTACGTTGAGTCACACTACCACACACTGAACAGTTACACTTGTGCTTTGTTGTTTCGTTGCTTTTATAGTTGCAGGGGACTTAATTAATCAGTTGTGTTAATGGAAATTCCTTGTCATTCTTTATTTTTATTTTATGCAGTCAGATTGCCTGCTAATACTAGTCAGGGCCAACTTGTTACGAGATTTCGTAACCGGTCACACAGCTACTAAAATTATTGCATTTATTCATTACCATTTATAATTAAGCCCTCATGTACGTGGCGACCGCTGCTTCGGATCGCCCCTTGGAATTCTTTTGATAGTAAAAATAGTAGACAGTAGTATTGCTGTAGTAATTTGTAGTTTAGTGATTGGAGCCTCTATTGCACGTGTAGATTTTGTAAGTGAACATTTGTAGTTGTCTTGTCACTCTTCTGATGGTTTTTTTGCAGAATTTAATTTTTGGTATGTCGTATACGGGTTTGACAATTTTGTGCAATTCTGAAGGTTTTAATAGTTCGTTAATCGTGTTTGTCGGGAAGCATTTCGTGTGAATGGTATTGATGGTGATAAAGTGTTATATTGTGTGTAATTTTCGTATAGTGACGAGTTTTGTATATTTCGTAAATGATTGCGCGATCGATGAAAAAGGCAAGAATGATGGCTAGTCAGAATAACGAATTTGTTAACTTGGTGAACTCGCCAACACAGGAGAACAGTATGGTGAATGATGAAGTAGAATACAATTTAATAAGCTGAGAAAATAGTCCGGAATCAGTTCAAAGTTTTTCACAATTGAAAAATTTTCAGAATACGAGATTAACGATAGAAGATTCTGGAATAGTATCGAACACAGATAGCTTTACGGCTATGACGAAGGAAGTTAGTTTCACGGGAAACGTTAGGGGCGAAAAGAATTTCGAACCAGTTAATATGGAGCAGTTGATGAGTGCTATATTAAATTTGGGATTACAAATGGGAACAATGGAAACACAGTTAGACTCATGAATAGGGATATGTTTTGAAAACATGAAAGATGAATTAAAGAAAGAAATTAGAGAAGAAGTACACTCGACTTTGAATGCTCATAATAATAGATTAACTTCAATAGAATTAGACAAAAGGAACAGGATAGAGAACAGGAAGTAAGACATCGCGTGACAGTTGAAAAATTTTCAGAGTTAAATTTACAACGTGCACACGATAAGGAAGAAATATTTCAAAGAATCGTTGAATCCGTACCAAATGACAGAATAAATAACCTAACACAACAGTACGAACAGATAACTACTAAATGTATCAATACTGGAACCCGAGTCGCGACACTTACGGAAGACGTGAATATACAGAAAGAACAAATAGGTGACTTATCGGAAAGAGTTGAGGAGATTTCAGACAAATTGACAAATCATAGTTCAAATTGGGACAGAGATTCAAATGATACAGCTCCATTGCCATTTGCAGAAACAGAAAAGTACCAGAATATAAAGAAACATGTTGAAAATCATGGAAAATTTAATGAACGCGTTAAAAGGGAATTTGAGGCTTTACAAAAGCAAGTTAGACAAATTGAATGCGAAGTCCTAGGAAAAAACAGTAGAAGACATTTAGAATCACCCATAGCTTGGGGTTTTGGAGAAAATAATGTATTACATTTACGAGATGCAACAGGAGAGCGCCAGGCGCGCGAACTTGACAATAATCGACATTCGGACTGGGACAGACGCGGTAAGTCTTTGCCGCCACGAGGCGAAAACTTTGACTATAAACACTTTTTAACAGTTCGTAAATTTAAGATCTTTCGCAATTCTAGTAATGACATACATTCATGTTCATGGTTACATCAATTTATGTACGCACTTCCGCCAAATTGGCCACTAAGTCACAAATTGGAATTCATGTGTGGATATTTAGAAAACGAACCAGCGACTCGCATGCGCGCACTTATTAGAGATTGTAATAACTTACATGATTTTTATCATGCATTTCTATCGGCATATTGGTCCGAAAACACGCAAGACAGAGTCAAACATAGCCTTATTATGCAGCGTAGTTTTAAGCAGTCTGAGTTCCGCACGCCTGCAGAATACTTTGAAGACAAGATTCGAAGAAATCAATTCCTTTCCAACCCTTATATCCCGACTGAATTAACTCGTATTTGTTTATCTAAGCTGCCACAATCGATAAGACACATTGCTTTAGCCGGAAGATGTGAAGACGACATTGAAACTTTTAAGACTTTGCTACAAGAACTTGAGTATGACAACGACGACGGCACGTCTTGTAATTTTTTCAGCAAGGATAAGCACAATAGATTTTCATAGAAAAGGGATAATGATTTGAACGGACGTTACAGCGTTAATTTTGAAAATCACAGACGAAACAGGCAGGACAATGACAATAACAGACGTTCTAACAGAAATTACACAGACAATTATAATAACAGAAATTCTTACCGGAATGATCAATCATACGGAAACAGTAATCGGTATCATCAAGACAGAAATTATTCATACAGTAATAGAAATTATTACTACAGAAATAACCAAGCTAGTAGACCTAACAATAATGTCAGAAGTGACAGTCGAAATTACACAAGAAGCAGTCATGCAGATAGCCAGGAAAATAAAAATGTTAATAACAGACACAACCAAGAATTTACATCTAACAGACAGGAGGGACGTAATTGGCACCCTCCACATGACAGAAATTCAGAGAGACAAGTGTAAATCGTAGAAATTGATCCGCGAAATGACGCGATTATTCAAAGACGTGACGCAAACAATAGACAATGACTTGTAGCTTCGGTTTCTGGCAGCAATATAGACGGTTCAGAAAGTAATGACACTACGACTTTACACTACGTACGCTTGGAAGACATGAGAGATATTTTGCAAGACGAAAAGGAAAATAATGTAGACGCATTTTTACATTCTGTTATTGAAATATGCGTGAGTAAGAATAAGTTCACTGGGGTTTTAGATTCTGGGAGCCCGTTGAATGTTATTAGTGAATGAGTTTTTCGTATATGTGTAAGAACTATTGCTTGTCCTGTATTACCTGTTTCTAAAACTAGAATTCGAGGAGCTATTCCTGGAAAAAGTGTGGAAGTCAAACAACAGACCATCTTAAATTTCATTTGTAAAGGATATGAATTTTCTGCTAATTTTATTATTATTCCATTACTCAGTACACAAATTATATTAGGTATGGAGCTTCTTAACACACATAAGGCACTTTTAAACTTTAAGGAAGGAAGTGTGAACTTGACTGTTGCCGGAATGCCGAGATGTTTGAAATTTCTCGAGTGTGTAACGAAATCTAAATCACACACAAAATATTTAAGGTTTGTTACTTCTGATGTTTTCGCTGAGTATTATGACGACAATGTGTTCATTCATGACAACGACAATAGATACAGAGACACGATGGATGATATGACTAATAGTGAAGAATTAATTAATGAAAAGGTTAACAAAGCTGAAGTGACAGATAACGTTGCCGGCCGCGGTGGCCGTGCGGTTCTGGCGCTGCAGTCCGAAACCGCGGGACTGCTACGGTCGCAGGTTCGAATCCTGCCTCGGGCATGGATGTGTGTGATGTCCTTAGGTTAGTTAGGTTTAAGTAGTTCTAAGTTCTAGGGGACTTATGACCTAAGATGTTGAGTCCCATAGTGCTCAGAGCCATTTGAACCATTTTTTTTTTGAACAGATGACGTTGCAAGAGAAGAATTGCGCCAAATTTTGACTTCACATGCTATAGTATTTAGTCATCACACACGAACTATAAAAGGCTTACAATATTTACTTAAAGTAAAAGAACACACACCATTTTGGGGAAAAAGTACGCTATTCCTTTGGCTTATAGAGACAAAGTTAAGAGTGAACTTCAATGCATGTTAGATCAAGACATTACTGAGCCAGTAGTCGGTTCTTATACCAGCCCATTACATGTCGTTCTTAAAAAGGATGGGTCAATTCGTTTGGTTCTGGATTCCAAACAGGTAAATAATATCTGCATTCCTGAAACTGACCGTCCACAAAATTTAGAGGAACTTCTTCAATATTTCCAAGGAATTAAAGTTTTATCCACAATCGATATGCGCGCAAGTTTTTGGCAAATTGAAGTCCACCCTGATTGTAGAAAATACACGGCCTTTTTAGCTTTTGGTAACTGTTATCAGTTTCGGAAATTACCGTTTGGACTTACTGTATTTTCAGCAGCATTCATTCGTAGTTTAAATGAAATTTTACCTGTTTATCTTCGTAACAATATTACTTCATATGTTGACGATATTCTTGTCGCTAAACGTTCTTGGACTGAGCGTAACAGAAGTTTGCTTTCATTATTACGTATTTTTGCAAGAGTTAGCATTACAGCGAACTTGGAAAAATCTGAATTTGGTCGTTGTCTGGTGAAATTTCTTGGTCATATTATTTCTACAGAAGGTATCCTTCCTGATCCAGAGAAACTAGACGCTATTCGTAATTATGATGTTCCTACTACAAAACGTGATGTTCGTAGTTTCCTTGGTGTCTGTAATTTTCTTAGACGCTTTGTTAGATTGGACAATTTGGCCACACTTCGTTTATGTGAACTTTTTGGAAAGAATTCTAATTGGTGTTGGGATGAGGAAGCTCCATTAGAATTTGAACAACTTCGTGATGCTTTAGTTGCCGCTCCACTTCTTTCACGCCCGGATTTATCTAAAGGTTTTTGTTTAGCGACGGACTCATCATACAAAGGCCTAGGTGCACACTTATTTCAAGAGATAGAAGAAAACGGCGTTGTAGTACAGAAAACTACTGCATTTGGAAGTCGTGTTCTCTCTAAATCAGAAAAGAATTATTCGATTACGGAACTTGAGGCTTTGGCTGTTGTTTGGGCATTCATCAAATTTCACATCTTTTTGTATGGCAGACATACTAAGGTTCACACCGATAATCGAGCTCTGGAATTTCTTATGTCAACAAAATTAACACATGGAAGATTATCACGATGGGCATTGTATCTACAGGAATTTGATTTTAGTATTGGTTACATCCAGGGTTCTTCTAAGATTATTGCTGATGCTTTATCAAGTGCACCTATAGGTTTGAAACAAAGTGCTGAGGAAGACTGCAAAGAATACAATTATTGTTTGATGTATATTCAAGGTGTTGCGTTTAAAAATTTCATTTCGTCTTCGCTCGAGGACACCGTTAAGGAGCAAAACAAGGATCCAATCCGGAAGGACATTAAGGAGAAGTGGAGGAGAAAGGAAAGAGTAGCGATTAGACAGTATTATTTAGTTCGCAATAATATTCTTTTTAAACGAAAATCGGTTGACAACTCTGTTTGGTTAGTTTGTATTCCTGATGAGTGAGTTAATAAATTGATTTGGTATACACATTTCAGCTATGCACACTTTGGTCCCAGAAAATGCTTTCATAAATTACGGGAAAATTGCTGCTTCAGTAATATGAAAAAACGTATTCGATTTGCTCTTGCTAAATGCAAATTATGTCCAAAGGCTAAACCACCAACTATTTCTCACAGAGCACCGTTGTTTCCTATCATTCCAGCGAGATTAAAGGAGATGGCTGCAGTCGATTTGTTCGGTCCAGTGGTTCGTTCTACTAATGGTTTTGCATAAATTATGGTAGCAGTGGAGTTGACATCAAAATATGTGTGTTTTACACCTTTAAGCAAAGCAACAGCTCATTCAGTATCTAATGCTTTCATCAAACATTTTCTTAAAGAAGTAGGTCATATTGATAAAGTTATATCAGATAATAGATCACAGTTTCGCTCTAAAATTTGGCTTCGTACTCTACGGCGTCGTAAGATTAAACCAATTTACATTTCACTTTTTCACCCTCAATCTAACGTGTCAGAGAGATGGATGAAGGAAATCAATATACTGTGACGTCTTTATTGTCATCATAATCACAGAACGTGGGATCAGTATCTTCATATTTTTCAAAACATTCTGAATGAACTCCCTAATGATTCAACTTCTTTACTGCCTATATTGATATTTAAAAAAAGCACCACAAATCGTATTTCTGAAATCGTTCCTTTTCCGCGTACACGGAAACTGCGGCATTCTGAAGTTGTCATCCTGGCTCTACAAAATATTGCATCTGCGGTTGCTAGAAGAGTGAAATCATCTAAACGTCCTGGTCGTTTAAAAACTTTGTAAGTTGGTCAAAAGGTGTTAATTAAGTCTCATCGTTTGTCTCATAAAGGAAAAGGCTTGTGTCGCAAATTTTTTCTGCTTTATAACGGTCCATATAGAGTTCGCAAAATTATTCATGATAACACTGTCGAAGTAGAAACTCTTAAATCACGGCGCTCTAAGGGAATACATCACATATCGAACGTTAAAGTTTTTGTGGGATGACATACTCTTGAGAAATTAACAGTTACACGTAAACACGCCGAGAGTACAGGGATACCGCGCCGTGTTCTAGCGGCATCACATACACAAAGCGACAGTCAGTCCGCGCGCCGCACAAGGTAGCCGTTGACCGCAAACAATTACTTCCTACGTCACGCTTACCTACAGCTGATCGAGCGCTCAGTGCGAATGCAGTGACAGCCGTTGACAAATACACAGTCTAATAATCTCCGATTAAATTCAATATAAAACTATAGTGACTTGATAACTTATGTTATTAACGTTCAGTTTTTCCAGGATACAGTTGAACAAAATATTTAACAACTACAGGTAAATTCTCTGCGTGTCCGACATTAAGAAGACTTGCTATCGAGAAAATTTCAGGAAGAATGTCATGTCGAGGAAGAGAGTAATAAACTAAAAAGGTAACTATTAATTGAGTTTATTTTTCAGGTAACATATTTCTACTTAGGTATGTACTTTATACCTAATTTGCTGCTCGCGATTACGTGATTTATACTTTGTGTTAAATTTTATGCTCCATGAATTTACTTGTGAAGCGACATGCTTGCGTACATTCGCTGATTTTGACTATGTTTTATTAATGAACAGGGTTGTTACTTGTGTATATTATGCATCGCTTGGATGCTATGCTTTTTCACTGATGTCATATATTTTTATTATGTTCCTGCTGTGCCTATTTATTTAAATTATATTTGTCACCTGATTAGTTGTGCTGATATGGCTATGTATGTAAGTAATACTTTGTGATTTATCTGTTTGCGCCTTCATGTTTACTGATTAAGATTGCATATGAACATTTATTTGCTTATGCTGATATGATACTAATGACCTATTTATTATGTAAGATATATACTTGCCGCTTTGTGTATGGATTGCACATTTACACATTTTTGTTTTGTGTCATAACTACTCTTTAATTTAGTATATAGAAATACTTATATACTGTGTACGAACATAGAGGTTAGGTAACACTATGGTATTAATTATAGATTGTTCGCTTGGCAGAGCTTCGTTGTAGTGATTGTGCTGCATCCACTTGATGGCATTCTGTTCTCTACTGGTATATTTACTCGCTATGCATGTTTTGCTTACGCTCAGTGCTTTACATTTTAAGATAAGAAAATGAACTGCTATAATTCTACGAACTACGTGGGTACAAGAAACTTCATTGAAGTCACATGAACTGGAGGTTTCATGGAAGCTGTATAAATTCATTATAATAGAAAGGAAGCTGACGACATGAAATACCAACACTAACCTTAGACCATTGGCATTTATTACACTGCATTCTTCGTGAGCAATTGAAATAGCAAGTGACACTTGACACAAAGATATACTCCACATGTTTGCTTCTGTTTTGCCATGATTCTTGAAGTGGTGTACACACTGTGAAATATTACGATTTATTCCTTCAAATTCTTATGTGATCATTAACACTGGGTACTCGCACCTACTTAGTGAAAGTTATTCAAACTGAAGGCTGTTAGAGGTCATGTATGCATTTCTTTTATTTTACGATGGACAAGTTAACCAAAATGTATTTTATAGTTCATAATGAGTAGAAGATTTGGCTCAGGTGGATTACACAGAGGTTGTGTGTTAACATTGTGTCTTCGAATTGTATGGGATGATGAACTGAAGTTTGGACTAGGATTTTATGTGTACTTGTTTGAGGAGACTGACTAGAGGTAAAGTTGTTATGGAAGTGAAATGATATTCGTGATAAGGTTTATATGTATTGACGTATTGAAGAGCCACTATTGAAGTATTGAGATTGTGTGATATTGATGATTATTGGAGTTTTAGTGGATAAGAGGTAAGGTAAATGATATTAGTGATAAGGTTTATATGTATCGACGTATTGAAGAGGTATTATTGAAGTATTGAGATTATGTGCTGCTGATGATTATTGGAGTTTTGGTGGATAAGAGGTAAAGTAAGTGAGGAGCAGTTTTATTTTCTTTAGTTTATATGATACTAGAAAGATGAAGACGGCAGACTAAAACACTCCAGTGGAAGGAAGATTGTCTACACACACACAATGTAAAATCAATGAGCAGTATATACTTTTCGGTGTGTGTGGGGGGGGGGGGGGGGGGAGGAAGTATTTGCGTATCTTGGCAAACTGACTGTTGTTCAGCAACTGTTCATTTTGATGTGGCTTGGCAGACATTGGTCTTGACATGATGATTATGACGTTGACTAACTATTATTGATTATTATACACTGCTGCCACTACTAACTGATACACACGTTGAACATCAAATTTTGACAGATTTGCACTTACACTGTTAACACTATTCAATTAGACAGTAGTACTTAGTATGTGGATGAAAGATGAGTGTGTCTGTTTTGTGTGTTTTTCTTTCCTAATCGTAAATAATTGGTACTGACCTACCTCCTAAATATTATTTTACTTATTTGTTGGCGCTTGCACTGACACACACAAATATTATAGGTTTACTGATATTTGTGTATTTGTAATAGTTAATACGAAAATTATCTGATATTATTTATGTGTTTATTATAATTTGAATATTTAGTGTAAGAGCGTTGATCATAATTTTTTAAAAGCAATTGTGTGTGCACTCAAGCTGTTGTTCGTGCTTACACCTATTATCATTGGTGGGTGCCACCTGGAAATATTTAATTTCTGCTGATGAAATCTGATGAACTGTTTAATTATTGGTGGTGAATATTATGGACTGTTACTGCACTTGTTCAACATTGCTGGGTGCCACTGTTGGAACTGCTCAACCACTGATGAGATGTCAATTGTTGGGGTCTGCACCTGCTCGCCATTGCTGGGTGCCACTGTTGGGACTGCTACTAGTGATGTGATGACACTCATTCCTGCCTGCACCTGCTCGCCATTAGTGGGTGCCACTGTTCGAACTGCTTGTACTGAAATGAAGTCACTTGTTGCTCTCTGCACCTGTTCAACATTGCTGGGTGCCACTGTTGGAACTGCTCAACCACTGATGAGATGTCACTTGTTGCTGTCTGCATCTGCTCGCCATTACTGGGTGCTATTGTTGGAGCTGTTCAAATACTGCTGATGAAATGTTATGGGACTGCTATTTGCACCTGTTGACCATTGCTGGGTGATACTATTGGAACTGTCAACTACTCTGAGGAATGCTACTTGTTTATCAAGCTATTGAAAAGATTTTATGTGAATATTTGTGTAAACTGATTTATTGTGTATTTACTCATTACGAATTATTATGAGACTCCTATCTGCACCTGCTCGTCATTGCTGGTGCCATTGATTAAACTGTTTAACTACTCTGAGAAATGATATTTGCGTAAACTATTATGTAAAATCACATGCATGCAAGCATTTGTATTTCTTAGTGTATTTTTATAAATTAGGTTATTGAAGGGTCAGTGCAAGGCCAAAATTTATATCGTTACGTGATATTTACTTATTAATATTATCTTTTATTTTTGTCTGTGTTTTTTGGACAAATTTGGTGGTATTTTCACCTCAGTGCTGGCACAAATACCACGAAATTCTAGCCCGTGGAGGAGGGTCATATGAAACGAGGCTACATTGCGTCACAGCGCCAGAGACTGCGCCAAAGATTATTATTCCTCCACCTCCACTGGTGCAGTTGTAGTTGAGAGGGTATCGTGGGCAGTTGTTGTTCTTTTGGGGGAGAGAGTAGATGCTGTTCGGTTGGTGTAATGTATAGATGGAAGAAGTAACAATTGTCACAGTGTATTTGAGAAAGGAGATGGGCTTTTGATTTATGATGCTGGTGTAATGGAAAATTTTCGTCAATATATATTGAGGTAAGAAGGTATTACAGTTTTCTTTAATGCCAATGCCTCTTGTTCACAGGTACAGTCAACAAAGCATCTGGCTCGTGTTCATTTATTAGACTTGTAATTCTGGTTTCTATGTGCAATTATAGTATTTCTGGTTTTTCAATTAGTTCATTGTAAATGGTGTTTAAAATATTTTGTCGTATTGAGAAAGAACCGAGCCAGATACAGGTACGTTGAGTCACACTACCACACACTGAACAGTTACACTTGTGCTTTGTTGTTTCGCAGCTTTTATAGTTGCAGGGGACTTAATAAATCAGTTGTGTTAATAGAAATTCCTTGTCATTCTTCATTTTTATTTTATGCAGTCAGATTGCGTGCTAATACTAGTCAGGGCCAACCGGTTACGAGATTTCGTAACCGGTCACACAGCTACTAAAATTATGGCATTTTCCCCTTTTAATTAAGCCCCCAAGCAGTATTACTCTTTCCCGTTTACTGTCCATACCCCTCCACGCCTACGTCATTGCGTGAATACTGAACGTTACCGCTCTCTGTACTGAATGAGTTGGTTTGATCTACTCTTAGCATTATCCGTTGCGTTGTTAAACCGATTACATTTCAGGTTCCTTGTAGAGTCTGTAGATGTATACTTAAAGTCAGGCCACTGTTTCTGATTAGGGTCGCTCTATCAAGAACTCCAGCATACAGAAAGAGGTAAGAGGTTCAAATGGTTCAGATTGCTCTGAGCACTATGGGACTTAACATCCGAAATCATCAGTCCCCTAGACTTAGAACAAGCCTAACTAACCTAAGGCCATCACACACATCCATGCCCGAGGGAGGATTCGAACCTGCGACGGTAGCATCAGCGCGCTTCCGGACTGAAGTGCCTAGAACTGCTCAGCCACATCGGCCGGCGCAGTAAGAGGTTTTGATGTGCTTTGGAATTACCAGAGAATAGATAAAGGCATAAGCAGAGGCTCTATAGGGATTATTACAGAGCAAAGTTCAATTCTAACCAACAACGTCAAATGTGTGTATTCTTCCTTCAATACCGTATATATTTTAACTTTCTTCTTCGAGACAGACGAGCATGACGGACTTTTATCGTTAGAAGAATGAAGAAACATCTTTTCCCAACGTCGTTCCTTTGTAGTTCAAAATGCTCGAAGTGGCCATGAAAGAGCTGGTAACTTCACTACCCAGTGACCCCTTATTTAACAGGTAAGTGCGTATTTTGAATCACGCGTAGTGATTGGGGAGGAAAATCACATATCATTCTTTCTCTTTACTAACATGACTCGCATATTCGGCCGGAGAAAAAATAAAAGTGTTACCTCTACATTGGACGAGTGGCAACGCTATTCCTGAAGTATAGACTCTATACATAAAGTTGCCAAGGTTGTTTTGAGTGCGCAGCAGAAGTTTCGCTGGGAAGCCCTTACACATCAACTATACAGTCCCGACCTTTGACTGTGTAACTTCCATATGTTTCCAATTCTTAAGGAAGACATTCGTGGACGTCGAATTCCTCGAGCGAAGAGGTGCACCATTGACTAGAATCGTTTTTCCTTAGACAACCGCAAACAGTTTTTAACGAAGACATTAACGACTAAATATTATTTTACAGGTTTTGTGAACTCTGCCAGCAGTTGCCTTGCTTCCAAAAGGAAAAGTCACTAGTAAATTAAATTCCGGTGATAGATTCTGAGCTTTTCTCGATCTCTTTGACGTGGTAATAAAGGCTTTTTTTTTTTTTTTGCTAAAATAATTATTGCCCATTATCCTACCACTCAACACTAGCTCGCTACCGCAATTCAATTTAACTCAGTGTGAGAAAAGAGCGTCAATGCCTTCGTTGAAAAATACCTGGAAGTGCACCTCTTTGTCGACGATCATTAATGTCTTTCTGCAGGGCTCCATACATATGGAAATCGCACGGGGAGAGGTCGTGAATGTATGGCACACGAGTAAGAGCTACCCAGCTAAACATTTATCCTAAACTGGTTGCTCTCTCTGTTAACCGTAAACAAAAGTAGAAAATTCTTTTTGCCCTACGCAGGCACCTTGTCTGCATGAACATCTAATTGTATTTTATGTTAACTCTCCGGCTGGAGTGGCCGTGCGGTTCTAGGCGCTACAGTCTGGAGCCGAGCGACCGCTACGGTCCCAGGTTCTAATCCTGCCTCGGGCATGGATGTGTGTGATGTCCTTAGGTTAGTTAGGTTTAAGTAGTTCTAAGTTCTAGGGGACTGATGGCCTCAGAAGTTAAGTCCCATAGTGCTCAGAGCCATTTGAACCATTTTTTGAATGATTATCATAGTTCCCAGGAAGTAGAAAGTTAAGTGAATAACCGCCCGATTAGTGGCTGCAATCGGATGAGCACATCCACGAGTCGTCCTTGTGTTCAGTCCTTTGGAACTGGATGACAGGAAACCAACCTGGCACCACAGTGGACGCGGGCTTTTTCAGGAATGATTCAAATCCCAGTGCAAGTAGGTGCCCAAGCAAAGCACGGAAATAACTTATACATGGGGTAGTCTTCACTGATCCTACCGACATAGTATATCACGTAACCCGCTCTGGCAAACATTTCCAATGCAGCAGCAAGCCAAGAATCTTATCGGCCACGACGTCACGGCGCTTCCTACCCGCCGACGTCACACAAACCGCCTGACACGTCGTTACTGACGGAGGACAACCGTCCCCACGGTCGAGTTTAAATCAACCCAATCGTCACTGCGCTTCGCTCTCACTCTGCCACCGACACTGATGCTGCCAACAAGAGGGATCTGTGGATACTGAATCGCGACACGATGTACCCGCACGACTCATAAATAAAGTCAGTTGTATGTCGGAGGAAGAATGCTCAGAAAAAGAGCTAATGCAACCATTTCCATTTTATAGATACTTCTCTTACTGTACCCTCCGAAGACGGATAGCGATTCCAACTACGTATTAACACTCAATGGTTGTGGCGTTTTGATAAATATTGCTGCCAAAGATGACACTTCCCTTCTGAGGTAACAAATCCAAAAAAATTTCTCCGATCAGTTACTTGCAGTTATCCTGCAACTTTGTATAAGAACTTCATTTTCGTGTGCAAAATTTGCCGTTAATTCGATAACGTTAACCACGACAGTTTATGTACTCTCCTTGAGTGGACAGTAATGTTTCAACGTTTATTTATCGCAAATTTTGAGTGGTATTACTGTGTGATACTCTGTCTTGGACCAATCATTTAAAAAGATCATTACAAGGAATTTAGTTTCCGATTAAGGCAACATGGCGTCGGCTCTTAACAGCACTCTCGAGCCGTGAGAAATCAGCACAATTATAACTCGAGTCGGCCACCCAGTGGCCTCGTTATTCCTTTCACAGACAGCAGAGGAGCGAGCTGCGTAACTTGAATGGCACTTAATTGGCGTCATTAGAAGAGCCAACCCCAATCAGGGAGCTTGTCCCTCCCTCTCCGGCCGTAGTCGGAAGCTTTCCTTCTGTTTGTCGAAACAGAAAGAGGGGAAAAAAGCGACAGAAAAGGAGCTGCCGAAGAGCGAGCAAAGGGAACTGAAAGGGGTAAAGAAAGACGGAGAGAAATGAAGTAAGAACGACGCGGGATGGGATGAAAGAGCGCCGAGGGCACAGTCGAGTGTTTGATCTGCTGCCGGATTGGAACTGTTTGATCGCAGGAAATAATAAAAGGTCCCAAAGGGCTGTCGTCCTACCGCCGCCGCCGTACAGATTATTACATCAGCGCGATGTTGTTCGCTTGAAAAACAAATCTGAGGGGCAAGCGTTTTCTTTTGCCCTGGCAGTGAGCAGGAAATTTCCAGCCGAGCTGCCACAACTATTGAGGACAAACCTGAAGTGGCTTACGAAATTCCATATGGCCGTATTTCACTTCATCTTCTGAAGCGTGTAACGAAGAAAGTTCTAATAACGTAGTTCTCGTTTATTTCTTTACCTTCATAGTCATTCAAAACTAGGAGAATTAATTGTTGAGGTTCTTAGGACTGTTATATATCATATAATGAACGCTGTAGCAGAGCATGCTCTTCAGTCAGGATATCACGAACTGAAATTTTCCTAAACCAAAATTTGTGTACGTGACTGTTATCCACCGCAATCTAGGGAATCCGTTGAAATATATACACATTAGGACAATTTCAATAGAGAAATGAAGCTGTGAAACTTGATGCTGGACAGCCAAAGTACAGAATTAATAGATAAATTTTATCTTTAACAAACGACAGTTCGATTGTTAAGAGCGGTTCTAGGCACTTCAGTCTGGAACCGCGCTGCTGCTACGGTCGCAGGTTCGAATCCTGCCTCGAGCATGGATGTGTGTGCTGTCCTTAGGAGTAGAACCGCGAGCACTTGGGAATGTTTGATGTTTTGTTTATATGACAACCAATAGCCGTTAAGTAACTGATAAAATGCATTATTAACGATCAGCTGTTCATTATAAAACCTATATGTCACTTATACATATACACACCGTGTGTGAGAAAGGTAAAGAGACTGATTTTTTATTAAGAAGGTTTTTTTTTTCAAACACCAACATATTGTCCTTCAAAGAAGTTCCCTTCGGCAGCTATACATCGGCCGAGTCGCTCTTCCCAGAGTTGGTAGAAGCGCTGAAAGGCTTCAGCTGGTAGGGCGTTTCACATGTCGGCCGCATTCTTCTGAATGTTCTACATCGTCCGAAAATGTCATTTTAAGATATTTTTCAGTTTCGGGAAAAGAAGATAGGTCACAAGGACTCATCTCAGGTGAATGTTGGGACTGTGAAACGATAGGAATGCTTTTTGAGTTAAAAATATCCGTGACTGAAATGGCTGTGTGACATGAGGTGTTGTCATGATACAACATCCACTTGTCTGCTATGGTTTCACGCGATCCGCCCTTTCCCTGAGCCTTCCAAGGCAATATTCGCATAACACTCGGTTGACAGTTTGCCCCGGAGGAAAGGTCTCTCTAGAGTACGCACATGTTTGACGTTTTCGTCGGTTTTTGAAACTGGTCTCCCTGAATGAGATCCAACTTTAACGTGTTCTCAGCCTTTCAGAAATGATTCGTGCCAGCGAAAAACTTTTATTCTTAATAAGGAATGTCCCCCATTAAGTTATTTCATCTTTTCAAGGACAGACTCAAGGATTCCTCAAGTTTACTACAAAACGTGATGGCATTACGTTGTTCTAATTGCGGCTGTTCTATTTTCGTAACACACAATTGAGCCGTGGCGCCTAAATGTCGATCTCTAGACTATTGTCTCACAGTTTAGAGGCACAAAACGGGTGGGAGTTTTCAGCTCGTTACTAAATGCAAATAAGTAGGAGACCGGGTTGATAGGAGCTGAAGGATTCCCGGTTACAATAATATGCGGTACGGCACACTGTTAAAGAGAAGGATTATTATTCAAGAAACGCATAGTACAATGAAATTACTTATCTTCAGTAGTTTGTAGGACTGCAGCTGCGGCTATGAACTGACAATCTCGTAACATTGAATACCATGAACTAATACATCAGATTCTCAGGGACTTAGCCTGATGGGAACTCCTCAGAGAATCAATGCAAACATCACAGAACTGGCTGAAGGTCGATTATGGAAGTGCGTCTGCCTAGGTTGAAATTCAGATAAGAAGTGAACGAGGCACACTCCAGTTCCGTCGGGCTGCACAGCCCGCTAGAGTGCTTGGCAGACGACGGGCTGCCAACCTTGTGTTGGCGCGGCGTTGTAGTAGTATCTGTAGCAATGATACTACATAGACGGTCGCTTATCTTTGGTGTCGCTTGATGGTGGTGTCCTCTGCTGTCCGTGACGGAGCTGTAGAGCGCGGCGGAAAGAGTTGGTTTTGGCCGGCTGATGAATACAGAGGAGAGCCCGGCGGAAAAACGACATCTACACGCACTGAGTCGAATGAGAGTTATCATGAATGCGTTTCTGGGACGTGTTGGCTGTTTGGGCACGTTGGCTGGACTTGTTGTTTAGAAAGGCAGAGGATTTTAAGTGTGCTGCGAGAGAATTCATGTGGACACGTTCTCGCCTCCGTATCAATTTCTGTCTGCAATGGAACCCTTAACAACAATGATTATTCTTGACATTGCTTAATTATTTATCTGGCAGTATTGGCGCCCTATCTGGTAACAGCTGTGTACCTTGTTTGTACTGTGCCATTTCCTAAATTTCTTTCTCCACGCGATTCAGAATTACGTCAGTTGATATTTTGTTAATGTAGTGCCTGAAATTATGACTTGTCGAGCCATATATGAACACCATTCTTGGGTGTTGCTTTATTTCCATGTTACTTCAGTTTTTGCCTGTGGCGAGACAAACTGGAAATTATGAGAACTCAAATGAGTTTGGTGTAAAAATGTCACGTGACTGTAAGCCCTGTAATTCAAGCTAACATAGCTGTCTGTTACTGGCACATATATTTCGTAATTACTTATTTTCACAGGAAAGATCATAACGTTGCCCGCTATAGGTAGTAAGGACACAGACTTAAGTGGTGTAATGCGAAACCGACGAACGGTTTTTACACGTCAATGGCACGTTAGATAGGTACGCCGTATTCGGCGAATATTTACTATTTACACGATATATGAGTGGGAATTGTCATAACATGTGCTTCGATAAGTGCCTAAGTGATAAGGAATATCACTCAATCCATGATATGAAGATTGCAGCGCTGCATTGACACCAATGGTCAACACTTCGAACACCCTTTGTAAATGGACGTCCATGCCACCTTTGTGACCTTCGCTGACCTTCAAAGACCTTACTGTTACACATCATTGCATTCGTCTCGATACCGCTACGGTCGCAGGTTCGAATCCTGCCTCGGGCATGGATGTGTGTGATGTCCTTAGGTTAGTTAGGTTTAAGTAGTTCTAAGTTCTAGGGGACTGATGACCTCAGATGTTAAGTCCCATAGTGCTCAGAGCCATTCGTCTCGATAGCCGTTATCAGAAAATAAGTACCAAACTATAGCATCCCATTAAAAAAAACACCTTTCATATCTCTGAAGAGACGCAACCTAACAAGAAATAACCAACGTCAAATTATGGCCCCTGTTGTTCCATGCAAGTTTTGTCTAACAAAGTTTACAGCTCCTATCATACTTTCGGAGTTATTCTTGGGGCAACAGTTAGTGACTCACCCGTATAACGATCGTTGTGTATTCTGGTAACTACTGCCCTGAGCTAACCAATGACATCTAGGAGGTTGTTATTGTTAACCTTCATGCAGTTATCATGTTTATACAGATTTACTCAGATATAATTTTTATTTTGTTGCAGATATAATGAAGGCTTTTTTACTCACATGAAGGCAAAATTTTCTATTTGAAGGATTGTCTAAGTTTTATGTATGACAACTGGCTGTAAGTGCATCCTTCATATTAATACATATACTTAAAAATATTTCTGGTTGCATAAACGAGTCGGCCATTACGGCGCGCATTAGGGGTAAAATTCACAAGCAGAACATCATATTTGGAACTAAAAGGTATACTGTATTTGTACATCTGAAACCAACAGTGTTTGCCGTTTCGTTTGATGCAATTATTAAAACTTAATTTCACATAAGGGTTTCTTCATCGAAGACTTCACCGGTTAGGACATACCATGAACACTTCATTCTACATGTATTCGATTTTTCGATAGTTGAGTTGTGATGAAGGTATTTATCTCCTTCACACAACCAGTGAATGCCAGCGGTCTCAAGCTCCAAATTCGTTCTTACATGTTGGTGTTGCTAAGTTCACGATGATCAAATCACCACTAGGTTCCACTCAAAAAGACCCGCCGAATCAAGGAAGCAGCTGTTTGAGGCTAATCGAGATTGGCCGCACAATCTCCACCTACTAGTATTGGGCGTAACGCCATGACGCCGAGATCGAGGAGCAAAGCAGGACATTGCATTCAAAATCGCCTAAAATTTCGAAAACCCATTCGTCAGTAGTCGAGGTGTTCCTTAGCTTGTAATTACCAAGGTGTGGTGCTAACAGACTATATTCGTAAGGGGCAAACCGCGTAAAGAGCACACAACTGACATCTGACATCGGGAGTCTGCCTAATGATAAGGGAAGCCGAACACTGTACAGCAATCAAGCTCATTCTCGACAGGTTGAGAAATCATTTACCTCCTAAGCTGTTTTCATTTTGAAGTAATCACTTCATGATGTAGCTGTTAACTCATGTTACCCCTAAGGCATTTTCAAGCTATCTCTGTTGCTTGCATCACAATAAAAGATTGAGACATGAGTAGGTCACACATCTTGCTTCATGGGCTACAAAATTTTGCCTACTCACTACCCCGTATTCTCCTGATGTGGAACGCAATGATTTCTTCCTATTTCTCAGATGAAGTGACTTTCGCGTAGTAGCCACCAGAATGACAACTAGGTAAGAGCGAAAATGAAGGCTATATCCAAGACATACATTGTTGCGAAAAATGTGGCGCATTTATGGGTGAATATTTACAGAAGAACTAACATAGTCACCAATTGTCACGATTGCATCTCTGTGTTTTAAAGGCGGTATGTAAAATTTTATGCCTCCTGCTAATTGTCCAGAACGCTGCTTTCTGAACTCAGTTCTCTATAATACTGCCACCTAGTGCGGAAGATGAAGTAGTGGTCGTGTTTTACCCCGTCTCTGATAGCGGAGTTAGTTAATTATTCCCTCTTCAAACAATTTTAGGGGGGAGATGAATTAACAATACAGTCCTCTTCCCTTGATGCACAACGGTATCACAACAGTAGCCTACCATTTCCCTGTGCAAAAAAACCCCTGATGTCTTGCTAATTCTGTATTCAGTTTACCCGACAGACCTATTGTAGTATACTCCGAAGAACACAGCTATGTCGTATTGTAGGTGTGTACATCTATACTTAAACCGAAACACACCAATCGAAATAAGAAACTACGACTTTCGCTGATACACGAGGGGGAAGAAAGAAATTTATGGTCGGAAAAATGTGCAGGACTGAGGTCCATGGATGCAAAACAGCTCCACATAGAGTCACAGAGCTACAAATTCTGCGTTCTAGTTGATGACAAATCGAAAATACGAGAATTATCTTGGTGCAGTCTAGGCAACTAGAAGTTGATTCTACCTGCCAACATGAGGATAGTTTTTGGTGATCTCTAACATTAATGTCACCATATAATGGCCATTGTCTACCTTTACCAAACCAAACTAAAAAAATGTTGCTTTCAAAATACATTTCGTTCTACTTCAGGTATGTCAGTCGACACTACAAGAATGTAGATCATAAAAAGTAAGAGAAAAAATCTGTTAACATGAACAGTTGTGAAGTTTTATAAGTACAAAAGATGGCATAAGAGGTGAATAAATATTTTCTAAAAATTATTTCCTTTTTCTCCACTTCGATAAGTATTAATGCGGCATTTTTGCTGATATATAGCAGAATTTTCCCAGTCATTCTAACTTGTTTCCCTATTTCAGATCCTTAATTTTCACTATCAGCCTAATACTATGGGAATTTGCCTAAATAACTTTTTTCAATATTTCTTACCTTTATTTCGTAGCTCATTGGATCGGAATTTAATCATATCGACTCAAACCAGTGGCAGCTAAATCCATGAGATAAAGGATGTACAACGAAGAGCCAAAGAAACTGGCACACCTGCCTAATATAAAGTAGGGTACCCCGAGCTCTAAGAAGTGCCGCAACACGACGTGGAATGGACTCGACTAATGTCTGAAGTAGTGCTGGAGGGAACTGACACTATGAAACCTGCCGGGCTGTCTATAAATTCATAATAGTACGAGGGGGTGGAGCTCTCTTCTGAATAGCACACTGCAAGGCATCGCAGATATGCTAAATAATGTTCAAATTTGGGGAACCTGGTGGCCAGCGGAAGTGATTAATCTCAGAGTGTGTTCCACTCTGTAGCAGTTCTGGACTTGTGGGGTGTCGCATTTTCCTGCTGGAATTGCACAATAGACATGTACAATGTACATGAATGGCTGAATGTTATAAGACAGGATGCTTACGTATGTGTCACCTGTCTGTCGTATCTAGACGTATCAGGGGTCCCATATCACTAAATTGCACGCGCCCCACGCCATTATAGAGCTTCCACCAGCTTGAACCGTCCCCTGCTGACGTGCAGGAACCATGGTTTCATGAGTTCGTCTCCATGCACGTACGCGTCTATTCGCTCGATACAATTTGAAACGAGACTCGTCCGACTAGGCAACATTTCCGGGTAATCAATAGTCCAATGTCGGTGTTGACGGGCCCAGGTGAGGCATAAAGCTTCGTGTTGTGCAGTCAGCAAGGGTATACGAGTAGGCCTTCGGCTCCGAAAGTCCATGTCGATGATGTTTCGTTTAATGGTTCGTACGCTAGCACCTGTTGATGGCTCAGCATTGAATCAGCAGCAATTTACGGAAGGGCTGCACGTTGAACGATTCTTTACAGCCATCGTCGGCCCTACTCTTGCAGGATCTTTTTCCGGCTGCAGCGATGTCAGAGATTTGATGTTTTACCGGATTCCTGATATTCGCAGAACACTCGTGAAATGGTCGTACGGGAAAATCGCCACTTCATCGGAGATGCTGTGTCCCATCGCTCGTGCGCCGACAGCAACATCGCGTTGAAACTCATTTAAATCTTGATAACCTGCCATTGTAGTAACAGTAATCGATCTAGCATTTGCGCCAGACCCTTGTCCTATATAGGCGTTGCCGACCGCAGCGGCGTATTCTGCCTGTTTACATATCTTTGTATTTGAATATGCATGCCTATACCAGTTTCTTCAGCGCTTCAGTGTATTTTGTATATGCTGTTGAAATACGCTTACCATTTGGGGACAAAAGTCAATCTACTTGTGACATTTAGTTCTTCGCGACCGATTCCTGTTCAAGCTCATAGTATCAGTTACACCAAGAATACCCAATTTTGAAACTTCCAAAAACTTCTGCGGACGTCGACGATCACGGTTATCTTGTTTCTTTACTTCAGTCTCTGTTTACTGACTTAGTGTAGTTACCTAATGTTTGTCGGCCTACGGTGTGGTTACATAGTGTCTGAATCGAAATGAACACTCTGTGTAACAGCATAATGTATTTAAAGTGTCTAAAAAATAACAGTTTTAGGAAAATGTTTTTGCTTGTAACGAAGGAAAGATTTGCATGGGTGACGAGAAAGCACTATATCCGCTTTTACCTCACGGCTGGCACAAATTACACGTCGGCTAGAAGCAATTTAAAGGTGCAACACAGCCGTCATTAGTGCCCTCGAAGCTAATGCTAATTGGAGCTTTTCAGAGACAAGCTTCTGTCGCATCGACCCGAGAGCGGACGTAATTATTTGCCCTGTGCAAAGAACGCTTGTTAGCTGTCTACGGTTCAGTTGTCCGAGGAACGGTTGTTAACTGCCTAAAGGCAGATCCGGGTGGAAACAGGGGCGCCAGAGGATGTGACTAAAAATTACGGAGAAAAGACGCGGCGGGCACAAAGCTCTTGGAGTAGATGCTCAACTCAGGGTAACAGAGGCGTACAGACAAATGAGAAAACTGTAGCGTAAGCGAAGGGTACGTCCGTTGGCTCGCTTACAAGCAGGATACTGTTAAACGTCTGACAGAACGGTCAACATCAACGTAAAATAAAGACTTTATTTAAACAACTAGTTCTTGTAATAATGTATTCTCCAGTTAGTATGTTCTCTAAAGTGACGAGGCGATGAACAAGAACATAACGCCAGAGTCATGAGGCAGACACTAACACTGGACGTTCGTTGTAATGAAAATTACGAATATAAGAGTTGAGGTCACGAACATTGCTTGTGAAACTTCAGACGCAAACCGTTTACCACATCATTCCTAACGCAGAAAAATTTCAAAAGAAAAGTTATAGTTCACAATGACCAAGAGAAAACACACATTTAAATTCTTCTTCCTAAAACGTTAAACATTACCGTGACAGCAATTCTATTGTTCATAGATTATTTGTACTTCTCTTTAATGATCTATTCATTCTGTCGGTTATTTCAAAAATTTCCTTGTACGAGGTTAAGCTGGAATGTTGTCTGCCTAGCACACATAAGCAGTTGACATCGATGATAATTTCCTTTCCTTACGTTAGTACTTGTTATAGGTTGGTAACTGTTATGAAATTTGATGTTTTCTTTATACAGGATTTTAATCGACTGATATCAAGTGGACTGGAATACCATGCCTCTTTTACGTTATAAATTTCAGAGGGTTTACACCAAACGGAAATTGATTGACTTGGTGAAGTCTTAGACGAAATTTATAACTTCTCTTGTTTGTATCTGTGTGTGTGTGTGTGTGTGTGTGTGTGTGTGTGTGTGTGACAGAGAGAGAGAGAGAGAGAGAGAGAGAGAGAGAGATTGCTTAAGCCTTGTATTGCGCATTCTTCCAGTTAACAGAGGTGTGTTGCATAAAGTCATAGCAGGTAATTTTCAACGTCTCAAAATACGCCAAAATAAAACCCTTAAAAGTAACGTATCAAATGAACTACTAAATGTTGTCCGAATACATTGTCCAAATTACTTTAATAAAATTTCACTATTGATTTACGCAGCTAGGTCGTGAAACAAAACTCGGAATACGAACGATGTTTCACACGTGAATATATCACACTGTTCACTGAAATGTTTTGTATAACGATAAAATAACTTCGAAACTGAATTTATGCTATCTGGCATAACACTGATCAGTTCTGTAATGCCATTGTTCTGTACGTATGGTGTAACTGTAAAACTATCCCTGCACTTGCTTCAGTACAGTAAAAATTTTATCTCGAAAGAGGAGCACAGCAAGCAGCAAATTAAAATCGTAAGCTAGTAAAGATATTCGAAAGCGTGTGTAACGCCACGTGCAATACAGACACAAGCAACATAAATTTTCTTGCGTGGGAACAGTTTTGTGTGATTGATAATGCTCTACAAATGGTTTTTATAAAATAATTTTACATCAACGAATTGCTTTATAGCCTGACTTACGAGATCGTGAACGATATTAAGTTTATACAAAACTGATTGATATTAGAAACTGTTCTAATGATAGATTATTCTAAAATTTACTTCGCATAAAATATGAACCTACCCAACTGACTTTTTTTTTAAGAAAATGATGTGGGAGTGGAAAACTTAACTTCTCTAGCTGTGAGCAATCCATAATTCATGAGATAAATGCATCAACCAAATCTTGCGATGACAGTTTATTTTACAACAGAGTGCCAAGCAGGCGCAAGTATGAAGAGCTGCAGATTCACCTTAAATCACAATTATTCATAAAATTCTTTTTATTATCACTAATTGCTCCCATCATCACCTCATCACATCATTTCCAGCACATCTGTTGTCAATATTTAGCAACTCAATTCTAGATAAATATTTTCTGACCTTTCAGTTCCACGTCTGCTTCCCAGCACACCTACACTAAAAAATGTCTATCTTTGAGCGCCGTCTGGTAGAAACCGTGTAACAACACAACCAATGATCGTGGATCAACATGGCTTACTCTCAGATACGCGCATATTGATATATCAAAGTAAGAAGCTTATACATCTGTATTAAACAAAATGACATACACGCCTCACTCGTTCTTTCCCAGCTCTTAATAAATGACCAGTTAAACTGAAGCACAACCACGACTCTCTCAAAACGATCCATGTGAATAAGTATGAAACTATATATACAGGGCTATTAAAAATGATTGAAGCGATTTCATAAATTCACTGTAGCTCCATTCATTGACATATGGTCACGACACACTACAGATACGTAGAAAAACTCATAAAGTCTTGTTCGGCTGAAGCCGCACTTCAGGTTTCTGCCGCCAGAGCGCTCGAGAGCGCAGTGAGACAAAATGGCGACAGGAGCCGAGTAAGCGTATGTCGTGCTTGAAATGCACTCACATCAGTCAGTCGTAACAGTGCAACGACACTTCAGGACGAAGTTCAACAAAGATCCACCAACTGCTAACTCCATTCGGCGATGGTATGCGCAGTTTAAAGCTTCTGGATGCCTCTGTAAGGGGAAATCAACGGGTCGGCCTGCAGTGAGCGAAGAAACGGTAGAACGCGTGCAGGCAAGTTTCACGCGTAGCCCGCGGAAGTCGACGAATAAAGCAAGCAGGGAGCTAAACGTACCACAGCCGACGGTTTGGAAAATCTTACGGAAAAGGCTAAAGCAGAAGCCTTACTGTTTACAATTGCTACAAGCCCTGACACCCGATGACAAAGCCAAACGCTTTGAATTTTCGGCGCGGTTACAACAGCTCATGGAAGAGGATGCGTTCAGTGCAAAACTTGTTTTCAGTGATGAAGCAACATTTTTTCTTAATGGTGAAGTGAACAGACACAATGTGCG
The DNA here is from genome assembly GCF_021461385.2 of Schistocerca piceifrons. Classification (NCBI taxonomy): domain Eukaryota; kingdom Metazoa; phylum Arthropoda; class Insecta; order Orthoptera; family Acrididae; genus Schistocerca; species Schistocerca piceifrons. The sequence goes on along the minus strand of NC_060141.1, from coordinate 532,553,113 downwards.
AATCTGGTCGGTAGAGAATCCTTACGCATTCGTGCAGCAAATTCGCAATTCACCAAAAGTTAACTTGTTTTGTGCAATCTCACGGTTTAAAGTTTATGGCCCCTTTTTCTTCTGCGAAAAAAACGTTACAGGACACGTGTATCTGGACATGCTGGAAAATTGGCTCATGCCACAACTGGAGACCGACAGCGCCGACTTCATCTTTCAACAGGATGGTGCTCCACCGCACTTCTATCATGATGTTCGGCATTTCTTAAACAGGAGATTGGAAAACCGATGGATCGGTCGTGGTGGAGATCATGTTCAGCAATTCATGTCATGGCCTCCACGCTCTCCCGACTTAACACCATGCGATTTCTTTCTGTGGGGTTATGTGAAAGATTCAGTGATTAAACCTCCTCTACCAAGAAACGTGCCAGAACTGCGAGCTCGCATCAACGATGCTTTCGAACTGATTGATGGGGACATGCTGCGCCGAGTTGATTATCGGCTTGATGTCTGCCGAATCACTAAAGAGGCACATATCGAACATTTGTGAATGCCTAAAAAAAACTTTTTGAGTTTTTGTACGTGTGTGCAAAGCATTGTGAAAATATCTCAAATAATAAAGTTATTGTAGAGCTGTGAAATCGCTTCAATCATTTGTAATAACCCTGTATATATGAAACTTCCTGTCAGATAAAAACTGTGTGCCCGACCGAGACTCGAACTCGGGACCTTTGCCTTTTGCGGTCAAGTGCTCTACCATCTGAGCTACCGAAGCACGACTCACGCCCGTTACTCACAGCCTTACTTCTGCCAGTATCTCGTCTCCTACCTTCCAAACTTTACAGAAGCTCTTCTGCGAACCTTGCAGAACTAGCACTCCTGAAAGAAAGGATACAGCGGAGACATGGCTTAGCCACAGCCTGGGGGATGCTTCCAGAATGAGATTTTCTCTCGGTCGGGCACACAGTTTTAATCTGACAGGAAGTTTCATATCAGCGCACACTCCGCTGCAGAGTGAAAATCTCATTCTATATATATATTTGTTAAGACGGTTGAGCGTGTGAAAGAAAATAGGTCACGTGTCAACGTGATCTGTTGATGAGTACTGTTTATGTGATTCTTGAAGTGGTTTAGTTGTGCGTGTTTCGTTCAAATGGGCAAAACTGACCACGACATTGCTATAAAATTCTTTCTATTTGACATTTGTGGCCAACAGAAATTCACTCAAGTGATATGAGTTTGTAAGCAATTAACAGATGAGGAATGAATGTCTTCTAGCGGTTCTAGGCGCTCAGTCTGGAACCGCGCGACTGCTACGGTCGCAGGTTCGAATCCTGCCTCGGGCATGGATGTGTGTGATGTCATTAGGTTAGTTAGGTTTAAGTAGTTCTAAGTGCTAGGGGACTGATGACCACAGATGTTAAGTCCCATAGTGCTCAGAGCCATTTGAACCATTTGAATGAATGTCTTCATTCAAATGTGCCACTCTTCTTTTCAGGTAATAGAAGAATGAAGGACACTTGCAATACAGCCCAGATCTGTGGTCACTAAACCTACTTATACCTAACTAACCTAATGACATCACACTCATCCATGCCCGAGGCAGGATTCAAACCTGCGACCGTAGCAGCAGCGTGGTTCCGGACTGAAGCACCTAGAACCGCTCGGCTATAACGGCCAGATTTTCGCCATAGTCTTGTGAAGCTTTACATAGTGGCTGTTATTTTCGCCTATGCTCACATTGAGCAAGACTGTTGTAAAAGGGCTCATACACTGAAGCGCTAAGGAAACTGGTACAGGCATGCGTATCCAAATACCGAGATATGTGAACAGGCAGAATACTGTCCTGCGATCAGCAACGCCTTTATAAGACAACGACTCTCTGACGCAGTTGTCAGATCGGTTACTGCTGCTACAATGGCAGGTTGTCAAGATTTAATAGAGTTTAAACGTGGTGTTATGGTCGAAACACGAACGATGAGATACAGTATCTCAGGGGTAGCGATGAAGTCGTAAGACCATTTCACGAGTGTTCCGTGAACATCAGGAATCTGGTAAAACATCAAATCTCCGACATCGCTGCGGCCAGAAAAATACCCTGAAAGAACGGAACCAACTGCGATTGAATAGAATCGTTAAACGTGACAGAAGTGCAACCTTTCAGCAAATTGCTGCAGATTTCACTGCTAGGCCATCAACAAGTGTCAGCGTGCGAAGCATTCAAAGAATCATAATCGATAATGGCTTTAGGAGCCAATGGCCTCTAGTGTAGCCTTGATGACTGCACGGCACAAAGCTTTACGCCTCTGCTGGACCCGTCGACACCGACATTGGACTGTTGGTGACTTGAAACATGTTACTTGCCCGGACGAGTCTCGTTTCTAACGGTATCGAACGGATGGACGTGTACGGGTATGGAGACAACCTCATAAGTCCATGGACCCTGCATGTCAGTAGGTGACCGTTCTAGCTGGTGGAGGCTCTGTAATGGTATGGGGCGTTGGCAGTTGGAGTGATAAGGGACCCATGATGCATCTAGATACGACTCACAACAAGTGACACGTACTTAAGCTTCCTGTCCGATCACCTGCATCCATTCATGTCCATTGTGCATTTCTACGGACTTTGGCAATTCCATCAGGACAATGCGACACCCTGCACGGACAGACCTGTTACAAAGTGGCTGTAGGAACCTCTTCTGAATTTAAACACCTCCACTTGCAACCAGACTCGCCAGAGATGAACATTAATGACCATATCCGGGATGCCTTGCAACGTCCTGTTCTAAGGATATCTCCACCCCCTCGCACTCTTAGGATTTACGGACAGCCCTGAAGGATTCACGGTGTCAGTTTCCTCCAGAGCACAGGCCGGTGTGGCCGTGCGGTTCTAGGCGCTTCAGTCTGTAACCGCGTGACCGCTATGGTCGCAGGTTCGAATCCTGCCTCGGGCATGGATGTGTGTGATGTCCTTAGGTTAGTTAGGTTTAAGTAGTTTTAAGTTCTCGAGGACTGATGGCCACAGATGTTAAGTCCCATAGTGCTCAGAGTCATTTGAACCATTCCTCCAGCGCTACTTGAGACGTTAGTCGAGTCCATGACACGTCTTGTTGCTGTACTTCTGAGTGCTCACTGGGGCGATATCTGATAGTAGGTTGGCGTACCAGATTCTTTGGCTCTTCAATGTAGTTTGGCCGATTCTAGTTCCGTTATTACCAGATTTAGCTCAGAGATTATTCCTGAAACTTGTATCCGTATCTTGCACTGAGGTGACAAATGTAATGGGATAGCGATATAAAATTATACAAATGGCGGTAGTATCGTGTACACAAGCTATCAAAGGGCAGAGCATTGGCAGAACTGTCATTTGTATTCAGGTTCTTCATGTGAAAAGCTTTCGGACGGGGTTGTGATCGCCTCACGGCAATTACCAAACTTTGAACGCGGAATTGTAATTGGAGCTAGATTCATGGGACATTCCGTGTCGGAAATCGTAAGGAAAACGTTATACCTGAATTCTGGTGTAGCAGTGGACATGTAGACTAACTTGTCAATGAAAGTCCTTGTTGCCCACAGTCTGACTTTTTGTACAGAAGCTATTCGTGCCTTTTGGCACAATATTGTATGAGTAGTTACAGTTAATAGCATGGTGTGTCGCTTGAGAATGGGCGTGCTATCCTCGAAAACGGTAGTCGCTGCTGCAAAAATTGTACATTCATGTAACTAAGTCTGACAAAATAAGAAAAATATGTGGAGGTTGAATATTAATAAATCTGACAAACTGCAGCGACGAATGTCTGAGAAAAAAGGTCCTAGGAACACATGTCCGGAAATGCATCGCTGCCACGGTAGACTGAGTCCCCACTCGTCTCTCATCCGCTACTTTTGCTACCGCTTGACGTTCTGCAACATCACCTCACGCCATTCAGAGTCTTGGGTCGTATGTAAGAGTCGGCTGAAACTGATCCCAAGAATTCCATACTTGATGGTATAGAAGACGAGCTATAGAGAAAAGGTGACGCCTGGAAAAAAATAAAAGATTAAACTTGAACAAACACTTAATTACGGGACTGGGAAGGAAGTGATCAAAGGAAAATTTATTTTTGTCTCCCTTGCACTTTAGTTGTTTTGTAGACCTTACCTTCGAAGATAGGCTGAGGAAGCTGAACCTACATTTATAGGATTTGTAGAGGCGGAAAAAAGTGGGAAACGTTAATTGGAATACACTCTTTGAAATTTGGAAGGTAGTAAGGATAAAATATGGGGAGCGAAATCTTATCTACAACTGTTGCAGAGAGCAGACTGCCGTTACGAGAATCAAGGGACACGGAACGATGGCAGTGAATGAGAAAGGTGTTACACAGTCTGTACTTTGAGCCATCCGTAAAGGAAATAAAGGAAAAATCAGGAAAAAGAAACAAACTTCAGACGCAGAAAACTTGGCGACTTCTTGGTGACATTAGGATTCTTTTAGAGACCGGCAAGGACTTGGAAGAGTAGTTGAACCGTTTGAATAACGTATTGAAAAGAGGTTATAAAAAGTGTTAAAATGATAATCGAATTAAAGAACTGGGACGCTAAAATTAATCGACGAATTTAGTCATAAGGACGATGCAGACTGGGAACAGCACAAAAAAAAAAATGTATGAAAAACATAAATTTGTGAAAGGTTTATTCATTAAATGAAAGAATAGGAAATCACAGTTACTTTGGTATATTACTACTTGGTGCAACTTTGAATGCAAACATATTGAAAATTATATGCTTTTTAGTGATTCTGCCACCTTGAATATCTTTGCATGCTGAACACGTGAGCGATACACAGTCTACGGTTTTCAGAGGCTGCATTACTGAGAAAAGTGCGAGCAAGCTGGTAGTATCAATGGAGTCGTAACACAGCTTTGTGTAATAGTAGTTGTGGAGTCTTAGAGAGAGGCTGTTGGATCATGGCGGAACGAGCAGTCTGGACAGTGGAGATGCCGCACAGAGATTTCTATTTGAGATGTTCCACGACGTACAACTTAAGGATGCAAAATGAGATTTTCACTCTGTAGCGGAGTGCGCGCTGATATGAAACTTCCTGGCAGATTAAAACTGTGTGCCCGACCGAGACTAGAACTCGGGACCTTTGCCTTTCGCGGGCAAGTGCTCTACCATCTGAGCTACCAAAGCACGACACACGCCCGGTACTTACAGCTTTACTTCTGCCAGTATCTCGTCTCCTACCTTCCAAACTTTACAGAAGCTCATCTGCGAACCATGCAGAACTAGCACTCCTGAAAGAAAGGATACAGCGGAGACATGGCTTAGCCACAGTTTGGAAGGTAGGAGACGAGATACTGGCAGAAGTAAAGCTGTGAGTACCGGACGTCAATCTTAATTTGGTAGCTTAGATGGTAGAGCACTTGCCCGCGAAAGGCAAAGGTCCCGATTTCGAGTCTCGGTCGGGCACACAATTTTAATCTGCCAGGATGTTTCAACTTGAGGATGAGCTATGATATTTAAGCCGCCACTGGCACAGAGATAGAACCAGCTCTCGCCAGAAAACACAAAAGAAGTTCAGATTTTTACCCTGCCCTTCAATGAGCTCTCGCTTGACACCACGGAAGTCGCAAACGGTGGTGGTATGGGCTCAGTGGAATGCACGCTACAACGCGTCTGTCTCGGAGCTGTCCTTGAATTAACCGATTTGTAACAGTTCGTTGTGTCACTATGGTGTCAACTGCTGCAGATGCAGTTGCGATGCACCAAAACCATACTTCGAATATGATGGTCTTCCCTCTCGATAGTCCCACCACGTCCGGGGCTCGTCTCTTGCGACCATACATTCTAGTGACCTTGGCTGTCAGCAAGCTTGTACTGAACGAAATCCGTGCCAAGTTTTACTACAATATCCAGAAGGAACATCCAGCCACGTTCAAATTCAGTGAGGTATTGACGTGTCTTCGCTGCCTTAAAGGCATTCTTCACTAACCCACCACGTCCAGTCTCAAAAGTAAGAGGCGTTCACGATCGATACAGCATGTATTTAAGGCAAACTTGATCTGCATACCAATAATGGCGCTCCTAGCTCCACTCTTATGTGGCTTCTAATAGACCTGAATAGACATGTAAAAACAAGTCTACCAATTTTCGTTCGGACAAGTAAATACAATTTCAGATCCACCAAAGCCATTTTAAATCATTAGTATGTTGAGCGTATCTTCTTCTTCTTCCTCTTCCTCTTCTTTTGCCTATTTCTGTTCCTTCTACGGAGTTGGATATATAGGGGTTGAGGTAGTGTTATTAGCAGTGACACTTTGTGACGTCACCACTCAGCCCTAGATGGAATCTGTGTTACCCATATGTCTTCGTCTACAGTGAATTTATATTTTTAACCCTCGAGCGGGCGCGCCTGTGTATAAAGTGCGTCAACCAAAATTAAAATGACTTTGTGCGGATCCATTTTTATTTCACAACAGCAAAGCTATACCTGTTCCTTCAGTACTGCTTCAGGTAACACGGCAATAAACTGCGTTGTGGTACGGCCAAGAGAGCAGCAGTAATATAAAACACAAAGCGAGCTTGGCGAGAAAAAATTTACAATCAGTTCGAAAGAATGACCCCAATTTCGAACTAGTAACATAAGCCACATTGAAGCTGTTGACAGAGATAATTAGTGATCGAATAATCAGCCGACCGAGATCTGATGCAACTGCACTGCTTAATGCTTCGAATGCGTCATTACTGTCTCTTTAACACCTGTCCTTGGCAACAGAGAGTTACAGTGAAAATTTATTTCATTATTGTTTAATAAAACAGTAGTTTAGCTCATATTATGTAAGTTTATTTTCTCCTTGTTGACATAAACTAAGATTATACTGTGATTTTGATCATACATGACTTACCTTGGCAACATAAAGAAACCTATTCGTGTAATGTGTACAAAGTGCGCCGCGTGCCCGGTCGTGTTATGAAAAACGGCGTGCCCGCTCGGGGTTAAGTATGAGAGTGGTTTCCGAAACGTTTTTGTAGCGTGTATATGGGACGAGACGAGGGTACCCGCCCGGTATTTGCCTAACTGAAAGTGAGAAACCGCCAAAGAACTACATTCACGCCGGCCGGCTCACCAACTCCCGTCGTTAATCAGCGAAGCGGATTCGATCCGGGGCAGCCTCGTCTCTCCGAATCCCGAAAGAGGCGCTGTAACGTATTAGGTTATCCGGGCGGGTATTATGCTGCAAGAATGTGAACCAGAAAATTTGCAAGTAGTTGAGTAAAAAGCAATCGAGTAAAAAGCAATCTCTTTCAGCTTCTACGGTGCCAACAACATATTCATTGTATTGAATGGCGTGCTTTTTAACTATGTTCTCATGCCTCTGAGAAACGGCAATGGAATAACAAATCTGGATAAATTATTTAAACTCCCTTCGCGTGTGACAGTTTTCGTCTATGCATGTGTCCAAGCGTCTGAACAAATTTTATCTTGGGCTCTACGCCCGTGAACGGCTCCATGTATTTTAAAAAGTGTTGTCTCCGTTTATACGTCCACCATGTTTTTCTCTAATTGTCTTCATTTGTCTCTTTTGTGTTTCTCTTTGGCCAAAGAGCGGCGTATTATGCTGCTGCTGGCCTGCCTGTGAACAGGTTTAAAATAACAATAAAGAAAAACAATATTTAAACTACACGGAAAGAAAACTGTAATGCGAAAATGATGTTATTAACTTTTCTTGTAGTGAAAGTAGTGGATGCAGTTGTCGTTTTGACAGATGAAAGTATGACAGACACCGTTGCACCTACTTCTAGCTGTATTCGCTTGAACAGACTACTTTTAAACTTACAACGAATATTCATATAAATCGGTCATTGCTGTCGCTCTTCAGATAATCCTATACTTTATACAATGGCTGGTATGCGGGTGTGAGATTCACGACTACTTTTGTTGGATTACAGCGACAAACAAACAACAGAAAGAATTTTAAACGACTGTCATGCATCCAGTATCAAAATTACGCAAGTCATACACCTTACTCGACCGCTACGGTCGCAGGTTCGAATCCTGCCTCGGGCATGGGTATGTGTGATGTCCTTAGGTTAGTTAGGTTTAATTAGTTCTAAGTTCTAGGCGAATGATGACCTGAGAAGTTAAGTCGCATAGTGCTCAGAGCCATTTGAACCATTTGAACACCTTACAATTCGAAACAAAACGAATAACGTGAAACAGAGAACCTAGTGCACGAACTCTTTGTGGAATCATGTCCCAAAATGCAAATTTTGACACCCAGATCAAGTATGATTACTAGGGATTTTTTTGGTATCTTACTTAGTTACAGTTACGAAAAGCACTAACCAGCACTTTAGGACGATTCACAGAATTCACTTCTTGTCCCTCCTGCACATTCCTGCACATGCAGTTAATCATTTAATGTTTTGCAGTTCTGTGTTCTCGTGAAAGATGAATACGTTGGGTTGCAAAACAGCAGTTCAGTAACGTGGATAGAACTGTTACGTGTTTTGAGAATGAAACCGTGGTCCAAGTACGCTATATTCTTTTTATTATCTGTGCAATTGGCCAGTTTCAGACTTTGGGCTATTTTCAAGCACGTATGTTAATGTTCCAACATCATTTTGCTTGCAACACATAGCTGGTACATGTGGACAGGAATACGTCTTACTTGTGTGTGTACTCCTGTACACGTGTACCAGCGATGTATTGAAATGTAAAAATAATATGCAAGGTTAGGATACTAGCCTGAAAATGAACCAAGATTGAAACTTGCTGATCGCACAGGTAATAAAAAGAATCTAGCGAATGTGCTTCTTGTTTTCATTCACAAAACACATTGAGGGTGTGGATTCAAATAAAATTTCGTAACTTTTACGTGTACAAGTAAGCAGGTTTGAATGAGATCGTTATGCTGCTTGCATATGGCAAAGTTAATGGCAGTGGGAGAGGTTCTGAACGTCTGGTATGTGGGAGTGCAGTCTTTACTGGCGAACTTCGTTGACGAAATCTTCCCAGGTTTTCATCCGAGTCACGGCACCGTGTTGTCACAACGTTTCGACTACTTTCCTGCTCGTTATCCTCTTTAACTGCTGAAGTGCAGATGCCTCTGTCGAGGGCCCAACGCGATAATCAGTCTGAAGCCTCCGAAAGAGATGTCGTGGCCAGTGCGGACGGTCCGGCCAAGGGTGGAAGGGGAATGAGGGAGGAGGGACACAAGAGGCATACAGCAGGGTGAACGGTTCGGGACATCGAGTCCTATATTGCCGTCCAGGAAAAGTTACTATTATGCCTCCTATTGAAGACAGTCTGCATCATTCCACTTTCGTGCTATTGATAGAAATCATGAAAACCGTAAAATTGGAAGTACCTACCGTTAGTTTGGTTTGTAGGGTTTCCAGAATTATAGCTTGTGTGTAGAGGAAAACCTGTTTTCTGTGCATCTCTCCCTTCACTATACGCACTGTAGCATTTTGTGTCAATCAGAAATTTATTCTATCTAACACGGGCCTTATAAATACTGCAAAAAAATTAATCTGCGTGCTTCCCGGGTTTCTGGGCTAAAAATGACCATGTTCACACACTTCGAACACTCGCCTTTAAGAAGTTGAGACACATCGAAGTAGAACAGATCACGGGCACTCGTCAAGGAGTGCAAGCGTTGTTATGTAATCGTAAATGTCGTGTGACTAGGGCCTCCCGTCGGGTAGACCGTTCGTCGGGTGCTAGTCTTTCGATTTGACGCCACTTCGGTGACTTGCGCGCCGATGGGGATGAAATGATGATGACGAGGATAAGGGAACACCCAGTCCCTTATCGGAGAAAATCTCCGACCCAGCCGGGAATCGAACCCGGGCCCTTAGAATTAACATTCTGTCGCGCTGACCATTTACTTTTTGTTTATTTCACTGTCTTTATTTCTTGTCTTTTTTGTTTTGTTTTTTTATTTTATTTCTGTCGCGCTGACCACTTTTTTTAACTTTTTTAAATTTTTTATCGGTATAGTGGACCGGTGGGGGCTCGGGGTGAATTTTTGGTGCACAGCAGACCATTCAGCTACCGGGAGCGGACAACGTTGTTATGCTAAGTGTGCAGTTCAAAAATGTTCAAATGTGTTTGAAATCTTATGGGACTTAACTGCTAAGGTCATCAGTCCCTAAGCTTACACACTACTTAACCTAAATAATCCTAAGGACAAACACACACACCCATAACCGAGGGAGGATTCGAACCTCCGCTGGGACCAGCCGCCTAGTCCATGGCTGCAGCGCCTCAGACCGCTCGGCTAATCCCGCGCGGCTAAGTGTGCAGTGTTGTCCGTGGACACCTACATCAGTAGCATACGCAGAAGTCCTGATAGTAACAATGGAGGATACACAGGGCGAGAACAGACAGCGCAGTCGTATTTATACTATTGCTTACCACAGCCACAAACGTCGTTCTGAAGTTCACTGGAAAATTCATGTTTGCCTGAGACAGCACTGTGAAATGACAAATACTCAGAACTGTGCTGACGAAAATCACTTACGCAAATGGTTAGAGCACACTCATTTTGAAAGTGTGGAGTGGGATAAACTGTAATTAGCTCACTAGGGTTCAGCTAGAGCCAAACATTCTAACAGGATCGATCTACAAAACGTAAGGACGAAGGTGAATTTCTCACCTTGTGTCAATGCAAGTAACAGCACGATGAGAGATGGTCCATGCATAAAGAGAACTGCTCGTTACAGTTGAATGAAACTCTAGAAGTTATTTAATTTATGAAAAATGAATGAACTGTTACATTTTAAAATTCATGTTTAGAAAAAACTCAAGTTTTATAGTTAATTATCTCAATTTTTTCCATTGTTTTTTAATAGATTTGGAAAATTTTCGAATTTCATACACTTGTAACTACTGTTTGTATGCTATGAAAAATTCATCGAAGAATCTCTCTTACTTCGGAAGAAAAGTGTACCTATAGCAACAAATGGAGCCAGTAATAAGTGAAAAAATGATGAAATTTCACATGTAAAAAAAAAAGGTATTTTGCTACGTTTTTGAACTTCCAGTGCGATGAGTGTGAGTCCTCAATCCGTCCTGGTCATGTTGACAAAGTTTTATGAATTTATTTGTAAAATTATAGACAGTAGAAATTAAAATGTCCTGTGGTGACTCTCCTGCTCCAAGTCGGCCCGTTTGACGTCCTATCCCCCCTTAAAGACAATAGTTATACACAAGTCATTCAGATTTGTGATGATGCGTTCGAAGTTAGAAATGGCGGGACATGGTTACTAATATTCTGTGTGATCACCGCGGATGGCAAAGCATACTCTGTAACATGCTACCATACTAGCGACCAGGTCGGCAGTTGTAGGGCGTATCATTCCATCACCTGTGCAGTTGTTGGATGGTCGTTGGCACATGTGGACGTACTTCCCAAAGCATTCCTCTCGTGCTCGATGGGATTTAAGACGAGGTGAAGGTTCAGACTAATATCCTCATTTCCCAAGAGTTCCTCCACAGGCGCTGTTCGATGCGGTCGTCCATTGCCACCCACAGACTTGAAGTCAAGGTCGAATGCTGCCCTGAAAAGGCGCACATTGGGTAAAGTGTACAGTATCACAATAACATCGACCATTGCGTTACCGTGTTCAAATAGTAGGTCAGTACGCCAACGCAACATTGTCTGTTGCTACATCATAACACGTGGACTACAAAAACAAATATCTTCTACGATGTTCCAGCGTCCGTTACGTATTTCCATCCCCAACCATACGAGGGTACGTCCAACAACCTGATACTGTGTCTATCGATTTTTTTCACCACTAACTTAGGAGGGGCGAAGATAGTATCTCACTAGGCAAATATAATCGTTGATCATTATCAGCAACCATTGCAAGTGACTGATATTAGCTAAGGTTAAGTACCGAACAGAACTGCTGCCATAGTGACTATGACCGTCTGAAACTGTTATCAGCTGCAAAATAACATCAGTATCTAATAATCTAGAAGCCGACCTCGGGGAAGTTCAGTTTGGATTTCGTAGAAATGTTGCAACACGTGAGGCAATACTGACCCTACGACTTATCTTAGAAGAAAGATTAAGGAAAGGCAAACCTACGTTTCTAGCATTTCTAGACTTTGAGAAAGCTTTTGACAATGTTGATTGGAATACTCTCTTTCAAATTCTGAAGGTGGCAGAGGTAAAATACAGGGAGCGAAAGGCTATTTCCAATTTCTACAGAAACCAGATGGCAGTCATACGAGTCGAAGGGAATTAAAAGGGAAGCTTTGGTTGGGAAGGGAGTGAGACAGGGTTGTAGCTTATCCCCGATGTTATTCACTCTGTATAATGAGAAAGCAATAAAGGAAACAAAAGAAGAGTTCAGAGTAGGTATTAAAATTCATGGAGAAGAAATAATAACTTTAAGGTTCGCCGATGACATAATAATTTTGTCAGAGACAGAAAAGGGAAGAGCAGTTGAACGGAATGGACAGTGTCTTGAAAGGAGGGTATAAGATGAACATGAACAAAAGCAGAACGAGGATATTGCAATGTAGTCGAATTAAGTCGGGTGATGCAGAGGGTATTAGATTAGGAAATGAGACACTTAAAGTAGTAAATGAGTTTTGCTATTTGGGGAGCAAAATAACTGATGATGGTCGAAGTAGAGAGGATATAAAATGTAGACTGGCGAGAGCAAGGAAAACGCTTCTGGAGAAGAAAAATTTGTTAACATCGAGAATAGATTTAAATGTCAGGAAGTCGTTTCTAAAAGTATTTGTATGGAGTGTAGCCATCTATGGAAGTGAAACGTGGATGATAAATAGTTTAGACAAGAAGAGAATAGAAGCTTTCGAAATGTGGTGGTACAGAAGAATGCTGAAGATTAGATGGGTAGATCACATAACTAATGAGGAGGTATTGAATAGAATTGGGGAGAAGAGAAGCTTGTGGCACAACTTGACTAGAAGAAGGGGTCGGTTGGTAGGACATGTTCTGAGACACCGTGGGATCACCAATTTAGTATTGGAGGGCAGCGTGGAGGGTAAAAATCGTAGAGGGAGACCAAGAGATGAATACACTAAGCAGATTCAGAAGGATGTAGGCTGCAGTAGGTACTGGGAGATGAAGAAGCTTGCACAGGATAGAGTAGCATGGATAGGTGCATCAAACCAGTCTCAGGACTGAAGACCACAACAACAACAACAACAACATCTAATAAAAATACCCCCCTGCCCCCCCCCCCCCACACCCACACAAACACATCGAAGTTGCATATTGTAATAGGCAATTATAAAACTATGAAAATTCGAGAAAAATAAAGTTTATTTATTTTCGTCAAAATTTGTAAGAGTTCGCGCACTTTGGAGGAACAATGGACCTTCAGATTAAATATTTTCAAGTTTAAATTGAGTGTGTTAGTTATTGAAGTGTATGCAGCTTGCATATTGGCACTGCCTGTAAAAACTTCTAGGTTAAGCAACTCTCGTCAATGGTAATAGTTTGGTAATTGTACCACACTTTTAAATCTCTGGGATTTTGAATTAAATATTTATGAATCTAAATTATCTGCATAACTTATTAAAGTACGCAAAGCTCAATAATTTGTACGACTTAAATAAATTATAGGTTAGCAACTCGCCGGAAGCTTGATCTACGTACCACACATTAAATTCATCTAGAGCACTGCTGCAGATTTAACTTTCAGCCAAATGTACACCGACAGTTACCAATGTTACTCTCACGACCAAACCTCGTCTCTAAACCCAAAAGTTCGATATTCGTATCACACTTTCGAATCAGAATTGACCGTTAAATTAAATTGCTTCCGTATCTAAATTGTCTGTGTAACTCATGAAAATACACACAGTGTACTTACTGAAAACATTAAGTTAATCTAGAGCACTACTGCAGATCTTACAGCCCGAAGTTCACCGACAATTAGCAAATTAAACAATGACAAATCGCAAAAAGCAGTTCACCTCCCATCTTGATAATGCGAGCGTACGTTTGACGTAGCAATATTAACAGAATGGTCACAAGTAACAGTACGAAACGCTATCACCTACTGCTGATACACAGTGGAAATCTGTATTTCCTCTGCCTTATTAACGCAAGGATTATAGAGAGAGGACATTTACTGTGTATGTAAATCAGAGGGATGTTGATGAGGCAGATGTGAAAGCATTGTATCTAAATTTTTGATTGATCTCAGAGGAGTGATGAAAATTAATCAAGAGGCAGTACAGTAGATGAGGCAGATGTCGATGTATGTGACTGGCGTCTCTCTTCATACTATTAGGTGGAGAGAGTGATTGGCAATAGATCAAATAATTAATATTTTGCAAACCATCAGGGAAATGTTTCCAATTTAACAACAATTTTTTTCCATCTTATCTGGATTCTGGAATTTTAAGACAGTAGTCAATATGTTGTTCATAGTTTGTTTCTCGATTGTGAAGTGGATGGATGTTCCACGACCTGAGGAAAAAGTTTGTCGAAGTGCTCGTTCGTCAGATGAACTAGGTTGTAAGGAAGCTTTGCAGTTAGGTAGGTCTTATTATTTAGCAGTGTGCTTTTTTTTAATGCAGAAGGGACGACTGATGTGAAGAAGATTCTGTAATAGAAACAACCGCGGGCACAATACGGCTTTTGATTTTAGAAGTGCCAGCATGCGTTGCAAAGCACTATGCTGACATCGGCTATTTACGAACATAGGTTACCTACGTATAAGCAAGCATTTATAAAGACCTTATAAAAGGAAAAGAGAAATACCCGGTAATTTTTTTACTGAAATGAATAGAAAATCTTACGACCTAATTTCGTAAGTCGACAAAGCTTTTTACGCTGTGTAGCAGATCCGTCTCACCATATCAATTACAGGGAACTGCCTCACAGTTATTTAAGTTACGAATGCGGAAGCAAAGGATTCTAAAAATGGTTCAAATGACTCTGAGCACTATGGGACTTAACTGCTGAGGTCATCAGTTCCCTAGAACTTAGAACTATTTGAACCTAACTAACCTAAGGACATCGCACATATCCATGCCCGAGGCAGGATTCGAATCTGCGATCGTAGCGGTCGCGCGGTTCTAGACTGTAGCGCCTAGAACCGCTCGGCCACTACGGCCGGCCAAACAATTCTAATGATCACTGTACTACAGCGCAGAACAACGATACAGGCATGAAATTTATATGAATATAGATGCTACAGCACTTCAAGAAACTGCTGTACTTTGAGAAAAACACGCAGTTGGTGCTATCATTAGCCTTGCTCGTAATACCGTATCTGCCTCCTGCGTCTATCTGCAACGGTTTATCACAAGTCATGTACAACATACACAGTGGGCGGTACTTCGTTAGCATTTTTAATCGTCCACTTCCCGTTCCATTTGCTACGGAAAAACGGCTGGATACGTACGTGCGTCCTCTTATCTCGTTCTCATGGCACTTACCGGGAAATATACGGCAGAGACAGCAGAAGGGTATCTCAGTCCCCTGAAAAACAGGGACACTAAATTTATACAATAGCTCTCCGAGAAGAGAACGTCTTTCCTACTTCAACTTTGCCCATTCACATGCCTCAAAGTTTCCGCAACAATTTCGTGTGGTTTAATCTTAAAAGTTACAACCCCAATTATAAGTCATTAAAATATTTCCTATCGCCCTCATAACCGCTTTTGAAAAGGAAAATCTCTGAAATGAAAACTAATCTGTTTGAAATGAAATAAATGAACACCCGAAATGCAAAATATATAATTAAAATTGAATATCTTAATTAAATTTCTTGAAATGAAGCTTTGGAAAAAAAAGAAAAAGAATAACAAAAAACAGAACAACGTTTAGTTTAAATCTGTAACAGTCTATGGTGCATTCATTAAGTGGCACTGGCAATTTTTGTTGATAATAATGTAATGAATGACCGTGCTCAGGTTCCTCTCATCAAACCAATGTCCATCAATTCCAAACGTGTACAGAGCTTAGAAAAATTTCGAAAACAGATTTCACTCATTCGTGGAGTAAATAACGTTAATTATTTTTTCTCCAAGAAAGATGAGCTAATTCCGCAAGTCTTAAAACTAAGTTACAAATCTCATTGTTTCCGTGAATATTATCGTCATAGCATTAATGAAAACTTTCTAGTTAACCTGAATTCGGAAATGGCGGCTTTTAACAACCACAATTACTTTGAAGACAATATCTATCGAAGACGTGTACTTTTCAAGTGAGCTGAGACCAGAGTAACTGTACATCTTCGATTAACGATTGCTGTAGATTCCATAGAAGGGCTGGGCCAACCATAGTAGCGTTCGAACAGGGTCGAGATTTCCCGATCCGATACGCCGCAGTGTTCAGTGCAGTATCGAGCGTTTTGGAACAATCGCGTTACATTCGGCGCGCGCGGCTCGCTTTCAGGGGATAAGTAAGAAACTACAAATTAGCCACAACAATAAGCTATGGCTCTGCTTAAAATTTGATAGTTTTGTGATACACTGACGAAAATGGCACTGCACAATCTCTTATTGTGTTCGATCGAATTTATAATACGTATTCTCATACAGCACTTCTATGTATGGATATATATGAGTACAAAACATTTATGCTAATTTTTAAGTCAAGGTAACAGACAAAGACGAAAATGTTATCCTCTAAAAGAATATTACTTGACTGAACGCAGTATAATATTTCATTTGTTTGTAAGGGGCAGTAATGGTTATCCATTAGGTTGCAAATGAGTAATTCAATCCCTGTTCACATATTACGATAAGTGTCACTAAATCCCGAGACTAGCAAGAGCTCGAGAATTAGACAGAATCGCGATTGCGATTTTGGCACAGTGGTCAATGCAACTGCACAGGTTACCCTGACACGCTTCCTCCTCGATTCAAATTCTCTTTGCTGCCTCGGCCTGTTTCAATTCCCCCTTACACACAAACAGAATTGCCGAAGCTGTCCATGTTATGGACCTGCACCTAAACATCGAACGTAAGTGGGGGATCCAGCCTGAAATGCGGGCGAAGTTTCTTATACAAATAAAATCACATAACTTCGGAGACCGTGCTAAGGTGGCTTCCTGTGTAACGCATCTGCTTAGTAAGCGGAAGACTCAGGTCCGATTGCCAGTCTTGGTAAAAATTTTCACTCGCTGCTTCAGTCTATGTACCTAAAATCATATCTATATGAGACCAGTATAGTCTCTGAAGTTGTCATTTCATTTGTATAAGTACCTTCATCTGGGTTTACAACACTACCGCCTGCTACTGCTATACCATAACCTTAAAGTTGGAAGCAGATCGTAAGATGGAACTTTCTTGTTAAAGCAATTATGGTATAAAGCAACAGAGCAGTGTTACTCTCAGAAAGGAATTTTGTTGTGTTAAACGCTATTTACCTAACGGAGGTGGCTTATCGTAAATGAAAGTCAGAATTACGTAAATATTTAAACAGTAACAAACAATATTTTGCCTATTCACAATGTCCAAATAATAATAGAAACGGTCGCCAGCCTAATTAGGCATAAGGACGAGTAACATTCTTGTTCAAGAAAATGAAAATAAGTTACTTCAATGGGCAAGCACAACCTATACTATGTCACACGAGAGTGCAATGAATTCTGGCACCTGTATATGTTCACGTTAAAGTTGGAGCTGACAGAGTTGAACAAACTATTTGCATAAATATAACAGATAACGAAACACACTATTACCTTGGGGACTTATTCAAACTGAATGGTCTCAATAATGTTACTATTAATATTCACTATAGAATCGTAAATTGGACATGGGTTCAATATTACTTTTCAAGCATATTCCTATCTGACATGAAATATGGATATGATGCTTCACAGCAAAATTAGTAATTGTGCATAGATTAAGTCTCTCACTCCTAAACACCCTTCTGCTTAGAACGAAAAATTAAACAGAATTCACTAACAGAATACTTCTCACTGTCTTTTGAATAAAGAAGTTACAGTTTTCGTAGATAGTGGTCTTTCTATTAATCGTTATCTAGTATGGGCATAATAGACAAACTGTGGATCCTGTTACACTATTAATATGCACTTTTAATACACAAGAGGAACCCAATATTGTACAGAATTTGACTTGAATAGCAAGAGTAATTAAAACTGTATATAATTAAGTAACTTTGTGCATTTGAACTACTTTCAACGGAGCGGGGCCCTTAATCTTAACCACTGTAGCAGAGAAAACTAAACATACTTTCAATAGACTACAGAAAAAAAGCACTTAACAAACATGAACATGTAACTCGCAATAGTAATATTTCTCAACTTTTACTGCAGTAGAGCACAACTTGATGTGGTTATAAGACAATAGCTCACCTTTGGGTGATTTTCAACAGACTGCAGTGTGATCATTTAATTTGCAAAACTCTATAGCGACAGTTTTGAGAACATTCACTTTAGCAGTTGGCCACAAAATATTAATAAGCAGTTTTAATAGAAAAACTGTTTTCAGCAAGCATCATTTACTATATTACTCAGATCTGCTACATTAACTTTAACTTATTTTCTTCTTACTATCTTCAAGTGGCATTAATTAGTAAAACACTTTCAATAAGGACACTCGGTAAAACTTTAGCATGGGAAGGATCCTAAGTGGAAATGTGACAGAGGAAAAATCAAGGTAGGTTTTCATAAATGGTCTTTTGGCTACATTATTATTGAAAACAAATAAATCATCCACATGAGTTGATCCTTCACTGTACGTTTTGATAATTCCTTGGTTCCTTTTCAGTGATTGCGCAACGTGGTGGCGAATGCATGTCAGTGGGTGGATTTGCAGGCGGAAATGCGGGACAATGGCATTTCTTGGTGGCGATGATAGATACCAATTTCAGAATAGCTCTAGCCCTTTATCCAGCCATCCGAGGCATTGGAAAGCGTCAGGAAAAGCCGCTCTCGGAACCAGCACAATACACAACTTTTACATGAGCAGTTGATAATTTGGTACCTCGTCCCCGACTGACTCTTGGTTCCACCTTTCTGTCCATGCCCACCATATTTTGCGAGCGCTACTAACTTCCGTTCCGTAAGGGAACCACGCCACCTTTTACATACAAAATAACTCAAAACCCTATGTGAAGGTCAGCAGTTTACATAACAGCAACCAAACATATTAAATATAGCAGAACATTTGCGTATATTGACATTTCAAAAAAAAAAATTATTCACACAGCAGTTACAATTATATACAGTATGTTTTGTTCCCTCCAAATGAGACAAAGAATTTAAATGACAGATACACTGCACTGCATAGAATTAAACCATGACATCTAAATTTTTATAAAGGAAAAACCGAACACTTATGTGCTATTAATGCAATCAAACAATATTTACAATATCTTAATGACAGAAGGTAGAACAGACAAAACAGAAAAATTTATGTCAGCAGGGCTATGGAGCTCTGGTGTTACAGGTTTCAGGCTGGATCCCCCATTTATGTTCTATGCTGAGGTGCTATTTCAGAAATAGCCTGGATGATTTTGTTCGTGTGTGAGGGGAAATTCAAAGTAGATTGGGGCGGTGAGAATTTTCATCGAGGAGGAAGCGTGTTAGGATAATCCGTGCAGTTGCTACAACCACTGTGCCAACGTGGCTTAGTGGTGTCGGCATTGTGCCTCTGCGTGTTCGGTCACATATCTGTCTGCTTTCTGTAATAAGAAAAGTGAGTGAAAGGATCAACAACCAACTTCTAACGGATATCATATGACGTCCACTACGACCAAATACAAGAAACAATAAAGGACAAAATGAAAAAAAAGAAAAAAGTGGCGAACGCACCAACCTAATACGCAGGAGACAAGGGTTCGTTTCGTGGCCTTGGTACAATCGTCGCTTCAGTCTATGTACATAAAAAATGAAAAAGTTTGAAATAAAAACAGTCCGTAGTTTCTCTGTCAGTTGAACCATATATTTGGTGTTTCAACTTGAAACACTGTTTAGTGTGTTAGGAGACTGAATTATTTATTCCCTTATTCTTCTCCCTCCCTCGTTCTTTCATTAGGTGAACTAAGGCAGTGGTAAACAACCGGGGTACATATACCCATGGACGGTAGCCCTACTGCCTGGATACTTTAAGATTTCACAAGGGGTACGCCGTAGTTAAAATATGCATTATACATATTCATTTAATTACGTACTAAATAGACAAATTCTTCAATTAATCATTTGAAGCTGATTGGTATACTGCCTTGGATTAACTTGCTCCAGATGCAGCTTACATATTACCAACTGAACTGATATGTCGTCTGGGGTACGGAGTTGACATTAAAGTTCTCTTACGAGTGCGAGAAGAAGAAAGGGACATTACTAAATTTCAGGGAGAGTTTAAATTCCATTTTGCTGTAAAGGTGTGATGATGTCGATTAACTAGAAGTCATTTGAATCCAATCGCGAAACACCTGTTCAGCCACTTATTTGTGTCAGCAGAAAAATACTTGCCGATTACGTATTTACAAATCATACATACAAAACAAACTTGCTTACATTTCAGATCCTCTGAAAAGTATCAGCGATAGTATTTCACGGGTATGGATAAGTACTATTCATGTTCTACGTTGGTGCTTCAGTTTCACATTTAGGCGTATCTCTAGCTACTAATAAACGCCATTTTCTATTGTCAAAAGGAGCGGAAGTGTTTAATGCTACCTGACAATAGTAAATGGCGTAGATATATACTACAGTTTCTACTGCACTGAATATCATGGCTACAGCTTTCAAAGCAGGACAGCCAAAAACTACCGATGGAAATGACTGTAACTCAAAGCAATCGTAGTTAGCGGAACCAATATTTTACTTGAAAATTGCTACACAGCCGAAACGTCGTAGTACACAAAATAAAAATAAAACGAAAACAAATAACAGCTAACGCAGGAAACTTATTTTTCTTCAAGACTTTTGTCAGGCAGTGGAGATTTGTTGCAACTAAATTATTTGAAGTAGCCTTTAGCCCAGTTTCTCGTCCATGTTTGTAAATAGGCGTTTACTTATTAGTTAACTTTGTATATGAAAGAAAATGCCGAAACGCTCAGTGGCGTGGGAATGGAAGAAATTCTATGACCGGATTGAAGGTGATCCTCAAGATAAGTTCAGTGCGATGTACAGTGTCTGCGTGGATGATTGGTACACTGAAACAGTATTAATTAAAGAAAATCAAAGAATATTAACGAATGATGACAAATATTTCTCGTGAAAAAATACTTGTGACAAGGGACAGTATAGCAGCAAGTGACTGAGTAACCAAACAATAAAGTAGAACTGCATGTCATCTGTTATTTTATTTACGCCACTTCATCATTTACGGAAGGAGAAATATCGGTGATTGTTGCGAACCAGAGGGAATAAAATAAATTTAAACAAAAAAGTAATTGCTGGCCGGGGTGGCCGAGCGGTTCTAGGCGCTACTGTCTGGAACCTCGCGACCGCTACGATCGCAGGTTAGAATCCTGCCACGAGCATGGATGTGTGTGATGTCCTTAGGTTAGTTAGGTTTAAGTAGTTCTAAGTTCTAGGGGACTGATGAGCTCAGAAGTTGAAACCAACCAAAAATCTATTTTTGATGTCAGAAGGACGAAAACTTTGTGTGTAAGTGAGTAAATACACAACTTTTGAAAATGTTTCATTTTTAAAAGCACATTTCTAATTTGGCTCCCTTGGTATAAGTTACGTTATTTGTCTCTTGCTGTATAACTAAAAAGTCTCAAAAATTATGAAAACGAAATTACTCAGATCTGGAGACTGAGCAAAACATTTTATATGATTGACGTATCCGTCGGAGATTTGTGACCGTTGTGTCACATTAAGTCAGGTCGTTGAAACGCGGGGAGTGAGCGAAAATATTCCACACTGCGGGCGTGGCCGCAGATATTGGTGTCATTTGGTTGTTGCATTTGACTAAAAAAAATCGGCTGAACGAAAAAAACAGTCGACTGGCTAATCGTTTGTTAAAACCATCGAGGTAAAAAGAGATGGGAGGTGACACTAAAGACGTATGCTGCAAGTTGTTTTGAAGCCAGGGTGGGCAGGGCCTGCCACTATCTCAAAGAGCCCTAAGCATTAACAGACTACTGTTTACGATTGCCTCTTCTTCATTATTTCTGTCTTTTGTGCGCAGTAACTGTTTCATATATGAAAAATTATAGAGCTGACATGAATAACATAGAGTCAGGAAGGCAATTTTGAACTTTCTCTGTTCTTGAGTGCGTATTTGCTCTAGTAATATGACACATGGACTACGTTAATGTAACTTGTTTTTTGCTGTATACTTCGGATAACCAGAAACGGAAGGAAGTGAAGGGAAGTGATGTGAAAAGCATGCTTTCGTAAACCACTGTATTCCACTTTTACTGCATTTATATCGATAGCAGATTAACGTGGAACTTGAAATCAGTGTTTGTTTGCTTACTGGTATCGGCACTGCTTCTTGTTCGTTATAATTTCAGCTTTCAAATCGTATGCACAACATCTCTAGCGTTCACGTTTGCAAAAAGACTTACATATGTGTTCTTTGCTAGCCGGTACATGCGCGCAATGAGGAAAAAAGGAAGACATGCTATCGTATCTTGTGCATGTCAACAAAGTGAATGATTATTGAAATTTCAATGAAACAGAACTGCACAGGGGTGTATCTGCATGATGAATAGAGTTCTTGTTTAATTCTATTGTCGGTGCATCATCAGGTGTAGAAGTATGAAACCGAAATTTGGTTGCAATTAATTACACGTCTGTACTTTGAAACTGATAAACAATATTTTATTCAAAATAATCTCCATTGCTATTTACACATTTCTCCCACATCTCCGGCAGGCTATGAATCCCACGCTTCGACAAGCATTCGATGCGATTCTGCAGAAGTTTTCTTCAGATTACAGCAGAAATCAATGCTGTCCGCAAATCGTAGTTCGTAGGCACAAAAGTCATGTTTACGGGTCTGGAGCAGATACCAATGTATGGAACTTGGGGGTTACTGTGTGTTGATATTCGTCGTCAGCCGTTACAAGAAGCAGATGGCGCTGCAGACGCGGTCTCATGGGCCCTACATTGACGGCCAACATCTTCTATAGGGAAATACCGGTTTCATTCTTCTACACCTGGTAGTCTCACTGTAGTTTAGCCATCTTCTCAATTCGGGATCTTATCTATGGTGCGTCATTCAGTGTATGGCCAATAATAGCAACTTACAGCGTAAAAATAACGATATATTTTTTTTTAAAATATCTTCCAGCATTGTGGAATGCTATAAATGTGATTAAGGGGATGGTCTCAAACGCATAAGACCCTTAAATTGACTGTTTTGCTATAACATACATTTGAGTAACTTTTTAGTAATGATAGCCCAACTTGCCTAGCCTAATTGCTTCTTTTCCCGTAAAATTTTTCGCCAGTATCTCTGACAGTTTTTCAGGAATAACCAAACACAGCACAATTGTAATGTACGTCTGCTTTGATCAGCTGCTTTATTTTACTTTTGAATTTCTCTTTCAGATTTTCAAAGTATATAAGTCGATACCATATTTTATGATATACCAATGTCAGCTGCCTAGTTTCTCGTTCCATGTATCATTTGCACGAGAAATCGTAATGATATGGAACGAGTCATTATATATCGCCATACTGTTGGTTTATTAGCTTTTACCCTGTTTTAATTAAAGACAGACAGATGTTAGTCCGTAATTCCTACCCGTCACCAATTACACATTACATTAATAGGTAATCTTGTGAGGAACGGCGGGAGTTATCCAAGACAAACGTTTTGAGTTTAGTTTCAAATTTTACTTTGCTGTGTGTCAAGCATTTTATGTGAATGGGTAAGTGATCGAAACTTGTGTTACAGACAACCTTAATGTGGCGTAATGAATGTCACTTTTTTTTACTGGTGTTATATTTGCGTACATCATTGCCCGTGTTGAAGTGCAGTGGATTATTTACAACAAACTTCATGAAGGTATAACTATACGATCAAACTGATTCATTGCTACTCACACGCCGAGCACAAGGCCGGCACGAAGAAAAGAGTGTTCATATAAATTTTTAATCAAATCCTTCTTCAGGAACGAAGTACAGTCATACACACAAAACTTAACGCACGCATGACCGCTGTCTCCGGCTGCTCTAGCCAAAATCTTTATTAAAGGGGAAGGAAATGTGAGAAATGAATAATAATTACCGGCGAGAGGAACCTAGGGCATCAAATGGTGCCCCAGCAATCTGCGCGGCTATGAAACCATGTGTTGTGCGGGAAGGAGACCGTTGAAAAAGTGTGGTTCGGATGTCAGGAGCGTTTGCCACTTCGAAGGCAATGAAAAACACAGGAATGAAGAGAAACAACAACTAGCAAAGTAAGGCAAACATAAAGTCAAATTAACAGAAGTAAAACATTTATAATAAAAGCAAACAGTGCAACAGTAATTCATGTATACAAAGAAAATATTACTTGACTCGCTCCACTTGGGAATGAAATGTGATTCCTTTAACCTTTAGATTACGGTCGGTTCTATTAGTACACCAGTAATCAACGCAAGCTGGCATTTCTGATGAGACCACTACGTCTCCACACAGAGCACACAACACGGTCGGATCAGTGCACGGGCCCATCAGAGTAACTTCACGGGGAAGTATCAAAGCGGTGAACCATGGAGATGGAAATGCGGTGAACTTAATGTTTCGGACTCGTTAAGACAGCGGACATAGGTTTCAAGTTTGTGACATATCGAGACTTCCCTTTTTTTTTACCTCCATGGTTAAAAGCAGTGGCTTGTATCATCTCTACTGCCACTTTATGCTGTTGTAGCAAAGTGCTGTCAATGGTTAAGCTTTTCTCATTTGAAGAAGCTTCATCAGTCACGAGAAACAGCTACTTTTCTCTTGCTGGCAGGATTAACTTTTCTCGCCTCGCAGTAGCTATTGCGACACAATCGTGAGACAATGTCATATTAAACAAGCAGTTGACGACTAGAGAGGTCAATAGTTTGCAGAAAACCTTCTTGTTATGGGTTGCAGCAGCATAAAAGAAGAAATTTTGATATTTATCTTCATACTAGCAACCTCTCTTTTCAATGCCTGTCGAAGACTTAAAGTTACTGTAATGGATTGAAAATATAAAATAAAAACCATAGATTCTTCTATATCGCCGTGGATAAGGGAGTTCTCTTTGTTAACGATATAGCGAAACACTATTCTCTTTGTGTCCGTCACTTGTCAAAATATCGTGTCGATATCTCAAATGGTTGGTTTGTGGTATTAAAGGGACCAGACGGCAACGGTCATCGGTCCCGATATCTCAAATGGTTTAGGATATATGAGGGATGTTATGAATGTTTCATTTTCGTGTGTATGAAGCCGGAAGTGAATGAGGTACATAAATTCCATTTTCTCGAGATAGGAGACAGATCCAGACCTCCTCCCAAGTCTAAAGAACAATTCATTATTTGAGCCAAATTACGTTCACAGCAGCATATGGTTTAATGTTCACCAAACACAAAATCATAGCGACTTCTATTTTTCATTGCAAAATTCGAATTTTGTGCAGTGTCGTACTTAAATATCGCGCTAAGAGCATCACTATTATCGCAATTTTGCGCACTTCAGCATTAGCTATATCACTATGAAAATCATTTTCTTAATTTTTCTTTACCGATTAGTTCCTGTAATATGTTTGAGAAAGATTGTAGAACATGGGCCTCGTTTGTGTCATCATTGCACGACGTAAACGGGCCAAAAATTTGTAGTTCATTCCAATTCGCCGGCAGGCATGTAGCTGCGCCAGTCGACTCACTCTTTATACGCCAGAGATCATTACAGGCTTCAGTAGCACGCAAAAATTTGAAGCAGTAGGTCATTCAAATTAACTCTGTAGGCCACCATCGCCGAAGGCGAAAGAAAAACTCGCATAAGGTGACACACGGTACACTGATGATTTCTCTGATAAATTGTTTCTTTATACTGGATTCTGTGAATGAGGCGTGCGATGAGCACTTTGTACAAAAAACTAAACATCCTTTAAACTGCCTTAGAGGAGCCAGTGTCAATAATTCAAGAAAGAAAAATACATTTTATCTGGTACAGAATTTATGGCCAATGTTTTCTGGAATGGAAAAAAATGGCATAACAATAACTGTTCTGTACTATGTAGGTTTTCAGTACCAAATGGATGAAACAAATACGTTAGAAGAATCCCCAATTTTAAGAGAATATTGTACAGAGAATAGTGGGTGCGTCTCTGGTCACTCATTACCACATTCCTCTTGTTACAGGATAACAGCGCTTTTTCCAGCTAAAATTTTGAAGTACCTGCAGCACTATGAACACAGTCAGCAACCAAACGTTAATTGTGTTGTTAGTCATACTAAATCCACTTACCCCGCCCCCCCCCCTCCCCCAGTTGAGAATTTACCGCAACAAGAATTTAAGTTGCCATATTGTAAACGAGTTGTGTAAAACTACAGAGCCAATATCTTTAACGTGACATCTTTTCTGTTTACGAACTAGATAAAAGACGAACTTTAATTCGTCTCTGAATAAGCCATGCAGCGGTGGAACAGGGAAGAGCGTGTGTGGCGGAAGGCTGACCTCATGAGTTTTAGTGCCTCATTACATTGTTTGTTACGCTTGGGCATGCCATAAGTGGGGCAATCGGATTATTTGCGTGCCGTAACTAAATACATTCCGCTGGCAGAGTTATTATATTTCCGCTGTACTAATGAACCGAAAAATGTTGGATTCAACATCAATATGCATACTCCAAATACCTGGATTAAGCATTGTCATGTTCCATTGAAATGCATTCGCAGGAATGCTAAATATAGGTGCATACAATGTTACCAGTGTGCATTTTCCTCCCCGTTAAAGGAGATGGAGATTGATTGTCTTCATCCGGTCAGTGGTCATGGAAATTAGTGCGTAACAGGCGGGAAAAATGATACTAGCACAATGTAAAATAGAGAAATTTCCAACAAGTGAACCGTACTATAGCAGCGTTTGTAACTCTACCATTACGTACTATACCTTTATCAGCTTATCTGCTTGTCTTTCGTTTTGTTTGTGCTCTGTTTCGTCCATTCTCCATAGTTCCAAGGTAATGACACAATAACTTACTTTACGTCCCTTATGCTGTAATACCAACATCGTGTCTCTATTTCGTTTGAGCCACAGCTACAGTTTTCTTGCTGCATTGTGAGTGTGATCCCGACGTCGTAAAATCTCACTTTCATTACCGTTGCCGCTATTCTTATTTGCCTTCTATATTTTTTCTAGGAAGCGGCCGAATACCTCTTGAAGGAACCACACAATTAGTTTTCTTGGATCAGAGCTAAGAATAAGGTCACAACTTGGCGCTGATGATTTCGCTGGTGTCACGGAAGAAGGTAGCGAAAATAATAAGAGGGCATCCAAAGAAAAGGAAATTATATATATGTGTAACTGACATTATTTTTTTAAAGGAAGTTAAATAACGACAATGAATCTGCGTTGTAAGTGAGTCATCATCATTTATAAAAAAAGTAGATATTCTTCTTAATTTCTACTCACCACTATCCGGGACGACATGTTGACTCAGTCGTTTTCTAATAAAAATCCACCACAATATAACCACACTGTAGTATCCACACTCAATCAATTTTCCTTGTCTCTCGTCTCCAAGGGATGCAAGCAGTTGCTTCCTATGAACCACTTTCGCTTCCAGAATGACTCTTTAACATAACCGTACAAAATATAGACACAGTATTTTGACATTACATTAAACTGAACATAATCTTTGCTGTAATAGTAGAGTCACCTGTTAGCCGTTCTTGCGGATTATTTTCATACGGAATATTTAATTAATAAGCGATGAGTGAAGCCGCTATTAAAGTTGTTCAGTATTAAATAAGGCACGTGTGTAAAATCGTCGGAAAACCTGGTGGCTTAAATCGAATCGTCACGTGGGCAATGTCGTAACCAAAGCACGCAATTTATTAATTCATCAAAGCGCTGTAGAAGCCGAACAGTACTATCCTCATCCACCTTTGAGAAGTTGTGCTATAGCGTAATTAACAGCGATTAAAGTACATTAGCAAAATTATCAACTTAGAAGTAAGCATGGAGCATGACCTAAACCCATGACCGTGGTTTTGTTCACGAGAAAAGACGAGCAACTGCATCATTATAATGGTACACTTCGACTTCGAAACCCCTCATTTATAAACGCGTTCAAAACTGTAAGACCCAAACCACTCATGTTATTTCATTCAAAATATTGTGAAGAACCTTTTTTTTGGGGGGGGGGGGAGGGGGGTCGTAAGTCTCATGACTGGTTTAATGCGAACTGCCAGTGATTCCCCTCTTCAGCCAATTTCTTCATGACAAAGTAGCAGTTACATTCCCATTTGTTTGATCAGTGTATTTCAGTCTTTGCCTTCCTCTACAGCTTTATGCTGCTGTCGCAACACGTGTCCAATCGACCTTTCCTTTCTTCTTGGCAGTGTTATCCATGGACGCCTTTCGTCCCCGATTCTGTGGAGAACTTCCTCTTTCTTTATCAGAGCACCTAATTTTCAAACATGTTTCTATAGCGCCACACTCCAGAGCCTCTTCCTTCTGAGTCGTCCCACATCAATGGTTCTCTGCCATACAATGCTTTGCCCCAAACATAGAAAAAATTTGCTTCTCAGATTAAGGCCGATATTTGATTCTAGCAGAATTCTCTTGGCCAGGAAAGTCATTTGCGCGCCTTCAGTTCGTCTACATCGTAGTCACCAATTTCGCTGTTAGGTCTATCGCTTGTCTAATTTCTGCTTTTTCTCATGATTTTCGTCTTTCTTCGGATTACTGTCAACTCGTTAGAGTAACTGTTCCATTCAATAGCCCCTGTAATTCTACGAGTACTTCACTCTCACCACTAGGAATGTCATTAGCGAATTTCATCATTAAATCCTTTCACCTAGAAATTTAATCCAGATATTTAACCGTTTTTTTTTCCGCCGTGTGCTTCTTCGGTGTACAGATTGGACCGTAGGGGTGAGAGAATCCATGCCTGTGTGACCCCCTTTTTAATGAGACCACTTCGTTCTTGGTCTTCCATTGTTATCACTCATCTTGTTTCTTGAACACATTCAGCACTTTTTTCTATTAAAAATGAAATTCCTCCAGCTGTACTTAAGATTTTATGTTTACTTTGCTACTAGTTTCGGCGTTGCGTCAACGCCATCTTCAGGCCCGTACACTTTAATTAAATCAGTTGTGTGTGGCTCAGTCCAGCAGTCCGCGGTGAGACCAACACGTGCTCCACAAGGGTGGCGGGCAGTAACTAACACAACTGATTTCATCGAAGTGTACAGGCCTGAAGAAGGCGTTGACGCAACGCCGAAACTAATACCGCAGTAGATATAAAATCTTAAGTGCAGCTGGAGGAATTTCATTTTTAGTAAAAATTATACCAGCTGTTTCTCACCTTTATCCAGTTTAAATACCGATGTAGAAAGACATTCACTACTACCCATCATTCCCTGTAGCTTACTTCTATCATGACAACAATATAGAACAACTTGCGCCATTTTACACTGTTAAATGCCTCTTCCAGGCCGACAAATTCTACCAATGTGTCTTGATATTTTTCAAGTCTTACTTCTGGTATCAGTTGCAACGTCAGAACTAACTCACTCGAGCCTTTCCATTCCCGAAAGCCAATTTGATTGTGATGTAACAGCTCATTTTTCTTTTCCATTCTACTACGCAGGGTGACCGAATTGTATGTTGCAGGCTGTGTAAGTGACGCAGCTACTGTGTGCAGCAGTACGATCCGGCATTCATGTAACGAACAAGCCGAGATGATGTTTGTATGCGTCCAAAGAGAGTGAATGCATACCAGTACAAGTACTCTGACACCATCCACGTCACGCAACACTTCAAGCTCTTTTTGGCGTTTGTGTGATTATGGGTCCCTTCAGACAGACGAAAGCTGAGGGAGGTAGGGGACTGTGTGTACATCAGATATGGACGACCGGGTTCAACATAACAGTGAGACGAACCCTAGTACTAGCTCCAGGCAAGTGGTGCACCAACATGGTGTAAGCCAAAGTGCGATTATGTGTACCCTGCATGACAATCATCACTATTCCTATCACCTGCTACGAGAGCAAGGATTATCAGCAGCAGATTTCCCTCCGAAGGAAGCATTTTGTCTATGGATTTGCACCAGGCCATCACAATTATCGGATTTCTGTCATCAGCCTTCTTTTTCCGACAAAGCGACATTGACTAGAAATGGCATCATCAATCTGCATAATCGTCGTCTATGGGCTACAGGTAATCCTAGGGGAATGATAGAAGCGTCTCATCAGCATCGGTTCAGCATCAACGTGTGAGCAGATATTCTTGGCGACAACACACTTGGACCGGTTATTATTTTACAAACCCTCGGCGGAGGAATGTACCTAGACTTCCCGCGGAATACCCTGCTTAGGCTGCTTGAGAATATACCTTTGGCAGTACGACAGTGAATGTGGTTTCTGCAAGACGGAGCACCATCCTACTTCAGCATTACAGTTCTCCGACGTTGGATAGGACGAGAGGGCCCTGTAACATGGCCTGTTAGATTACCGGAATTAAACCCCCTAGATTTCTACCTCTGGGGCCATCTGAAAAGCAAGTCGTATGCTGAGCCAGTTCCAGATGCGCAGATACTTTTCGCAGCGTTGAGCCGTGCGTGGTTCGTGTTAATGCCATCATGTATTTTTACACCCTGTTTTTAACGTACTTCCATGTCTCTACGTTAAATTATTTTTGTCACCGAGTTGCTGCTTTGCCTGACTGTGACCGGCGCTAGCAGCACGTACCGATATAACCCCTCTTGTAGTATCTTTGCTCGACTGCTACTACTTCCCGGTCGTGATCTGCCGTAAGCAATTTGGATCGCGAGTTCGTGTCGGGAGTTTGGGTTGCGAGTTCGGGTCTGCCAGTGGGTTGGAACGCGTCTGGAGCGCAGTCCGGACCTGCCAGTCGGGGAGTTGTAATGCGGCACTAGTGCACTCGGGTGGAGCAGCAGTGAGGTCGGTGTCGAGATGGCTCACCCGACCATTGCCACCACGCATCACTTGAGCCGGGCCACGCTCTTGGTGGATCGTCGGTCGGTCGTCCTAACGGAAGACGCGTTTTGGCTCGGCGATCGTTCATGAGTCGGCTGTGTGTGTGTGTGTGTGCATCGACTCCCTATTTGTCTTCGTGCGTGCTTAGTTACTGTTGGGTATCGTTCAAGTCTTTGTGCAAGTGTTTGACAGGTTGTGTGTGTAGTTGGCGTTACTTCCTTGACAAGTTATCTAAATGTTGTCGGCGTACTGCCTCTGAGAGGTCGGTCACCTCATCGGGCGACGTGTAACTGTTTCTCAGAGCGCTTCTGGGCCCCTTCAGTTACCATCTTGTGGAACTTGGGTCTGCCCTTTCCTGGTGCAGGGATGTCGTTTCGCCAGTGGGCGTGTTTCCTTTACTTGGTTGGGTCCGAGCAAGTATTTCCGCCGTCGTGTGTCTGGAAGTGAGTGGGAGACGCACCAGCAGTGCAGTCGCGACGGAGCAGCAGTCGCGACGGACCAGCAGGCAGTCGGTCGGCTGCTGCAGACCAGGGAAGATATCTCCCTGCGGTGCAGTCGCTGGGTCCGCTGCCGGTCCCTGCGTAGTGTCGGAGCGTGTGTGGTGCTCTCCGATCGCTACGAACTTCGCGGTTCGCCCATCCAGGACGTCAAAGTTGAGTGCGGTTTTAAGTACCCAAGTCTCGTGCATTCATGTTGTGGTTCGTTTCGGTGGTTCGCTGTTGGGGAGGTTTTTCTGTGACCGACGCCGAGTGTTTCTTCATATTTTATTGTGGATGATTACGTCCGTAACGTTTTCTGTTTCAGTTCTCATGTACTGATTGATGGAAAGCAAGTAGTAGTGTCGGTCGGTCCGTGGCTGCCCCTGGTTGGGTTCCGACTGATGAAGTGTAGTTGGGCTCACCACACGTCTCGTCTAAGTGAACGAGGGCACACCGATCTTCCTTGAGGCTTCTGAGTGCCACCGGTGTTGAATTATCTGTTTTCAGCTGCTTAAAATTTAAGGCTTATAGTTACTTTTTTATTTACTTAAAAATTTTACAAAATTAATTTTAAATTTATCTTTCAAGGTTATACACTGCGACCTTTTGCCTTTAAAAGATTATGGTAATATATTTTAAAATTTTGAAACTTAATTATGGCCTTCAGCCATTGGTATTGCACCTTGCATATGTGTGTTCTATCTGCTTAGTCTTAAGGCTTTTCTACCTAGCCGTGATACGTTCCTTTATTTATTTGATTTGCCTCTTTAATTGCATTTTAATCTTGTTGATTTTTAAGATTTCTTGTTGTTAAACATTCTGGCCTTCTCCCTTTAAAAGTGTGTGGTAATATATTCTAAAGTTCTGAAATTTAATTGTGGCCCTCAGCCATTTGTATTGCACTTTGCATGTGTTTGCTTTTTTAAAAATTATTTTATTGCTATCTTAATTGGATTTTGATCTTGTAGCTTTGTTAAGATTTCTTGTTTGGAGGCCTTCAGCCGTGAAAGAGTAGCATTCGGTAAAGGTCCGGCTATGTCCCGCTTTGGTTGTAAAGGTTATTATATTACAATAAATCACAATTATAAGGAGAAACTGACCTCAACCTTTGGCCCTTTTCACAGACCTATTACCTGTTCTGCCTAGCGGGTTTAGCGGGCGTATCAAGCGTGTCCACGACGTCTATGACGCTATTCGGAGAGAGGCCGAAACTGACGAAAAAGTGCGGCAATCCATGATGCGTCGCGTGAACACGTGCACTGCGTCTCTAGGAGGCCACTTTGAACATCTGTTGTGATGTGAATGCGATGCAGTTCTGTATTGTGTTCCGGGACGATTTGTTGTCGTTGCACGCATACCGTCCGTTTTCGGACACATGTTCATAGGACCTCTGTTCCTCCATTTCCCTTCGGGAATCCGACCCCCGCTGTTTGTCGGTTTTATTAATGGTTACCCTGTGTATTATGTTTATGAGGACCTGAGACGTTAATCTGGCGATAGGACACGCACTTATATGCAGTTGCTATCATTGGGATTGTATGGATGATAATTTTCAGAAGGTCTGATGTCTCGGTACACAGTCGCTTGGTTGCTACTTTCACCAATGATTTCAGTAATTACGTAGCTGCCTTGTTTGATCACAAGTATCCTACCCTTGTAATAAACTGACTGTGAGTCTGTAATGGATCTTCTATGCCCACATCGAGACTCATGTTATCCTTAACCGTGTCTTCAGGTGTCTCCTCGTAGAGAAAAGACTTCAATGTCCTCGCTGCCCCCATCCACTATGAGTTTAGAGCCGAATACGGCTGAACAGTAGAACTTTAAAAAGCAATTATGGCCGTCCATGCGCCTTGTTGTTCCTGGAAGAGAAGACGCGACTGAAAACACGATACGTTTGACAGCCGAGGAGACGTGTCAGGCGTGCTAGGCTGGGCTAAATCAGCAGCCGCGCAAGGGCGGTTGCGTCACTTAGGTGAGCAGGTGGCGACGGATATCAGACTCCGCAATTGGCACACACTGAGAGCTTGACATGTACACTGAAGAGGGAAGGAATATGCTACACCTGTCTAATATCGTGTAGGGCCCCCGCGAACGCGCAGAAGTGCCGCAACACGAGGTGGCACGGACTCGATTAATATCTGAAGTAGTGCTGGAGGGAATTGTCACAACGTATCCTGCAGGGCTGTCCTTAAATCCGTAAGAGTACATAGGGGTGAGGATCTTTCCTGAACAGCATGTTGCAAGGCGTCCCAGACATGTTCAATTATGTTCATATCTAGGGAGTTTCATGGCCAGCGGAAGTGTTATAAGTCAGAACAGTATTTGTTCCTGAATCCACTCTGCAGCATTTCTGGACTTGTGGGGAGCCGTATTGTCCTGCTGGAACCGACCAAGTACGTCGGAATGCTCAATGGACACGAACGGCTGCCGGTAATCAGACAGGGTGCTTACGTACGTGTCACCTGTCAGAGTCGTATCTAGACGCATCAAGTGTCCCATATCACTTCAACTGCACACGCCCCACACCAATATAGAGCTTCCAACAGGTTGAAAAGTCCCCTGCTCACATGCAGGGTCCATGGATTCACGAGGTTGACTGCATACCCGTACACATCCATCCGCTCAGTACAATCTGAAACGAGACTCGTACGGCCAGGCAACATGTTCCCAGTGTTGACGGGTCCGGAGTAGCGTAAGACGTTATTGTGTCGTGCAGACATCAGGGGTGCACGATTGGACCTTAGGCTCCGAAAGCCTATATCGATGATGTTTAGTTGAATGGTACGCACGCTGACACTTGTTGATGGCCCAGCATTGCAATCGGCAGCAATTTGCGGAATGGTTGCGCTTCTGTCATGTTGAACGATTTTCTTCAGTCATTGTTGATTCCGTTCTTGTAGAGTCTTTTTCTGGCAGCAGCGATGTCAAAGTTTTGACGTTTTACCGAATTCCTGATATTCACGATACACTCGTGAAATGCTTGTACGGGAAAATCTCCACTTCATCGCTACGCAGTAGATGCTGTGTCCCATCGCTCGTGCGCCGACTATAACACCACGTTCAGACTCAAATCTTGATAACCTGCCATTGTAGCAGCAGTAGCTGATCTAACAACTGCGCCAGACACTGGTTGTCATATATAGACGTTGCCAACCGCAGCACCATATTCTGCCTGTTTCCATACCTCTGTATTTGAATGTGCATACCTATACCACTCTCTTTGGTGCTTCAGTGTATAACAGACGCAGGAGGACAGCAGGTAAGTCGGTGATCTGGTACGCGGTCTGCCAAGACCCGTGATGTGCTTGGCTGTTGGAGAACAGCATGAAGGAGTTAGCCGCCAGGGCGGAAGTGAGTGATTACAGTAACAACTAAATAAACACCTGTAGAATAACAAAACAAATATGTATAAGGAGCAAAATGAGACCAGTGTGTGTGTGGAAGTGCTCTCTCACTCAAACCAGTATTTTTTGAGTTATGCTCTAACATAGTATTTTGGAAATAAAACGACTGGCAATTTGGTCAACTGTGTGTCTACAGGCAGAGTTTGTGGAGTTGGATGAGAACATACTGTTTACATTTTTATAAATATTATGTATTTCAAATTATATGGTGGAATATGCAGGATGATGCACGAAGATATGTAAATATTTTAGTACGTTTTTGTACAAGTAAGACTAAAGAAAAATTTTCAGATAAACATAGGTACCAAGTTACGGGAAATAAGAGATTTTGTCTGAAATTTATCAACCTCACTAATATGAACCCATAGTTTTACTGTACGAGGTTAAAGTAAAGCACGATTTCCATTTATTTTGTTGTTATTGGTCTGTCCCAGACCTGTATCTGCTGTAGTTTTCCCGAACATACAGAAAAGCTAAGATTATTATACAACTAAATTTGTTTACTTTCCATTAAGAATGTAGAAATTTGTATGTCATTTTTGGCAACCGTTAGTGAGTTGTTTCAGTCGTTTCCTAACCTTATAACGAGTTAGTTTTCTTTTTTTTCAGTGAAAGAACATAATAACAGCGTATTGAAGTGAAACGACATGGTAAGTTGTAGTGTGTAGATTATTTATGAAATAGGGATCTTTCAAATTTGCCACGAGGAATACGCCGATACGGTGTTTATTTATGTAATATGAGGTGGTAATGCTAAGGCTGCAGTTAACGGACGTCGCGTGCGTTATCTAACTCAGAGGATTCCGAATGCACGAACCTTTAGCGGAGTATTTGGAATGTTACGGGAGACAGGTTCTGTACCTAGCGTTCATAATCAGTACGAGTGCTCGATACGTGAAGATGACGATGAGGATATTATGGATGCTGTTCAACGTAGCCCGGGTACCACTACACGACGTATCTCTCAACGATTAGCCATTCCACAATCTAAGGTATGGCGGTCACTGAAGGACAATAATCTGTATCCTTACCATAAACAAAAAGTGCATCATTTATATCCGGGAAATACTGCCTTCGCTTGGGGTTGAGCAACTGGTTAAATACTAATCGTCAATTGCTAAAATACATTTTATTTACTGATGAGGCACAGTGTACTCGAGATGGAATAAGCAATTTACATAACGAGCACATATGGTCTGAAGCATATCCATATGCAACAGTGCAACGTAATTTCCAGCAGCGATTTAGCATAAATGTGTGTGTAGTATAATCAACATACTTTACTGGACCATTCATTTTCCCAGGACGTCTAACTGGTGAGATGTACTTACAATTTCTTCAAGAAGAAATGCCCCTCTTGCTCGAAAATGTTCCACTTGCTACGTGAGTGCAAATGTATTTTCAACATGACGGTGCGCCTCCAAATTTCACCAACGCCGTTACTACACTTTTAAATGAACATTTTCCACAGAAATGGATTGATCATGGTACTACACGTCTGTGGCCACCCAGATCGCCCGATTTAACACGAATGAATTTTTGTGTATGGCGATGAATGAAAGGCATAGTTTATGAGGACAAAATCAATACACGTGAGGCATTACTTGCTCGCATTATGAATGCAATAGACGAAATTAAGGAAAAGTCTGTGAAACTCTCCGCCACACATCGTCAGGTGGCTTGCGGAGTATGGATGTAGATGTAGATGTAGAGGTAGACACGGAAACAAGCAACAACATCTGTTTATACACGTGCAGCTAAATGCACTGAACTCGGTGGGGACATTTTTGAACATCTGTTGTGAATGTATTGTCAAAATGTGTTAAGATTGTACAACTTCCTTAGCAATGAGCTTCGTTTTTTCCGGTTTAACATGAATAATGTGTGCTATGGTATTAATAAAAGCAGATTATCTGACACATTCATACAGTTTAAGTTAACTTTATTACCATCATTTTTCCAAAATTAAATTCTCTACAAATATTTGTTGAAAACTTTGTGCAGTTGTCTAGTATTAAAAAAAAAAAAAATGGGCCAAGTAGTTAATAAATTAAAAATTTTACGACATTACTTCTTTGCTTCTCTGGATGTTCTGTAAAACTACTGCAGATACACGTCTGGGGCATATTTTATTAGATTCACCAGACCAATAACAACAAAATAAATGGAAATCGTGCTTCACTTTAACCTTGTACAGTTCTGCGATGGCTTCATATTAGCGAGGTCGCTGAATTTCAAGCAAAATTTTCTATTACCCGGAACTCCGTAACTAAACGTTTGCGGACCTATGTTTATAAGAACTTTTTTCTTTAGTTTTACTTGTAGAATAATATATTAAAATATTTGCGTATCTTCATGAATCACCAAGTATATTCCGAGCTGAGTCTTATGGAACATTGTTATAGGTAAAACAGCAATCTTTATAATATTACAGTTTCTTTCAATGTACACAGTCATCGTCGAATTCAAGTTGTTTAATTTTGTTTTAAATAGACCGGTTCAGTCCCTAAGATGTGTTCTTCAGATCTTACATTCTGCGAAGGAAGAATAAAACAATGCTATATTTAAAATCGAAGAGACACTAAAAGAAAACAATGTTGTAAAAAAAAAAGCATATGGTATACCTTTGACGACAGTAGGAGCCGATGGCATGGTGCAGGTCCATCTGTGCAGACGTGGAGAATACTGCTAAATACCACTCGGTTGTCGGTAGTTAAATAGCAGAAGCAACGCCCATTATCTTTGGATGGACCATGGACCTTGCCATTGGTGGGGAGGCATGCGTGCCTCAGCGATACAGATAGCCGTGCTGTAGGTGTAACCACTACGGTGGGGTATCTGTTGAGAGCTCAGACAAACGTGTGGTTCCTGAAGAGGGGAGCAGCCTGTTCAGCAGTTGCAGGAGCAACAGTCTGGATGGTTGACTGATCTGGCCTTGTAACACTAACCAAAACGGCCTTGCTGTGCTGGTACTGCGAACAGCTGTAAGCAAGGGATAACTACAACAGTAATCTTTCCCGAGGGGGTGCAACTTTACTGAATGGTTAAGTGATAATGGTGTCGTCTTTGGTAAAACATTCCTGAGGTAAAATAGTCCCCCATTCGGATCTCCGATAGGGGACTGTTCAGGAGGACGTCGCTATCCCGAGAACAAAAGTGGTGTTCTACGGATCGCAGCGCGGAATGTCAGATCCATTTCAAAAGGGAAATGGACAAGTTAAATCTAGATATAGTGGGAATTAGTAAAGTTCGGTTGCAGGAGGTTCAAATGTTTTAAATGGTTCTAAGCATTATGGGACTTAACATCTGAGGTCATCAGTCCCCTAGACTTAGAAATATTTAAACCTAACTACACTAAGGACATCACACACATCCATGCCCGAGGCAGGATACGAACCTGCGACCGTAGCAGCAGCGTGGTACCGGACTGAAGCGCCTAGAACCGCTCGGCCACAGCGGCCGGCGGTGGCAGAAGGAACAAGACGCTGGGTCAGGTGAATGCAGGGTTATAAACACAAAACCAAATAACGGTAACGCAGGAGTAGGGTTAATAATGAATAAAAAACCTTGGATAAGCTACTACGAACATCATAGTGAATGCATTATTGTAGCCAAGACAGACACAAAGCCCACGCCTACCACAGTAGTACAAGTTTATCCGCCAACTAGCTCCGCAGATGATGAAGAGATTGAAGAAATGTAACATGCGATAAAAGAAATTATTCAGGTAGTTAATGGAGACGAAAACTTAATAGTCATGGGGAAATGGAATTCGATTGAAGCAAAAGGAAGAGAAGGAAATGTAGTAGGTGAAGATGGTTTTGGAGTAAGGAATGAAAGAGGAAGCCGCCTGGTAGGATTTTGCTCGGAGCATAACTTAATCATATTTGGTTTAAGAATCATGAAAGAAGGTTGTGTACGTGGAAGAGGCCTGGAGTCACTGGAAGGTTTCAGGTAGATTATGTAATGGTAAGACAGAGATTCAGGAACCAGCTTTCAAATTGTAAGACATTTCCACGGGCAGATGTGGACTTTGACCACAATCTATTGGTTATGAACTGTAGATTACACCTGAAGAAACTGCAAAAAGGTAGGAATCTGAGGAGACAGGACCTGGTTAAACTGAATGAACCAGAGGTTGTAGAGAGTTCCAGAGAGAGCATTAGGGAACGGTTGACAAGAACAGGGGAAAGAAATACAGTGCCAGAAGAATAGGTAGCTTTGAGAGATGAAATAGTGAAGACAACAGAGAATCAAGTAGGTAAAAAGACGAGGGCTAGTAGAAATCCATGGGTAACAGAAGAGATATTGAATTTAATTGATAAAAAGAGAAAATATAAAAATGCAGTAAATGAAGTGGTTGAAAAGGAATGCAAAAGTCTCAAAAATGAGATCCACAAGAAGTGCAAAACGGCTAAGCAGCTATGGCTAGAGGACAGATGTAAGGATTTAGAAGCATATATCACTAGGAATGAGATAGATACTGCCTACAGGGAAACTAAAGAGACCTTCGGAGAAAAGAGAACCACATATATGAATATGAAGAGCTGAGATGAGAAACCAGTACTAAGCAAAGAAGGAAAAGCAGAGACGTTCAAGGAGTACATAGAGGGTCTATACAAGGGCGATGTACTTGACGGCAATATTTTGGAAATGGAAGAGGACATAGATGAAGATGAAGATATGATAGTGCGTGTAGAATTTGAGAGAGCACTGAAATACCTAAGTAGAAACAAGGCCCGGGGAGTAGACAACATTCCGTTGGAACTACTGACAGCCTTGGGAGAGCCAGCCCTAAAAAATATTTCCATCTGGTGAACATGATGTATGAGACAGGCGAAATACCTTCAGACTTCAAGAAGAACATAATAATTCTAATCCCACAGAACGGAGGTGTTGACAGGTGTGAAAATTACCGAACTATCAGTCATGATCGCGAAATACTAACACAAATTCTTTACAAACGAATGGAAAAACTGTTTGATATAGAAATGTTGGAACCCGCCAGGCAATACTGAACCTACGACAGAAGATAGGTTAAGGAAAGGCGAACCTACGTTTCTAGCATTTGTAGCATTTGACAATGTTGACTGGAATATTCTCTTTGAAATTCTGAAGGTGTCAGGTATAAAGTACAAGGAGCGGATGCCTATTTACCCTTTGTACAAAAACCAGATGGCAGTTATAAGAGTCGAAAGGGATGAAAGGGAAGCAGTGATTAAGAAGGGAGTGAGACAGGATTGTAGATCCGACGTCATTTTAATCTGTATATTGACCAAGCAGTAAAGGCAACAAAAGAAAAATTTGGAGTAGGAATTAAAATCCATAGAGAAGAAGTGAAAACTGTTATGTTTACCGACGACATTGTAATTCTGTCAGAGACAGCAAAGAACCTGGAAGACCAGTTGAGAGGAATGGACAGGGTCTTGAAAGGAAGATATAAGATGAACATTAACAAAAACAAAACGAGGATAATGGAATGTAGTCGAATCAAATCAGGTGATGCTGAGGACATTAGATTAGGAAATGAGACACTGAAAGTAATAAATCAATTTTGGTATTTCGGGAGAAAAATAAGTAATGATGGTCGAAGTAGAGAGGATATAAAATATAGACTGGCTATGGCAAGGAAAGTGTTTCTGAAGAAGAGAAATTGTTAACATTGACTATAGATTTAAGTGTCAGGAAGATTTTTCTGAAAGTATTTGTATGTAGTGCAGTCATGTATGGAAGTGAAACATGGACGGGAAACAGTGTAAGCAAGACGAGAATAGAAGCTTTCGAAATGTGGTGCTACAGAAGATTGCTGAAGTTTAGATGGGTAGATTATGTAACTAATGAGGATGTACTGAATAGAATGGGTGAGAAGAGGAATTTGTAGCAAAACTAGACTACAAGAAGGGATCTGTCGGTGGGACACGTTCTGAGGCATCAATGGATCACCAGCTTAGTATTGGAGGTAGGCGTGGAGAGTAAAAGTCGAAAATGAAGACCAAGAGATGAATATCGTAAGCAAATTCAGAAGTATAAGCTGCAATAGTTATTCGGAGATGAAGAGGCTTGCAC
The DNA here is from genome assembly GCF_021461385.2 of Schistocerca piceifrons. Lineage (NCBI taxonomy): Eukaryota > Metazoa > Arthropoda > Insecta > Orthoptera > Acrididae > Schistocerca > Schistocerca piceifrons. The sequence goes on along the minus strand of NC_060141.1, from coordinate 532,512,125 downwards.
AGAATAGAGTAGCATGGAAAGCTGCATCAAACCAGTCCCTGGACTGAAGACCACAACAACAACAGGCTATATATTTTTAAAATATATTAATATACGTGTAGTATATAGTTTGGAATGATTGTAAGCAATATCTCAACAAGTTCTTGACTAATTTGATCTGAATTATACACAATATTACTATAAACTTTCAAACGGAAATAGGCTATATACAGTGTGAGAAAGATCATGCCGTTCTGTGCTCTCTTCTGAAAATGTGCGCTTTTGTTTCGTTTATCGCAGTTCGTTTTAACTACGAATCCATGGCATTTAGAGCATTAGGTAAATTGTTTGTCCCATATACATTCTCTTTCATTACGCACATTTTCAAGTGAAAATTGCGGTCACGCTACTGTGTTGCTTTTTTTCCTTCCTCGCAGTCGATTTTTACAGGAAACACGGAACTTGCGTCTTCAGAGTATCAGCTTTTGTTTAAAATACTACTACGGAATCTGAATTTTCAATATCGTGGCTTAAGAGTAGAGAGAGGGGAGTAGAGTAAATTCGTCGAGTGAGGGGTAGTGGACATGGAGAGAGCAAGGAGGAAATGGACAGAGGGTGGGAGGAGGAGATAGAGGAGTGGAGGAGATGAACAGAGAGAAAGGGAGGAGTAGATGGTCAGAGAGAGGGTGGGGAAGGATATTATGATGGATATCCAGTTCCCACAAACATTTGGCAGTTGCTAAGCATTGACAGGTTCGCTAGTAATAAATATACACTGAGGTAGGAAAAAGTCAAGTGGTACCTTGTAACACCGTGTCGGTCCTCCTTTTGCCCGGTGCAGTGCAGCAGCTCGACGTGAAATGACTCATCAAGTACCCGACAGAAATATTGAACCATGCTGCCTCTAAAGCCTTCCTTATTTATGAAAGGTGTTGCCGCTGCAGTTTTTCTGCACGAACTGACCTCTCGATTATGTCCCATAAATGTTCGATGGGACTGATTCCCGCTCTAACTGTTAAGAATGTTCTTCAAACCAATTGCGAACAACTGTGGCCTGTTAACATGGCGAATTGTCATCCATAAAAATTCCACCGTTATTTGGGATCGTGATGTCTGTGAATGGCTGCAAATGATCTCCAAGTAGGCGAACATCCAGTAAACAAAGTCCATTCCATGTAAACACAAGCCCACAGCTTGCACAGTGCCTTGATGACAATTTGGGTCAATGGTTTCGTGGGATCTGCTCCACGCTCGAATGATACCATCAGGTCTGATGTCAGCACTCCAACCATGGTTGTAAATGCGTGTTGCAGAGACGGTCATCTTCAATTGGTGTACCTCTTTATAGCACCCCGTGTCAGACACCCCGTGTCAGACACCGGACGACGGAGTGTGGAGAATCTATTTAGATGTAGATGTGATGTAGAACATCAAATTAATTAAGGTTGTTGTAGCGCAAGAAATAAATGGAATAAAATGACGTTCACGACATTTTGTAAACATTCTGGATCGTGTCTCATATCTCACAAAACATCTAAATGTAAGTACAGTTGCTGTTATGATTCTATTAATCATCCGCTCACATGGAAAAAGAACAACACTCCGTCAAGCAATTAGAGTCTCACAGCTTTTAGGTCACTGAGGATGGAGGTGATCTGAACAGAGAAGAATCGATATGAAATGTCCCGAATTGCGCCAGATTTTAACGACCAGTACTGGAGTACTGGATTTTTTTTTGGGCGGGGGAGGGGGGGGGGGGTTGGGGTAGGTGCAACTATCTTACAATACCCTTAATATACTGTAGCTATTAGTCGACCTTGATGTTATTCCATCTGGGAGCAAAGGCACTTCAATCGGCTTATGGTGAGTTTTTATCGTGATATTTCACGAGCACACGCCGAACCACTTGATAATATATGCACAGCTAACCTGAAATCATTCACCCTACCTTATTCAGCAGTCATGACTGTACTTGTTCACTTTAACATCACCCCGTATTTTTTGATAATGGCCACGGGAGGCTAAGTGCAGTAATACGAGGGTAAGTCAATTACTATTCGCCAAGTAGTTATAAAATTTTATTGTAATCAAATAGGAAACTTATGAGAACCTCATTTTTCTACACTGTCTCCTTGCTTTTCAACACACTTGGTCCATCGTTGTACAAGCTTCCTGATGCCCTTGTAAAAGAAGGTTCTCGGTTGAGCTGCGAGCCAGGAATGCACCGCTTCTTTCTCTGCTTCGTTCGAGGCAAATCGACGGCCCCTTAATGCCTGTTTGAGTGGACCAGACAAGTGATAGAAGGGGCAAGATTGGGAGTATATGGAGGATGATCCAGTACTTGAAAATTGAGTTTCTGGAGCGTTTCAGCAATGTGGGCAGCAGTATGCGGACGGGCATTGTCCTGCATCAGCACAACACCTTTTGACGGCAATCATCGTCGTTTCCTTCAAATTTCAACTTTTAGCCTGCAGTAAGCATCTCACTGTAACGTATACTGTTTATTGTTGTGCCCCTTTACCATAATATTCCGGTACTGGACCTTGTGCGTAACAAAAAACCGTCAGTTTTCCTGCGGACGGTTGGGCCTTGAACTTTTTCTTGCACACCGAATTTGAATGTTTCCATTCCATACTCTGTCGTTGACTCTCCGGCTCGTAATGATGGATCCATGTTTCGTCACCAGTAATGATCCTGTCTAACAAGATGTCCCCTTCGTTACCACAGCGATCCACATGTTTTGGCAGATGTCCAAGCGCGTTTGTTTATGCAACTGTGTGAGTTGTTTTGGGACCCATTTTGCACAAACTTTATGACACCCAAGTCTGTTATGGATGATTTCGTAGGCAGAACCGTGACTAATTTGTAGACGGTGTGCCACTTCGTTAATAGTTAATCTGTTTAAGGGAATCATTTCACATGAACGATCAATGGTTTCTTCGTTTGTGACAGTAAACGGTCATCCGGCTCTTTCATCGTGTGTAACACTTGAGTGACCATTTCGGAATTTTTCAATCCATTAGTAGACACTCCGTTGTGGCAAAACACTGTTCCCTTACTGCACCGAAGGTCGTCGATGAATTTTGGACCCTGATAAGCCCTCCGACCACAAAAACCGATCATTGAACGTTGCTCTTCTTTCGTGCAAATAGACAGCGGAGCAGCCAAGGTTCAAATGGCTCTAAACAATATGGGACTTAACATCTGAGGTCATCAGTCCCCTAGAAATTAGAACTTCTTAAACCTAGCTAACCTAAGGACATCACACACATCCATGCCCGAGGCAGGATTCGAGCCTGCGACCGTTGCAGCAGCGCGGTCCGGACTGAAGTGCCTAGAACCCCTCGGCCACAGTAGACGGCAAACAGCCATGATTAACAGCATGGCAGCGAAACTAACCTAGCAGCTTCAAAACTACAAAGATATAACAGCAAATAAACAAAGCATGCGTCATCAACGTTTAATGAAATTAAATTAAATTAAAAATAAATAGTTACCCTTTTTTAAATTTTTTTTTATTTTTATTTTTCTTTCTTTCAGTCAGTACGAACTTTGTTGTAGAACCTCTTATTTACCTGTGGTAATAAAAATTCATATAGACATAATTAAGTACATTTAAAATTACGTGAACTTAGTCAACCCTCTCATGGTGACAAATTCATATCAACTGATTGAGAATATTTAGTTGAGAATTATATCTTTTTCGTAATTCGGTCTTGGCACACATCTTCTAAATGCAGTGTTTTTTTAAAAATATTTACTGAATTCTTTCCCAGCGTTAGCTATGGAACACAAGACTGTCTCTATTAGCAGAAAATGCTTAAATATTGCCAAGCCGACGTTTAATTATCATTGATAAAACACACTTCACTATACATTTAAGTTATTTGAAAGAACCAACAAATTGTTAAATTTCAACGTTAACTGTCCGCCTATGAATGCACAAATGTGAAACTAGTAATAAATTCCGTCAGTCTCTGGATCGCTGTAAAAGAAAAACAGTTTCTTGATTCACTGCTAATTTTTATCTGCTCCCGATTTACGGGTTCGGTTTAATTTTTCTTAGCGGAGCAATTTTTTAAATGTGCCGCCGCTGCAAATCGTTCGGTCGCGGCACAGCCCAGCAATACCGCTAAAAATGCTGAAAATTCTTTAAAGAAATATTATAGATGACATGGGCAAGCTAATTTACATTAGTAATACACACTTTTGATAAATTATAATGTATTTAGACCACAACAATAACTCAACTTACATTAGTTTGTAATTTCTCCTCTAATGGCGGCTAAATCTAGATACAGACAGACGAAGTCTACCCATTCATAAAATGCTACGTCACAGGTTCCTCTCTCTCCCAGCTCTCGAGGAAGAAGACAAAGAATGCACACTATGTATTCCTATTTATATCACTATCAACCGTTAATGTCTCTTTGCAATCTGCGGCTGTATTTTACATTTTTGTTATCGCAGATATTGACACATTTCGTAATTACATTATGAGTATAGAAATATTACAATCATAAATACATCGAGAATATTACTACAGAAAATATTACAATAATAACGAATGTCCTTTACACAAAATTAAATACTATTTTTTGTTAAATAATTACAGTATATACAAATTGCTTCATAGCGGCGTATATAGTACAATTAAATTTTAGTTTATTAATAGTGTGTGTGTTGCCAGGGAACGTTACAAACGTAAGACGACAGTACTAACAAAATCAACAAAAATTTAACTAAATTGCGGATAATAATGGACTTACCTTGCTGCATCAAACCAGTCTCAGGACTGAAGACCACAACAACAACAACAACCCTCGTATTATGTTCGGGTAGTAGTTTATTTGAGGTTCCCAATAACAAATTTATGTAGGTTAATTATTAATAACAAAATCGGTACATATTCCGCCCGAGGTGCCGTCGCACAATGTCAGTATTGACTCTTGAGCAAATATGTTCGACGACCCCGGCGCTGAAGTGTTTAACTTTGTTGACGAAACCACAACCGGACTTCTGCTTACACCGCTTCATATCTATCAAACTGAAGTTCTCGAAAGTGTTCTTTTAATTCTGGGAACGGGTGAAAGTCGGATGGTGCCAATTCGGGACTGTATGACAATGATCTACATCTACATCTACATTTACATCCATACTCCGCAAGCCACCTGACGGTGTGTGGCGGAGGGTACCTTGACCACCTCTATCGGTTCTCCCTTCTATTCGAGTCTCGTATTGTTCGTGGAAAGAAGGATTGTCGGTATGCCTCTGTGTGGGCTCTAATCTCTCTGATGGTCTCCTCACGGTCTCTTCGCGAGATATACATAGGAGGGAGCAATATATTGCTTGACTCTTCGGTGAAGGTATGTTCTCGAAACTTTAACAAAAGCCCCTACCGAGCTACTGAGCGTCTCTCCTGCAGAGTTTTCCACTGGAGTTTATCTATCATCTCCGTAACGCTTTCGCGATTACTAAATGATCCTGTAACGAAGCGCGCTGCTCTCCGTTGGATCTTCTCTGTCCCTTCTATCAACCCTATCTGGTACGGATCCCCAAGTTGACACTTATCTGTTTTCCCTTCCTGTTTTCTGGCTGCATGACAGTGAAAACTGCACACAATATACCTAGGATCGATGACAGTGAACCTAAGGCATCGGGTTGTTACAGATGTCGCAGCTCTCTTGCGTGGCCTTGCATCGTCATGCTGACAGAGAGGGTGCTCCAAGTGTGGTTGAACTCTTCTGCGGCTAGAAACTCAAATACAGCACACTGTTTCTCATGCACTGACTTAGCTGCGTTACACGCACCCATGTTACACGCCACAGTTCGGTTCCCCATAGCATCAGATGGATGAAAATTTGTAGACATGAAGAGTAAAGATGTAAAATGATAATAGGATAGGTGGGGGCAGAGATCCGACGTTGACACTTATCTGTTTTCACTTCCTGTTTTCTGGCTGCATGACAGTGAAAACTGCACACAATATACCTAGGATCATACCTTATAAATGCCATACGTTCACGATTGCTTCTATGATGTAATAAAGTTATATTTAACAAAATACATCTTTGCCCCAGACCTGTGTATACATCATACTGTTATGTGTCAATTTTCCCACAAAAAGAAAGTATTATAACAGACTAAAGGAGAATTACAATATTTGTACTGCCATTATTAGCCTGCATAATGTTTTATTATATCAAAATCATCACCAGCTTGACAATCTTAATCATCATTGTCTTCGTCGTCGTGATCGTATTAAACATCCACACATTACACTAACAGTTCACTGATTTGAATACAAAACATTTTAACACAAGAAAATACATCGTATTAATATTATTTGGCTTTTTCTTGAATCACTTTCCTAGTTTTCCAGTGCAGTATGTATTTCTGATTGATCTTCATTATAGACTTGATAGGGCGGAAAATTATTTTTGTGTTGAAAAGTTTCCAAGTTACTAGACGAAAGTTCCATTTGTGCTTCATTGAGCCCCATTATTCTGCAGATACTGATTTTCTCCGGTTTCCTCAAATTTAAATTATGACGAGCTATGAATGACTGAGCCCAGTCTTCCCCTCCCACTTGGCTTTCTGTGTTAAAAGGGTGGTTTACGCCTTTCCTTTTGGCAAACTCATGTGCTAAATGTCGGAAGTGATTAAACGTAAGGCCATAGAACATAGAATTCGGATTGATACAGTACTCCACCAATTCAGTTCCCTGAATCACAGGAAACATTCTCTTGGAACCCCCCTATGATGCCACTTCGAGGCCTCCTTAGTTGTACGTAATATGAATTCATTATATCCAAGCCTTTTAGCCGCATTTCTAATGGAAGATCAGGTTTTAGTAGCTTCTTAGCCTTCTCTAACGTTTTAGAAGAGAGGAGGATGTTTCTCTTTCCTTGTTTCTCTAACGTGAAGTTGAACTGGGCTTATTAATACTGAATCAGACCATGTGAAATAGGAAAGTTTCATCCTAGCTCTATTAAATATGTTAAATAAACCTATGTGTACAGAAACATTTTGGCGTAAAGGTGCACCTGCAGACGTTTGCCCCAGTAAGTTCGTATGATTTTTGCTCTGTGGCGGTGATTTCTGAACTTCTGTTATCAGCTGACAGATTAGGTAACTTGTTGAACTATCAACTAAGCTTAAAGAGTGAATTAGGTTACGTACTTACGTACGTAGCATTGGTAATTCTTTGGGAGTTTCTTGTCGCACGAAGGTCTCCACAAACTACATGGAAAATACTTACAGTTAGATCGAAAGTTCGTACCTCGAAAGCTTCAAAGGGCAAACCACTAACACAAGATACCTTTCTCTTCCACCGTGAAACGTCTCGACTGTAGATGCACAGCTGCCACACTACATTCCCAAAAGGAAAGGAAACTGGATTCCTATCTTTGCCCTGTGCGCACCTTTGTCCCTACCTGTTGTTGTTGTGGTCTTCAGTCCTGAGACTGGTTTGATGCAGCTCTCCATGCTACTCTATCCTGTGCAAGCTTCTTCATCTCCCAGTACCTATTGCAACCTACATCCTTCTGAATCTATTTAGTGTATTCATTTCTAGGTCTCCCTCTACGATTTTTACCCTCCACACTACCCTCCAATACTAAATTGGTGATCCCTTGATGCCTCAGAACATGTCCTACAAACCGATCCCTTCTTCTAGTCAAGTTGTGCCACAAACTCCTCTTCTCCCCAGTCCTATACAATACCTCCTCATTAGTTATATGATCTACCCATCTAATCCTCAACATTCTTCTGTAGCATCACATTTCGAAAGCTTCTAATCTCTTCTTGTCCAAACATGGCTACGCTCCATACAAATACTTTCAGAAACGACTTCCTGACACTTAAATCTATACTCGATGTTAACAAATTTCTCTTCTTCAGAAACGCTTTCCTTACCATTGCCAGTCTACATTTGATATCCTCTCTACTTCGACCATGATCAGTTATTTTGCTCCCCAAATAGCAAAACTCCTTTACTACTTTCAGTGTCTCATTTCCTAATCTAATTCCCTCAGTATCACCTGACTTAATTGGACTACATTCCATTATCCTCGTTTTGTTTTTGTTGATGTTCATCTTATAGCCTCCTTTCATGACACTGTCCGATCCTACCTATCCTATCATTTTATCTTATTTAAAAAACATTAAGACTTCTCACACATAAAATTCGGTGGCATTACTTTGCAGCACACTCTTGTAGGTAAAACGTCAAATACCGTGAGGGATACTGATAAAAATGAAAATATCTAGCAAAAATAAAGTTACGTTCATAATTTTTGTTTGTTTCCAGACACATGACACAGCCAACTGACAAAGTAAAGCAGAAAGCGCGATTTTGTTTTGCCTCCTCTAGTGGCTTGCTCTGGTACTGCGATGCGGAAATTTCATTGTGGAATCAGACTGCTGACATCAGCCTGCAGGCGAGCAAACTTAATGCGTAACTTACCATTTTTATTGGGTCCCCTGAACTTCAAAATGTTGAGAGGCGACTGCACCTACATATTTTTACCACTGTATCACGGAGCCTTTCGATAGAAGACATATTAAGTAGAGGATGTAGTAAAACAAATGAAACTAAGTTCAGGCCAAGATAGGGAATGTCGAACTGAGCAAAATGTTTCCGGTAACGACAGGACGGAAATGCACTTTTGTGACGCTGCTGTCGTAAAACGACATCCAGACATCGATGAGCGCCCAGAATTTTGTGCTTAAGCGAGCGTGTTTGGATGTGGCTAGAGAGCGGTTGTGTTCAAGTAAGCTGCTACACTGTAGTGATGAACTTACTCTTCATTGCAAGTCGTCTCTTCTCTGCTTAACAGCAATAGTTAAAGTAAGTAGCGTTTAGGTAATCTTTATTAATAACATACCACCTCAGAGGACCACACTTCCACTAGGCTAGCGTACTACTTCTTCGTCAGTGCAACTTTCATCATTCACTACAAAAACAGGTACAGCCCAAAGTTGAAAATAAAGTATACATCTACATCTACAGCTACATGATTACTGTGCAGTTCACATTTAAGTGCCTGGTAGAGTGTTCTTCCAGTTACATGAAGACTGTCTCTAACAATGCATGGGGAAAATTCACACTTCAAACTTTCTGTGCGAGCTCTGCTTTCTCTTATTTTGTTATGATGATCACTTCTCGATACGTATGTTGGTGAAAATAAAATATTTTGACTTTTAGAGGAGAAAGCTGATCACTGAAATTTCGTGAATATATCTCGCTGCAACGAAAAACGCTTTTTTGATATCATCCGTCAATGCTATCTGGTTAGGATTCTGTGCAGCACAGAAATACTCTAGAAGAGGACGAACAACCCTAGTTTAGGTAATCTCTTTAGTAGACCTGTTGCAGTGTCCAAAGTCTTCTGCCAAAAAACGTAGTATTTGGTAGGCATTCCCCAAAAGGCTATCGATCGTTCCATCTGAAGCTCTTTGTGGTTGTAATTCCTACAGATTCAGCCGAATTGACAGCATCTATATTTTTGTGATTTGTCATGTAATCGAATTTTAACGGATTTCTCTTTGTACTCATTAGGATGAGCCCGGACTTTTCCTTATTGAGAGAGAAACGGCACTTTTCGCACCATTCAGATGTAGTGTCTAGGTCATTTTGCAATTAGTTTTGGTCTTCTGCTGACTTTACTAGACGGTAAATGACATATCATCCACTAATAACCAAATACAGCTGCTCAGATTGTCTTTAAAATCTCGTATATGTAGATTGGGGGCAGCAAAGGGCCTGTAACACTTCCTTGGGGAATCGTGAATATCACTTCTGTTTTACTCTATAATTTTCCGTCTATTACTACGTACTGCGAACTTCCTGAGAGGAAAATCTCGGTTCCAGGTGCGTACATGAAGTGATGTCCGCCTCCGTATCACAACGGTAGCGTTAGTGCCTACCACGCACGGGGGCCGGGGTTCGATTCCCGGCAGGGGACTGGGTGTTGTTTGTCTTTCACAATCACTGACACACAACTCGCCGAAGTGGTGTCAACTAGAAAAGACTAGAAATACGGCGGCCGAATGCCGAAGGGGATATTCCAGCCAGTAAATGTCACACCATCATTACATTTTTTACTGAAGCGATACCCCATAGGTATGCAGTTTAATTAGAAGTCTTAAGAGTGATGTCATTCAAAGAAATTAATGTCATTACAGTTCTTTTGGACTAGATGATTTATTAGTGAAGTTTTTCCCAATAAACGTCGCAGTATATTCATTTAAAGTTTGCCTCGTCTGGGACCTTCCGCATAACAGGTACTCGCCGACGCAGGGTAGTTTAAATGCAGACACATATGCACGCACGTCGCTGATTGGCGTCGTTTTTTAGCGACCTTGCCACGACCATGCATTTGCAACCCGCGGTCAGCTGGGAAATTTTGCTAGATTCCGCCTCCCATACACTGTTTTGATCTTGGTGTGCTTTTTTTTATCCGTCAGTTATATCGAGCCTAAAAAATTATTTTTTTGTTGCTGTAGTTCACTATGTCACCTAAATCATCACTTCCGTGAGTACGACAATGATTGGTCGTTATAGGAAAGCATTAGAGTAGGATGTGTGTTCACCAGTCGGTATGACAAAGTAGTAACTTTCACTGCACTTAATATCTCAGTTTCAAACCTTTCCCTAACAGATTAATACACTGAGTCTTGCCAGCTGTGTCCGTCCTCCTTCCGCACTAATCACCCTATATGGTTAACGCCAGAGGTAAACAGTAGTTCTTTGAGCTGTTTTCCAAAGTTTCAGGTTGACGCATATGTCTTCAGCTTGTAAAAAATATATTCAAAATACATCTTGCTTGTGCCTTGCTTGGTTATAGTTGTTCTTCATTGCTTTGTGTCAATTTTCCTTTTGGTGGTTTCCTGTGTCAGTGATAATACGTATCGTTTCTTGCAGGTATCACGCGCTTTGTGATATAAAATAGAACAGATGTCGTTCACAAATGTCATTAGGCAGACTAAAACCCTCTTCCTTTTCAGCTGCGCCCGCTGTTATGGACTGCCCAACAGTAGCAGCGGATGCATCCACAAGAGGTATTGCGTCTCTAGCGTAACTACAGAATGCAGTATCTCCCTGAGAAGAGACAGTAATTTCATCAGTTAAACACGATCAAGAGTAGTCGCACCGTTACACTGTACACGTCTGGACGGTCGTTACCTCGCATAGCGCGTCACATCAGTTACACAAACGTTAACAACTACTTGATACTGCAGCAACGTGCCAAAGTGCAAAGGGCGGAATGATAAACTGCACACATCCTATGTACAGAAGCTACGACTTACTTCGAAGGGAGATGATTTGTATGACACACGTGAACAGCTCCAACTGCTATAATTGCACATAATCAGTAACGGTTCCCTCTTTGCTGCTTACAAGAATGTCTATTACCATTGAAACATGGTATTTGTCGCTGGCCATGTTCTCGTGGGCTCCAATGTTCTCCACGCGTCTCTTGTCTCCATCCACCCATCCATATCAGTTTAGGTCTACCAAGGGATTTCGTACGTTGCGTCATCCCTTGCAGCACTGCCTTCTCCATCCCTCCTTCTCATGATACGTCACAACCATTCAGTTATTCTGCTCTTTATTACGGCTGTCACATTTGATTCATTAAGCACCGTGTGGATTTATGTGGGTTTCCTTCTGTCAAAAATTAAATTTTCTGACCAAGGTACGATGATGTTTCTGAACAATTGGGTTTCGAAGGTCATAATTTTTCACTCCACCTTCTTGGTCAGTGTTCATGTTTCAGTCCTATACAGTAATAACAGACACAAATGGTTCAAATGGCTCTCAGCACTATGGGACTTAACATCCGAGGTCATCAGTCCCCTAGAACTCAGAATTACTTAAACCTATCTAACCTAAGGACATCACACACATCCATGCCAGAGGCAGGATTCGAACCTGCGACCGTAGCGGTCGAGCGGTTCCAGAATGAAGCGCTAGAACCGCTCGGCCACACTGGTCGGCCAATAGCAGACACACAATTGTCTTGTACATGAGGAGATTTGTTGCTCCTGTTAGTTGCTTGTCGATGAATAAATACATTATTCATAACAGAAGTCTCTCTCCAGATTTCATTTGGTTCATTATCTCTCCCTCCACTGACATAACTTCCTAGCCATTTCAAAGAAATTCAGTTGTTAAATTCCATATCTTGTGTAGCCAGTAATCTCAGCGTTTCCTCCTCTACCTTTTTTTTTTTTTTTTTTTTTTTTACAATTCATCTATCATGATCTCAACTCGCATGGCTGTCCTTAGGCCTCGACTGTTTTTTCACGGAAATCGCTATCGCTCTTTCCGCAAGGTGATTTTCAACTGTTTTTACGCGCGAAGTGCACATACATAACACGGTACCATTTGTACGTGAACGCTGAAGTCCACATTTGTACGAAAATGACGTTACTCGGACTCAAATGGGGCACGGATAGCTTCTACATAGGAGAAGGAAGGTAGAATTGAGAATCAACTCAAGAAAAAGAGACTGGGTCCGAAAAACGTCATTACGTGGTACAGAAGCGGGATTTCACCCACTCTATAACGAGCTCGATGACAAGGAATCTGCATTTCCTAAATATTTTAGAAAATTGAAGTAGCAATTATTTCATTTCTTACTTAAAATTTCACCCAGAGTTACTAAAACAAGCTACCATCACACTCTGTGAAAAATTATATTCTTTAGGGTTAAGTTTAGTGGCCAGTTCAGAGCAAATTTTTATGAAATAGTCATCAAGACTTAAAGGTTTTGTTTACATCTTGTATCTGGTTTTTAATAATTCAATTGCCGTATTTGTACTTGGATTAGCTAGTGAAACCACATAAATATTGAGCACTGATGCTTGCAAAACTGTCTTACACACAATCCAGATAGCTACTAAGTAATAAATAGGCCTGCCGCAAACACATATTAAAAATGGTTCAAATGGCTCTGAGCACTATGCGACTTAATATCTGAGGTCATCAGTCCCCTAGAACTTAGTACTACTTAAACCTAACAAATCTAAGGACACCACACAAATCCATGCCCGTAGCGGTCGCGCGGTTCAAGACTGTAGCGCCTAGAACCGCTCGTCCACAGCGGCCTGCCAAACACATATTAAAAAGACATATTAGAACAGACAATTCTGATACATTACTTGATGTATAATTCAGGAATCAGCATTTTGTCACTGTTGCTGTGTCTAAAGAATTCATTAAATTTCTTTATCAAGCATTACGATTGCCTGACATAGAAGTAAATTCCACTTAATAATCTATCTCATTCTATCGACAGTACTTTTTCCATTTCAAGTTGCAGCCCCATTATATTTCATTTCTTTGCAATATATTAAATACTGTACCAACATGTATAAAAATCCAGTCTATGCCTGTAGTAGAGGACAACAGAACACTCGATCCGTACATTTGAGTCTGCTATCTCACTCCTTCAATTAATATTTCATCATTGATTGTATAATGGTAAATCTTAACAAAAGAAATGATGACAGCGAAACAAAACAGTTTTCAACAAATAAAAATGCAGCGAATAACAAAGAGTTAGAGTAACAACTGTTAACTGCTGTATTGAGCGATAGAGACCGCACTTCGCAGTTCGAACGTTTGTGGACTGAGCTCATTCTGTGTGTTTACCAGTTGACTAACATTTAGACTTTGATAGTGGTCACGGCTCGCCACGTTGTATTAAAGAGTGATAGATCCATAAACCTTTTGTATCTGTATACATTTCTAAATTCAGATCTGCTGTTCACAACTAACGCTGCAACTTCAGCAGCGAAGTTACGAATTACTCTTACTGTTTGGTATTAGATATAAAGTAAATTAATATCTGAATTCCTGTTCATGAAAGGCATCTGTTCCTCGCTCCTGTATGCACTAAAGAAACACACAGGCGATATAACAATATCAAACACGAAAAGCATCACGAAAGAATGTATGGAGACGAGCGCATGGCGGTTTATCGGGAGGAAATGAGTTTCGGGATCACATGATCAACAACGGATGATGACGTCAGCCGTCAAAACTTTCTTCCCGAGAATCGTTGACTGCCGTGTGACGTATGATGCTGCCACATGTGGATGACGTCATTTCAAATGCATTGCGGAATATTTAGAGGGGACGCGACGTGACGTACCGAACGACCTGTGCTAATTTACCTTCAAATACCATCGGTATACAGCTCATGATGATAAATACGATGATGCACAAACCAGATAAAGAATACAGAAAGTGCTCTTAACTACAGGGTGGCGCACGAAGTGTGTTACCAATTGTTTCTTTCACAATTTACGACGCACATTAGATATCCCGCTGCGATCTCTACAGCAGTACCAGCAGAGCTCGGAAAAACAAACGAGTTACGAAATGACGTGTAATTCACGATACTGCCGCTAGGAGACTAGTAAGCAGCAATAGCTGACAGTGGAAGACTGACGACACAGCAACGATCGGCAATTGTGTTACTTTTTCATGAAACGAAAAGCCTTCTTGTGACTCAGAGGCGTTTTCGACAACAGTTTAACACACGATTGGTCCCTTGCAAGAAGACCATCCACAGGTTGTGCGATAAATTTGTACAGGAAGGAACAGTATTGGAAGCGAAGCGACCTCGGCCTAAGCCTGTTTGTTCGCCGGAGAATATTGAAGCGGAACGAGTTGCTGTACAGAGAAGTCCCGGGAAATCGTGTAGAAAGGCAGTAGTGCGACTGGGAATATCCAGACGCTCCGTTCAACGCGTTCTTAAAAGTGACCTCCATCCGTACCCATACTAGATGACCTGTGCACAGAAGCTCACTGAAGAACACAAGCAGCAGAGACTACCGTTTGCTCAGTGGACGGAGGATAGGGAAGAAACTCTCAACAACGTTTGGTTTTCAGATGAGGCGCATTTTCATTTAGACTGTGTGGTTAACAAACAAAATGTACGCTTTTGGGCCACTGAAAACCCACATGTGCTACATGAAGGACAACATTATGCTCTGAGGATTACAGCGTGAGCATCAATTTCCAGTCACGGACATACTGGACCCTTTTTCTTTGAAGAAACTGTGAAAAGCGAGCGTTATTTGAGCATGCTTCGCAATAGCATCATTCCACAGCTTCTTGCTACTGGCTCCAAGCAGTATGGGACTAAACATCTGAGGTCATCAGTCCCCTAGAACTTAGATCTACTTAAACCTAACTAACCTAAGGACATCACACACATTCCACAAGATTTCGGGATTGCAGCCGGATCTCATCGACTTCTTCCCACGACCTCTGCGTTGAACATGAGCGCCACACTCGCCTTTTACAGCCCAGTAAGTCGGCCATAGACGAACACTGTATTTCCACAGGACACACTATGGATTATTCGGCCACGAAAATCTTGGCCCCATCGAGATCCTTCTGGGATTCAGTTGTGAAGGAATCCGTGGAAATACGTTTAGCGGATAATCTCATTAATCGTGATGGCGGCTTTTTTTGAATAAGGCCTGGGACCCGTTGATTTCTTTAATTTCAACCAAAGGAAAATTTTTATGGCTTCTGACACGTCGAGCGACAAGTAATTTTAATATTGAAATTTTGCATTTTATTGTTTTGGACACGTCTGCGTGCATGTTTTACTTTTTTCACGCATTCCATTGCGCTCCATAGATGCAGTAATATTGTAGAGGGCCTTGGAATCGACAGGTGGCGCGCATGCTACAGTAACTTGCGCATGCGCGCCTGCGGCACTTTTACGTATAAATAGAGCGACTTGCACTAGCAATCTCCAGTGTCAAACACTCGCCTGAAGATGGCTGTAAGGTTGTCAGCCGAAATATCGTGGAAAGAAGTCGATGAGATCCGGCTGCAATCCCGAAATCTTGTGGAATATTCGATACGCCGGGAAAACTTCAAGAGTCACATCACACACATTATTATTTTTTTATTATTTATTTATTGCCAAATTATAGACCTGTTACCTGATGTTTAAAACAGGTCGTACATCTTACAATTTTCGTTTTTCATCTTTTTACAGTTTTCTTTCCTTTTGTTTTATCTACAACATTTACAAAGAATGATTCAAAATAATAATTTGAGGTTGACATATTTTTAAATAAAATTTTGTTGTTTTTAAGAAGAATATAAAAAGAAGATAGGATGGATGAGAGATTTATTAGTACCATCACCGAGTGTGACTGACGGTGAATACCTCGGAATGGTTTCACACACACACACACAAATGGTTATTAGTAGAGAAATAATGTTTCTTATCCTATTTGTTACTAATCCTATGTATTAACTACATTAGGTGCGCATCCATTTACAGCATTTGGTGTTTTCTTGGCTAGATTGCCAGCAATTTGCTTATTTACTGTCACATCCCAGCTTTCTCCTCCTGTTCCTCCTCATTGTCACTATTTTCGCTGTCACTGTGGATATCGCTGTCCATCCTCTGGAGATTTCTGTTACGCTGCACATAGGCATGTCTGTGATGTCGCGTCCGCATATACTCTTCATGTGTTGTTTTTGAAATACTGTTTGTCAGTGCGTTTAATTGTGCCCATTGTTCTTCGTCTCTTATTGCTGTGTATAGATCTACAGGGTGTTTCAAAAATGACCGGTATATTTGAAACGGCAATAAAAACTAAACGAGCAGCGATAGAAATACACCGTTTGTTGCAATATGCTTGGGACAACAGTACATTTTCAGGCAGACAAACTTTCGAAATTACAGTAGTTACAATTTTCAACAACAGATGGCGCTGCAAGTGATGTGAAAGATATAGAAGACAACACAGTCCGTGGGTGCGCCATTCTGTACGTCGTCTTTCTGCTGTAAGCGTGTGCTGTTCACAACGTGCAAGTGTGCTGTAGACAACATGGTTTATTCCTTAGAACAGAGGATTTTTCTGGTGTTGGAATTCCACCGCCTAGAACACAGTGTTGTTGCAACAAGACGAAGTTTTCAACGGAGGTTTAATGTAACCAAAGGACCGGAAAGCGATACAATAAAGGATCTGTTTGAAAAATTTCAACGGACTGGGAACGTGACGGATGAACGTGCTGGAAAGGTAGGGCGACCGCGTACGGCAACCACAGAGGGCAACGCGCAGCTAGAGCAGCACGTGATCCAACAGCGGCCTCGGGTTTCCGTTCGCCGTGTTGCAGCTGTGGTCCAAATGACGCCAACGTCCACGTATCGTCTCATGCGCCAGAGTTTGTACCTCTATCCATACAAAATTCAAACGCGGCAACCCCTCAGCGCCGCTACCATTGCTGCACGAGAGACATTCGCTAACGATATAGTGCACAGGATTGATGACGGCGATATGCATGTGGGCAGCATTTGGTTTACTGACGAAGCTTATTTTTACCTGGACGGGTTCGTCAATAAACAGAACTGGCGCATATGGGGAACCGAAAAGCCCCATGTTGCAGTCCCATCGTCCCTGCATCCTCAAAAAGTACTGGTCTGGGCCGCCATTTCTTCCAAAGGAATCATTGGCCTATTTTTCAGATCCGAAACGATTACTGCATCACGCTATCTGGACATTCTTCGTGAATTTTTGGCGGTACAAACTGCCTTAGACGACACTGCGAACACCTCGTGGTTTATGCAAGATGGTGCCCGGCCACATCGCACGGCCGACGTCTTTAATTTCCTGAATGAATATTTCGATGATCGTGTGATTGCTTTGGCCTCCCTATTCGCCAGACATGAACCCCTGTGACTTCTATCTGTGGGGACACTTGAAAGACCAGGTGTACCGCCAGAATCCAGGAACAATTGAACAGCTGAAGCAGTACATCTCATCTGCATGTGAAGCCATTCCGCCAGACACGTTGTCAAAGGTTTCGGGTAATTTCATTCAGAGACTACGCCATATTATTGCTACGCATGGTGGATATGTGGAAAATATCGTACTATAGAGTTTCCCAGACCGCAGCGCCATCTGTTGTTGAAAATTGTAACTACTGTAATTTCGAAAGTTTGTCTGCCTGAAAATGTACTGTTGCCCCAAGCATATTGCAACAAACGGTGTATTTCTATCGCTGCTCGTTTAGTTTTTATTGCCGTTTCAAATATACCGGTCATTTTTGAAACACCCTGTATGTCTGTATCTGTGTAATCTAAGTGTAGTGTATGTCTATTGTTCGCGTATTTCCCGCAGAAAAAGACAGTGTGTTCTGGGGAACCTTCTTCCCCGCATGTGCATGTAGGTGTCTGCCTCAGACTCACGCGGTTTAAGTGCGTGGGATAAGGTCCGTGCCCGGTTAAGAAATGTACCATACCGCGGCTGGGATCGATATGTCTCATTCTCAACCGCTCCCTTATGTCAGGGAGGAAGTCGTGCAGTCTACGTCCCTTATCACTTACATCCCACTCACCTTGCCATGTATCCAAACGCCAACTTTTATGGTGACGTATCGTCTCTATGGGCACACCGGTTATTGTGTGTACCTTATCTAGTCTCCCCACCTTTAACCAGTACCTTGCAGCTCTGTATTTGATCGTGATATCTATGGGGCATATTTCGAGCACCACACACAGTGCATCCGCTGAGGTGGAACAGAAGGCTCCAGATAGCCTAAGTAGGACACTTCTCTGCCCTCGTCTGACGGATGCTTTGTTGGTGACCACGTTCAGTCTATGTGCCCACGTGCTAGCTGCAAACCTGAGTACTGATTCGAAGGGCGCACAGTGGTACGTACGTATGACTGGTAGAGGTAGTCTGTACTGTTTTGAATTTAGCCTCACCAGTTTGTGGAGTATTTTTTCTGTTTTGTCTGTCGTTAGCCTTATGTGTTCGTGGAAATTCGATTTTTCATCTATGTGTACCCCAAGATAGCGCGTAATGCGTGCTCGTTTGATGTTTGTGTCCCCAATTTTAACCGAAGGATTCCTTTGGAGTGATCCTTTCAGTAAAGTGTATGTTGTTTTGTTTTCGGCTGTCCTGAGTTTGTTGTTGTGACACCACTGAGTAATTGTTTGTAGTAATCCACTGGCTTTCTCTTCTAACTGGGCCGGCCGCGGTGGCCGTGCGGTTCTGGTGCTGCAGTCCGGAACCGCGGGACTGCTACGGTCGCAGGTTCGAATCCTGCCTCGGGCATGGGTGTGTGTGATGTCCTTGGGTTAGGTAGGTTTAAGTAGTTCTAAGTTCTAGGGGACTTATGACCTAAGATGTTGAGTCCCATAGTGCTCAGAGCCATTTGAACCATCTTCTAACTGGGCTCTGTTGTTTGCCGTGACTACAACTAATAGGTCATCTGCGTAGGCGACAATTCCGTCTGACTCGTCATCCCCATCCAGAAGTAGTAGGAGGGGTTCGATTGTTATGTCTCAGAAGATAGGGCCGCAGATCGACCCTTGAGGACAGCCTTTGGTAATTCTATTAATTACTTTCCGCTTGTCCATCTGCCATTCGACTACTCGGTCTTTACAGTAGTTCAGAAAACTGTTGTACAGTGATTGCGGTACCTCCAGATGTCTTAGCCTCTGAAACAGTGCTGGCCACCAAAGATTATCAAATGCTCCTGCAATGTCAACCATTATTGTCATGGCGTATTTCTGTTTTGTGGTGTTAACTATGTGCAGGGCCTGGTTGATGGCATCATCTATTGATCTGCCAGATCTGAAGCCGAACTGGTGTTGGCTCATACCCCTGAGAACTATGTGTGTTTTCAGGCGCTTACACAGTAGCTTCTCCTGAATCTTTGCTAGGGTGTTTATTAGGCATATTGGCCTGTAAGTCTTTGGATCTGAAGGATCCCTGTCCGCTGATGTCTTAATAATGACTGCTTTGGAGGTTTTCCATACTGTAGGTACCCTGCCCAACGGTAAGGCAGCATTAAGTAACGTTGTTAGGAACGGGGTGATCTGCGGTGCTAGTTTTTTCAGTGTTTCCGAGTGGATACTATCTGGTCCAGGTGCTTCTTTGTTTTTGAGCTCTGAGATTGCTAGCGCAACCTCTTCTTGCGTAAAAGGACAGGTGACAGTTGCAGTATTGAATGGTGTGTGTAGGTTTTCTCTTAGTGTTGCATGATATTGTGTGTCTGTATCGATAACGTCGTCAGGGAGCAGGATTCGAACCTGCGACCGTAGTGGTTGCGCGGTTGCAGACTGTAGCGCCAGAACCGCTCGGCCACCAAGGCCGGCGCTTCTTGCTACTGCCTTGCCCTTCAACACGTTGTGATTCATTCAAGATGGAGCAAGGCCACATAACTGCAAAGACTGCGTTGGAGTTTTTACACGAGCATTTCGACATGCGGATCATTTCACTCAGGTCTCCAGGTCGCTTCAATGACGGACAAAATTGGCCCCCTATAGTCCAAATGGTTCAAATGGCTCTGAGCACTATGGAACTTGACTTCTGAGGTCATCAGTCCCCTAGAACTTAGAACTACTTAAACGTAACTAACCTAAGGACGACACACACATCCATGCCCGACGCGGGATTCGAACCTGCGACCGTAGCGGTCGCGCGGCTCCAGGCTGAAGCGCCTAGAACCGCTCGGCCACACTGGCCGGCGCCCCAATAGTCCAGACATCAATCCATGTGACTTTACCTTTGGGGGTACCTGAAGGAAAAAAATTTCCCGAAACGTCCACGTGATTTAATGGAGCTCAGATGACCTATTCTTCAAGCTTGCAGTGAAATTACGGATGACATGTGCCGTAGGATAATCACTAACTTCAGTGTTCGTTTGAAGGAAGTTAGGTAACGAAATGGTAGACATATTGAGTATGTGCTGAGTTAGAACAAATCTCCATGGACGGCTCTTCATTGTAGTATATGTTCCTTCCAGATTGTATTGACAACAAAGTTTATGTTCAAAAACAAAATGGTAACACATTTCGTGCGTCGCCCTGCAGAACAGTTATCAAAGAAAGTGGGCTCTTCGTTCCGTTGCTCTTCGTGTTTGTTCTTCATTTATTTCCGGCGAAATTTTGATGAATTTCTGGACTGTGGTGGTTGCGTTATGCGCAGAGCTACGTTTACGGGTCATAAAGCAGGTACGGGAGGAACACGTACCGGACAGAGCAGAGTAGACATGGGAGTGGGGCTGCGAAGCGGTATTGCAGTGCGTGAAGGTCGGAACCCCCGACGTCACTGCCTCCGCCGGCGGGACGGCTGTTATTGCACGGATCAGTTGGGCTGGCGGCGTAGTGCTGGAAAGGGGTTGGCGGGGGAGGGGTGGGTGTGGCCTGGGGAGGGTAGTTCCCGGCCCACACGAGCCACGAGCGGGCGATCCGTCTGCGGCGTCCGGGTCGGGCTCATAGCCCGCCGCAGCCCTCATAAGCCCCAAGTTTCCTCTGCTCGCGCGCTCCCGGAATACCTAACTGCGGGGTCCGCCGCGAGAAATGGTGGAGGCGCTGGCAGCGCGACGTGCGGCTCTGCTCCTCCAGAAATGGAATGCTTGCGGCGTTGCGATTCCATCTACTGGGGCTCCACTCGTGTATGATAAATTACTATTTCATTGGTGAAGACACTGTTTTCTGTTGATTTTTCGTCTGCTTACCGTAAGAGCACGACGAGGTAATCCGAACCATTTCCACACTCATCGTTCTGCATTTACTTCTGAAAATCAACGATATGTTGGTGACGTGGACGGCAACGTGAGATTCCTTTGCTGTTTTCATTATTTTTCTTTGGCTTTTTCTTGACGGATTCTTTATAAAGGGTTTTCAAAAAGAACGACATGTACATACCACATGGATAATCTAATTCCTCCCATACTCGGTTAAAAACGTCCATCATCACTGCAATGATGTTATGGCAGTACAGATCCGGGTCTTTAACTCTTCTAGGTTCGGTGGAGTGTCGGTGCATAACGTCGTCCATAATGAAGCGCCACAGGAAGAAGTCACAGGGCGTCAGATATGGCGTTCGTGGAGGCCAGCAGAGGAGTACTAAGTCGCCGGCTGTTTGAAGACTAATCCAACGGCTCGATGGATTTTCATTCAGATATTCACGCTCTTGGCGACTCCAGTGAAAGGTTGCCCCGAATTGTTGAAAAATGTTGTCCTCGTTAACATAAAGAAACTAGTTTTTCGGCCGCGCGGGGTAGCCGCGCGGTCTAGGGCGTCTTTTCAAGGTTAACGCGGCTCCCTCCTTCGGAAGTTCGACTCCTCCCTCGGGCATTTGTGTTATCCTTAGCGTAAGTTAGTTTAAGTTAGATTACGTAGTGTGTGCACATCTAGGGACCGATGACCTCAGCAGTTTGGTCTCATAGTCCCTTACCACAATTGTACAAAAAATTTCCAAAACAGCCAGTTTTGAAACATAGCAACACACTGATGTCCGTTAACCGTATTTTCATCAAAGTACAACGGGCCGCAAGCAGGTGAGTGGGAAATCGCACAGAAAAATATCGTTCGTGTTCAGTGTATGCGTGTGGGTTCTGTATACCTCGAATTCGAACACTGTGTTTTACTTTCCCATTAAAGTGGAAAGTGGCTTCATCAGTTATCGTCATCTGGTGTGCGAAAGTGTTTTCATTTTCAATAGCATTCTGAAGCTCATCAGAAACTGCCATGTACTTGCATCTGTCGTCGTGACATAGAGCTTATAACGACTGTAACTTGCACAGCTTCATAACCAACCGACGTCTCACAACACGGAAAAACCTTGTAGACACTTGTAACTCACGACTGGCAAGACATGTTGATTTTGCAGAACTACGTTGGAAAGCGGTTTGAATTCGTGCGATATTTTTCGTCAGAACCACGATAGCGACCGGGACTCTTTCTTTTACACGCACATCCTGTGTCTACAAAGTGTCGATACCATTTTCGAATAGTCTATTCATGCGGAGCATCAGTTTTGTACCTCAACCTGAGATGTCTTTGCACTGTAATCATGGAATAGCATTTCCCAAACTAGAGAACTCAGAATGATTTCTGCTGCGGAGTAGCCATTTTGCAACGTGTGACGGCAACCAAGCAAAAAGAATAGAAACGACATCTGGCGGCGATGAATATAAACTAGATAATGCATTAGTTCCTCCAATAACTGAAGCGTGACGCACCGATCGATAGTTGTGACAACATAATACTTTACAAAACGAATATCCTTTTTGAAAAACTTTGCACACAAGGCGTCCACAAAAAATCCCATTACACGTTCCTAAAATTGTGCTAGGGAATTCCAAGAGGTAGTCACAAAGCATGTTATTGTCAGCATCCAAAGAATAACCTTTGTTTGGCTGCAGTTTGACTGATCAATCCCGATGAATCAACAAAAAGCAGCCTAAGAGTATCCCCTCCAAAATTAAAATTAAAAAAAATATTATTGTAATTTCAGTAACGCTAGTTTTTCTTTACAAAGCAATGACTAGAACCTATAGTTTGCTTTCTTTCTAGTTTTATTAATTTTATGTATTGTAACCTTTGAAACAAAAGAATTTTCCGAAAGCACAGAAAGTAATTCAGTTTCATCATTCTAAGAAAACAGCGATCTTTTTCTGTTTAACCACCTCCTGCAGACTTGTTCATGATCACTTTCTAGTCTCTTCTCCTCCCTCCCCCCTTTGCTTCGTTGTCATCAATGTTCCATCTGTGTACCTGTTAGTCTGAATCCACTTTAGTCAGGGCAGTGAAGACTTTCTCTTGTCGTAAAAATCTACGAAATCCTCAAATGCACATGAATATTACTAAACGATTATCCTGTAAGCAGAATTCTGCATCAGTTGCAATGGCATCGAATATTTTATTTTCAGTATTTCGCATAGTTATTAACGGAATTTAAAAATTTTAAATGTTGTCATAATGTACTCTCTAGCAGATGCAGTCTTGCGATATAAGTTTAACAAAATAAGAAATTTATTGCAGTAAGAAATCGTGAGTCTGTCATATATTGACGACATAATGACTTGTACGTTGTTATGTTTAAGGCCAATGGAAGCCATCAACAGCCTACAGGAGAAGTTTCGCTTCACACCGCCTAGACGCTGTTGTAATGTGTCACAACAGAAGATGGACACGAAAAGGCAGGTTTTAGTAGAGGAAGAAAGTTCGATATTTGCTCCTGAGAACTGCAGCGTTAGTGGGTTTTCACAGGCTGGAGTGCTACTGCAGCAGTCCCCACTCATAGAAGGACTGAGGCCAGGGCCAAATGAAGTAAAACACTGTCGTTGCTGGCCATAAAAAGAATGGGAATGACGTTCAGCTTTCAGCGGAACGCTGTTGCTATGAAACTTGGAGTTCGTTTATGTAAATTGTTGAAGCATTCCTACCTACTGAGTGGCTGAAGGGGAGGAATCTAAACGTGGTTGATCAGAGGCGCCTGGAGATGCAGAGTAAATCGTCATATTGGCTGAAGCTTGATACGTGCTGGTGGATTGGTGGGTTAACTATAGGAAGGTGAAATAGTGTGCCACCAAAATTCTTTAAAAACCCGTGTTTTGTATTCAGTGAGAGTTCTTAGTCAGATTGTTGGGGCGACAACTACATGTCACTCATGGCCAGCCTTGGAAACCTTCGATGAGACTATTTTCTTCACTTGGAGTGTTGATCTCAAGTTTGTACGCAACATGTTTGCTAGTGTTCGATACTTCTGTTACGCTCACCTCCATGGATTCAGTCACTGCCTTCTCGTATTGTCCAAACAACTGCCTCCTTTACTGTTGCTAATGTTTAGAATTAGTCTTCAGAGCAGTAGTTAGTCTGATGGTTAGTAAAAAATGTGAATCAGATTCCTGAATTCCATGACTGTCCTACTACAAACATACTGCCGAGTCCCAAGATCCGTGCCTCACGTACGTGTCATGCGACCACGTTCGGCGCTGATCCAAGTCATCAACCTGCCTTCACGGGAAATGTGTCTTTCTGCATTTGCTCCTCACCGCTCAGAAATTGCAGAATGACCTCAAATCTCCTGTCTTTCCTCTATCCCTGAGTTAGCACATGGCAAGTTATAAGGCAGTATAAGTATTTAACCAGTACTTGTGGATGACAGCACTTAGAGATTTATAACAAATTTGACACCTAATTTCAAATCGTTGCGAAACTTTTTATCGCTGACACCACTCACAAAATGATGAAAGGAGAAAATTTTATCACTTACCACATTTTTCACAGCTCACGTAATAAGACTTCAACATCAAACATAACGTGCTGATTTATTGTTTCTTTACAACTGACTCGATTTGCAAAACAATTTGCAGATAGTGTCTACGTATACCAATGAATGTTTCTGAAAATTATAGGATTGTGCGACAAATAGTTCAGGAGATGTGGTGACATAAACATTGAGAATCGTGAAAAACTAGCACTATGTGATCAAAAGTTCGGAAACCTAGCTGAAAATGACTTCAATTTCGTGGCGCCCTCCATCGGTACTGCTGAAATTCAATATGGTGTTGGCCACCCTTAGCCTTGATAACAGCTTCCACTCTCGCAGGCATACGTTCAATCAGGTGCTGGATGATTTCTTGAGGAATGACAGCTCAATCTTCACGTAGTGCTGCACTGACGACAGGTATCGATGTCGGTCGGTGAGGACTGGCACAAAGGCGGTGTTCCAAAACCTCTCAAAGGTGTTTATAGGATTCAGGTCAGGACTCTGTGCTGGCCAGTCCATTACAGGGATGTTACTGTCATGTAATCACTCCGCAACAGGCAGTGCATTATGAACCGGTACTCGATCGTGTTGGAAGATGCTATCGGCATCCCCGTGTTGCTCTTCAACAGAGAGAAGCAAGAAGATGTTAAAACATCAATGTAGGCCTGTGCTGTGATAGTACCACGTCAAACAACAAGGGGTGCAAGCCCCATCCATGAAAAACACGACCACACCATAACACCACCGCCTCCGAATTTAACTGTTGGCACTACACACGCTGGCAGATGACGTTCACCGGCCATTCGCCATGCCCATACCCTGCCATCGGATCGCCACATTATGTACCGTGATTCGTCACTCCACACAACGTTTTTCCACTGTTCAATAGTCCAATGTTTACGCTCCTTACACCAAGCGAGGTTTCGTTCGGCATTTACCGGCATGAGCCGGCCGGGGTTTCCGAGCGGTTCTAGGCGCTACAGTCTTGAACCACACGACCGCTACGGTCGCAGGTTCGAATCCTGCCTCGGGCGTGGATGTGTGTGATGTCCTTAGGTTAGTTAGGTTTAAGTAATTCTAAGTTCTAGGGGACTGATGACCTCAGCAGTTAAGTCCCATAGTTCTCAGAACCATTTAACGGCGTGATGTGTCACTTACGAGCAGCCGTTCGACCATTGAATTCAAATTTTCTCACGTCCCGCCTAACTGGCATAGTACTTGCAGTGGATACTGATGCATTGTGGAATTCCTGTGAGATGGTCTGGATAGACGTCTGCCTATTACACATAATGACCCTCTTCAACTGGCTGTGGTCTCTGTCAGCAAGCAGACGATGTCGCCCTGTGTGATTTTGTAATGTACCTCGGCCGGCCCTGGCGCTTGTTGTCCGCGAGATTTTCATCTTCAGTTGTGCTGCGTTCCCGTATTTTCCATTTAATTTGCGATTATTTGAAGGGGCCATTGGCATGTACTCAACTCCCTCCATTATGTAATTTGGCTTATCTGTTAACAGTATGTGTTTTTTTAAATAATTCGTGTGCCTAGGCTCAAACTGTGGTTTTCTTTTGATTTTTATTTTAAGGCCTTGCGGCATGTGCCCAACTTCAACTGTAGATTTCACATTACCACTGTGTTAAACTTGAAATGGGATCCCGTTTAATCAGTGTGTAAGAGTATAGTAGCCTTAATAGCTGCACCTTTACGTAGTATCGATCATACGATCTATGAAATGATCATAAACTTAAGGATACACTGGAGTGCAGTGCAGTCAACAATGTGCGAGTGGGTGAGCGAGGAGTCTAGTGTTCAAGAGTCCGTAAGTGGATGTAGGGTGTGCGAGAGGCTACAGACGGTTGCTCGGTAACGGGCCCGGAGATTAGTGGCAGAATATAGGCGTAATGGCACACTGTACTTCATGTCTGTTGAGTGTTTATAAATGTTGGTTTACAAAAAGGTATTTTAATTAATAAAATCCAGTATTTGAGACAGGAGATGTCATCATTCCGTAGTTTTCCTTCGATTTCACAAGGATAGAAGCTCAAGACATATATAACTTCGTCTTCAGCGTATGCGCATTATAAAGTTCGGTACGAAAGTGGGGGGAGGTTATAAGTGGCAGTGACTTGGTCCTTGAAGCCAGCAGTGTATTTCCCTCCTTACTTTCTAGCGTAATAAGCAGAATATTTTATATGATACACAAATTTTAAATGACCTTTGAGTCTTTGTTACTCCCCTTTATACCCACTCTAGGTGTGATATATTTCAGAGCTTGGCCAAAAGCCTAAGCTTTGTTTTTCCCTTTCTACATCTACATCTACATCTATACTCCGCGAGCCACCTTACGGTGTGTGGCGGAGGGTACTTATTGTACCACTATCTGATCCCCCCTTCCCTGTTCCATTCACGAATTGTGCGTGGGAAGAACGACTGCTTGTAAGTCTCCGTAATTGTTCTAATTTCTCGGATCTTTTCGTTGTGATTATTACGCGAGATATATGTGGGCTGTAGTAATATGTTGTCCATCTCTTCCCGGAATGTGCTCTCTCGTAATTTCGATAATAAACCTCTCCGTATTGCGTAACGCCTTTCTTGAAGTGTCCGCCACTGGAGCTTGTTCAGCATCTCCGTAACGCTCTCGTGCTGCTTTTCGCTGGATCATGTCTATCTCTTCTATTAATCCAACCTGGTAAGGGTCCCATACTGATAAGCAATACACAAGAATCGGACGAACAAGCGTTTTGTAAGCTACTTCTTTCGTCGATGAGTCACATTTTCTTAGAATTGTTCCTATGAATCTCAACCTGGCGCCTGCTTTTCCCACTATTTGTTTTATGTGATCATTCCACTTCAGATCGCTCCGGATAGTAACTCCTAAGTATTTTACGGTCGTTACCGCTTCCAATGATTTACCACCTATGGCATAATCGTACTGGAATGGATTTCTGCCCCTACGTATGCGCATTATATTACATTTATCTACGTTTAGGGAAAGCTGCCAGCTGTCGCACCATGCATTAATCGTCTGCAGGTCTTCCTGGAGTACGTACGAGTCTTCTGATGTTGCTACTTTCTTGTAGACAACCGTGTCATCTGCAAATAGCCTCACGGAGCTACCGATGTTGTCAACTAAGTCATTTATGTATATTGTAAACAATAAAGGTCCTATCACGCTTCCTTGCGGTACTCCCGAAATTACCTCTACATCTGCAGATTTTGAACCGTTAAGAATATGTTGTGTTCTTTCTTCTAGGAAATCCTGAATCCAATCACAAACCTGGTCCGATATTCCGTAAGCTCGTATTTTTTTCACTAAACGTAAGTGCGGAACCGTATCAAATGCCTTGTTGAAGTCCAGGAATACGGCATCAATCTGCTCGCCAGTGTCTACGGCACTGTGAATTTCTTGGGCAAATAGGGCGAGCTGAGTTTCACATGATCTCTGTTTGCGGAATCCATGTTGGTTATGATGAAGGAGATTTGTATTATCTAAGAACGTCATAATACGAGAACACAAAACATGTTCCATTATTCTACAACAGATTGACGTAAGCGAAATAGGCCTATAATTATTCGCATCTGATTTATGACCCTTCTTGAAAATGGGAACGACCTGCGCTTTCTTCCAGTCGCTAGGTACTTTACGTTCTTCCAGCGATCTACGATAAATTGCTGATAGAAAGGGGGCAAGTTCTTTAGCATAATCACTGTAGAATCTTAAGGGTATCTCGTCTGGTCCGGATGCTTTTCCGCTACTAAGTGATAGCAGTTGTTTTTCAATTCCGATATCGTTTATTTCAATATTTTCCATTTTGGCGTCCGTGCGACGGCTGAAGTCAGGGACCGTGTTACGATTTTCCGCAGTGAAACAGTTTCGGAACACTGAATTCAGTATTTCTGCCTTTCTTCGGTCGTCCTCTGTTTCGGTGCCATCGTGGTCAACGAGTGGCTGAATAGGGGATTTAGATCCGCTTACCGATTTTACATATGACCAAAACTTTTTAGGGTTCTTGTTTAGATTGTTTGCCAATGTTTTATGTTCGAATTCGTTGAATGCTTCTCTCATTGCTCTCTTTACGCTCTTTTTCGCTTCGTTCAGCTTTTCCTTATCAGCTATGATTCGACTACTCTAAAACCTATGATGAAGCTTTCTTTGTTTCCGTAGTACTGTAACAACTACTACGGCTTCTGACATCAAATGTAACAACTATGACGGCATATGACACTAAATGTAACAATTGTGTTACTAAATGTGACACTTCTGTCACTCAATGTAACTGTGTTTTCTCTTTTGATGCTGTCAATTGTCAGGATGAGCATTCTAAAGCATTCTGTCAGGGTGAAAATATTAAATAAATTAACTTTTCTCTCTTAACAACATGTGGGCAGGGTGGGTTCTTCCTTGGCTCGGGTATGAGGTCGAATGAAACATCATTTTTACATAAGTTAACTTTTATTGAAAGTTTCGTACAACTGTATCTTACTGGGACGTTCTGGTTCGGAGAGCGGCAGCCGTGTCGTTTGCGTAGCCTTCTGCTGCGACAGCGGCGGCGGCGGCGGCGGCGGCGGCGTCTGATTACGCGTAGCGGTGTGTATCTCGTGTCGCCGTCTCGCCCAGCTGACCGGAGACGCGCAGCGCGAGGTGGCCCGTTTAATTATTGCGAGCGACGTCGTGCATCGGATGGTGATACCTTGAATGTGGCGTCCCAGTGTTTCTCTTCTCTAAGCGGCCGCGTGTGTTGTGCGTCGACCAGCGGAGCGGCGCGGCGGTGGAAGGCCAGTGTCCCGAACTCGAACCACGGACTCCCGCTTGCCAGTCTTCGGCTGTCAGGTCTTCATCCCAGCTCACAGGTAACTACTGATGTGAGGCCGTCTCCTTCCCGTCCTCACGAGTCACCCGGGTATGTAAAAACCAGACTTCCAATACCTTTTAACTTCTGTCTTCTGGCGCCGCGGCTGCTGCTTGCTATTCCATTACAGCGGCGGACTTGGTGCGTCTGTGCATGATGCAGTCTCTTCTTGCATGACGGTCTTCAGCACCGAAACTGACTGAAAACTACTGCTACTCTTCTTTTCTTCCTTCGTCTCTCGTCTTCGTCTCCGTCTGTCTTCATCTGTCTTCATCTGTCTTCATCTCTCTTCAACTGTCGGGCCCACCGCGTCTCGCGTATTTATTCACTTCAGTTCACTGGAGGTGAACGACTTCACGGCCATTGCCTCTTCCGTCACGTTGAAAGCTTCTCGAAGAATCTTCTTGACCTCGGTCATTGGCTCTTGGAATGTAGGCGGGGGCCTCTGATCGCATGTGACGACTGAGAAACACGTGAGCCGGTCATTGCCTCTTCCGTCACGTTGAAAGGCTTCTCGAAGAATCTTCTTAACGTCGGTCATTGGCTCTTGGAATGTAGGCGAGGGCCTTTGCTCATGCGACAACTTAGAAACACGTGAGCCGGTCGGGCGATGCCCTGACGGCTGAATCGACAGCGCCCGCTTATGTGGAACTCGCTGACTCCACGGTCATTGTTTCTTCTGTTCTGCCCGCTGAATGCCAGTATGTAACTCTCTAAACTAAACCAAGTTTTCCATTTATATTCTACTTTCTTAGTTCACTTTGATTTCACTAATTTATTTACTTAATTAACACTCAACATTCCTCCACCCTTCGGAGAAATTCGCCCTCGAATTTACCACTCAACATTCCTCCACTCTTCACACGGAAAAAGCACAAGCACTGAAAACTCTCGACTTAGAAGATTGCACACGCTTCACATTAAGTACGTGGAAAATACTTTATCACTTTACAAAAGCACTGTACGGTCATGAATCACATAGTTCTTACATAAATGGTTGTAATAAGTGTAACAAATCTTGATGACAATGAATAAACTAAAAACAGATTTTGCACTTAGAAAATTACATAGCAACAGCTGTTTAATCTACCCTATACTAATGCAAGAATATCTATTCTACAGTATTGTTTATTTTAACAAGGGACTGTTTAATAAAGAATGAAGTACAATAAACAAAATTAATACACTAATGCTCAAAAGTAACTGCTGAAGTACACCAGTTAAGAGTGTGGTATCCAGTTAACAGGGATTTGATGAAGTGGTATATTATTATTTGGCTTATTTTTTCGTCTTAAATAACAGGAAACTGTACAAAGCAGAAACACCAACACAAAGGTTCCAGATATACCCGTTCCTAGCATTATAATTTTAGTTTTGTGTTCACCTTTTAATTTTAAGACATGTTGCATCATAACATTGGCATCAATTTTGCCTTGCTGTGAGTTTATGACTTCAGAAGGGAACTGTCAAGGGAGTCATTGAGGTAGGACAGGTTTTGTGTAGGAAATGCTTGCATGGCGTTTTCTGAAAAAAGCAAACAACATGGTTATGAACCTACCAACCTAGTAAAAACAAAAACAAAGAAAAGAAGGAATACATTGTTAACTACAAGATCTACATGTTTCTACGTTCAACTTTTCTTTCTTAAAAAATAAACCATTATAATTTATTAATTATTTACATTTGTATACTGTCCATAGTCTACTAAGATTCAACTAGGACATTCGCACCCTTGAACGAAGATTGTATGGTGCCATGTCTGTATGTTGTGCTGGCGTGGCCACTCTTTTTCCTTTACGGGAACTTCCTCCACCCTTCGGAAAAGCAGACACTATTGTTGAAGGAATTACATCTGGAGCGCCCTTAAAAGGTTTTAAACGACTTGCATGGACAATGGTAGTTCGGGTGGGCAGTTGCAATTTAACGTTGACTGGTGACGTGATCTCAATAATTTGATAAGGACCTCTGTAGTTTGTTACAAATTTCTTCGTTTTTCCTTTAGCTATGTAAGGAGTTGAAAGCATAACCCACTGACCGATTTTGTAGTTTGGATATTTAGCTTGGGTATTACCTAATCTTTCCTGTCGTTCCAAAGCCTTTGTATTAGATTTTTGAACCTTTTTCCATACCTCCTTCATCATTCGACTGAAATCTCTTACTGTTTCTCCGACTTTTCCGTTTTTCTGCCTGATTACATCAAAAGGGGACGGCATTTTTTTCCCATAGACCACTTCATAAGGTGACATGCCAGTTGCTTCATGCGTTTTGGCGTTGTATACCGACACGATTATTGGTAAATACGTATCCCAATTAGAATGTTGTTCGTTAATATAATAACTAAGCATCTTGCCAATTGTCCGATGAACTCTTTCTGTGCGCCCGTTGCACTGAGGGTGTAACGGAGATGTGCGTAATTTGCGTATTTTTAATAAGTGGCATAGCTGTTTCATTAATTCAGACATAAAATTAGATCCCTGATCTGTGATAATAGCTTCAGGTACTCCAAATTTAAGTATCCAGTTGTTAACTAAAGCTTGGGCAACTGTATTTGCTTGCTGATCTGGGAGACTCACCATAGCTAGATAGCGTGAAAAGTGATCTATAATTGTAAGGACATACTTATTACCAGCAGGTGTTTTATGAAATGGCCCGTAGAGATCAACTCCGCAGATTTGAAATGGACATGAAGCCTCGGGGAGCCTCTGTAAGGGTATTTTTGAACGAGAAAGTTCAGCTCGTTGTGCGCACGCAATGCAATTACGAACGTACTGCGCAACATCCTGCTTTCTGGTTTGCCACCAAAATCGTTCTGCTACTCGTCTTTCGGTTGTCCGCTGTCCACCGTGTCCTGCAAGGATATGATCGTGGGCCTCTGCCATTATTTCTTGTCTAAGGTGTTGGGGAACAACAATTCGCGGTCCAAGTTTTGTTTTACGGCATAATACACCATCTTCAAAGCAAAATTGTTTTTGAGTTGCGTATTTTTTACATTCTGTATCCTCATCTTGTGCCTTTCTCCAGTCCTCAGTATCTCGGCCTGTTGCTTCCAAAAGTGCTATTTTCCGACTTAGGCAATCTGCATTCGTGTGTTTTTTGCCTGGTTTATGGATAACTTCGAAATCCATTTCGGAAAGACATAGGGCCCAACGGGTAAGACGACTAGATGGATCCTTTAATCCAAGCAACCATTTTAAA
Organism: Schistocerca piceifrons; assembly: GCF_021461385.2. NCBI lineage: Eukaryota > Metazoa > Arthropoda > Insecta > Orthoptera > Acrididae > Schistocerca > Schistocerca piceifrons. The sequence goes on along the minus strand of NC_060141.1, from coordinate 532,479,042 downwards.
GCTGCGTGGTCTGTAATGACCTTGAATTTCCTACCATACAAGTAGCATTTAAAATATTTGATACCATATATAACACTTAACAATTCTTTCTCCGTTGTGGAATAATTTCTTTCTGCCGTTGTTAGTTGTCTCGAAGCATAGGCTATGGGGTGTTCCGTGCCATTAATATTCTGACTCAGAACAACTCCTACTGAATGACCACTTGCGTCACAGGATAAAATAAATTCTTTATTGTAATCTGGGTAGGCTAATACAGGACTGTGTGTTAACTTATCTTTAAGGGTTTGAAATGCAGATTCACAATCTTCAGACCAATGAAATTTTGCACCCTTTTTCAACAATTGGGTTAAGGGTCGGGCAATTTCAGCAAAATTTTGAACATATTTTCGGTAATACGACGCGAGACCAATGAAACTTTGTACTTCCTTAACGCGTTGTGGTGTTGGGAAGTCCTTAACTGCCGAAATTAATCGAGGATCTGTTTTAATTCCTTTTTCACTAATGACATGCCCTAGGTATGTAACCTCTGTCAATGGAAAACTACATTTTTCCATATTTAATGTTAATTTAGCTTTTCTAAGTCTCTGAAAAACATTACGCAGACGCACAGCATGTTCATTAATGTCTCTGGAGAATACAATAATATCGTCTAGATATACACAACATTGCTGAGTTTTGAGTCCTCGCAATACTCCATCGAGTAGTCTTTGAAAAGTTGCTGGTGCATTTTTCAAACCGAAAGGCATTCTTTTAAATTGCCAGTGGCCTCCAGGGGTAGAAAATGCTGTTTTATGCCTATCTTCAGGTGCAACTTCCAATTGATGATATCCGCTACGTAGATCGATTGTTGAAAAGTATTTACTGTTACCCAAACTGTCAATGATATCTGTAATGTTTGGAAGAGGATAAACATCTGAGATAGTTTGTTTGTTAAGGTGTCTGTAGTCACAACAAAATCTATATCGTTTCGTACCGTCGGGAGACTTCTTTGGAATAATTACGATATTTGAATTATAAGGCGAATCAGAATATTCTATAATTCCATCTTTTAGATGCTGTTCTATAAATTCATCCAGCACTGGCTGTAAGTGATGCGCAACTCTATAAGGCTTCCTATAAACTGGGGGGCTATTTCCTGTTGGGATCCTATGCTGTGTGATGTCTGTTGCTGGCAATGGACCTTCTGCATTAAATAAATTTTGGAACTCAACTAAAACTGCTTCTATCGTGTCTCTATCATTTCCTTTCAAATGCTCAATCTTCTGGCGCAATGCGGTTTTATAGGCGTCTGGTTTCTGACCATCATTAATATCTGACCAAATGAAATCTTCTTCTTCAAAAGTACTGACTGTAGCTACTAATATTCCCTTATGCAACTCTTTGTCCTCCACTCCGAAATTGTCAATATGTACCGGTACTTTTCTTTCTCCCTCAACGTCTTGAACCCGTACAACACTCCTACGTACAAAACAATGTGATACATCTAATTCCTCATTTTCCTCTAAAGGCTCTATTAGACACACTGTATCTGTAGGTACTTCGTGGTCAACGGTCATCCGGAGAAGTTTTCCTGAGCCAGATGGTATCTGATCCCGCGAATCAACCTTCAAGGACGTTGCACGCAGTATAGTTGATTTCGCCTTCCGGTTAGGGAAATCTTGCGGCAGAGGGCCCTTTGCAGCGGTGTCACCTAGCTGAAACACTATTCCGCTAAGTTCTACAGTTTGCTGTCTGAGGTCGATTTTAGCGTGATGTTTATTCAGGAAATCCAACCCTAGGATCGCGTCGTACCCGTCAGTTACCTTTGTTACCACTTCTACATCTTCCTGAAATTGTACACCGTGAATATAGAAAATCAATGATGTACATCCTAATGACTTCACTGTACCTCCTCCTACTCCACTCAATCTATACCTTGGAGGGTCATATTTCTTTTCTCCCATACATTCATTACTTACTATTGATACGTTTGCGCCTGTATCCACCAGTATCTTTGCCTCTTTATCCTGTATGGTAGCAGATAACCAGCATTCCGCCTTCACATTCGCCTTAATGGCATGAAATTTTATTGGGAACGCCTGGCGGCGGCTCCGACATTCCCGTTTGAGTTTAACTGATTTCTATTTCCAAAAACTTTCTTAGACCGGCATTCCTTGAATGTGTGACCTATTCTTTGACAATTAGTGCATTCAGGTTGTCTGCAGTTTTTTGCTATATGTCCGTGTCGATCGCACCTAAAACATCGTACTCCTGCTGAAAATATATTTCGCTTCTCCTTGTATCTGGTGGCAATGTCAATTTCTTCAAAAGCTGTTGCCACAGATACAGCTTCTGCTAAATTTTTAGGAAAGTCTGCCCTGACACGACGGGACGTTTCAGGAGGTAACCCACGTAAAAATGTATCCAGAGCTCTATTTTCTGCCTCTTGTAAAATAACTTTATTTGCTTCATCACTAGTTGTCAACTGATAGGTGTTAATATTAACTTTTCTAATCCTATCTACAAAGCTTTCTAACGACTCGTTTTGCCTCTGAGTGATAGTGTTTAACTGTTCCCTATAAAATCTACAGCTGTTCTGTTTTTGAAAACGTTTAAGCAATCCTTTCTTCAATTCCTCAAATGTTGGAGCATTCCGTAATTCTTCATGGTATAAGACGTGTGCTTTAGCCCCTCCTGTCAATCTTAACACTGTCATTTGTAAGAGCTGTTCATCTGACCATGATCCTAACTTTGCAGCTGCTACTAAATCATCAAAAAAGGCTGTTATGTCCTCGCCAGGTTTACCTGAAAAAGGAGTTACTAAGGCTGCTGCTGAGGAATCTAGGGTGGGAGGGATTGAACTGGCTTGCCTAACCTCACTCAACTGTTTAAATAATGCATTATTATCATTTTTAAGCTGTTCTATCTGATTAACTAAGATCTGAATAGCTTCCTCAGTAGAAACCGCTTGTGGTGCTGACTCTGACTTTGTACGATTTCGTGTCATCATTTTACAAACTGTTAGTTACACAATCTTCCTATACTGAATTTAAAAGATGTTTAAATATTTCCGACAAACTCTTAAAATCGTGAGAGAAAATACACTTCTAAATAAAGAAAATATTACGACTGCTATGCAAACCTCTATCCCTTCACACATTAAAAAAAACTAACTGTGGACCTTTAGTGACTGTCATTCACACCTCATATTGAGCCAAGGGTTTTTTCTCTGACACCAATTGTAACAACTACTACGGCTTCTGACATCAAATGTAACAACTATGACGGCATATGACACTAAATGTAACAATTGTGGTACTAAATGTGACACTTCTGTCACTCAATGTAACTGTGTTTTCTCTTTTGATGCTGTCAATTGTCAGGATGAGCATTCTAAAGCATTCTGTCAGGGTGAAAATATTAAATAAATTAACTTTTCTCTCTTAACAACATGTGGGCAGGGTGGGTTCTTCCTTGGCTCGGGTATGAGGTCGAATGAAACATCATTTTTACATAAGTTAACTTTTATTGAAAGTTTCGTACAACTGTATCTTACTGGGACGTTCTGGTTCGGAGAGCGGCAGCCGTGTCGTTTGCGTAGCCTTCTGCTGCGACAGCGGCGGCGGCGGCGGCGGCGGCGGCGTCTGATTACGCGTAGCGGTGTGTATCTCGTGTCGCCGTCTCGCCCAGCTGACCGGAGACGCGCAGCGCGAGGTGGCCCGTTTAATTATTGCGAGCGACGTCGTGCATCGGATGGTGATACCTTGAATGTGGCGTCCCAGTGTTTCTCTTCTCTAAGCGGCCGCGTGTGTTGTGCGTCGACCAGCGGAGCGGCGCGGCGGTGGAAGGCCAGTGTCCCGAACTCGAACCACGGACTCCCGCTTGCCAGTCTTCGGCTGTCAGGTCTTCATCCCAGCTCACAGGTAACTACTGATGTGAGGCCGTCTCCTTCCCGTCCTCACGAGTCACCCGGGTATGTAAAAACCAGACTTCCAATACCTTTTAACTTCTGTCTTCTGGCGCCGCGGCTGCTGCTTGCTATTCCATTACAGCGGCGGACTTGGTGCGTCTGTGCATGATGCAGTCTCTTCTTGCATGACGGTCTTCAGCACCGAAACTGACTGAAAACTACTGCTACTCTTCTTTTCTTCCTTCGTCTCTCGTCTTCGTCTCCGTCTGTCTTCATCTGTCTTCATCTGTCTTCATCTCTCTTCAACTGTCGGGCCCACCGCGTCTCGCGTATTTATTCACTTCAGTTCACTGGAGGTGAACGACTTCACGGCCATTGCCTCTTCCGTCACGTTGAAAGCTTCTCGAAGAATCTTCTTGACCTCGGTCATTGGCTCTTGGAATGTAGGCGGGGGCCTCTGATCGCATGTGACGACTGAGAAACACGTGAGCCGGTCATTGCCTCTTCCGTCACGTTGAAAGGCTTCTCGAAGAATCTTCTTAACGTCGGTCATTGGCTCTTGGAATGTAGGCGAGGGCCTTTGCTCATGCGACAACTTAGAAACACGTGAGCCGGTCGGGCGATGCCCTGACGGCTGAATCGACAGCGCCCGCTTATGTGGAACTCGCTGACTCCACGGTCATTGTTTCTTCTGTTCTGCCCGCTGAATGCCAGTATGTAACTCTCTAAACTAAACCAAGTTTTCCATTTATATTCTACTTTCTTAGTTCACTTTGATTTCACTAATTTATTTACTTAATTAACACTCAACAGTACCTTTCGTACATGATTGTTATACCACGGTGGATCTTTCCCCTCGCTTTGGACCTTAGTCGGTACGAACTTATCTAAGGCGTACTGGACGATGTTTCTGAATTTTTTCCATTTTTGTTCCACATCCTCTTCCTCAGAAATGAATGTTTGATGGTGGTCACTCAGATATTCTGCGATTTGTGCCCTATCACTCTTGTTAAGCAAATATATTTTCCTTCCTTTCTTGGCATTTCTTATTACACTTGTAGTCATTGTTGAAGAGAGCGTTTGCTGTACATGTTGTAGCGGAACTCATACCCTCGCTTGCTTTGTCGCCAGGAGCTGTTGTGCCACCAGTGGGCTATGTCCAGACCTCACATGTGGCTGTTCAATTGTTAACTCATTAACATAAAATGTTCTGACCTTTTGTAATCCTTTTAAAATTGCGAAGCACCGTTTAACATCTGGTATTTGGAGTTTAACCATTTTCCTTAACGTTGAGCCTTAATACATTTTTTTTAAATATAAAAGAAATCATTGTTAGTTGTACCTTGTTATTGTTTTGGAAAGAATTTCTTGTTGTTTAATCAATTTTTGGAGGAGGTACTTAACAACAAATGATGCCGTCTGGTTTCCCCCAGCGCTACTTCTAGGACCTGACTCTTTATGTTCTCTAAGTAGGTAAACGCAGTTGTTGATTGTTCCATTTATGTTTTGATGAAGTTATTTACCGGCATGAACCATGATAAAAAATACATGGACTTCAGCACTTCTCTTATGTAGAAATTTGCGTTGTCGGACGTAAACTCTAAATCTACTATGCGTTTGATAACACGAGATGAAAAATATTTGTCTGTACTTTTGCGAAAAAGATAATAGAGCACGACAATTTTTGGTGAAAGGGCCTAGTGGGAATATAAACAGCATGCCATTCAAGATGTGTTGCTGCTGCAGTTTTCGACAAACCGCAAATCCTCAATCCTTAGTGTTTATAGTGCCGTGTGCGCATTGCATTCCTGGCTTTCTAAATCCAGAGATATTGGTGTGAACGTGAACAAAGAAATAGTTCCGTTCTATTAGCTAGAGCATGGTTACGTCCTAGTCTAAACCTCTTTTTATCGAAAACGTGTTTTTCATAGCGAGCTGTGCCGACTCTCCATGGAGTGATCACGTTCCACGTGGAGGTCACGATGGGTCACGCAGGCCAGATAAGTGCTGCGCTTGCGGTTACTCCGCTCCCTCGGTAGACTTGGTTAAGTATGTGGCGTTCTTGGCAGACACTAGTTCCTCTCATGCGCAAATTTATCGCCAGCAAGCTCAGATCGTGCATCTGTCTAACCGAGTGGAGGACTTAGGGTCTGTAGTTTCTGGTGTTCCATCTAAACGAAGGAGCAAAGGTGAGTGAATTACTGTCCGCGGTAACTCCGGTGCAAAGAAAGCTAAGGGCCTTATGATGGGACTGGAGATCCCGAGAGCATGAGGAGATTGATGTGACATTTTGAAGCGTCCGGGAAAACTCACAGTCCCATGGAACAGAATATGCGTAGTGAGACAGCCTGATTAGCCAAATTTCTGAATCCATTCCTTAGCGTGAGTAATGGCATAGATTATCTTGCCACAGATACCGTTAATTAGTTGGGGGATATTTTTTAGTTCTTTTTTAAACATAGAGAAGAAATTCCCTATATTTAAGGGCATTGGGGATTTGGCACTTCATATTATTCCGGTACCCCTTGTAAGAGATCCATGGCGAATTTATTGCTAGCGCACTCGAGCAGTTGTAACTTCGATGGATTGCTCACGTGCTGCCTGCGATATGTAAGCTACAGCAGAACTGCAGACCAGAGGGGTCGGCAGCAGCAGCAGCAGCAGCAGCAGCAGTAGTAGTAGCTCGCAGTAACATCGAAGTTACATCTGCTCGAGTGCGCTAGCAATATATTCCTTAGTCACGGACCTCTTACACCCTTGTGGAAGGGTTCTTTAGCTGAAATGGGAAGCAGCGTCATGGCGCATGAGAGTCATCTGCGTGAGCTAAGCACGATGATCCTTCAGCAAAGACTGTCTACTCGGGTCAGGAACGAGTTGATTAAGCAATATGTGTTTTCCGTACGGCATGCTGGCGAATCACTTACTGGTTACAAAAATCGTGTAGTTCATCTTATACTACTGAACGTTTTTGAGTATATTATATCGACGAAAGGTGCCGATGACGACGTACGGTGGTGTCGTCGCATGTCGAAGAACGGTGAGAAGCTGGATGTAAACTGGAAAGGGATGTTGTCGTCCAAGGTGCGGTGAGATACTGGTAGTGGAGGGTTATCGGGACTGGGGACGGGATGGTATGATCTAGGCCTCACAGTTCTAGATGTTCTCCCGATATGTAAAGGAAACATGAAACATGAAAGAGAAAAGACGAAATGACTCGCCACAGCGCCCATCTGGAATGGAATTGGGTTATTTTCGCATTCCGACTAACTTCTGTCAACAAACAAATTCGACAGTGTCGGTTTGGACACATTGCGTCAAAATAAAAAAAAAGTGACAGAACACAGTACTTCGAGTCATGTAAACTGAAGAAAACTTCACAACACAGGTACATTGTCCCTTAATCGACAGTTACACAGTTGCTTCGGCGAAGAACGGTGAAAAATTAAAAAAGAAATGGCTCTGAGCACTATGGGACTTAACAGCTGTGGTCATCAGTCCCCTAGAACTTAGAACTACTTAAACCTAACTAACCTAAGGACATCACACACATCCATGCCCGAGGCAGGATTCGAACCTGCGACCGTAGCAGTCGCGCGGACTGCGCGCCTAGAACCGCGAGACCACCGCGGCCGGCGGTGAAAAATTCCTCATATGCACTAGCAATTGATCAGAAACACACTGTCTATGCCTATTAACACTTCCAAATGAAGAACACAAAAATCGAAAGAATTTTGCGACACTGTCCAAAGTCAACACTTCAGCGGAAGACCGTTGAAAAGATAGTTCGTAACCCAACACAAAATAACAGGAACATGGTTCACTGTCCATCTCGCAGAAGGCGATTAACACAATGCCGAAGGACACTGTTCTTCACAGTCAATAGCCAATGATAATTACATGACCTAGTCCTCTCTGGCACATCGCTGACTTACTTTAGAAAACCTTTTCACCTGTCCAAGATAGCATCAATCATATTTCCGTCTGTTCCTAGGAAAATTGCTCTCAAGTCTAGCACCAACAAAAAAAACTCTCTTGATCTGAAGGATCAACAAAAATAAGGGAAAACCTGAAGACAAGAGTTGAAAGACAGGAAACATAGAAAGATAGGTCTATCTTGAGGAAGGAATCACAAAACAATCAACTAACACCTAATCAACAAACTGACACGAGATACAAGGGAAATCTGTAGTTAGAAACTGCATCACTTATGCACAGGATCAAGAAATAGAATGTAATTGTTAATCTTCAAAAAAGAAATTAACTTCCATCCTTAATACTAGATGTAAAAACCTTATACACTAAAGAATAAACAAAAATCTTCCACTCTGCAATAAGAGTGTCTTGTGAGTAGCGATTGGCTTAATCACACTTAATGTCCGCTAATGTCACTCAATAGTTTCAGACATTGTCTTCATGCAATACATCAAAGAACACCTAAACCACTATTTACACATCAATTAATATTACAGATATAATATTAAAACAATAATGTTTCACTGTCTGTAGTAGTTTCTCCACAAATACTTCACTTACTAGTCCGCTGTTTAAAAAATACTTATGTCCTTATGTGAGTGCACAAGCTTGACTTTCATCGAAGTTGGATATCCTAGTTAGGTATGTCCCGGGATGTGGGATCTTCATGATGATGTAAGGTCCTTGATATAAGGCCCGCCACTTCCTATTCCGCTTGGAAATTGATGACGGCTTCGTGTGCGACCTCAGAAGTATCAAATCGCCCATGGCGTACGATGGTCTTCTATTTATCCATTGATCTTGCTTCATTTTTCCTCTGTCAGCTACTGCTGACATATTCAAGTAAGCATTTCTAATCTTCTGACCCGGTTAATCTTGTTTCTTCGGATTCTTGGTAACAATCTTGTCAACTCGTTTTCTTCTTCTTTATCAAATATTAGTTCCTTCTGTGTACATCCGGTTGTAGCATGCTGCGAATTATTCAGATTCATCTGAATAAAATCTTCAAAGTATTCTATCTATTTGGTTTGCTGGTTGGAGCAATAGGTCTTCATAAACCGGCTCAGTTCTCTAAAGACTAAGACTCTTCCTCTCGGACTGGTTTCACGATGGTGACAACTCGTTTCTATATGTTTGATGCCTGCTGCTTGCCTAGCATTCTTCCAAGTATAACAGGTAAATACGAATGCATTATCTGTAAGAATTGCTTCTGGTTTTCCAGTGGATGGTATGAAGTCATTGAAAAGTTTCTTAGTATGGCCTTGCTGGTTACTGCACGTACTGGATACAACTGATTGTACTTCTAAAAGGTATGAAGCAATTCAGTAATGTACACTACTGGCCATTAAAATTGCTACACCACAAAGACGACGTGCTACAGACGCAAAATTTAACCGACAGGAAGGAGATGCTGTGATATGCAAATGATCAGCTTTTCAGAGCATTCACACAAGGTTCGCACCGGTGGCGACACCTGCAGCGTGCTGATATGAGGGAAGTTTCCAACGGATTTCTCGTACACAAACAGCAGTTGACCGACGTTGCCTGGTGAAACATTGTTGTGATGCCTCATGTAAAGGGGAAAAATGCGTACCATCACATTTCCGACTTTGATAAAGGTCGGATTGTAGCCTATAGCGATTGCAGCTTATCGTATCGCGACATTGCTGCTCGCGTTAGTCGAGATCCAATGACTGTTAGCAGAATATGGAATCGGTGGGTTCAGGAGCGTAATACGGAACGCCGTGCAGGATCCCAACGGCCTCGTATGACTAGCAGTCGAGGTGACAGGCATCTTATCGGCATGGCTGTAACGGATGATCCAGCCACGTCTCGATTCCTGAGTCAACAGATGGGGATGTTTGCAAGACAATAACCATCTGCACGAACAATTCGACGACGTTTGCTGCAGCATGGACTATCAGCTCGGAGATCATGGCTGCGGTTACCCTTGACGCTACATCATAGACAGGAGCGACTGCGACGGTGTACTCAACGACGAATCTGGGTGCACGAATGGCAAAACGTCATTTTTTCGGATGAATCTAGGTCCTGTTTACAGCATCATGATGGTCGCATCCGTGTTTGGCAACATCGCAGTGAACGCACATTGGAAGCATGTATTCGTCATCGCCATACTGGCGTATCACCCGGCGTGATGGTATGGCGTGCCATTGGTTACACTTCCCGGTCACCTCTTATTCGCACTGACGGCACTTTGAACAGTGGACATTACATTTCAGATATGTTACTACCCGTGGCTCTACCCTTCATTCGATCCCTGCGAAACCATACATTTCAGCAGGGAGCTCCAACGTTAGGCGCGTTATGGGGCCCCATAGGGACTTGGCCGACAAGAATGGTAAGAAATCCAACGTGCACTCCGTGTGCATACCGGGTGGAGTCATTCCAGACGTGGAAAGGGTCCTCCCGGATGCCACGAAGAGCACAGGATGCAGCCAACTGCAGGTGGTGGCTCACGTCGGTACCAGTCATGTGTGTCACTTTGGATCGGAAGAGATTCTCTCTAGTTTCGAGCGGCTAACAGAGATGGTAACGGCTGCCAGTCTTGCTTGCAAGATGAAAGCAGAGCTTCCCATTTGGAGCACAGTCGACAGCACCAATTGTGGACCTCTGGTGCAGAGCCAAGTGGAGGGTCTGAATCGGAGGCTCAGACGGTTCTGCGACTGTGTAGGCTGCAGATTCCTCGACTAGCGCCAAAGGGTGGTTGGGTTTCGGGTTCCGCTGAATAGGTCAGGTGTCCACTGTACGCAGGAGACGGTTACACGGGTAGCAGGGGCTGCGTGGCGTGGACTGGGCGGTTTTTTAGGTTAGAGAGTCTCGGGAAAACACAAGAAGGGCTTCAGTCACAAAGGGTGCAGGTTAAACTCAGGAAAAACGTAGATACAGGAACCATTGGTATAACAGTTGTAAATGGTCGTAGCTGTGTTGGGAAAGTACCAGAGCTCCAAGCGCTAATAGAAAGAACTGATGCTCAAATTGTTATCGGCACTGAAAGCTGGCTAAAGCCGGATATATGCTCAACCGAAATTTTTGCGAAGAACCTAACGGTGTTCGAAAGAATAGGCTAAACACAGTTAACGGTGGCGTGTTTGTTGCTGTCAGAAGTAGTTTATCTTGTCGCGATATTGAAATAGATACTTCCTGTGAGTTAGTATGGGCAGAGGTCATTGTTGGCAACCGGAATCAAATAATAATTGGATCCTTTTACCGACCTCCCAATTCACATGATATTGTTGCTGAAAGGTTAAAAGAAAACTTGAGTCTGATTTCAAACACGTACCCGACTCATAATAGTTGGTGCTGACTTTAATTTACCCTCGATATGTTGGGGAAAATACATGTTTCATTCGGGAGGTACGCATAAAATATCATCCGAAATTGTGCTAAACGCATTCTCTGAAAATTATTTCGAGCAGTTTGTTCATGAGCCCATGTGAATAGTAGACGATCGTGAAAACACACTTGACCTCTTAGCAACAAATAATCCTGAGTTAATAACGATTATCAAAACCGATTCAGGAACTAGTGAACACAGGGTTGACGCAGTGAGACTGAATACTATAATCCCCAAATCCCCGAAAAATATACCTATTCAGAAAAGCAGATAAAAATTCACTTGACGCCTTCCTGGGAGACATTCTCCACTCATTCCAAATTAATAATATGAGTGTAGGGCAGATGTGTCTTAAATTCAAAGAAATAGTATCGGCAGCAATTGAGAGATTTGTACCAAATATATTAACAAACGACGGAGCCAATCCTCGTTGGTATACTAAACGGGTTAGAACACTGCTGCAGAAACAACAAAACAAAAATGCCAAATTTAAAAACACGCAAAATCTGCAAGATTGGCTATCTTTTACAGAAGCTCGAAATTTAGCGCGGACCTCAATGCGAGATGCCTATAATAGTTTCCACAACGAAACTTTGTCTCGAAACCTGGGAGAAAATCCAAAGCGATTCTGGTCGTATATGAAGTATGTTAGCAGCAAGAAACAATCAATGACTTTTCTGCATTATAGAAATGGAGATACAGTCGGAGACAGTGCTGCCAAAGCAGAGTTACTAAACACAGCCTTCCGAAATGCCTTCACAAAAGAAGACGAAGTAAATATTCCAGAATTCTAATCGAGAACAGCTGCCAACATGAGTAACGTAGAAGTAAATATCCTCGGAGTAGTGAAGCAACTTAAGTCACTTAATAAAAGCAAGTCTTCTGGTCCAGACTGTATACCAATTAGGTTCCTTTCGGAGTATGCTGATGCATTAGCTCCATACCTAACAATCATATGCAACCGTTCGCTCGACGAAAGATCTTAACCCAAAGACTGGAAAGTCGCACAGGTTACACCAATATTCAGAAAAAGGAGTAGGAGTAATCCACTAAATTACAGGCCCATATCATTAACGTCGATATGCAGCAGGATTTTATAGCATATATTGTGTTCGAACGTTAAGAATTACCTCGAAGAAAAGGATCTATTGACACACAGTCAACATGGCATTAGAAAACATCGTTCCTGTGAAACACAACTAGCTCTTTACTCACATAAAGTGTTGAGTCCTATTGACAACGAATTTCAGATCGATTCCGTATTTCTGGATTTCCGGAAGGCTTTTGACACTTTACCACACAAGCGGCTGGTAGTGAAATTGCGAGCTTATGGAATATTGTCTGAGTTATGTGACTGGATTTGTGATTTCCTGTCAGAGATGTCACAGTTCGTAGAAATCGACGGAAAGTCATCGAGTAAAACAGAAGTGGTTTCTGGCGTTCCCAAGATAGTGTTATAGGCCCTTTACTGTTCCTTATCTATGTTAACGATTCTGGAGACAATCTGAGTAGCCGTCTTCGGTTGTTTGAAGATGATGCTGTCGTTTATCAACTAATAGCGTCGTCAGAAGACCAAAACAAACTGCGAAACGATTTAGAAAAGATATCTGAATGGTGCGAAAAGTGGCAGTTGACCCTAAATAACGAAAAGTGTGAGGTCATCCACATGGGTGCCAAAAGGAATTCGTTAAACTTCGGTTACACGATAAATCAGACTAATAGAAAATGCGTAAATTCAACTAAATACGTAGGTATTACAATTGAGATGAATTTAAATTGGAAGGAATACATAGAAAATGTGTAAGTAGGCTGTTTATATTTTCTTATTGGCAAAGTTATGTAGCGCTCTATATGAAAATGAAATCACTGGCTGTGCTGTGTGCAGTCTGTGGCTGCTTTGCATTGTTGTAATACTCGCCATTGTAGTGTTAGGCAGCTGGCTGTGAACAGCGCGTAGCATTGCGCAGTTGGAGGTGAGCCGCCAGCAGTGGTGGATGTGGGGAGAGAGATGGCGGAGGTTTGTAATTTGTCATGAACTGCTATATTTATATATGATGATATCAAGGTAAATACATTGTTCGTTCTCTATTAATATCTTTCATTTGCTAACTATCCCTATCAGTAGTTAGTGCCTTCAGTAGTTTGAATCTTTCATTTAGCTGGCAGTAGTGGCGCTCCTGTATTGCAGTAGCTTGAGTAACGAAGATTTTTGTGAGGTAAGTGATTTGTGAAAGGTATAGTTTAATGTTAGTCAGGGCCATTCTTTTGTAGGGATTTTTGAAAGTCAGATTGCGTTGCGCTAACAAAATATTGTGTATCAGTTTAAGCACGGTCGTGTATAATTGTTCTAAGGGGAAGTCTCGTGTATAAATAGTTCTAAGGGGAGGTTTCAAATGTTGTGTGGAAGGCTAACCAAAGACTGCGTTTTATTGGCAGGACACTTATAAAATGTAACAGATCTGCTAAGGACACTACCTACGTTACGCTTGTCCGTCCTCTTTTAGAATACTGCTGCGTGGTGTGGGATCCTTGCCAGATACGACTGACGGAGTACATCGAAAAAGTTCAAAGAAAGACTTCACGTTTTGTATTTTCGCGAAATTTGGGAGAGAGTGTCACAGAAATGATATAGGATTTGGGCTGGACATCATTAAAAGAAAGGCGATTTTCGTTGCGACGGAATCTTCTCACGAAATTCCAATTACCAACTTTCTCCTCCGAATGCGAAAATTTTTTGTTGACACTAACCTACATAGGGAGGAACTGTCACCAAGATAAAATAAGGGAAATCGGGACTCGTACGGAAAGATATAGGTGTTCATACTTACGCGCGCCACACGAGATTGGAATAATAGAGAATTGTGAAGATGGTTCGATGAACCCTCCGCCAAGCACTTAAATGTGATTTGCAGAGTATGCATGTAGGTGTAGATTCCTTGGTTATTCGGCTTAGTTACTCGAGAAATCTTACATTTTCTTAACTCTTTACTCTTTCTTAACTGTTTTCTTCTCAAGCTGGGAAAGTAGCAGTAAGTACCTATCTTCGTCGCACATTTCGCTATACCACAGTGTTCCCACACATAACGCGTACATATCCGCCGGGATGCTCATATACCATTCATCCGCGGATTTCTTCCGTAAAATAATACATTATTCTCGGGTCGGAAAAACTTCCTTGATTGTGGCTGCTTGCTCTGTCTAAGGTTGGCTAGAACTGAAGACCATTGTGGATCCTTCCTTTGTAAACTTTCCAAATTCTTGCACATGATTTCACAGTACGAAGTATACAATGCTGACTCTGTTCTTGTTCCATGATACCTTCAGATTGTAAACCTACTATTTTGCATGCATGGTATAAGTAATAATGAACTTTCTTAAAAGCCCATTGGACTGCAAGGGCGTCTAATTCAGTTGTCGCATATGGTCGCCCACAACACGACAAAATTCTCCTCGTAAATGCAATGGGGAAGAACGTTGCTTTTCCATCTATTTGTTTCATCTGGAACAGCACTGAGCCTAAGCCTATGCTCGAATAATCAGTCACTAGTCCGAATTCCTGTGACACATCCGGGTGGTGTAGGATTTTTGCATTTGATAAGCCGTCTTTGATGCCCCGGAATGCAATATCGCATTCACTTGTCCACCGCCACCGAACATTTTCACGTTGTAATCGGTGAAGCTCTTCTGCCTTCACAAGTGGTCGTCGAGAAATCTCCTAAAAATTGACGACATTCTGAAAAAGACCGTCAGCTGTTTCTTGTTGCTGGACTTCGGGAAGTTCTTTATAGCACTTATCTTGGAAGAATCTGGTAGAATTCCAACGACATTAATCAGGTGTCCGAGGAACTTGATCTTATTCAGTGCAAAGAGTGACTTTTGTAAATTCGCAGTAATTCCAGATTCTTGAAAAGTTGAGAGGCCTCTCGACAAGAGATTAATGTGCTCATCCCACAATGTTGTTGCTATTAGTATATTCCACGAAGACGTTAGCTGGCTCTGAAATTCAGGCCTGTGTACTGCATCTAGGGCCTGAATGAAGACTCCTGAACTCACGTTCTGGCCGATGGCAGGACTTTAAATTGGTAGCTTCTGTCCGCGTAGGTATACTTCCTAGAATTTTCTTCTGGGTTGACCTGCCAGTAGGTAGTGTGGAGGTCGAATGTGGTGAAGTACATCTTGCTGTGAAACTCTTGAATCAGTTCGTCAATAATTTCGGGGTGCGTTCTGACTGGAACGATAATCTTCTTGATCTTACGGACATCCAAAACTAGGCAAACCTTACCATCTGGCTTGGGTACAACCAGCAGTGGACTACAGCGTGGACTAGATGAAATCTCGATTCCACTCCATCATTCAATGAAATTCTTTGTCAACAGATTGAAGTACTCTGTACGGTGTTGGGTAGAAACTATGACAGTATGTGTCACCGGGATATAAGTCCAAGGGACGCACATATCTTTTGATGATACCTGACTTTTCAGTGAAAATCACTAGGTAGTCTTTCATAAGGTTTGAAAGTTGAACTCTTTGAATATAATTCATACAAGTACATTCAGATGTCTTCTGAGTTACATGATCATCCAAGGTGCAAATTCTCTTAATATAAGCTTTTAGAATATTATTCTTATTTTTCTTCTTGTGATAATGGATCAGCTTGATGTTGGATCCCTGAAAAAATTGCCCGTGTGTGCTCTCTTCCCGCCTCAACTCCACACAAATCCTCTCACCATCAACATTTAAATCTGCATATCACGCTGAGAAGTCGAAGTGCACGTCCTTCTCGCGTATCACCTCCATTCCTACTATCCAACAACTTACTGATTACTAAAAACGCGCATGAAATCGCTGCATTTCTAGTCTTAACTCCAATCGTGTCTGTACTCGTATATTGGAGCCTTACTGCCCACAGCTCAAATTACCTTACAATTACTTACGGGAAAGACTGGCATTTCGAGAGAGTTTGTTAAACAAAGATGCTGAAATAACATTAACGTTGGCACCTGTGTCAGGAATTAAGTTGACCGTTTTACCCAGAATCCCTGAGAAAAATCATTGGCGTAAAAACTGTCATCCTGCTACTGGCAAATCCACTTACGCCCTCAGTCAGTTCAGCCTTCAAATTATGACCATTATTACGTATGAACTTACTCATTCTCTCGTTGGTGCCCCTGTCTTCACTGACGACCGTTCCTCAGGGGCACGATTTGGTCTCGTTTAGTTTAATTGTTGGTTGGTTAGTGCTCTTGAGTCATCTGTTACATTGGTAATTATCACCGGACTGTTTCTCCAGTTGGGACTGCTAATGGCTGTAGATTGTTTCGAGTTTGATGGCTGCTGCCAGTTGCCTTGATTTTGTGGTCTACTTTGTGTGTTGTTGCCCTGGTTGATAGGGTCAAAACGCCTATCATACCTCCTGTTTTCGTTCCAGCGAGGTTGCAAATTCTGTGCATTTGCATTAAGTCGCTGAATGTTGTTCATTTGTTGGCGTTCGGCGTGATTCGTGCTACCTGAATTTATTTGCCTGTTTTTGAGGTTCTGTCCATTGTGATTTGCAAAATACTCGTATTTATGAAAGGAATTAAACGGACCACTATTTTGGTCTCTTTATCTTAAATCTTCTTGGAGAAGGTCAACTGTGTCTACCACGGATAGAAATTCCTCAACATTGTCTTCTGGTGCGCACATTAACTTCTCACGTACCACTACCGGAAGTTCGGCCTCAATATTTTTCACTATGTCCTTCTGAGGAATTGCTTCCGTCAAATGTCTGGCCTTATTCAAATACTACTTGAAGTATATCCGGAGATTGAATGATTTGAATGGAAAGGGTTGTGGATTGTACACCTCTTTCTTGGCGCGCGTGGTAGCCGTTCGGTCTTGTCACGGTCCGCGCAGCTGCCCCCGTCGGAGGTTCGTGTCCTCCCTCGGGCATGAGTGTGTGTGTTGTTCATAGCATAAGTTAGTTTAAGTTTGACTAACTAGTGTGTAAGCATAGGGACACATGACTTAAGCAGTTTGGTCCCATAAGATCTTACCACAAATTTACACCGCTTCTTCAAACGCTCCTGGATTCCTTGGACCAATACCGGTTGAGAAAAGCCTTTTCAAATTCTTCATACGTGTGGCACGTCTCTATTACATCTGTACACCGAAGGCTTCCCTCTCCTTGTATGTAGCCTGCCACGGAACTGATTTTCTGGGCATCAGGCTATGCTCTAGACAAGACTCCTCGAAATCCTCGAATAAAAACCATTGGATTAACCGATCGCTTCTTCGGTAGAAAAGTCTGAAATTGTCGATGCTTTAGTAGCTTCTATTCCATGAGCATCTGTACGTACAGATTATTGTTTGGTATATTGCCATGGAATGTGTCTGACACAGCAACTTCATTTTTAGCTGTCGGTACAGAGTTACTCATTACGAAAGTTGTTGCTTGCAAATTCGGCCTAATTTCGTCAGAAAATGCAACATGGTTTGTTGAAATATTCTACTTGAGGTCATGGTGGTCTTATTGCAGTCATCTGTGGTTTCCTCCATGATTTCCTTCCATTTGATAAATTCGGCTTCGATTTGCTGCTTTACATTAGTGAATTCGGTTTGGATTTGTGCAGTATCGGGTACCACGGATGCTGGCATTTGTTGTATTGCTTGCTGTAACAGTGTAGCAACACACTGTGAGACTTCAGTTTCAACCACTTGAACACAACCCGAGGATACTTCCTCGACCTTGTCTGGTAATATTGTTACCTTAGATTTACTTTTTGAAGTCTCAGATGGAATAGTTGGTTGAGAGTTTTTAGACTAGCCATATCACCCACTAAATCAATATGTTGTGAATTTATACGGTGAACATCAGATTTGAGATTGTCAAAATTTAACTTGGTGGGTAATGTGTTAACTTCAGCAATCAAATCTCTAACAAAGTCATTTCCCTGTTCGGCTACAATGTTATCTTGTTTCTGTCCTAAACTAGCGTATTTTGCAGATAAGCTAGCCTGTTTAATAGCAACGCTATGCAGTATCTGAGATATTTTTTCTTGTTCGGCTACCAGCTTGGATTAAGTCGATTGTAGGTGAGACCTCCCTTTAGAAAAATTGATGGATTACTGTGCTGGTAAACCCCATACGTTATTTGATTTTCAAACAGCTAAGCAAAACTGAACTTACTCAGACATTTCTCTCTTTACTTATTCTGATCATCACTAAACTGACACAATAATTTTAGCGCAACGCAATCTGACTTTCAAAAATCCTTACAAAAGAATGGCCCTGACTAACAATAACCTATACTATATATGACGGTAGTATCTGTTCCCGATAGAAAAGTTACCGTGGATGACCATGCAGCTTTGCTAGAAATGAAATGGTAATTAAATAGACACCCTAGCTGCAAGCAGGCGTCGATACACTTCATTGGGGACATGCTGAAAATGTGTGCCCCAACCGGGACTCGAACCCGGGATCTCCTGCTTACATGGCAGACGCTCTATCCATCTGAGCCACCGCGGGCACAGAGGACAGTGCGTCTGCAGGGACTTATCCCTTGCACGCTCCCCGTGAGATCCACATTCCCAACATGTCCACAACACTACAGCAGGAGATCCCGGGTTCGAGTCCCGGTCGGGGCACACATTTTCAGCATGTCCCCAATGAAGTGTATCAACACCTGCTTGCAGCTAGGGTGTCTATTTAATTATCATTCCATTTCTAGCAAAGCTGCATGGTCATCCACGGTAACTGTTCTTTCGGGAACAGATACTACCGTCATATATAGTTAAAAATATGGGTTCCCGGCCTTTGACCTTCTTGTGCGAACGCAAACGCTATTCCCGAACTCGTACGGGACTTGGTAGATTAATCTGCCACGAGTAATGAGTATGATGGGCAAACATCTATTAGGCGCACTATCCTCTGTGCCCGCGGTGGCTCAGATGGATAGAGCGTCTGCCATGTAAGCAGGAGATCCCGGGTTCGAGTCCCGGTCGGGGCACACATTTTCAGCATGTACTCCATGAAGTGTATCAACGCCTGCTTGCAGCTAGGGTGTCTATTTAACTATCACTTAATAACCTATACCTTTCATGAATCGCGTACCTCACAAAAATCTTCGTTACTCGAACTACTGCAATACAGCGTGCGCAAATACTGCCAGCTGAATAAAAGATTCTAACTACTGAAGGCACTAACTACTGATAGGCATAGTCATGAATTGAAAGATTTTGATAGAGAACAAACAATGTATTTACCTTAATAATGTTCAAAATTCATGATATCCAGTATAGCAAATTTACTCTTTTGATGAAAACACGTCCAGATCGTCCGCTCTAAACATTCCGCCATCTCTCTCTCCACATCCACCACTGCTGGCGGCTCACCTCCAACTGCGCAACGCTACGCACTGTTCACATCCAACTGCCCAACACTACAATAGCAAAATTCCAACAATGCAAACCAGCCACAGACTTCACACAGCATAGTCAGTGATTGTCATATAGAGCGCTACGTGGCGGTACCAACATAAAAACCTAAACAGTCTGCTTACATAGGAAAGACGAACGGGCGACTTCAGTTATTGAGACAGTTATAGAAAGGTTGGTTCGTCTATAAAGTAGATCGCATACAGAACACATGTGCGACCCGTTCCTGAGTACAATTCGAGTGTTTGTGATCCCACCAGCAATGATTAAAGGAAATGTCGAAGCAATTCAGAGGCGTGTTCTTGTCTTGTTAGCTGTAGGTCCGATCAACATGCGGGGATTGCGGGAATATTACGTGAACCCTAGCGGAAATCCCTGGGGGGGGGGGGGGAAATACTACCGAGAAAGTTTAGAGAATATGCAGTTACAAAACGCTATACAACGTTCCAATAACCATTATCATACATCTCGCGCGACGATCGTGAAGTAAAGAGAAATCACGATTCGTAAGGGAGAGTATATAGAGTCGTTTTTCTCGGAGGAATGTGTGATGCAAGGTATACTGTGAAACTTCTTAGTAAAAAGTTTTTACTTGAATTATAATAACTAGGAGAGGGTGAAACTTCTACATTATTTGATTCTGAAACTGCTGAGTGAAACTGAACATACTGAGCCAACTTTCTCTTTACTTATTCTTATCATCTCAAAACTGACACACAATATCTTGGCGCAACACAATATGACTGCTCAAAAAATGATAACCTGACTTCAAATAATTAATACAAAAGAATGGCCCTGAATTAGAAAAAATCCTAACAATAACCCATACATATCGTAAGTTACTTACCTCACAGAAAATCTTCATGACGTGAACTACAGCGATACAAGCGCCAATACTGCAAGCTAAATAAAAAATTCTAACTACTGAAGTCTTTTATTTCTAATAGGCATGTGGTTAGCAAAGGAAAGATTTTGTTGCAGAGCAAACAATGCATTTAGCAGATTTTACCTTAATCAAGTGACAACCAGTTTTAAAAAAATCATCAGTAATAAATCTCCATGACGGATACACATTCAGACCATCCACTTGCGCTAGTACTGCAAACCTTCAACACTGCTAATTATTAACTGTAACCTCCATCACTGCTGACTACTCACTCCCAACTTCCATCACTGCTGGCTGTTCACCTCCAACTGCTTTCACTGATGACTATTCACCTCTAACAGAGAGTCCGACCAGCCACAGAGTCTCTTACAGAGTTATTAATGCAGAGGGCTACATAGCGCTGCCAACATACAAACACATATACAGCCTACTTACAACTGCGCCGTGCACCATATGGTGGCTTGAGGGTTACAGACGCAGAAGCAGATGTACAGCCCTTGTTATTAATTGAAACTTACACACGAATTGCCCCTCCTCCGCTTTTCTTCCATTACTTTGAAAACTGGAAATTATTACGTAAGTTCATACTCTTATTTCTGTAACCATATGACATCGTTTCTTTTCAGTTTTGGTTGGAGTTACGTAACGGAAATACCCAACGTTAAATCTCCCTGTTGGTGTACCTGTTGTTGTGACGATTAATGGATTTTCCTTTTTATGTGGACAGCGTTTCTTTGACCCATGACTTAGTTAGAACCTAAATTTCTGGAAACACACGAAACTCGCGAAAGTCCGACGTAACTGAAAACAATACCTGATATACAACAGTTACTTCATATCCTTTAATTTGCAGACTTGCTGATTGTAACACCTACTGGATAAAGGTTGAGTATAAAGAAGGCTTACTTCTTAGCGCTGTGTCTATACCGAGAGAAACATTTAATGCTCCAGTTTAACGTCATGGCCACTAGAGCGTCATTGGAGATGAAGCACATGTCTGGTTGCACAAGAATGGAGGAGGAAATGGCCGTGGTCATGCTGAACAAAATAATGTCGTTCTCTTCAAATGATTTAAGGGAACGGCTAAGAGTCTAAATCCGGGTGATTGGATTGTGACTTCATATAAGTTTCTACTGAATACATTTTAAGTGTCACAAAAATGGAGCAACTCTTTCGGTGTTAATATCTGTGTCGTTCTGGGTAGGACACCACCTTCGTTAAATATGAATGTGTGATGTATTGACGCAACGATGCTAGTCGGAAAGGAACCTGATTACCGCTCATCCATTTACTAGTTCACCGTGTACCCCACAGAAAACTAATGAACAAAATGGAGCCTACTTGGTGAATGACGCACTACGCGTCTAAGTCATAGTCTACTACTAGAATTTGGCGGTAGGCATCTTTATATGCTGTTACGTTAATTCAAAAGGGTATACAGAACAGCTGACGAAACAAGAGGAAATCTCGACCGACTGTGGCAACTTCTGAGAGCTTCGCGTAGGAAAGGAGAGACAAATGAAGTGACGCTCTGTCGCCAATGCGTGGAACCGCAGACTGGGGGTTAAACTTGTTCTCTGCAGTCTAGCAGAAGAAGTCGAAGTTCAGAAGTCAGGAACAAGGAGAAACAATTTCCTCTGTTCCGAGTTTCTGCGACGGAAACGACGCGCAGCTTGTACCAGTGATGGCTTCTGCTACTCGTGAATTCTCAGTTAGTTACAATCGAGAAGCATTGCACACTGTGGTCAGCTCTTTGTTCATTTCCTTTGATTTAACTGTTAATAAAAGTGGCCTCCCAACTCGGTAGGCACGGAGAGGTAAGTACAGTCTCCTACATTTACAGCTTTCCTCAATGAAACGCAAGGGCGTTTGCCGTTTCCATTTGTGGAACGCTAGGCTTACTTCTTACAGTTTAGAGGCATTTATCCGTATCACTATGTCCAGTTCGGTGGGGATTTTCGTTTCTTGTAACGGTATTTTGAACAAAACCGTACCACACGTGTGTTACGACAGATGTATGTATATTGAATGTTATGTTCTTCCATACAGTCTCTCAATCCTAGGCACTAGGATAATGTGACAGAACAATGGATGCACATGGAACAGAAGTGTATTCAGTTTGGCGTGTGGTACGCCACCCAAATCCGAATACTCTTGAGGGCAACAAACCGTTCACATCAACAGACACACCACCACGTTGTTTCTCGAGAGAGTAACAACACTGCTAAGCGCGATTACAGACAGCATCACAACAAAGCTTTTCCAAACCGTGTGCCCAGCGAGAATATATCCTCCGATCGACGGAAGTCGCAGGCTGGTTGCTTGTATTCTATATTGTTCGGTTTTGCCATCTGCAGTGAAAATCTCTTGTCAGGTGGTTCCTCTTTAGGAGACTACTGTCTATGTAACTAGCTT
Source organism: Schistocerca piceifrons (assembly GCF_021461385.2). NCBI lineage: Eukaryota > Metazoa > Arthropoda > Insecta > Orthoptera > Acrididae > Schistocerca > Schistocerca piceifrons. Next base: position 532,456,105 of record NC_060141.1, on the reverse strand, counting down.
GCGGTAGAATTTCTTATATGTTTTAACTTTCACTAATTTTCCTTATGTCGATCGAAGGATGCACACTTGCTGGCCGCATTCCTTGGAAAAGCTGTGTCACGATATTGTTTGCAATTTCGATTAGCGGTGTTATTATTGTCTTGAGGAACAAGGCCATGGCTTTTCCTTTGCTGTGAACAAGATCTAGACCGCCAGAGCATTTAGATCTGCTTAGCGTATCATACGCTTCCGTTCCGTATGTGTCTGCTTTTTCATCGAATTATCCAGTTGTCTTGCAGTTTTGGGATTGGAAAGAACTGTGAGACATAGTATTGTTGGAGAATACCTAAGTGTTTATGATTCTAATTTTTTTAGTTACGTTCACGGAGCGTAATTATTATTCTCAGTTTCACCTCGCATTTTGTTTGTGATAGGTCGATTTTTGATTGCCATCATAAGAGGTCACCTGTCTAAGATGACTCCTAAAGTTTTATAACTATCCACAATTTGTACCCGCGGTAAGGCTAGGTTCTCGAATCCCGCGATGTTTAGGATCTTACATTTTCGACAACTCGAACCTGAAGCTGCCGTTGTCTCGTTTTATAGGTGGCATCTCCATTTCTTACGAGGACAGCAACGTCATCAGCATCATGCGCTCTTATGACTAGCGTCCGAGCATACACTGTGGTAATAAAAGTCGTGAGGTACGTCTTAATATCGTGTCGGACCTCTCTGTGACCACCTCCCGCCTGCCTGCACGGCATGCAACTCGACGTGGCATGGACTCAACAAGTCGTTGGAAGTCCCCTGCAGAAATACTGAGCAATTATGCCTCTACAGCCTCCCATAATTACGAAAAAGTTTTGTTCAACAACTGACCTCTCGGTACGTTCCGTAAATGATCAATGGCGCTCGGCGACTAGGCGCAAGGCGCATGGGTGTAAACGCATCTGTAGCTATACGTCGAGGGTGACTGAAGAAGTCATTTGGTTTGGCCTGACACAGCTTCCTGATTCCAGGGGTCTTTTTGAATTCAGCTGCAGGCGACTTTTGTCACGATCAGAATATCATGCAAGATGCTGAAAACGGACGCATGATTCATTTTCACTTTCTCCACTACCGCTTACCTTCGAGCAGCAGTGTCTCCGCATGTTTTAGCGAATTTCGGTTCTTCAGTAGGCTTGGCCGAACACCTCCGCGCACGACAGACCCCTGTCCGCGCTTCTGCTTAGCGCTCGGAGCATAGCTCACAGGGATGAAAAGCGAAGCGGGGAAGGAAGGAGACCGCAGCTGGACACTGCTAGAGCGAGACAGTCGGCATGACATACTTTACTAACGATACCAATTGTGTCAAATGAGATCGACGTCTCGTATCAGAAATACCATGACGTTCATGCCCTTTAGCAAAAAAAGAAAAAAAAAACTCAAGAAGCCACATCATTCAATGCGGAACGGGGATTACTTCACTTTTCGTAGAGTTTGAAGACCGTGAAAAGACCAGCCACAAGGACGATATGATGCACTTCTCTTCTGACGACCTAGAGTGAATGCTAGTTGAACGTAAGGCGTCTGTTAGGGAAAAAGCTGAGTTAAGGGTAAATAGTATAGTGACAAGGTTTTTTTATGGTCGACATCACCAGTCATTTGATTTTAGTAAGTCTGTTAATGAAAGGGGTGAATCATTGAAATCAGATGTGGTGGACAAGACTGATTCTATGGAAATAAAACTAATCCTATGGAAAAATCAGCTTGTTTCTCGAGATGCAACACTTGCCGGAACTGAAGGTAGTCATTCATGGACCAGACGTGAGTGACTAGGTTTCAGTAATTACAACATTTCGTCATGAGCTTTCAAAGATATTCCGAGATTTTTTAGATTTAAGTTTGATTTCGATTTATTTTTTCTCGCTTTTGTGTGATGATGTATCTCCTTATCACTTCCATCTCGAAATTATAGACGTACTGTTTGGCACCCAGCTCAATGAGTCGTTTGTTCAATCCAGGAATTTAGAAGACTCTTATAATATGTTACATAAAAAGAAGTACCGTCGATAGCGCAGACAAGTCACTGAAGTTATTTCAGTGTTTGGTTCAGCGTAACTGCGTCAACGGTTTCTTTCTGTTATAAAACTCACAAAGTCCCACCAACGATAGCGTTTAACAGATTTTAATCGAGGTAACATTATGTGGTCGTATCATAAACCGTAGTTCGTATGTATTAGTACTCTAAATTTGAAATGCTTATAAATTTACAAACATCGCAATTTAATGTTAAATGCCCATATGTAAAGTTTTTTGTAGTTCTCCTCTCTATATTAGCACCGTCTAATGTACTCACTGACTTAGGTAGTGAAGCTATTGCTTTGACGTAAATATAAACAATTACTGATAAAATCTGCCTCATAACAGTATGCTGCATTATTTGCCTCTTTCAAGTAATAGCACTGTGTTGCAAACACGTCTTCCTATGTTTCTTGCGTGTACAGCTTGCAACGTGCGCGCGTGGCACAGACTACTCATTAAAGCCTGTACTATGGTAAGTGAGTGGGGTTCACCTTACGAGGCAGGATTTTTGTATAGATATTGACCGCGTGTACCTGAATGGTGGCAAATCAGACTTACACCCACTCTATAATAACAATGATACGTCAGGTAAGTTTGAAATGCAACTACACATCAGGACGGACAAAAAGCAACACAGAAGATGCTACCAATTTATTAATAATACGGTCGCCAGCCTAATTAGGCATTAACTGAGTTTCTTCCCTGTACAAGTTGGCAGATATTCGTGCAAAGCAACAAGTAGTAACACTGCATAATATAGTAGAATTTTAGAACCAGAAAATCTATTGAAATGATAGTTTCACGTTCTGTACTGATATGGAAAAACTGTAAATACATAACACTACACTATAATGCATACTACAAAACTTCATACTGTCTATTAATCTGACTAAAATCGGGCATAGGTTACCCTAGAAATAGCACTTTCGAATCACACACACAATGTCAATTTTGATAAAGGTAAAACACTCATAAATTTTGGTTTTTATATTGACTTTAACTTTGCTGGTCAAAACAGTTTAAAACACTTCAGAATTAAAATGAACAAAAAGGGGGGGATGGACCCTGAAACTGTTATGATCATAGTATTAAAAAAAATTTGTTACTGAATTCATTATGCGCTCAAGATATCCAGTATATGAGTTACTACTCTTTTTATCTTATTTCCTGATTATTTAAATACCTTTACATCTGTCTCGAAATAATTAAACTTCATTACTAAATAAATATTAAAGTTATCTTCCAACTTTGTCAGACCTTCGTTATTAATTTACTAATTCATTAACAAAACAGTTCTTTAAACACCATTCTAACATAGTTAGGTCTGCAAGTAATTATTATTAACACAAAATTTAATTTTTCATTTCGGGACACTCGGATTGCACAACATTTGGAAAGGACCCTATCTAGGTTAGTTGTGAGGATAATTAAATAATAGGAAAGTTCTGGTAAAATTTAAGTTGTTATTAAGTTGTTATTGAACAGTATGGAACAAAAGTAACACTGGTCCATACGAATACAGTACTAAAAGTTTCAACCTGTTTGTATCGATGCGGCGGTTGGCAGGCGGCGAGATGGCGAGGCACAAAGCACACGTACAACCACAGCTATGGCTCTTGACGTATCGGCACTTTATTTCTTCATAGCGTCGCAATACTTTTCCATTTAGTGCCTATGGAATTTTGCCATGCTGTATGGGCGTTGGAACGGCATACCCGACGCTCAATGAAACTACGTCTTCCAGGGAGCCTCCTCGCTCCAGAACGTGTCGCTCAGACCAATGCCAAACTCCAACTACTACTGCTGAGCCCTTTGTGCCGTGCAGCGCCCGTGTGCATTTTCCCGCGCTCGCCTGGCATCCACGTTTTACCGCTCCCTTACAGACAGGGTATTCACCCGAGGTTTTGCATTCTACATATTCTAACACATTACCTACGTATGGACCAGACGCACAGTTACAATTTTAAATATCTTACAACAGTCTCAACATTTGTTACATTTCAATTCTATTACAATATTGCTTGACATTTGACATAAACAATAATATTCACATCGAAAATAGTTTACGGGTTTCTTAACACACTGGCATGAAACAAGAAAACAAATGAAATCAGAACATCAATTACTCAAGTTTAACGAAAAATCAGATGGAAAAAAATATTATTTATATGTGCAATAGTACAGCGTTGTTGTTGTTACACATGCCCCTGTTTCCAGTGAATTTCACTAAGTGCAAATTTGATGGGAACACTAAACTTTATATTTATACAGTGGTTCTGAATCTTTGAGTGAATGTACCATCATAAATTTTTGTATCACTAAACTTCCTTTCTCGCACATTATAGAGGTCTATACTTTTTAATATATCGAGAACATTTACCTATCATTTACTTAAGTACCTTTGGCACAGTCCAACCTCCTATCAGAACATGATTTAAATAGCAAATTACTTATTATTAAATTTCTAGAGAATTAAATTCAAAAGCTGAGACACAAACACTTAGCTACAAAGCATATACAAATACCTATATACACCATAAGACAATTTGTAGCTGCTTGCATTGAATGGCAGTCCATTTCCTTATTTACTAATAAACACAAAATAATATTTAGAAAATTTACTACACATATTTGCTGCCTATTATTCAGATTTGGGCAGTCCATTTCGCATCATTTTATCACATCACTTGTACCACACTTACAATTCTCCTTTGACTATTTATCTGCCCTCTTTGGTTTTTGGCAGTCCCACTGTTTATTTGGCTTGCAGCATTTACCCTTTCTTTTCAGTCCTTTTCTCCATACATCTCTACATTTATAATAAATTTGGTAATCTGAAACTCACATAAGTACATTAGCACACTGACATTGGTATACATACATTTAAAAAGATTTTTTACATTTAGAATAAAATATTTTTATCATTAGATACAGCATATTAACTGCAGATTGCTTTCTGAGTGTACTTAGGTCACTCAGTCCTAGGAACATACAGTTTTAGGTCCACAACATTTCTTACACCTAAAGGTCTCTTGGATTTTGGGTAGATCAGGTAGTAAGCGTTATTGTGTGGAATGTTCTGTATTATATATGGTCAATTATAAGTATATTTAAATTTGGAAATTTCATGGTTCAGTTCACTAGATTTTTCGTGGGTTTTTAAAAGAACATAACGCCCAATTTTAAATTTTGAAACTTTCAAGTTTTTATCGTGTCTTTTAGATCTAGATTCAGCTATCTGCTTTGCCCTTTTTCTGACTAATTCTTTCTTTTGACTCAACCCCAAGCTTGTACAAGGTGGAAACTCTAGTTTTTCCTGCATTAAACTTTTACTTCTGCTGCCTAACAAAATTTCTTCCGGTGGGAACCCAGTAGTTTCATGATGTACTGTGTTCAGGACGTTCTCAGTGGCCGATATAAATCTGTTCCAGGCTCTAAATCATGCCCCTTCCTGTTTTTTCCACAACGCACCTTGGTCGATTGTGACATTGGCCCAAGATACGTTCCTGACCTGTGAACCATTTATATCTGGTGGCTTTCTCGGTTTCTGGAGTTCAAAGTCTTTGCTTACTTCAACTCTTTGCAAAATAGACACTGAGTCGTCAGGTGGCTCTTTCTTTCTGTGTCGAATCTCAACATCTGGGTTTTGTTTTGAAACTTCATCATCAGTAGGTACAATATCGCAATTAGCTGTTTTCCCATTATTTTCACTAGTACCGAAATACTCGTCATATGAACTATCTTCAGAATCCGACCATTCTGGATCGCTTTCAGGTTCTAACATAAAAGCTTTTCTGAGACAGGCACTAAGTTCTTCCTCTGCATTTTCGTCAGGCTTTGATTTTAACTCAGTATCCTCTTTTGACAAAACGACCTCATTATCAGCTTTCCTCACATCCACTGTTACTTCATATTTAGTGTAATCCTCGTGGACTTCCGTTACTCGTAGGTAATTACCTGCCCCTTCCCCACAGTGCCTTTCGGTAACAGCTTGTACTGTTGGCGGATCGTTAGCAGAAGTTACTTCCTCGTCAATGCTTAGGATTTCATCCTCCAATTCCTTTCTGCCTTTAACCTTCGTCCTATCGGCAGCACGCGTACTTTGCGCGGCGCTATTTACTCTCTCCTCTTTAAATTCGGGCCATGTCACCTTATCGACGTCCCTACTATCTCCTTTTTCACTAATTAACCTCCTTGCCTCATACTCCTTCTTGAAATCCTCCCACTCACATTGCTTGAGGCCCTTGTACAGATCGTCGATCTGCACACGCCAATCAGTTACTTCTGCTAATTCATTCTCGCCATTTGCTTCATTACTAACACTGTCAACCGCACCTCTCTGTGTATCGACTGTTCCATCTACTATTTCCTTCGCCACGGAATTATCACTCATAATATATTCACCAGCTCTTACGGCAATGTTCGTACCTAATGCTGCCGCATTGCTAGCGGCTTCTCTCTGAACAGCTGTTCTACTAGGCTGGGCCGTTGCCCTCTGATGCTCCACTAGCTTGTTAACATGTATCGCTCTACGCGGCGAAGATGAGTCATCAGCGCTCGCACCTGACGCTTGTTTCGCAACACGTTGCGTCGTTCCACGCCTGTCTCTAACCTGTCTCATAACTTTACTGTCAGTCCGGTAACATTTCTTAAATCGGGGCCGGTATGTCCTGTCCGCTTCCGTTTGGCCCGCAATGTTCACGGAAATCAGTTTCCCGCGTCGTTATTATTTTGCGCGGTGTACCCTCTACTGCGACCTGGATAACTCCCTCTTCCTCTTCCTCTGCCTCTACCTCTCTGTATCATGTTGACGCGAAACCCATCGCCGTCATTTCTCTCGTCATTATTGCGATTATTCCTGTTACTTAAATTCTGATAATTGGCACGACTTTCGCGCCAGTGGTCTTCGTCTTCGACTCTTTCGAGAAACGCTAGAAAGCTGCGATGATTGCTTCCCACATATCTCTTCGAATCTTCTGGAAGCTTTTTATATAGCTCCCATACGATTTCAGAATCGGATCTTCTCCCTCTTAAATGTGTCAACTTTCGGTACCAATATCCGCAGAAATCTTTCAAAGAATTCCTGCCCCTGTTATCATGAAGTTTGGCCATGATAAACCCGCGCCACAAATGATCCTGTTTTTGCTCGGACCACTATTGTTCCGTAAACTTTTGTTTAAACTCTTCGAACGTCATTAGTTCGGTATTCAAGTTAATTCCCCACCGCTTAGCGTCACCTGCTAAGGCGCTAATTACTACGTTTATCTTCTCCTGACCAGACAAGTGTTCAGGAAACATCCTCTCGCAATTTTTGATGAAATCCAATGGATGCCATCCGTTATGTTTTTTGGCGGGATCGAAGCGCTCCTCACCTTCTAACAGCTTCGTAAGTGGCGCGCGATTACAGACAACACCAGGCCTATCTTTGATTTTACTCTCGAGATTGAAAATTTTGCCTTGAATTTTCGATGTATTTTGTTCACACTTTTGTACACATCCATTAAGTATTTCGCCTAAATCTCTTTCAGTATCTGAATCTGCCTTTTTCAACTGTGAGATTCCATGTTGGCATTCGTTTACGATCTCAGTTTTAAGACCGAAAACTTTTTCGTCTACTTTTGTTTCCACTAGGGGATCTACTTTCTCTTGGATGTTGAGAATTTCAACATCAAACCTACTGTTAATGTTATCAATTTCCCCCTGCGTAGTATTCATATTTTTATTAAATGTGTCAATTTCAGACTTCATAGTATTTACTAAAGAGCTTAAGTTACCCACTTTATGTTCTACCTGTTCTATTTGTTTACTAATTTTAATTCCTTGTTCTTCGACCTGTGCTTTAAGCTGATCAACTTGTGTTTTAAGCTGCTGGTCAACGTGTGTTTTAAGGTGATCATTCTGCGTTTTAAGCTGCTCACACTGTCCTGCAGTTTGTTTGGTTAATTGTTGAAATAAATTGTTCATGCTTAAAATTTTCACGCTGTTTTGTTCTACGAAATCGGTGTATTCCGATCCTAATTCAAAATTTCCTTTCGGTTCTTTCTTTATCTGTGGTGAATCAAACATGTCAGTGGATTCATTCACATACCCACTATCATCTACAAAGTCATCCTCTAATTCCTGTTTTATTCCTTGCTGTGTTCTAGGCAATCTCGACATTTCAATCTGTTCGTTAACATGTTCGTGGTATTGTATGTACGGCAATTGTCTTACGCTAACGCCATCTGTTATCTGGCCGCGTAAACTCCTGTCATTGCCAGCCGCATCTTTCATTACGCTCGGCACATCTACTATGTCTACGGTCTTGTCCATACTGAACGCAAATTACACCCCACTACCGTACTTGACGTTCACCGCTATTTACTTTACTGAATAATATTGCAATTCGTGCCGCTTAACATCCACTATTTGGTATTCACGTTAATTTGTGACCGACAACAACTGTATGTCCTGTCACCGGGAGCAACTTGCAACGTGCGCGCATAGCACACACTACTCATTAAAGCCTGTACTATGGTAAGTGAGTGGGACTCACCTTACGAGACAGGATTTTTGTATAGATATTGACCGCGTGTACCTGAATGGTGGCAAATCAGACTTACACCCACTCTGTAATGACAATGATACGTCAAGTAAGTTTGAAATGCAACTACACATCAGGATGGACAAAAAGCAACACAGAAGATGCTACCAATTTGTTAATAATACGGTCGCCAGCCTAATTAGGCATTAACTGAGTTTCTTCCCTGTACAAGTTGGCAGATATTCGTGCAAAGCAACAAGTAGTAACACTGCATAATATAGTAGAATTTTAGAACCAGAAAATCTATTGAACTGATAGTTTCACGTTCTGTACTGATATGGAAAAACTATAAATACATAACACTACACTATTATGTATACTACAAAACTTCGTACTGTCTAGTAATTTGATTAATATCGGGCATAGGTTACCCTAGAAATAGCACTTTCGAATCACACACACAATGTCAATTTTGATAAAGGTAAAACACTGATCAATTTTGGCTTTTATATTGACTTGAGCTTTGCTGGTCAAATCAGTTTAAAACACTTCAGAATTCAAATGAATAAAAAGGGGGGGATGGACCCTGAAACTGTTATGATCATAGTATTAAAAGAACTTTGATTACTGAATTCATTATGCGCTCAAGATTTCCAGTATATGAGTAACTACTCTTTTTATCTTATTTCCTGCTTATTTAAATAGCTTTATATCGGTCTCGAAATAATTGAACTTCATTACCAAATCAATATTAAAGGTATCTTCCAACTTTGTCAGACCTTCGTTATTCATTTACTAATTCATTAACAAAACAGTTCTTTAAACACCATTCTAACATAGTTAGGTCTGCAAGTAATTATTATTAACACAAAATTTAATTTTTCATTTCGGGACACTCGGATTGCACAACATTTGGAAAGGACTCTATCTAGGTTAGTTGTGAGGATAATTAAATTATAGGAAAGTTCTGGTAAAATTTAAGTTGTTATTAAGTTGTTATTGAACAGTATGGAACAAAAGTAACACTGGTCCATACGAATACAGTACTAAAAGTTTCAACCTGTTTGTATCGATGCGGCGGTTGGCAGGCGGCGAGATGGCGAGGCACAAAGCACACGTACAACCACAGCTATGGCTCTTGACGTATCGGCACTTTATTTCTTCATAGCGTCGCAATACTTTTCCATTTAGTGCCTATGGAATTTTGCCATGCTGTATGGGCGTTGGAACGGCATACCCGAGGCTCAATGAAACTACGTCTTCCAGGAGAGCCTCCTCGCTCCAGAACGTGTCGCTCAGACCAATGTCAAACTCCAACTACTACTGCTGAGCCCGTTGTGCCGTGCAGCGCCCGTGCGCATTTTCCCGCGCTCGCCTGCCATCCACGTTTTACCGCTCCCTTACAGACAGGGTATTCACCCGAGGTTTTGCATTCTACATATTCTAACACATTGCCTACGTGTGGACCAGATGCACAGTTACAATTTTAAATATCTTACAACAGTCTCAACGTTTGTTACATTTCAATTCTATTACAATATTGCTTGACATTTGACATAAACATTAATATTCACATCGAAAATTGTTTACAGTTTTCTTAACACAATGGCATGAAACAAGAAAACAAATGAAATCAGAACATCAATTACTCAAGTTTAACGAAAAATCAGATGGAAAAAAAAATATTATTTATATGTACAATAGTACAGCGTTGTTGTTGTTACAAGCTGTCGGCATATAGCCGTCTCACTCAAGACATTAATTAACTTTTTATACCTGGGATTCACAGTGATGTAGAACTTTATAAAAGACATTGTATTTACACCAGTGACTGTAACACTTTCTTTATTTCAGAAAGAAAGTGTTACAGTCACTGGCGTAAATATGATGTCTTTTATATCACTCAAGACACTTGGTCGGAATAGCGCAGTGGGAGACGGAGTGCTGAGCAGGCTCGGCAGTGGCTGGGTTGCGCGAGCGCACTTCGGCAGTGCAAATTTTTCCAGGCCTGTGAAACATGGTATACCATCGAACTTGTCTGACCACACTGGAAGTCTATGCAGTACTTGACTGCTGTGACATGTGATGGTACACTGTCGCCACAGACATTCGCCAACTCGAATTGTTGCAGGACGGCTCGCCTTCGAATGCAGAGAACGAATTACCACAGGGTACTTCACATTATCAATGCCTTGTTTCGGTTTGTTTTTGTGTATACATATTGGGCATACGTAGAAAAAGAAATGCACTACTGTACAACTACACTGTTGATGACAAATCTGTTGGAAACAGTGACCACCTTAAAATATTTATGAGTATCCGTTCGGAGCGAGCTTAAATGTAATGACCACATAAAATAAATAGCAGGAAACGGAGATGCATTGCGATTCATAGAAAGAATGTAATTAAATGTAGTTCACCCACTGAAGAAGTGGGTTACAAGGCGCTTGTACGACATATTCTTGAGTATTGTTCATCAATCTGGGACGCTTACAGGATAGGACAGATAGAATGATGCCAAGACGCAACGAAGAGCGATGTGATTCGTCAAGAGATCGTAAATTCGGCGTGAGAGCGTTACGGAGATGCCCAACAAACTCCTGTGGAAAACGTTGAGAGAGAAGCGTTGTGGAATATGGAGAGATTTACTAGTGAAATTTCGAGAGATAACTTTGCAGGAAGAGTCGCACAATACATTACTTCCTTCCTAATACGTATCGCGAAATAATTACGAACATAGAGTGCGAGAAATTACAGCTAACAGAGAAGATTGCGACAATCGTTCTTTGTACGCGCTATTTACGATTTGAACAGAGAATGGGGGACCACTTAATGGTACCAGAAGTACTTTTCGGCACACCTTGTCAGGTCACTTGCCGAGTACTGATGTTTATGCAGGTGTACCTATAGGGAGTGGCACCGCAATCTGACGTAGGGATTTTAATGTATACGAAGACTGTATGCATAGAGCCTCAAATGAATTAAAAATTAGTTACGTAACTCTATTCTTTCGAGATGAGAATTAGAACTTAAGAATAGCTACCGCAAATAGGTTGACGCACTCTCTAAACGGATTTCTGTTGCTGACTATAAAACACAAGCATTATAATTCCATTACGTATTCGAATAAAAGCTTAGCGTATTCCATGTAGCCCTGAGAATTTCCTCTGTCGACCCGCTTTTCATGCAGATATAGATAATACTTCTCGTCTGCTGCCCGCTGCTGTACACGACATGCTTCGTTGACCGTAGACTCAATTTAGGTGGCGAAAATTCCGCAGAAACGGAGAAAACGCAGACGGTGCACAGGAGAAAGCGAGTTTAGAATACGCGTGCGCTTTTCTGTGGCCATGAATATGTAACTTCGTATGTTATGCATACGCGATGCTACACCGGAGAGCCGACTTTTGAAAACTACATGTGCTCTCGTTTCCTTGTGACAGTACGTACATTGCCACAGAAATTCGGAGATATGGCTTACCCACTTGTCCTTTCGCTGCCAGTGTACTGCAGTTTATTTTGGCTATCAAGGCTCAGTCTTCGCTGCTTTCTTTCTACACGACTGAGGCTGTCATATATGTACTCCTGTAATTTTAGTCTAGTTGTTATTATGTGAACTGTTTCCTCTACATTAGTTTTCAGTTAACAGCGGAATACATATTTACTGTCGACTTGGAGAAACTGTTTAATGTTCCGCCTCGTGTACAATGTGCATCTCGGAATATCAATAAAAGAAAACACACAAATTCTCTCTCTCTCTCTCTCTCTCTCTCTCTCTCTCTCACACACACACACACACACACACACACACACACACACAGTGAGTGTTTGTGTGCGTATTTCTGTGGGGGGGGGGGAGGGGGAGGGTTTTAAAAGAAAATTAAGAAATAACGGTGTGCGGCCGGCCGCGGTGGTCTAGCGGTTCTAGGCGCGCAGTCCGGAACCGCGCGACTGCTACGGTCGCAGGTTCGAATCCTGCCTCGGGCATGGATGTGTGTGATATCCTTAGGTTAGTTAGGTTTAAGTAGTTCTAAGTACTAGGGGACTGATGACCACAGTAGTTAAGTCCCATAGTTATTTTTTAAATAAGAAAAAACAGTGTGGGTATAACTGAAATGTTTATCCAAAACTAATCAGCAGAGGCCCGAGCACGACTATCTCATTGTTTCACGATCCAATCCCAGTTCACAGAATTCCTGTACTAGTTACAGGAACCAGTCCTTCACTCTGTCCTACAGTTCGTCGTCCAAGTAGAAACGTTTTGCTTTCAGATGTTCTTTTAGAGGACCAAACACATGGAAGTCGCAGGGCGACATTTCTGGCCTGTAGGGCAGATGCTCAAACAGCTCTCAATAAAAGTTGGCAGTACACTTTGTGTGACCTTGGAGATGTGTGGACACGCGTTGTCTTGGAGCAGAATCACTATCTGCGTGAGCATCCTTGCTCGTTTGCTGTCGATGGACTTGCGTAGACTACAGAGTCTAACTGTTACGATTAATGTATTTTGTATGCTTCTCAACCACTACTTCCCTGTCATTCGCCTCTTATATCTGCCGTCTGGTTTCTGTACACGTTGTAAACAGCGTTTCACTCCCTGTCTCACTGCTTTATCCCAAAGTGGCATACGCAAGTTTCATGCGATTTGCTTGTTTCAACGTTTCGTACCCATACATTAGAACACTCCTCATAACTTTTTCTGATACAATGGACAACATTTTCCCAGAAATAGATTCAGATCTGTTCCCTTGGTTGTAAAACAAACGTTGCAGCTGGTCATCTCCTTCTGCATGTTCACAACTGAGAACTCGTCTGGCCCAGGACCAGCTCACGTGGGAACTGAGTGAACATAACCGCCTCCTCTACAAAGGGCGGGACATCAAACAGCCGACTCTCTTCTTTGGAATAGTAAATGAATAAAAATGTAAGAGGTTCTCCTCAGCTTCAACATTGTACAGTGATGTGCGTAGCAACAGACATCTATAAGCCATCAGCTTTACACTGTTACTCATATTCACTGTAATCAAATAAAAGTGGTCCCTAGTCTGAGGTTATTACCCCATGAGGGGTAAAATGGAATTTTATGAGGGGTACAAAGAAAAGGTTTCGATTCGTTTCAGTCACGATACTAAATTATTTTTAAAATGGTTCAAATGGCTCTGAGCACTATGCGACTTAACTTCTGAGGTCATCAGTCGCCTAGAACTTAGAAGTAATTAAACCTAACTAACCTAAGAACGTCACACACATCCACGCCCGAGGCAGGATTCGAACCTGCGACCGTAGCGGTCGCTCGGCTCCAGACTGTAGCGCGTAGAACCGCACAGCCACTCCGGCCGGCTATTTTTAAAAGATCATTACTATTATCACTGTTTCATAAGACTGTAATACGGATTACTTCAGTCACAAACGATCACATTTTTATAATAGTACCAGTAACGCATGTCAAAATATGGTGGAGGGCCGGCCGTGGTGGCCGAGCGGTTCTAGCCGCTTCAGTCTGGAACCGCGCGACCGCTACGGTCGCAGGTTTGAATCCTGCCTCGGGCATGGATGTGTGTGATGTCCTTAGGTTAGTTAGGTTTAAGTAGTTGTATGTTCTAGGGGACTGATGACCTCATATACTAAATCCCATAGTGCTCAGAGCCATTTGAACCATTTTATGATGGAGGATAGATGTGGGAAACGAATATACCAGCAATCCACGACGTGCATGTTTTCTGCTTTGTGCTATGCATATGAGCAACGGCCTTGGCACAGTGGATACACCATTTCCAATGAGATCACCGAAATTAAGCGCTGTCGGGCGTGGCTGGCACTTGGATGGGTGACTATCAGGGACGCTATATGCTGTTGCCATTTTTCGGGGTGCACTCTGCCTGGTGATGCCAATTGAGGAGCTACTCGACCGAATTGCAGCGGGTACGGTCACAGAAAACCACCATAACGACCGGGAGAGCGGTGTGCTGACCACACACCCCTCCTATCCGCATCCTCGGCTGAGGATGACACGGCGGTCGGATGGTCCCGATGGGCCACTTGTGGCCTGAAGACTGAATACTTACTTACTATGCATATATCATAGTAAAATTGATATATGTGTGTCATATATTTATATAACTCATGAAAATTCTTTATCCGATTACTAGGTAGATCATGCAATGAACCATAAATTGCTTCATTATTCACTTCGGAATAGATAACTGACAGGTTAACTGACACTAAAATGCAATAGTAACTATTTACCTGCTAATACCCCTCTAGGGCCTACACCAGGGCCGGCCTTGCGGACCACGCACTGGACAATGTTAGGCTTCGGCTTTGATCGTTTCTTATCGGAATGACTCGATACAGCGCGACATTTCCTCTAGAATGGCGGTGCAGCCTTTTTCGAATGCACGGCTCTCTTCAGTTGAGCAGTGACTGTTTGTACTAAAAGAAGCAGTCTAGCGATCCATCGTCACAAAACTTTGAATGGGAATGAAAGAGAGGAGGGATAACAGTTTTCAATATCTGTTTTGCAGTCGCATAATCGACGGGTACAGCAAAATTTGTTCTGTAACGAGATTACAATTGGTGATGAAACAGCAAAAAATTACGGCGTTCGAAAGAAACAATAGCTGCTAAATTTTCAGGTAAGTAGCACGACGAAATTGGTGGTTACGTATAGCGAAATTTCTGAAGTCGCACGCATTATTCCACTGTGAGTTTGCAACAGTTTTCGATGGAAGTGAACGATATGTATGGAGACTTTATATGTTACTGCAAAATGTGTTGGTTAAGCCAAGAGGAATACCTGGAACGAATTCCCAATGTAAAACCAACTGTTGTTGAATTTATAAAGGGAGAAGGAGTACAAGAACGAAAATTAGAACATCCGAAATGAATTGCAGACCTCGCATTTTAAGTGAGGTTGACTGTGCACTGTCCCCAGTAAGACAGCGTAAGGTGAGAAATAACTGATTTCTGATTTTATGGGGATGTATTTAAAAAGAAAATTCCGTTGAGTAAGGGACAAATTTTGCCAAACAAGGTCCAGTTCCCTGAGTTCACTGGCGTTAAGGAAAAAGAGAAGTTCGAAGAATTCATTGTAGCCTAGAAAGAAATGCAAGTATTCTTTGCTAAACGTTTTGAGAAAACCGACAACCTTACATCTGTTTCCGAGCTGCTTTCGAGACCGTTTGCCGTTTCATTTGAAAGTGCCCCTGTGTGTATGAAGATGTAAAGGGTTATTCTGAAATACAGTTCCCAATTGAGGGCAAATACTATTTCATTAAAAATTTCCAGGACTTCTACATTGTTTTCCTCAACTAGAGTTTCTACGTCTCTTTCGTGCGGTTGTAAAAGTAGTACAGCATTTCTATCAGCATAGGTTTGTCAAAGATCTTTCTTTGATTATGAAACTAAATGCGTCACGATTACGTGGCGTCCACACTGCGAAAATCTGTGAATTTTCCTTTGTCTTTTCGTATGTAGAATGTTTGAACCCGATAAAAATTCACCTGGAAAAATAGTTAAATACCAGTGAAAATTTGTTCTCTTTGTGTTATATTTTATTGAGAAATGTGAGATATAAAACCATGTTGTATGCAGTGCGACTGCATTACCATTTAATTGCGGTGCATTCGGAGTTCCTGCTCTACCCCCTCCTCACATAGCCTGCCTGGCGGTGGAAATGGGCAGCCAAATTGAGCTTTATGACAGCCATGCCAGGGCACAGATCGTGAGCCGAATCTGGGTCACTGGGCTATACAGTAATGTTATTATTATTAGGAATGGCATTATTCAGACGCGAAGCATTGGCAACCATAAGCCTTCCACTTTCTGTCAGTTCAGAAGTAAGGAGTACAGCAAGTAGTTGATTTACAAACAACAGCGCACGTATTTTAAGTTGGTTAATACTAAATGGGAGTGGAGGGTATGTGTGAAGCAAGAGTGGTTAGGGAGAGGAGTCTCGCAGAAGAAGCATATATCAACACGTACCTACTTCTAATGTTGATAATTAGCTTCCCTTTTCTGATTTAGTGGTAAGTTCTTATAGGACCAGACTGCTGAGGTCATCGTTTCCTAGGCTTACACACTACTTAATCCAACTTAAGCTAACTTACGCTAACGACAACACACACACACACACACACACACACACACACACACACACACACACACGCCCGAGGGGGGACTCGAACCTCCGACGGGGGCAGCCTCTTGAGCCGTGACAAGGCCCGTTAGACCGCCTTAGACCGCTACCAATCGTGGCCCCTTTCCTGAGGAGGATTTGTAAGTAGCACTTTGTAGATGCCACTGCGGATGCTCTGAGAACTCCTTCATCATTCTATAAACAATGATAGTTCGAAATAAGTAGGACCAGTTGACTCGTAGACTCACTGCATAGAAATTTCCAACGAAAATTCTTTTTCATTTAGGAGTTCAGTTCGGCGCTAATGTTGTCTATGCTGCTAAAAGGGGGGTGTAAAGTAATATTTTATTGAAATCTGGAATAAAGGTCTCAGAAAGTTAGGTAACCACTGTCACATACAGATTAGAATTTCATGTATTTGTCTGTGAGACCAGAAAAAGTGCAAATATGTGTGAATTCCTAAGGACCAAACTGCTGAGGCCATCGGTCCCTAGACTTATACACTACTTAAACTAATTTAAACTATCTTATGCTAAGAACAACACACACACCCATGCCCGCGGGAGGACTCGAACCTCCGGCGGAAGGGGCCGCGAATCCGTGACATAGCGCCTCAAACCACGCGGCCACTCCTCGCGGCGCTTCAGAGCAAAATTTTGTGGTGATTTCCCTTGGTTGTTAAACAAATTTCGAAACTTACTATCTGTTTCCGGTTTCCTTAGGCCAGATGCCAAAGTTCCCTCCAGGATATTAGAAAAAGGAGTTTTCTTTTTGTTAAATTATGATTTTTCCAAAATAAGCATGTAATTCTGCCCATTGGCTTATTTCTCTAAATTGACAGGAATTATGAAACTATCTCTGACACAGAAAAGGAAATGTATCACGACGGTATATTGCACATGCTACTAGTACGCCTTCCTAGAGAAAACTCTGACATCGAAAGAGCCAGGAAAATTTCCTTGAAGACAAAAGTACCACAATTCTGCCGATATTAGGACTCTACCACTGAACCGAACGAGTGGGCGCAATAGCCATAGAACTAGTCTCTGGACTAAGACGAACTTGACTCAGCCCCAGTTACGTATCCAAATTTAGATTCTCCGGGATTCCAAAAATCGGGTAGGCTAAATGACCGGATGAACTCCTTGAGATAGATAAGACTGACTCTCTTTCTCTTTACTGTCTATGGTTCCTCGTCGTTGTAATTTAAATCTGATTTTCTTACCTTCCTTAAACTTATACCGCACAGGGAAGGGACTGTGAAACTACATTAGGCACAAGAAAGGAACCTCAGCCACTAGCTTCCACGTTTATCGAGTGCTGTGCAACCAGCTAACCGGCGGTCTACACGCAGTGCACGGAGGGGTGAATCAGGGAACCGCTTTAAAATCTTTCTAGAATAATAAATATCTAATATCTGGTTGTTTGTAACTTTGCTGTTTATTATGGTTAACGTTTATCGCGACACTCAGGACGGGGAGTTTTGGTACATTCTATTTGTGCAGTGATTAATTAAAAAAATTAATACTGAATACTGCAAAAAATGGTTCAAATGGCTCTGAGCACTATGGGACTTACCATCTATGGTCA
Source organism: Schistocerca piceifrons (assembly GCF_021461385.2). Taxonomy (NCBI): domain Eukaryota; kingdom Metazoa; phylum Arthropoda; class Insecta; order Orthoptera; family Acrididae; genus Schistocerca; species Schistocerca piceifrons. The sequence continues at coordinate 532,437,815 of NC_060141.1, read as the reverse complement.
GCAGTCTCCTAGAACTTAGAACTACTTAAACGTAACTAACCTAAGGACAGCACACAACACCCAGTCATCACGAGGCAGAGAAAATCCCTGACCCCGCGGGGAAACGAATCCGGGAACCCGGGCGTGGGAAGCGAGAACGCTACCGCACGACCACGAGCTGCAGACTGAATACTGCAATATTATTTACTCTCTTAAGTATTGGGCTAGCCTGAGACTCTGAAATAACCCAATCCACGGTATCGGCTATTCCTAAGTACGCACGAAATGATATTTTATACACAGAGCACGACGCATCCCCTTCTAACAGATGGTTCGCGTGAGCGCTGCTATTATGGAGAGAAAATATGCGTGATTTTACGCAAACTTTAATAATTAATTTGGTTCTCAGGGGCTACTGGTCATTTATGTTCCAACTTTCACAAAGAAACTGATATATTTTTTTATGCTTACTAAACGGAATATTTTTCTGTATTCGTTATGTGCAAGGCAAAAACTGAGGCGAATCTCATCGGCCGTTAAGCGGCCAATGTTAAACATACTGAACTCATTCAGTACGAAAACATCAATGAATGGCAATTGTCTTTACTTTACTAGCTTTGAAACTATTAAAAGATCAAAATAGAGAAGTCTCCCACATTTACATTTACTGTTACAGACCGAATTTCTAACTAAAAAATGTCTTCAGCGTAGCGGCCGACCAAATGCTGCTATGGAAAGAGAGCTCCCCGCAACACGAAGTTCTGAAATAGAGTTATTAATTACAATTAGTGGTGGCTATTATGGGAGGTGCTCACTACTTCAGCAACCAACAATTTCTAATAACAATTGGACACATATATTCTGATAACTTACAGACCGATTTACATTAAATATCAGACTGCATGGCGGCCTTCCGCTAAACGAAACGAGCTAGAAAAAAATCTATCGCAAAAAACATATCTCTGTTCTTCTTCATCTCCATTACGCAGATAATATAAACAAAAGGCTATTTGTTAAACGCATCACTGTTTGTGAGCCTTACAGATAATATACTACACTTTTTAATATTTGATATTCAACGCGCACGCGGACGCAGTGTTCCACTAATTTATAGTTCACACGTCACTATTTTTTAACACACAAAAAACCCTTTTAATCTTTCTCTAAATGTCAATTTACTTGTCGTTCCGTTACACACTTCGTCCGCGATGAATACGACAGTAACAATAACAACAATAATAATAGGTACAAATGATTCATTGATCCATCATATGCAATAATTGCTTCATTCGAAATATGTACTCGAGGAAGTACGTCACAGCTGGTACATATCCGTGGATATAACTGCAGCTGAACAGCATTGTCTCCAACATGAACTTGGTAAAACGTGTAAAAACTTTACATTTGTAAGGTTTACCAAACATGTCTCAACAGAACATAAAGATATCCATAAGGCGTTTACATCACAGCTGTAGGCCGTCCACAGCTTGTGCCATAGTGAATGATGCCTGTCTATCGAAGAGTCCCGGGTGCTACTCCCAGCCGTGTCGGATATTTTCTTCGCCCGGAGAGTAAGCTTTTGTAATGTCATCATAACTTCACATCATCTTCATAAACGCATAGGTCGCTGAAGTGCTGTCAAATGAAAAGACTTGATCCAGGACGCCAAGCAACCTCAAACAGGGTCTCTCAACTAGCAATGCCATAGGGTCATTTCAGCTGTAGGCCTCCGCTCAAGGATATTAATGGTAAGCAACACTTCTTGCACATTTTATTGATTTCATAGTTCAGGTGAGACACTGGACATCTTACCACCTTCGTTCAATGTGTTAAAAGATCAACGAAACACGGGTCTACCTTAATTTCACGTGTTAGAAAGCCTTGCTATGACTCATACACTCGCAACAAATAAGTTTACAGTATATACGTTGAGAGATTTGCTCCTCATCCTGGGCCTATGGAACTTGACGTATAAATAAGTGAATAAATAAATAAAGTAAACACGCTCGGATCAAAGAGCAAAGGTCCAAATATAAACGAAGCAGAGTAATATTCGAAATATGTTATATGCAACAACTGACTCGTTATCGATCCGTGTGTCAACATGAAATTTTATTTTTCAAATGACCATTCCTGTGACCAGAACAAAAGCATTTATATATTTTCGTCACTCTTTGTCTCTGATTACAACGTCTCATAAAAGTAGTTACATACCCACCGGTTATAGATCAGTTTCTTTTTAAAAAGAGGAACGGTACTAGACAGCAGTTCTGTCATTGTGCTTAGCAATGGAAGGTGGACTGAAGAAAAATTAATGTCGATTTACAGCATGCTGGGTTAATGGCAGTAAAACACTTTGTGTTAACCAGTTCGATATAGAAAGAGGCCAGGTTGTTAGATTTACTTTTTATTTAGTTGATAATTAATTTAGGGTTACTTGAAGACATTTTTAAATCATCTAGATAGACAAAACGGAATTTTCCGGAATAACGAATAACAAAGTCAAGATTAACCATGAACATTGACAGAACAAATGTATCTTTGGTCTGTCACTAATCATGGTTAAACTAGGCTTTTATACGTACATGAGTAGTACTATGAAGTCATTGATGGTGCAAATTTGATATGGAATTTATATGCAAATCAATTAAATTGATCAATTAACCACACCCACCCCGTCCAACCCCGCCCCCGACCACGCCAACCTCCACCCCCAGATGAAGTCATGACTCTTCTCAGATGCACGTATGCCCCAGCCTCCTCCTCCCCCTTACCCCTCCTCACCCTCCCCTCCCCCACCAACCTACCCTACTGGTGGAAATTTCGAATTTTCGCGGGAATTTCGAATATTGATGGGAATTTCTTTGTCCCAGGGCTGTGCTGACACCCCACCCAAACTCCCAATCGGAAATTGACAGGAAATTAAAATTGGTAGTTCCCTTACCAGGACTCGAAACCTGGTCCTCCTGGTCAGAAAGCATAAGTGCACCCCCCTAACACAATTAAACCATCAGAGGCACTTGCAATTGACGGGAAATTAAAAATGGTGGTGCCCTTTCTGTTACTCGAACCCTGGTGCTCCTGAATGGAAAGCCTAAGTGCTCCCTCCCCCCAATACATGGAAACTGTCCAAATGCGGGAGAGGAAGGTTAGGATAGTGTCCTTTATTTACTTTGGTAGATAAACTGACGCAAATATCGATCCTAATTATGTAATTAATCACAATGATCGGTCCTAATTACACAACTATATGCATAGCGCTACACAAGGACGGCATAAAAACGCAATACACCGCAAAAACTGACGATACCATACAACTGGTGTTATCCTGCTGGGAAAAAATTTCGCAATACCACTCGGAACTGACACAAATATCGATGCTGATTACATGATTAATCACAAAGGTTGGGCCTAATTACACAACTATATGCATAGCGCTACACAAAGATGGCATAAATGCGCAATACACTGCATACACTGATGTTATCATACAATTGGAGTTAACCTCTGGGAAAACATTTCGCAATACCACTCTCAACTAGTGACAGACACACTCAAACTCTACCCTACACCAACAAGCTGGCGAGAAAAAGGCTGTGGTATAAGGTACTAACTTGATTCGTTTTGGTGTGAAATGCGTTCAACTAATGGGGTGCTGGTGTTGAAGAGAGATGAGTTTAAAAAGTGTATTAACTGTAAGTATAAAGTATCTATCGCTGTTTGACGTCAGAGTTCGCTACAGATGCCTGTGCAAAAGTCAACCTACAGCCCAGGTAATCGAAGCTAATACCACAGCTGATGGGAAAGAAATGTGTCACAGCTCTAATTATACTTTGAAAGTTTCGTGAAATGGAGCACATGTACTGGGGAAAATCCTCGTCCTAAAAGACAGCAGAGGAGGGTTAGCTGAATGTGCATTCTCCTCGATAGGCGTCCACATACTGCCGAAAATCGGGCCCCCTTCCTCCCTCCCTCCACTACTCTCTCCATCCATCCACCTACAGGGGTGAGGGGTGGGGGGACACATGTTCCTTCAAACGGCCAGCTGCTCTGCCGACCACCTCACGGCGCGAGCTGCCCTTTGCCGCCACCCCCTATGGTCGCTTGCCGCACTAGACTTTCCACCATCTAGCCACCGCCTTAAGACGGCGCTTCTACGGCAACACAAAAGTGTCTATAATCAACAAAACAATAGGAGATAAAAGGACGACCGCCTCAATTTCAACTAGTTTGTTTAAAATATAGCGACAGAGCCCCCACACGATATCCCCCCCCCTCCCCCCAGACAGAGAGCAGCTGTGTCTGGCGACCACAACAGCAGACATGCCGCCCCTCCCCCACCTCAAGCAGCCCGGCGTTCGGCGATAGAACAATTGTATTTGACGTCAATGCACCTATAATCAAGTATCTATTAAATAAAGCAAAACACATTTGGGACCACAATATATGTCCTCGTTTTACGAAAATAAGTAAAGCCTAATTTCTTTTAGTTTTATGAGCAAAATCGGTATAGTTTTACGTTCGACTGCACTCGCATCTCATTAATTTGTGACGTCCATCGAAGTGTACCGCCACCGATCACAAATGTACAGCAGAGACGTGGCCACCCTGCGTTAAATCAGGAAAAACAACATCGACTATTTCGATGGGAGAACTACCGATCACCGCAGAATGTCCTCCTTATTTTGAAACCGTCATCAGAGTAAAGAAAAAGCAAGAATTTCAACTCCGAAGAAAAAAAATCTGTATTAACCAATTTCTTCCGGCGTGTTGAACAAATTACACGACATGAGAGCGTCTCTCGCATTCAGTGTCTGTAAATAAACTGTCACGCACATGTGTATGACAAACATATCAGAGTTTCTTTCACGCTATTGACACACATGTCAGGGGAAAAAAAAATACATTCGCTTTATGTTTGACAACAACAAGCTTTAATTAATGACAATGTAGCTGTTTTTTACACTATGACAGGGCCCCTTTTACTAGTGCGATGCTATATCATATAAGCGTTTACAAAATAAGTTGTGAGAGCCTTTCTAGCTCTGTGTAGATGGGAGATTGAAATTTCGTTAAAAGATATCGCAACAACGAAAAAAAAAGAAGAAAGAAATGATTGTCACGATTCACTCTGTGGTACCCTGTCCATCTAGTCCACCCTCCAGGCGGCCCGTCATTGTTATCAATTTGATAGGCTAATTAATTAAATTGAACATGTGTCTCACTTTGTATGGCGAGTAACTTGACATATGAAGCTGACCACATGGATTCTACTACCCACAAGATACATTTCGCATAAGCACTGCGCTGTTAAAAAATGGTTCAAATGGCTGTGAGCACTATGGGACTTAAGTCTCAGGTCATCAGTCACCGCCGGCCGAAGTGGCCGTGCGGTTAATGGCGCTGCAGCCTTGAACCGCAAGACCGCTACGGTCGCAGCTTCGAATCCTGCCTCGGGCATGGATGTTTGTGATGTCCTTAGGTTAGTTAGGTTTAATTAGTTCTAAGTTCTAGGGGTCTAATGACCTCAGCAGTTGAGTCCCATAGTGCTCAGAGCCCTTTGAACCGTCATCAGTCACCTAGAACTTAGAACTACTTAAACCTAACTAACCTAAGGACATCACACACATCCATGCCCGAGGCAGGATTCGAACCTGCGACCGCAATGGTCGCGCGGCTCCACACTGAAGCGTCTAGAACCGCTCGGCCGGCGCGCTATTAAAACAATACGATCATATGTTACCATCAGCCTGCATAAAAAGCGGTCTTGAGACTCCACACATACAACGTCGCTGATGGTGTTACACTTCCAAGCAGAAAGGCTGTCGGAAATGCTGTTCACAGTTTGTAATCAAGTCTATTCATTTGACCACATATTTGCATTGGATCGTGTAGAGACGGCTTTTAATGATTACAGCCACTGGTGAATCACATTTGTACTATCCTAGTGTTTTGAAACGAGTCATCTTTTTTTTCGGACGTATATTCTAAGGATCCCATACAACAAGAACTCCAGCGCTGTATTTTAGTCAGTCCCTCTGCATCTCGCAACTGCTCCTAAGTCTCTGCACCGCCCTCCCTGCAGCTGAGTCCATGTGATCGTCCCGATTTAAGATTGACCTGTATAGAAGTAAGATTGCGCTATATCTAATACCTTCTGCATCGTATGGGGAAACAGGACGAGCTAAGTTAATGCGATAGGAGTGCGTGTTTACTACTCGATGGAAATGGGAATACAATGTCATAGCTCAGGCAACCGTGTACAGTGTGTAAGGCCATCGCCAAACAAAGTTTTCCCCTTCAACACGAGGTAGTGGAAGAGAGAATATGATAACTTACGGTGGTGTTTCTTGTTGGGAAAATTAGAAAGTCTGCACATCATACATGGCACGGAGGAAGAATGAAGATTTTGCGACAAATCTCCTAACTACATACAGGTATCCAGAATGGGATTTTGACTCTGCAGCGGAGTGTGCGCTGATATGAAACTTCCTGGCAGATTAAAACTGTGTGCCGGTTCGAGACTTTACAGAAGCTCTCCTGCGGGTTCGCAGGAGAGCTTCTGTAAAGTTTGGAAGGTAGGAGACGAGGTACTGGCAGAAGTAAAGCTGTGAGGACGGGGCGTGAGTCATGCTTTGGTAGCTCAGTTGGTAGAGCACTTGCCCGCGAATGGCAAAGGTTCGAGTCTCGAACCGGCACACAGTTTTAATCTGCCCCGAAGTTTTACATACAAGTAGTCCGAAGGAAATATTTCAGGGTGCATTCATGTCTATCGCCCAAACACATGTGGCGATCGTATTAAATACACAGTTATTGGTTCACTGGAGCAGACGGTTTATGATCAAAGTTGCTTCCACAGACTGGTGTGTAGTTTCATCACCTGCACTGTATGGTGATCATATCCAACAGACTATCAATCACACGAGAGGGTTCCTGTATAGCTCCTTCATAAGCAGTTTAATAAATTGTTTCCTTCGGTTGTAACACACACACAATCAGTGTACTCTTCGATTTTTCTACCATGACTTAGAGACCCATGTCAGCTGCTGCTAAACTGACATTAACACGTTTCGATTCTCTGGCTTTCACAGAATACCGAACGTTGCACGGCATAAACTATACAGCTACCATACCACAGGCTGGTAGAAGTAAAACACAGACACAATGTTCCTCATTGACAAAAATGTGGAAGACATCATAACATATGGAAACTGGAAATGTTTGTGGTATTGTAGAGTGCTTCCACCAACTATTCGAAGGTGGATTATCTGTACAGTTAATCTTATCTTCCCATCGAAAGGGTAGCAGATGTCTCGGTGCACAGTTTCGAAAAGCATTGTTCCTTCATTTTGCAGTCATGTACATGATTACTGTTCCGGTGTTGACAACCGCCGGAAGGTGCTGTTCACAACACGCGTGAGGCAGAACAAATAAAAGTAGGTACTGTTTTGTTATTGGTGAAAAAAATAAAAAAAATATGTGTAGGGTATCGCAGCATACGGAAATAGGGCGAGTCTGTAATAATGAGGAATGCTTCCAAACAACTTTATTAAGGTGATGACCTCTATATTGAATCCCATGTTTCACAGTGACAAGTAGCAGATCTCCAGTGTTCTGTCAAGGATCCCACCATCTGAACGGATTGGTGTCAATCAATCACTATGCGGTAATCAACAGCGTACTGAGTGGATGGTCAGGATTAAAAAAATGCCATTGATAAGGAGCGATGTACTGTAATACACACCCTAGTTGATAGCCTGATCATTTTCAGCAATTTTGCCCAGAAGTCGGTGAGAGGGACCCTGTTTCATTGTTTGATACACAGCACTTTCTGCTGTAACACACTTTGTACACTGCCTTACATTTATTTCCGCCACGACTTCGACGTCTGTGTTAGATTCTAAACTGACATTAACACGTCTGATCCATTGACTTCCCAGGAACCTAGATATCGCACAGTGTAAATGACATTATGTGGTAACCAACAGCGTACCTGGACTGTTGGGATAGAAAAGACTCCGTCGATGTGCTGTAATAATAAGCTTCATAGTTAATAGTGCGATGAATTTTAGCAATTTTATCGTAATTTCAACACCAAACAATAACACAGCTGCATGCTTAACACTATCTGTATCATCGCTAACAACTACTCCACTACTTTGCGAGTACCATCGCGAATGTAAGTAGATGACCGTGCAGTGTGATCATTCACTGTTAATTCTCGAACATATACACCACAGTATACCAGACAGCGACCTACATATCTCTAGCACTTTGATCATAGTGCATAACGTACGATACTTCTCAGCGTGGATGAGTCACAGGACATTCCCGAATTCTTAGGATGAAGTTAGAGACCGAAAGAACTCTTTATCCAACGCTCTATGCAGCTGACCAGAAGTAGACCGCTACATTCCACGTTTCGTGTAGGAACAGGGCCAACCAAGGACGTAACTGCTGTCTCACACCCAATCAAGAGCACAATATTTCTCCAGATGCGCGAATGTCGAGGAAGGTACCACCCCATCTCGGTGTACAGTAGATATGAAACTGCTGTGTTCATATAACAAACGGTTAAGAACAAGAAACGGGTCGTTTTTATGTCTCATGGAGCTCCAGGCGGATGGATATTGTCGCGTTCTGCGTAAATCAACTGCGCTATCAATTCTACAGTATTGTTCTAATGTCTGGGGTCATTACCAAAAAGATAAGAGAGAACATAAACACGTGCAGTCCTAGTGCTACAATGTTCTCCACTTAAAATGCGCTATAATGTTAGATCGTTGCCGTTTCCGACCTATTAGTCATATGGAATACAACACTGTAACTATCCCAATTTCAGAAATATATTTGTAGCGCGTGACATACATTCTCCTTGCAGGTTTCTCTACGATAAACTATGGTGATAAACTGTGACACGAAAAACTACTTTCTTAAAACATCGATTCCTTGTGATGCAAGTACAATGTAGCTTTCCAGAGGTGTATAGCTCCCCACTATTCACATCCGATGACGGTTCAGAAATTATACTATGCTCACATCAGTCCTATATGAAATTATCTTTAGTAACGGAGTATGCCTCTTGCAAGAAAAGAGACAAACGACTAGCAGCGGTGTTTGACATGTTAAATTACATGCCGTGTCACCACTAACTCCGTAAACAGGACATCTGTCAAGTAGATGTATACGTGGGGATTGTAGTACCTCACAAAACAGCAGTAGTTAGCTTAGTATCACCGTAGTTATGAATTTGAATACTCGATTTTATGCCCAAGATGCGTCAGTTAGATGGAGTGCTTCGCATAAATCTTCGTTCGTCTGGACTAGAGGAACGTGTCGAAACAGGATCCAAGTCCTCTGATGACCGAGAGCTTTGCTCTTAACAATCGCAAGTAGACAGTGCTCTGAGTCATACACAGAACATGCAGTTGTATGCGAGTCGAACGCAGGTTATGTCACACCACTTATTTATCTCTGCAAAACAATGGAGAAAATCGTCAAATGATGTACAGCGACATGTCCCTCTTTCTCTAGAATGCATCATCTGTCTACCGTTAAATCCTACCTCGTCACAACTCCATCTTACCCTATCACTCCATATACTGTGCTTCATCTTTTAACGCTTATGCAAGTAGGTTTAGAAGCAGATGGTTCTCTTTTTTCCGGGAAAGCATCAAAGGCGGCAGTCAACTCACGCATGTCACTATTACCTCAATAGACATACAGTAGAACGTTGCCTCGACGAAATATAAAAGATCGTATCCCTGGTTCACGTTCGTTCCATGTTCCAAAATCGCTTGTAAATGTAGCACAGAAGCCAATACCTAGCGCAAATGCACTGTTTTTCTGGTCGGGTGGCATAGTACAGCACTGTACACGAATGCAACCAATCACCTGCAACCACATATTCTTAAGTTGCAGCACATTTGACCTGTTTCATTATGTCTGTGTCTGTACATGTGTCGCAGATGGCTCCCATGATGTGCGCTTCCGTCTGGTGGGTTCAACTTCGAACACAGAACATATCTTTGTATGTAGCGCAAGATTGGTCCACCTTTGAGCTCTATCCCAAATGTGATGTGGTGTGGATCCAAAACTCACCATCGCTCTGGAAATGACGCTCAGCGGATCCACACTCGAACGCTAACTCGCGTCTGCTTGGAGACCTGATAGCGATCTGCGGCACATGCACAATATGTACTAGAAATCGGAAAAAATAACAATTCAGAGGACACGAAATCAGAGAATTATGCTCTGAGAAGGACATAATATGCATTTCGTAAGACATGGATACTCTTGTTTAACTTTCTATCCCTTCATCGCTTTGTATATCGCGATCGCAAAGTCATTAAGACGCACCGTAGTGCGCTGCGGGGCTCGCCTCGTGCCCTTCCCGCGCGGCCGCCTCCCCCTCTCCCTCCCTACCCCCTCCCCCCCTCCCGCCCCCCTCCAATAGTTCGCAGCTTGCCAGCCCGACGGCATTTACGACGGCCGCCTCGCGGGACACGCCTACCCGACGCCTCCTGACCAGCTGCAGGCCTTTTGACATCAAAGGCGCCGCACCACTTAACTGTCAGGCAGCCTAACGGCACAACCATGACACATGCGCCGCACGGTCACACGTCCAGCGGTCTACTGGGCTAGCGTCCTCCCCAGCAGCTCTGTCCTAAGGGAAAGTCACACTGTCTAAGATTGAACAAAGAGTGTTTTTCTAAAAAAGCAGCTGCATACCATTTTTCCATCCACTTGCCAGCAGACACAGGATGTTATTGGAATCGGGCTGCTACTTGTTTCACCGAATTTTATTTTTGTATCTCCCACAGCAACTGCTTGCACCAACAAGAAAAAGAACGCAAAGTTCGCGTCTTCCGCCACAGTTCTGCCCTAAGCAAAACATCGAGATATATTTCAAGGATTGTAGCTGGTATTTGGGGTGTCAGACTACCCATCAATCTTAGAATGAACAGAGCAACATCAGACGACCAGAAAAATTATGCACTGGCACTAGGTGTTGGTAGCTACTCTACATTTACAAGCAATTTTGGAACACGGAACTAGTGTGAACCAGGGATGCAATCTTTTGTTTTCATCGAGGCAACATTCTACTTTATATCTATCGAGGTAATAGTGACACGAGCAAGTTGTCTGCTGTCTTTGATGCTTTCCTGGAAAAAAGAGAATCATCTGTCTCTAAACTTACTTGCATATGCGTTAAAGAATAACAGAGAGTGGTTGGAGCGATAGGGTGGATGGAGTTTTAAAGAGGTTGCATTTAATGGTAGACTGATTATGCATTCTAGAGAGAGAGGGACATGCCGCTGTAGGTCATTTGACCACTTTTTCTGTTGTTTTGTCGAGATGCATCAGTTGTGTAACAACCTGCGTTCGACTCCCATACAACAGCGTGTTCTGTGTATGACTCTGAGCACTGTCTACTTTCGATCGTTAAAAGCAAATCTCTCGGTCATCAGACGTCTTCCACCCTGTTTCGACACATTCCTCTGGACGAACGAAGATTCATGCTAGGCGCTCAATCCCCGTGACGCATCTTGGGCCTAAAATCGAGTCTCCAAATTCATAACTACGGTGATTCTAAGTTAGCGACTTATGTTTGTGAGGTACTACAATCCCCACGTATACATCTACTTGACAGATGTCCTGAATATGGTGTTAGAGGTGGCACGACATGTAATTGCACATGTGAAACACAGCTGCTATGCGTTTGTCTCTTTTCTTACAAGAGGCATACTCCGTTTCTAAGTATCATTTTATATAGGACTGATTTAAGCATAGTACAATTTCGGAACCGTCATCGGATGTGAATAGTGGGGAGCTATACGCCTCTGGAAAGCTACATTGCACATGCATCACAAGGAATCGATTTTTTAAGGAAGTAGTTTTTCATGTTACAGTTTATCACCATAGTTTATCGTAGAGAAACCTGCAAGGATAATGTATGTCATACGCTGGAAATATATTTCTTAAATTAGGATAGTAACAGTGTATCATGCCATACGACTAATAGGTCGGAAACCGCAATGACCTAAGATTATAGCGTGTTTTAAGTGCAGAAGAGTGTAGCCTTATGAGAGCATGTGTGTATGTTCTCTCTTACCAATACCTTCTTGGTAATGACCCCAGAGACGAGAACAACACTTTAAAATTGATAGCGCAGTTGATTTGCGTAAAACGCAACGAACTCCGACCTCCTGGAGCTACATCATTCATAAAAACAACCAGTTTCTTGTTCTTAACCGCCTGTTAAAACTACTGTACACCGACAAGGGGTGCTAACCTCCTCGTAATTCGCTCATCTGGAGAAATATTGTGCTCTGGGATTAGTGTGGGACGGCAGTTACATTATCAGTTAGCTCTGTTCCTACACGGAACGTGGAATGTAGCAGTCTACTTCTAGTCAGCTGCATGGAGTGTTGGTTGAAGACAATGAGAGGAGATTTTTCAGTCTCTAACTTTATCCTAATAATGCGAGAAAGCCCTGTGATTCTCATCCACATAGATAAATATGCACTATGATCGCAGAGCTAGAGATGCACTACGATCGCAGAGCTAGAGATATGTAGGTCGATGTCTGGTATACCTTGATTTATACGATCGAGAACCAACAATGAATAAACATACTGCACAGTCATCTTCTTACATTTGTGATCGTACTCGCAAAGTAGTGTAGGGGTTGTTTAGCCTGCTGCCATATGATTGGTTGGTCTTGAAAATACAATAAAATTGCTAAAATTGATAGCACTATCAACTATGATGCTTATTATTACAGTGCATTGACGGTGTCTTTTCCATCCCAACAGACCAGGTACACTGTTGATTACCTCGTAATGTGATTTACACTGTGCGATGTCTAGTTTCCTGGGGGAGTCAATAGACCAAACGCGTTAATGTCAGTTTAGAATCTGACACAGACGTCGAAGTTGTGATGGAAAAAAAATTTATGGCAGTGTATAAAGTGTGTTACAGATGAAAAAGTAGTGTATCAAACAACGAAACAAGGTCCCTCTCTTGTGACTGATTACATGTGGAAGAAGGTTCTCGCACAGTGCAGACGATGAAACCATACGTCAGTCTGTGCCAGGGATGTGGATCGCTGGCCACCTGCTCCAGTCGATAAATACCTTTATATCTAATAGCATCTCCGCATATGCCCGATGTTAGCATGTACACAGTATTCGTTTTCGATATATCGGAAGAGAGAGATGCAGTAAAAATGTGTAAGATGAAATTAATGGAGCTTTTATAGTTCATACTTTTTCTCTGCTGGATGATACAGAACAACGATGATAGATTGTCTGGATATTAGACGTGAATGGATCCTGAGGGAAACGGATCTCCTTCGATCTTGAGTCTTCCTAGTCTTCCCAGCAAGAAACGCAATTGTAACTCTTTGTACTGTCGTCGTGTTGCAGGTGCAGGTTTCATTCGATTTTGACCTTACACATCGTAAACGGGTGGCGGAGCTACGACAACATGTTCCCACTTCCACCGAGTGGTCAAAACACACTCCTATAGCATTAACTCAGCTCGATCTGTTTCTAAACTGGTTGAAGAATGTGGTGGACGGGTAGTCTGTTGGATATGGTCATCCTACAGTACAGGTGCTGAATCTTTACACCAGTCTGTGGATGTGACTTTGATCATGAAACACCTTCGCCAATGAACCAATACCTGTGTATTTATTAGGATCGCCAGATACGTTTGGGCGATAGACATGAATGCAACCTGAGAGACACACATTTCTTTCGGACTACCTGTATGTAGTTAGGAGATTTGTCGCAAAATGTTCATCCTTCCTCCATGTCATATATGATGTATAAACTTCCTAATTTTCGCAACAAGAAACACCACCGTAACTGCTCGTACAATCTCCTCTACTACCTCTTGTTCCAGGGGAAAGCATCGTTTGGCGCTGGCCTTACACACTATAGGCCAGCTATGACACCATATTCCCAATTCCACTAAGTGGTAAACACGCACTCCTGTCGCATTAACTCAGCTCGTACTCTTCCCCACAGGATGCAGAAGGTCTTAAATATAGCACACGCTGACATCCGTACAGGTCAGTCTTAAATCGGGATGATCACATGGACTAAACTCCAGGGAGGGCGGGACAGAGACTTAGGAGCAGTTAGGAGATGCAGACCGAATGTCTTAAAATAGCGCTGGAGTTCTTGTTTTATCGCATCCTTAGCAGATAGGTTCGAAAAGAAAAGGTGACTCGTTTCGAAATACAAGAGTGGCACGAGTATGTTTCACTAATGGCTGTAATCATTAAAAGACGTCTCTACAAGATCCAACGCAAATATGTGATTGAATAAATAGACTTGATTCCAAATTGCGGAAAGCATTTCGGACAGCGTTTCTGCTTGAAAGCGTAACACTATCAGCGACCTTGTGTGCATGTAGACTCAAGACCGCTTTATATGCAGGGTGGTGGTAAAGTAGGCGTTATGATCGTGTTGTTTTAATAGCGCGGTCCTTACGCGAAATGTATCTTGTGGGTTGTAGAATCCATCTGACGTCAGCTTCAGATGTCATTTCTCAATAGTGTTTCTCTAAAAGAACTTCGTGTTCTCTTCATGGATTCCCAGATGTCCTACTTGGCGAGTGTTATCAGACTACTGAAAAAAAAAAATTACTCGCCATACAAACTGACAAGCATTTATTTTCTTTATTTTCGTTGTGGTGATATCTTTTAACGAAATTTCAATCACCCGCCTACAAAGAGCGAGAAAGGCTTTCACGATCTGTTTCGTAAACGCTAGTACGATATAGCATCGCACTGGTAAAAGAGGTCCTCTCATAGTGTACAAAACAGCTACGTTCTCTTGAATTAAAGCTTCGTGTTGTCAAACGTAAAATGAATGTGTTTTTTTCCCGACATGTGTGCCAATGGCGTGGATGATACTCGGAAATGTTTTGTAATAGAGATGTGCATGACAGTATATTTACAGACACTGAGTGCGAGAGACGCTCTCATGTCGCGTAATTTGTTCAACAAGCTGGAAGAAATTGGTTATTAAACATATTTTTTTTTCTTTGGAATTTAAATTCTCACTTTTTCTTTATCTGATGACGGTTTCGAAACAACGAGGACATTATGTGGCGAACGGTAGCTCTCGCATCAAAAGAGTCGAAGTATTTTTTTCCTGATTTTATGCAGGGTGTGACATATGTGATCGGCGGCAGTACACTTCGCTGGACATCACAAAATAATGTCATGCGACTGCAGTCGAACGTAAAAACTATACCGATTTTGCTCGTAAAACTAAAAGAAAATGGGCTTTACTTATTTTCGTGGAAAGAGGACATTTATAATGGTCACAAATGTGTTTTGCTCTTTTTAATAATTTTAGACAAACGAATTGCCCATGAGGCGGTCGTCCTTTTATCTCCTATTGTTTAGTTGACTACAGATGGTATGGCCGGCCGCGGTGGTCTCGCGGTTCTAGGCGCTCAGTCCGCAACCGCGCGACTGCTACGGTCGCAGGTTCGAATCCTGCCTCGGGCATGGGTGTGTGTGATGTCCTCAGGTTAGTAAGGTTTATGTAGTTCTAACTTCTAGGGGACTGATGACCACAGATGTTCAGTCCCATAGTGCTCAGAGCCATTTGAACCATTTTGAACAGACGGTATGTGTTGCCGTAGGAGCGTCGACTTAAGGCGGCGCGCAGATGGTGGAAAGCAAAGTTTTGTGGACCAATTGGACCATTCTCTGGATGGGTGGGGTTATGCTACGTAATTTCCCTTTTTTGCCATAAGCGGCAGCCAGATGGTGGAAAGCCGAGTGCAGCGAGCGGCCGCCGGGACACAAGTGCAGCTGAGAAGACAAGTGACGTCATCCAGGGGTGGGGGTTGGCGTGGTCGGGGGCGGGAGTGTGCGGAGGTTTTCAGGGGTGGGGTTGATTAGTTGGTCTATTTATTTAAATTGCATATCAGTTTGATATCAAAGTTGCACCACAAAGGCTTATTCTATTACTTACATGATAATCTTGATATAGTTCATATGCTGTTACGGAAAATATTGTTTTGAATGTGTGGGTGATCTGAAAATGGTTTTACGTTACCCGAAACCAGTTATCAATTAAATAAAAAGTGAACCTTGCAATTGGCTGCTTCTACATCAGATTGATAAAATTAATATGATCACAACTGTTACAAAACTGTGGCTGAATTACAGACATATGACGGTTACAGAACGCAGGTGGGGGTTACAGCTGAGGATGGACAAGTTTGTCTGGAGGAGAGAAGCGCTTCATCGTCACAGCTAGTCATTTCTGATGTCGAAAAATCAATAATAAAAGTGATAGGAAAGTTTGAAATACAATTACAAAGGAAAGAGATACCGATGTTAAGGTACACAAAATGCTTGGCTCTTCTGTTCGAATGTAGGGCTTATAAGACGAGTCGACAGAACTGACAACAAACTTAGCATGAAAAATAAATGTTGAAGATGAATGAACCATTGTCTACGATAATGAAGAGACGCAGAAAGGAGAATAACGACTCACTTCACACAGGCGCAATGTTGGACGAATTGAAAAAACTATAATGTAGGAAGATATGTTATACAGGATTACTGACACAAGGAAGACATCAGTACCATGGGACAGGCGAAGGAAGTTTTCTTCCTTAATAAATATTGGGATAAGACACTGACATGAAAGTGAAGAAGAAGATCCTGAAAAACTAATTACGTCCGTAGCACGCCACTGTATGAATGCGGAGACGCTGACAGAATTTGAAATGTAGTATTACAGAAGACATAAGAAGATTTAACAAATACTAGAAATAACAGACGAAGATACAAATCTGTCGAAAACACTAACCCTAAGAAGTGACATGTTAGTAGCACATTTTCGACATCATACGGTAATGACTTTAGACGGGGAGAAGCAATGCAGGGGAACAATAGGATGAGCAGAATCAACGCCTAGATAATGTTACATATTTTATATAGGATGTTGTGTGTACCTGTTTCGTGGAGATGAAAAGATTAGCGTAAGGTAGGAGTAGTTTGAGGACATCACCAAACCACTCAGAAGAGAGAGGACATAAAGACGCTTTCGGCTACTGCTCTATTTTCCGTTTCCGCTGAGTTCGCTAGTATCACTGTGCTAGAAGCACGTCAGGCGCACGTAACGCCTGGCCGCACCACACCGGTTACGGCACCACTTAGAGCAGCGCGCTACCGTCCATCCTCGTGAAATGTGCAAACGACGTAACTACCTGCGACATCTGAATGCGTTCCATAAACACAATTCCCCTCGCATCAGCCCCCGTGGACACAACAAATGCGTCGCGAGACTTTGCTTACTGCTACTTCCACTCGCTTAACTCTCCGAGTCACGAAACAGAACACCAACAGTGACTCCAGTGGTATAGCTCTGCCGCCCTGCTCCAGTGAACACAAACTAAAAGCGACGCTTATCCTGCGCAACGTGCAGAAGTATCGTATGATCAGCAGACATGTACAAGCGTCCGATTTACATATCAGTTTCCTGCTCATTTAAACAAGTAGCTCATCATTAGGCACTTAAATGCTAAGTGGATGCCTTTTCCAACTTTTAACCTGCTTTATATGTACTGAGTGTTTTGCTGACGTGAGAGCTAAAACGTCATACAGTTATTTCTGTAAAGGTATAAACTATACTTTTGTAGGAAAATGTTGCCTACACTATACTTTTATCGATGGCAGATTCCAAAATATACGAAATGTTATAGAGAACTACACATTCTAACATATAACGATGGTGTTACCGTGCGGTCGTACAATAACATATATTCACAAGTACTACTGCTTGACATTCGGATTAACGAAACTAATACTACATTTCAATAAATATTTTGTGATTTTTGGGTGTGTAATAATACAAATAGAGTGATCAATGATGCAGCATTTGCTCTGTAACAGCACCATTTACCTGCATGGAAATATTTGCAAAGTTATCGCTATATGATCATTTTTAAAAGACGAAAATTGAAAGCTTTATATACAGTTTTTAATTATGAAAGTTTTACTCGATACATTAGGAAAAATGCGTCACGTGTGCCTTTCACATCGGAACGATTTCATGTTACACGATCAAATGCCGCCTGCGGTTTATCACAAGACATGCCTCATTTGAGCCATTCCGAAGCACTATTCATATGTGTGAGACACCAAGTTGCTCGACCGAAGAAATTAAGATGAATCGAAAATGAGCTGAAAGTTGCGTCTTACGTTTCTTATGTTGGCACGAGTAAGGTAGAAGAGCAACTTACAAACGCAATGCGTGTTCAAGCTGTATCAAGAAACTTGTTACTTCTCTTACACCTTGTGTAATGATCACAACGAAACAGAATGTTGGACTTACGGAGGTCCGGCAGCTTGAGGAGAACAGATGAAAGTGTAATTATCAACTTTAACGTGGCTAATATTTCGGTTCCCTGCAAATTCGGAACAATAAGTTTAAGAAAAGTCTGCAACAAACTCCATACCGTTAAAATGAAACATTTGTTTTGTTACCCTTTGTTAGATGATCCTCCTGATACATAAGCCATCATAATCGTCTTTCGAAATAATTGACTGAGTTTTGGGTTTGTGAGTGAGATAATGAATCAGGTGGAATACTAGATAGTGACGACATTCTGATGGTTTGGGTAGTGAACCCACAGATACTGAAATGTGGGTCTGTATGAAATATGTGAGACCTGTGTTGTCATTTAGGTTTGTGCAGTTGTAATTTCACTATAATTGTGAGGTATATGAATACGATTTCGTTTAGTGAAGTCGGGTATAATACGAATTGTTGTCATTTAGTAATAGGAGTCACTATTGTTGTGTGTGTATGTTATTAAATTCGATGGTTTGCAGCTACCATGTTGAATTTCAAATTATTGTAACGAAATGGGCTATTTCGTTGACATAGTTGGTCAACTGGATTTTGTAAGAGTGAAAATCATTACAATTAAAAGTAATCTAAAAATTATTGCAAAATAGAAGCTGGATCACACTGAATGCCTGTAAGTTGAACCAATGAACATTGTAACACGAACTGCAGTCCAACGTTTAACTGTATTCTTTCTTTTTTATTTCTTTTCCTTTAGTTTAGATAACAACATTGTCGAGCGTGGTAGACTACAGTAATGTGTAGCTAGACTCAAACGGATCAAGACGTGGCATATCGTATATCTCCTTTAAACAATTTTAGAATCACATATAACTCGGTCTGTTTAATTTTCTATACAAAGAATTCCGTGTACAGTAGTACGTAATACAGAAAGAACATCACTTCTCCTTAAGGCGTATTTTATTTGCACTTCCCTATATTTAACCATTTAACAAGCCACTTGAAATTTTTAACTGTCAGCCTGTCGTTTCAGAATCACTATATTGTTTGTTTAACGGGCATAATTTTCTGCTTATGGGTATAAAAGATTTTATTCCGCAATTGCAATTTTAACATTACGTGATGTCAAACTTAAGTGGTGGATGTCGTTTCCGGCACCAATAGGAGTTACACGTAGCAAAATATTGATAGGTTAGTGTCCCACTTCATAGCCTGTTAATAAACTACAGCTACATACGGTACATGTAATAACACAGATTCATAAGCTGAGATTGTGAGAACAGAGTAAAATCTTCTACACCCATAAGCTGAAAATGGATTTTCAACGGTTCACACATGCGCTTGATACTACAAGAAACCTGTTTGCGAAAGTTTTCTTCTTAAGAGTCAGTGAATCAGACACAAACTTTGTACCAAAATAAATATCTATACAGATTTAATGACTGTATCCGCCTGCCTTACACCTGTGGCGATTCTTCTAGTGCATGGAATGACTAGGTTTAACAGCAAGAGTACAGTCATCATCTCCCAAAAATTTAGTAGAAAAATGTGCAAGTTTTCAGTTTTTACCGGCGAATCAGCCTATTAGGGGCGTAACGTAAAAACTCCCTCATACGATAAGTATTCCAGTAAAAAAGTCGTATGAGACCCGAAAATATGAGAGCTGAGTCCATGTTTAAAGAAAAGGATAAAAAGGGGGTGAACTGTTGAGCACAAATGTACCAGTAGATTTCTCACGAGAACAAAACATTCACTCTTCCTCGCACTATCCAACTACAAACTGAAATAAATGAGACTCACTCAATCTTTAATGCAATATTGTTCGTATTTATCCTGGCCAAGCACAAATGAAATGTATGTTTCTCGGAGAACAACACAGTTCAGAGGCTGGTTGGAACATGGTTTGGTTAAAATCTTCTTTTGGCATGGCAACAACATCTACACTTTAATCTGCGTGGACGTGTCAGAACATTGCAGCTTCTGCAGCGACCGCTGCTGCCGCCTGAATCAAGGTCAAAGGATAATGTACTCATGCATCAGCTTGAGGTTGTCAAACGATATTCACAGCTCCATGTTCTCAGGTGAACTGTAGTTTTTGGTATAGGTGATAGTGGTTGGTTCCGTTTGAATAGAGTTGGGCCACGGAGACGATTCACATAAACAAAGTCAGATTACACTGTAAAATAGATTAATTCAGGAGAGAAGTTATATAGCTTCCAGCCAAATGTATGCTTTGTCTATCAAAAACCAATCCCTACCTGATTAGTGTCCGTCATTTTTTTGTGTAAGATTTATCACCTAGTTCTAGTTATTGAAGATTTCATAAAACTTGTCGCTACTTTGTAAACTTACAGGGTGACAAACATTGAACTATATGAAATAAAATCTTTATATCTTCTGAACGGTTTGCGTTAGGACGTTCAAACTCCACGGGTGGCCGCGGGGCATGATGGGAATTTGTATTCGTATGCGCGAGTGTCTTCTTGATGTCGGCTACTTCCATTTGGATGGGTTCGTCAATAACCAAAATTGGGGCATTTGGCGGACTGAGAATCCGCATTATGCGATCGAGAAGTGAACACGGGTGACTGTGTGGTCTGCGGGTGTCCAGTCACGAATAATCGGTGCAATATTGCTTGGTGGCACAGTGACTACCGAAACGTACGTATGTGAAGGTTTTGGAAGATGATTTCATCCCCAAAATCCAAAGTGACCCTGATTTCGACATAATGTGGTTCATGCAAGACGGAGCTCGACCCCATCGAAGCAGGAGAATGTTTGATGTCCTGGAGGAGCCTTTTGGGGACCGTATCCTGGCTCTGGGGTACCCAGGGCGTCGATTGGCCGCCATATTCTCCGGATCTGAACACATGCGACTCCTTTTTGTGGGGCTATATTAAAGACAAGGTGTACAGCAGTAACCCCAAAACCACTGCTGAGCTGAAAACAGTCATTTAGAAGCTCATCGACAGCATAGTTTTTCCTACACTTCAGCGGGTCATGCAGAATTTCGCTATTCGCCTGTGCCACATTGTCGCTAATGATGGCAGGCATATCGAACCTGTCCTGTCACAACCCAAATCCGAATATCTGTTGTGACATTTACATGTTGAATAAAGTGTGTGCACGACGTACTTCGTAACTAATTTAGGTTTTTTCCGTGTACATTAATAATTGTCAGTGTTCTCATTCATACTTCCGCTATTATTCATTGGTTTTGTTTGATTGTGGTGTTACGTGAGTAGCTTCCCTCAGACACGTATTTATGATTAAAGCGGGTGACAGCTTGCAGAAACGAAATGTAACTGAGCCATTACGGCCATCCCCATGCATCCAAATGAAAATTAAGCGTATAACACTTCCGGCAACTACGACAATAGCAATACACCGGTAACGTGACTCCTGTGAAAGAATGTTTGTTTTGTGAGCGTAACTGTGTGTAATGGATAGGTATCGGATTGCTAGTCGTTTCTGGAAAGATTCCTACTGAGAGAAAACAGTAGCAAAACAATCAGGAATCGAACCAAGATTCCAATACTAATAAAGTGAAGTGGCATTACTTATGAGGAAACGGTCACCAGTCTGATTAGGCAAAGCTGTACCAAGAACCAGTATAGTTCACAACGAAAGTGAACTATTGGGACTGACTTTACTTGATACTGAAATTCTGGTTTTCTAATAAGACACAAAACAGTAGAGCAGCTTAGCAAATAATGTGCAAGGGATTTGACTTGAACTATAAAGGAGGAGTATTAATACGTTTAGGCAACAACTGGCTCTTAGTAACACTTACTATCTGTACATTACAGTAGAAAATTAATGATAATTATATGTAAATGAGTATTAATGGTAGACCAGAAGTACCGTGGACGAGGGATACTTTTGTCAGTTTAATTGTTGGAAATTATGACCTCTGAAATACTTTTCAAGTAATTGCATCATTTGTACTGATTATTATTCTACTACTGATTATTATATACTATTTAATTCAGATGCGACACGTGATACCTGGTTCTAGTATAGTTTGAACAGTTGTGACTATTTGCTTACTGCATAAGAGTTACAAGGAAGAAAGCTGTACTTCTTGAGTACTGTTATTGCAATATGAAACTTATGTGTGGCTCAATTATTAGCATGGTGATCTAGAAGTTAGTAGACTAGGACGTAAACGGAACATTTTTGTCACAACACAATATTAGAAACACTCATAGCTACAAAACACATGAAATTATAAACCCTATTATTTCACTAAGAAAAATCTTTAGAGTGATTTCCTCAAATCCTGTCTTGGTAGTTGTACTTTGATGATAACTTTTAACTATGCTTTAGTGAAAAATACGTGTTCTTCAAAACTTACGTTTACTGAATAATTATGGAATGTAATACTCCACGATGCTTATAAACTGTAGTAAAAGTTCAATGAAATAGGATACTAGGAAAAAATGTAGCACTTGGGTGGGACCTCGTATAGGTAAACGAATCAGGATAAGATCTGGGAGCTCAACACACCGTTTACAGAACAAAAACTTATTCCTGAAATGAAACTGTATAACTGTTCAATGCAGTTATACAGTATTCAACCGATAATTTATTATGAAGGTGGTGGCAGCGTTGATCTTTCGCGTTATTCAAAAAAGGCCTAAAAGTATCCATTGTTCTTGCTGTGTAACTGGCTCTGAAAATTCTGTTCTTAAAGTCTGAGTTTCGTGGTAGAGTGCCAGCTATTTTTCGTAGTATAGAGCCAGTCAAACTATCGCCTGAATAATAAGCCGAATAATATACACATCTGAGGCTCTGTTATATAATATTACAGTTCTTCTCCCCTCGTTCAGCTCACAAGATGCGCACACTTTGGCTGTTAGCCAATAACTGACCATGCCACAAAGGAGCTTCGCAGTTCGAAAGCCAGAACCACATTTTCTATTCCTGACAAATCAGTTTCGTTTGCAGGGGGGCTTCCCTCCGCATTTTACATGATTATGAGTCCACGTTTCGTATGCATGAACCAGTATTATAAGTGAAGTGTTAATATTTTCACTCTCTTACACTATACTGCTTATGATATTACATACATAGATTAATTACAATCACGTTAATTATCATAAATAACGAATAAAACATTAAGGTGTACATTAAATCAAAGAGCACAGTTGTCCAAAAGTCATATTAAGTAAAAACAGACAAAGAAGTTATGTAAGATAATTACAGGTAGTGTCGAAAATCGTGTCACAAGCTGAATTTAGAGCCTATTCCAGATACCTTTTTGTGGCTGCCATGAGTTTGGAGAAAAGTATTTGCAGCTACAAGCTGTACGTAAATACCATTATTATCAATACGGCATTCCAACGAAGATTATTAACGTCATCAGGGAAATGTATGAAGACTATGAATGCCAACTGCTACATAATGGAGAACTAACAGAGCCTTTCCAATTGGGGAGTACGACAAGGATATATTCTTTCGTCAACACTATTTCTTTTGGTGTTGGACATTGTGATGAAGAGAATGATTGGGGGGGGGGGGGGGGGACGGAAGAAAGGTGTACAATGAGGGATGCGGCATAGCCTCGAAGATCTCGATTTCGCATACGATATCTGTTTAATGGCACAACGATATCGAAGAGAAAGTGGCCAGGTTACGGAGAGGGGCAGAAGTTGCAGGCCCCAAGATAAATGTTAGGAAAACCAAATAAATGCGGATAAATTCCACCATCACTAATAGGTTGGCCATTAATGGAGAGGACGCAGAACGGGTTCAATCTTTCCTCTATCTCTGAAGTATAGTCACGACTACAGGAGGCGCTAAGGAGGACGTCCTTAGTCGCATGCGCAAAGCAAATGGTGTGTTTGTACAACTGTACCCTGATTGGAGAAATAGGAACATCTCAAAGAAAAAAAAAACCTCCGGATTTTCAATAGCAATGAGAAGGCTGCTCTGTTGTACGGTTGAGAATCTTGGAAGGTGACTAACCACATCAAAAACCAGGTCCATGTTTTTATCAATCGCTGTCTCCAGCGTACTTAAAATGTGGGATGGCCAGATATAATGACAAATGAAGATCTTTGGAGGGAGTCAAATCAGTAAGCAATCAATACACAAATCAAGGAAAGAAAATGGAACTGGATTGGGCATACATCGAGGAAACTAGATGGAGCTATTGAAAGGGTGGCGTTGGACTGGAGCCATCAAGGAGCTGGAAAACGTTGTCGTTCCAAACAGACCTGGAAAATGGCGATCGAGAGAGAAGCTGCACAGGATGGGAAAACCTGGAGTGAAGTGAAGAGACTCGCTAGAAATTGTCATGGCCATATGTTCCAGAGGGACGACTGGAACTAAGTTAAGTAAGTCAAGTCACATTGAGACTAACCGAAATATATATTACAGATTAACTGTCAAAGTCAATGCTGCGAAGGTTACAAAAACATGTGAAAATCTACACACAAAAAATACGGAATCCATTGTCTAGTTAAGCGAGACAATAAATGTCAATAGTGTCGACGGGCAGATAACATTAGTGTATTATACAATTCCTTAACAGATGTTAAACATGAAGCCAAAGTCAGGCAAGAAAATTTAACAACAATCTTGAAAGGATTGCGTTAGTCATTTTCATACTATAATGAAAATGAAATATACCCATTATAACCAACAGTATAAACCATACATATGTTTTAGTGTGAAATTAGGTTTACAAAGTTAATAATTGAGAACAGTAATCAAATCAATCCACCACTTAGTCATTATTCCTGGATATTAGCAGTGGTGATCAAGCACAAATGCAGCTACATGGGCACACTATACCTAGTTCTTAAGGAGCTACAGTTAAACTACAGTTCCCATTTAAACAATTCATTAATGGACAGTAAGTAAAGTATAACTTAAAATGGGCAAATTAGGGCTACTCTTTAGATAAAAGTCTCAACGCAAAACATGCTGGACCGATTCACCTAACTTAGGCTACGGGTAAATACTGACTAGCAAAACAAGTTGTAACAGGTCTATCTTGATAAAAGTATTAATATTTAAAGAAAATAATCTGGAATGTCTTTCTGTATGACCTACCACACAGCTCACAGTATATATATGTTAGATGAAGACAATTGAAAAACAGTATAAAACTTATGCAAGGAGTATGATTACAAGTAAGACAGTGAGACCTATTTGTATATGCATAAATAACTTCAGAAACCATTTAGATTCAAAATATCTGCTCATGAGATATAATCGTCAGAAACTAAATGGAATTAAGTGAAGAAATTAAATTTAGTCCTAAGTCTAAAAGTCATTTAATCCTCAGGTACCATATATATATGATCCACAAATGGAATATATATACAAATATAAGGTGAACTTATTAACAAAGGGAAAATCTTCAGATGAAAGACGAAAAACAAAACGTGCCAGACAGATTCACCAAAATATCATTCAGTGAATAAAAAATAGGTGACTGTGTCTGTAAATAACGTTAAAATCCTCACAGAAAATAGAGATTACCATTATATGTAAACTTTCTAGCATACAGGTCCACAGTTTGTATATAAATTTGGTTTTAAGTACAATATATACATTGGTCCTAAACTAATGTAACCACATATTTCAACAGGACATAATTAAAATTATATAATCATAACTATTTTATAGCATTGGTCACTAAGAATATATCAGAAAGTTAGGTGAAGACCACTCAAAGAAAATATATGGAAATAAAACAGAATATTCTAACAGTGCACTGATTTCCCAAGACTGGAAAGTAGGAAAGTCGGTTATAGGGCTATGTTTGAAGAAGGCAAGACTACTATCAGTCAAAGTATTTTCAAAATCAATGACCAAAGTACATTACGGCTCATGTTGCAAAATTTCTGTGAAATTACAAGGGACTTTTTCTTCAAATCTCTTTCTTTAAAATATCCTCTCTATATTGTTTGAAGTACCAAAATATCTCTATTTTCTCTAATAAATTTATATACCAACCTTTATTTAATTTGTGTAGTAATATTAAGCTTTTACCTATGTGGCCTATTGTATGATTCTTGTTTTCACATGTTCACTTAATGTTGGGGTGCTAGATTGGTTGAAGTGTTCTTGGAATCTAGTCTTAATGGGTTCGCCAGCTTGATCAACATAAAACTCGAAACTTCCTGGCAGATTAAAACTGTGCGCCGGACTGAGGCTCGAACTCGGGACCTTTGCCTTTTGCAGGCAAGCGCTCTACCAATTGCGCTACCCAAGCACGGCTCACGACCTGCCCTCACAGTTTTACTTCCGCCAGTACCTCGTCTTCTACCTTTCAAACTTCACAAAAGTTCACCTGCAAAACTTCCAGAACTAGCACTTCTGGAAGAATGAAATTTTCATTCTGCAGCGGAATGTGCGCTGTTACGAAACTTCCTAGCAGATGAAAACTCGGTACCGAGTTTTAGTCTCGGTCCGGCACACAGTTTTAATCTGCCAGGAATTTTCGAAACAGTGCACACTCCGCTGCAGAGTGAAAATTTCATTCTGGAAACATAAAACTTGTTACATTCTTCACAGCTGATATAATAAATCTCATTCATTCAAGTTTTGCCTTCCTACGCCAGATGTTTACTAATACAATTCTCTGTTTGAAAAACTATTGTAATATTACTTACTCTGAAAATGTGATGCCAATGACCAGAGGTTTTCCCCGTGTAGGGAAAAATGACAAAATTGTTATTCTTCTTTTCCTTGATCGTTGAAAGAGTAATCTCTCCAATATTCTTAATCTATATCACCTAAACCTCGTTCTGAAGTCATCTGTCTACAACTGTCACATCACATCCGTTGCTAACATGTATGTGCCTCAGAGTGTCTAACTCTGTATTAAACTGTTCCTCTGCCATTGGGATTTTTAAAGTCCTCTCGATCACTGCATAGAAATCGGCATATTTGTACTGACTGGATCTACAGACATGTTATGAATGATTATCTCAGTGGCAGTGGGCTTTCTGAAGAAACTGAAGGAATGAATATTATTTACTAAGATGCTAATCTTAATGTCTTTGTCTATCTCCAAGGAAAATTTCAACTTTGATGTATTCTGTTGGTGAATAAGTTCGTAGTATTTTAGGTAAGTTTAATAAACACAACGGGCACAAGGAACACAGACTTTACTCATCAATAAAATATTCTCCCTCAATATTTACAGTAGTCTGCCAACACTGGGATAACTTTTCGATTCCGTTACTGTAGAAATCACGTTGTTTGAGGAGAAGCAATCATCGAGCCATGTTCGTAGCGCTTCTTCATCTCGAATAAAAGTTCCTTGCGTGAAAATCTGAGGGCGCAAGATCAGACGAGTAACGTGGCTGCGGAATGACTTTCTAACCCAACTCCTTTATGGCGTTTTTGTAAGGCTAGTAAAATGCGGATGGGATTCATCATGGAGAAGCATCACTTCACGCTCCCATCCTAGGTGTTGTTCTTGGATTGTATCCGCAATGTGTCTCAGTGAAGTGATGCTACCCCATGATAGAGCTCACCTGCATTCTGCGACAGTGACAAAAACCACTATAAAGGAGTTGGGTTGGGAAGTTATTCGGCATCCACCTTGTTCACCTGATCTTGCACCCTCAGATTTTCATCTTTTCCGCAATCAAGGACCTTCGATTCCAGATGAAAAAGCGCTGCGAAGGTGGTTTTACGATTACTTCGTTTCAAACTACGTGATTTCTACAGTTGCAGAATGCAAAAGTTATCCCAGTGTTGGCAAACTGTCATAAATAGTGGGAGAAAATATATCGGTTATAACTAAAATCCCTGTGATGCGTGTCTGTTGTGATTACTAAACTTATGAAAAAACGCTATGAACTTATGCACCAACAGAATACATCCAAAGTTAAAATTAACCATGTACATGGGTAACGACATTAAAATTAATTTCTTAGACCTGACAGTTTCTGTAATAAATAATAGGCATATCTTTAGTTTCTTCAGAAAACCTACTGCCACTGATACAATCATTCATAAGATGACTGGACACCCATTCAGTACACATAAAACATGCAATGATGGAGAGGACTTTAAAAATCCCAGTGACAGAGGAACAGTTTAATAAGGAGTTAGACGCTCTGAGGTACATGGGTGTTAGTAATGGATATGACGTCGGACTTGTAGATAGATTACTTAAGAAGAAAGTCGAGATGTGGTAGATTAGGAATATCGGAACGATTACTCTCTCGAGAGTGAAGGAAAAGAAGAATAATAAGATTGTAATTTTTCTCTATACTGGGATAGTGTCTGGTCAGATGTATCATGTTCCCAGAAGAAGTACTGTGTCAGTAGTTTTTTAAACAGAGAATTTCACTAAAACGTAGCTCAAAAATAAGTGCGGTAGGAAGATAATACTTGAATGAGTGGGGTTTATTGTATCAGTGGTGAGGAATGTAACAAGTTTTTTGTTGGTCAATCTAGCTGACAGATTAAGACTACATTCCAATAACACTTCCATCAGTTTAGCACCCCCAGCTTTAAGCAAACTCCTCAACATGCAAATATACAATAGTCCACATGGGTAAAAGCTTAATATTACTGTAAAAATTCAATAAAGATTGCTTCATGAATTTATTAGAGGAAACAGAGACACTTTTGTACTTCAGACTACAGCCAGAAGATATTTTAAACGAACAGGAGATTTTGCAAATAAAATATTCGTTGATAATTTCACAGAAATTTTACAAGCTGAATAGTAACATTTTTTACTCATTGATATGCAAAATAGATTTTCTCATATTGATGTGGTGTCCTTCAGTACACAGTCTAAAGCAATCTTCTCCACTTTTCAGTCTTTTCAAATTAGTCCAATGTTAGAATATTCCATTTTATTTTCATATATATATTTCTATTTAGCATCCTGGTGGAGTATACACATACACAAAAATGTTGCTGTTATCGACTTGTGATGATGTTTCATATGTGTACCTAGTGTATAAATTTTCATATATTTTATTTAAACAGTATTCATCTAACCAGATTTTTGTAATCATCTGGTATATTCTTGTTATCTAATATCACAAAATCGTTCTCTTTGTATAATTTTGATGTGACCTTCTGTAATGTGTATAACTAAATGGTGCCCGGGAAGAAAGGACGAATTTGAACTGTGCGCCATTTTGTCATATGATGGTAGCAGCCGTGGATTTTTCGTGTTTGTTGTCTGCGATCCTTCCTATTAGTACCACAAAGCTTTTGTGTGGTGAGGATTGTTGTTTGATGTTTATTTTCGTCATGGAGCAGGTGACAATTGAGCAACGTATGTAGGTGATAAAAAGTTGT
Source organism: Schistocerca piceifrons (assembly GCF_021461385.2). Taxonomy (NCBI): domain Eukaryota; kingdom Metazoa; phylum Arthropoda; class Insecta; order Orthoptera; family Acrididae; genus Schistocerca; species Schistocerca piceifrons. Next base: position 532,408,191 of record NC_060141.1, on the reverse strand, counting down.
TAAAAAGACAGTGAAAATCCCACGGCAGCCGTTCGTGAATTGCGTGTGACACTCGGATATAATGCTGCTCGAACCGAATCATCACTTCGGAAGACGATCGGGAAATTTGAGACCACTAGTTCTGTTTCAGACGTTAAGAAAACAGTACAGCCATGGTCTATTCGAAGACAAGAAAAAATTCCTGCCGGGCGTGACAATGTGACAATAAGCCCCAGAAAATTGGTCCGCTGACGAGCTCAATTGGATTTGTCAGTAAGTTCACTGCATGGAAACCTTTCAAGAGATCTGAAAACGGATGCGTAGAAGATTCAACACACGCAAGAGGTGAAGACTGCAGATCATGTAAAGAGACATCATTTTCTCAGTGTGTCTTGGATGGACAAGCGGAGAACGAGAAGTTCACAAAAAGTATCATTTTCTCGGATGAGGCGCACTTCCACCGTGGGATCGTCAATAAGCAGAGCTGCAGAAATGTGGTGTGGTTCCTTAGCAGGAGGACTGATCGGCTCGTACCTTTTTTTAAAATGATGATAGAGCTGCCACCGCTGTGAACGGCGACCGTTTCCGAAACATGCTTTATTACTGGTTTTTTCCATCTTATTGATGAAAATTACGATTTTTGGTTTCAACAAGATGGGGCGACATGTCACACATCTCGTGAAAAGATTGCTCTTCTGAATGTTTCCTCAAAAAATTATGTCCCTGTGCGGCAACCAGGAATGAACTGCCCCATTGCCGGCCGCGGTGGTCTAGCGGTTCTAGGCGCGCAGTCCTGAATCGCGCGACTGCTACGGTCGCTGGTTCGAATCCTGCCTCGGGCATGGATGTGTGTGATGTCCTTAGGTTAGGTAGGTTTAAGTAGTTCTAAGTTCTAGGGGACTGATGACCACAGTAGTTAAGTCCCATAGTGCTCAGAGCCATTTGAACCATTTTTTGAACCTGCCCCATCAAGCGATCTTACGCCTTGTGACTTCTTTTGTGGGTATTTGTGAAATCAAAAGTGTACGTGAACAAACCACAAATGACAGACCCATCGAAGGATGGAATGAAAGGTTTATTAACGGCATTCCACCAGATTTTTGAAAGAACTTGAATGAACGCATTGCTCGTTGCCGCACAGCCGCGGCTGGTACCAAGGGTATAATTTTTCATACATAAATACGAGAAGTTACTTACTGTGTTTAAAGAAAAGAGCATAACACTTTCAATACATATTGTATGTTCTCTAGCACATTAATAATCGCACCTACTTCAGAGATAACTTCTAAATGATTACATTAGCTTTGGAACGTTTTATATATTTTACTTAGAAATTAATTTACATACCAATAGTGAGCCTGTATGATAGGTAGTTTATATACAATGTTTATCTATGTTTTCTATGAAAATTTTAACGTTATTTACAGAAAAGTCACCTATTTATTTATTTCAGTTAATGATGTTCTTATATAAAATAGACATATTCCATTATGTGTTACCTGAAATGTGGGTTATTATCTACCTGAGGTTTAGGTTTGGCGAAAAAGTCTGGCATGTTTTGTGTTTGACCTTTTATATGAAGATTAGCTCTACGTTGATAAGTTCGCTCTATACTTATGTATATTCCATTTGTGGAGGATATACATTTGTGAAACCTTAGGTTTAAATCCTATGTATTCTGAGGTCCACGTTTAATATACTCATGTAATTACATTTAGTTTCTGATGGTCATAACTCTTGTCCAGGTATAGTGAATCCAAATAGTTCATGAAGTACACACACAGTCAGGTGACACTGTTACATTCTTATGATGGTATTTTATATTTGTACCTTGTGCATAAGTTTCATTATTTCAATGGTCTTCGGCTGACCTAACTTTTGTAATCTTCCTACGTAATCTTAATGACCAACAGTTGTAACACGCTTTTCTTTATACACTCTTAACTAGACGATTGCTTTAGTTTTAGACCATTGCATATATTTTTTTTTCGAATACATTAACTTATAAGCTGTGAGCCTGTATGGTGGTAGGTCATATGCGATGACAGTCTCTTTTTCCTATGTAAATTTTAAAGTGGGTTATAGACACAGTCACTTATTACCGTCTGTAAATAATGATGCTCTTAAATAAGGTGCCATGTTACAATATGCATTCCCCAAGTTCTAGGTTAGTAGTTACCCGAGGTCTAGCTTCAGTGAAACTGTTTAGCATGTTTTGTGGTGAGTCTTTTGTTTAAGGACTAGCTGTAATTCCAATACTTTGCGTTATGCATACATCTACGCCATAGAAGCAATACATAATTTGAAGCTGAGACTTAGCTCCTTAGTTGCATGAAGTCTAGGATTACTGTGTCCATGTAACTAAGTTTGATTTTGACGTTTATAACATACATCCAGGTGTACTGAACCTAAGTGGTTCACTGACTTAATTACTGTTAACTGTTATTAACTAAGTGGCATGACGTTTAGGGCTGACTGGTTTGATTCCACATCAGATCGAAGATTTTCATCCAGTCTGGGATTGGGTGTTGTGCGTTTCTCACATTCATTTCATCATCACCGACGCACAACAAGCCGAAGTGGCGTGAAATAAGAAGACTTGCACTGACAGCCAAACAACAGCACTTTGAGTCTCCCAGCCAGAAAATGCGATTTGATCATTTCATTTCGTTAGTATTGCAAACCTAATTTCACACTACAATATATTTATCACTTATACACGTTGCTTTATAAAACTATATTCCCATAAATGGAGCAATAGGGGCGATGTTTTAGATTTGTTACTGTTCTAAATCTGTCTGACGGAAAAAGAGTTTCATATCCCACTTCATCACTTTAAAAAATCTGCCGTATTGTGGCTTTATAGCTAACGCCTTTTAAAAATACAATTGGTTTTACATAAGATTTTTAACCATATTTTAATTATATTTAGGTATTAAATTTTTGTTATGATTAGATGAAATGCCTATATAGACCTATATAGTACATCGATCTTATGAACGTCATTTACTGACCATTTTGACGTTTATTACCTTTCTTGACAAGAGCATAGATCCTGTATTCTTTGACTGTAGGTGTTCGTATGTTTTTGTAACCTTTGATAGTATTGTTTTCGACAGTCAGTTTGTAATATTTACCTCTGTAAACCTGAACTTGCTAGTTTTTAACACATAAGTGTCGTGTAGTGTGCACTATGCTGTCTCTACGCTTCATTGTGCTTTGAGAGGTGTTGCATTTACGTGTGCTATTATGGGTCAAGTCAGTACTGAACATGAAGCTGTATCCTGTTTGAATGTAATTTATTTTTGATCCATCGATGCCCAGCTTTCTTTCTCCACATCATCGTTCTTCACGTGTTTCCTTGTTCTAATAGATTTTCTATAGATTCCACATATGTTTTTTAGTTTCTTTATTTTATAGTCCTCCGTGGTGGTGTTTATGTACAGTGGGTGGTTCAAAATGCTTTTCTGCAAATAATCTAAATATTCTGAATCAATGGAGCCTATCAAATTTGACAATCTCTCTCCCTCTGTCTCGATCTCTAACTCTCTACCCCACTGGTTAACACATCACATTAGCTGCATGACAGACAGTATTCATTTTTATTCTGGTATAAAATGGAAACGTCGTTTTGGCATTAATGCGTTTATAAATATTTATATTACCTTGCAGTAGGCTCCTGCTTATTTTTACACAGGGTTATTATAAAATCCGTAAAACATTTTAAGAAAGTGTCGGTAAATGGCTAAACGTAGTGTAACGAATGAATCAGTATGAGAAACATAAAGATTCCAAGTTTCTTTTTGAACGTGATACCGGTAAGATCTTTTGGAAAACCGCTCACAGGTGCGCCACCGACTGTAGCTGCTGTATATGGAGGCGAATCAGTCAGAGAAAGCATTTTGTATGCTATAATTTACACTTTGTCAATCAGCAGTGAGAGTGCAAAGACTGTCCTGTGGCAAGTTTCACAGATGTTAGAAGGCTGTAATAGCATTGTGAAGTGGTACAAAAAATTCGACAATGGCCGTTGCTTGCTCCATACAAAATATTTGGACCGACTCGACATGTCAGAGAGACAATGTGCCCACCACCATGTTCCGAAATCCCTCAAAGTTTACATATCGAGCAAATGCCGAGCTCAGTATCCCTCAGCCAATAATGTGGAATATCATACGTATATGATGTAAAGCTGTACAAACTATTGATTGCAAATCACGAGCCGTAACAACAAACAGCACCGTCTGCAGTTCACTGCGACTTCAAAATGGCTACTTCGCAAGTAAATTAATTTCCCCGAATGAAAATCTGCCAACTTAATCCAACACTACACACATACATCGGGGACAGGGAATACTCATGCAAGCTTCGATTTGCGTTTCCGTGTAAGTTAACGTGTTGTTTGCTGTGTCTAACAAGACAGTCAAAGCGCCCTTGTTCTTCGCTGAGAGAACAGTCAACAGAATCGCCTGTCTGAATATCTTCTTATTTTCGCTCATATCGCAACGTGGAACTGATATCAGAGATTTCATCTCTCAATAAGATGCCACCTCCCGACATTTCCTCAATTGTGTATGAGATTACTTGAATGAAACGAGTGTCAGCCAGTTATCATGTGCTGATGTGCTACAGTGCATTGTAAGTACTGCGCTAAAATTGAGCCGGAAATCGCATTAAAATTATGCCCTTTCTCTTCGAATGCAAGCCAGAAATTGTATGAAAATGACGCCGTTTCTCATCGAATGTGTGCTGCTAAAGAAGTAAAATGGACGAAAATATGTTTCGTAGCACTCTCTTCCCTACATTGCTATTTTTATTGTATTTTATGGTTTTATAGAAAAGATTAGCATGTATTCTTGGTTTGCAAATTCTGTATTGAAATATAAGTTGAAAACAAAAAACTCGCCTTATGTGTATGTTTTGTCGTGTGGTAATATGGTGGTAAAGAGCTGTGGCAGATATCTAGCTGCGTGCTCTTGAGGCCGTTGAAAGTCGGCCTGTTCATTTTCTGTTTCCTCGCCAATCTCCCTAGCGTCTCTGCAACTCCACGTCGGTTTAGTACAGCTGAAACTTTCTACAGTAATTAGAATGAATAGAAAGAGTAATATTTACGTTCGAATCTCACCTAACTATTTATCAGGCATAAGCACTTGTTTATTTCTTCATTGAATACAACTTTTACTATCGAGCTGTAATACATGATACTCACATTTAGAAGTTCCCCTCTTCTTTATCACAGAAAGAGCGAAATCGGAGTCATTTACATTACAATAAACAGCAGAAATTATAACAATCATAGAAAATGCAACGATAATGTTCGCTTTTCTGATGCAAGGGGTAATGTATTTGGTTCCTACACACAGAACAGTGTCGGACACAGTTATTTCCGTAATAAAATGTGGTATTACACCATGATAACTAGAAACCAGTGTCGAGTGCTGAAACGATGGTCAAACAAGTTACAGTCAGCTTGGAGAGGTGTACATCCTCTGATGCGACGTTATTCCTTCCACTGCTGTGAGTGCTATGTCGCTCACAGCAATGGGTCAGCACTTTTCTATGAAACAGCATGAATCGATTGTGCAGGCACAGAGTCGGAGGAATTTTAGAGGAGTAGTTGTTGCAACAGCGTCATGGCTGTCTGGTCTAGTGAATGGACTGGTGATTCGTCGGATTAAGATTGATTCCCGCTGTTCTGCTTTTTTGCATTTTATTTTATTCCTCGCAATGTTAAACGGTAGATTATAAAATGTAAGTATATATGGGAACATTTCAATTTGTGCACATAAAATTAATGTACTCAATTTGATTCGATTACTAGCCTTTAAGTAAAAAGGCCATAGGCAGGATGGTGGCAGAAAAAGTGAGAATAGAAGGAAATTTAGTACTGGAGTGTTTTCTGTAGATGACCTGCTAAGGAGATCTTTTTCAGTAGATATTTCGAGAAAAAAATGACAATTAAATAGTTAGGTGAATCTACTTCAAATGTTAATCCAACAACAGAGGTGCGAGGAACAAGGCTCATCTACCTGGCTTATGTAATACTAAAAAATTCGAAATACTTGCAACACATTACGAGCAGTTTCTTAATTAACCAGAACCACTCTATAAGCTCAAATACTCAATCAGTTATAAAGATCTAGAAGAAGATATCTCCCAACTATCAAATAAATTGAAGAAGTTATTAAAAACTTATAAGCTCGTGGCGAAGACTACAGCAGAACTTTTGAAATGCCCGAAAACAAAAGAAAGGAGCTAAAATCAATCCTTGAGAAAACATGGAAAACAGAATATCTCCCAGGGGAGTGGAACATGGCCTTGATACACCCACTACGTAAGGAAAGCAATAAACAAGATGTTAACAACTTCCAGTAGTTTCTTTGGAACCAGTTGCATATAACATATTTTCTAATATTATAGTAGACAGCATAGAAATAACACTGGAGAATAATTTAGGTGAAAATGAAGGTGATTTTAGGAAGGGTAGATCGTGTTCTGAACAAATGTTTAATCTGAAGTCAATCATTTGCCACAGATTACTGAATTCAAAAGATGTTTTTTGATCTGCAAAAGGCTATTGATTTCGTTGACGGAAACTATAGATCAAATAAAACTCTATTAATACAAGCAGTTTGGCACTCCTTTCAAGTTCTTAGAAAATATCACCTGAGCGAGCTGCAGCAAAACGTAAAATGCTCACTATAGATTTACGCTTGCAGTGTAAGGGATTTATGAGGAGCAGCTCATGTAATGGCGCGATACCCCAGTATTTAAGAAAGATCAGTAGCCCGGTGTTTAAGAACTTAGTCTGGAAATTTATCGGTTCGTGTTCGATTCCCGGTGCCCCCATAATTTCTCCTTCTTTCCACATTAATTGAGTCCTCGCATTGTTAAACGATTAATTATAAGATTCATACATATTTAACAGTTCACTCTATATATGTAAAATTAGTTATAATTACCACCCTTGAAGATCAAAAGGCTACAAGCCATCACACTGTAGCACATTGCGAAATTTTCCACAAGCCGCCACTGAATGAGATGTTGCCACCTCACCGGATAGGCCGAGCAACTTTGTGAGCTACTTGGTGCCAGACTTGACGTCTTGTAACATTTTTTTCCTGCAGCTACAGCTACCAAGAAAACTTGAAGAATTCATTTCACAGTAGCCATTCTTATCGTCACTCCTGATAAGGGCCGTACTGGATCACCCAAGACAAGGGTGCCATCTTTTTATAAATATTGTAAAAATGAATTTGAGAGTCTGTCTCTTTGTACATTTTGAATGTTTGCATTTAAAAACTTTTGGAAAAGAGACAGAGTTAGAATTAATCATATACTAAGAAATGGAGGTACGTTACAATCAAGCTATGATCACCTGACAAGCACTTGTGGCACGATACGTGTCCAATATTAATTATCAGGTGCCCTATAACAAACAAAGGGTCCTTGATCACTTTGTTGAGCATAAGTAGTAGCATGGATACCGTACTATATTCGCGAATAACATTAATGGGCTCTGGCCGCGCAGTTGACAAGGAGCGTTGCGTTGTCAACTCGACCAAAAGGGCAAAGACAGCAACGTCGCAGCAGGGTCGCTTGAATCTGCCTTACGTTCGAAGAACGAGTGCACTTTAAGAATAACGACCCTTCTCTGTTTGTGAAACACTTGATGCGATATAGATGTTTTAATCGTTATGGGAAAGCTCACAGAACACATAAAATACCACATAAATCGCTCAATAGTAGTTTCATGCTCGTAGAACACTATAGAACGCTCAAATATGACGGGAATAGAACTTGGGGCCCCTGCATGAAATTCTGCAGGTTGACCACTTCCATTAATTTGTTTTTTAATCTCATTTTCTTCGTTACTGTCCGTTACATTTGTTCGGCTCGTACGTCCCATCGTTGATCCATTCACTACTCTTTGTATTAGCAGCTAACCCTCTCACCGGACGCGCTGAGCTACTGTGCCAGCTGCCACTCAGCTTCGGAGGCAAACAATATTTAATGATTATAAATCAACCGAAACGTAAGGGACAACTATGTTCCGAAGAACAGTGATATTCACAGGTCAGCAGCAGGCACGATGAAAATAAGGCTTTTTCTTTTAGCGGAATGGAGTGATATTCATGGCTTGGACCTAGGCAATTGCATGAATTAAAAATGGGGAAAAACTCTGAATCGACAGCCAACTAGACTAATGTATATCCGTGGATAGTTCTAATGAAGTTGGTAGTACCTTACTCTATGGAAGTGAAAGTTATCTGGCCACTACCGGCGTATTCAGATTCACTCGTCCACGCATTCACACTTTACATTCGTTATTCATGGAAAGGTGGGAAAAGGGAAAAGGTGATTCATGTAATCATGAGACAAAAAAGTTGCTAAAACGAATTTTTTTCCGAGTACTCAACTGGACAACAGAGCAACATTTGTGAGACATTTTAACACAAGACATACTAATACAGATAAATATGGTAGGAGGTCCTAATTGAGCCCTTTCACCACGTCACTCCACTCAGCGCATATCTGAGCCACCATCAATGGGCAATTCCACGCAGGATCATAAAAACAGACACACTTTAAATATGTCGCTCCAACGTCTTGATCAAATAATCTGCACCTCTCTACTACTGTATATACAGTATATCACTCTAGCGGGACTTGCATCTTACAGAGATCTCTACAAATTACCACGGATCCTACAACAAATGGAAGCTGACGTGCTAAATTACTTACAAGATGTTCGTGGCTTATGGTCCATCAAAAAATTTGCGTAGTTTCGAGTACTCACCGCAATAAATATTTCTGCTACTAGCCAAAAAGTCCAAATTATATATATTGTTCAGAACATAAGATCATCCAAATACTTAGGGTCGTTCAAATATTATTAACAGCTGACTAGACACCACCAAAAACTTTAATATGTTCACCTGATACAAGCATTCATATTCAAAAGCTAAGTAAAACTTAGCAAATATCTTGTTATTATCCCGTGAAAGGAATTTAAAAATCCAGATGGTAAGTCACATACTGGATCATATCCAGCAAATGCTTGTGTAATTTCTCTGCTTCCGTCACAGTTCTCATACCTTATGGACTGGCACACTCAATTATAGCATTAGTACTGGCGTAGAGGATTTAAGTGCCTACATAATGTTATAGCGCAAAAGTCTATGTTGTAATAAATTGTTTTGGAGTCTTCACTTAATATAAAATGGTATGCAATAACAATGAAATGGCTGTAAAATTTAAAGAAAGAAAATGGACACTTCGCTCTTACATCACGGTTACATCTGCATCTACGTAGATACTCCGCAAGCCACCGTTGGTGCGTAACGGAGGGTACCATCTACCACTTCTAGTCACCCCTCCCTTATTCCACTCACAAATAGAGCAAGGGAAAAACAGCCTCCTTATGAGTCCTTATTTCCCGTTTCTTATTTGCTCGGTCCTTATGCGGAGTGTGTATTGGCGGCAGTAGAATTGCTTGGCAGTCAGCTTCAAATGCTGGTTCTCTACATTTTCTCAATAGTGTTCCTCGAAAAGAACGTCGCCTTCCCTCCAGGGATTTCCATTTGCATCTCCGTAACCCTTAAATGTTGCCTGAGTCTACCAGTAACAAACCTAGCAGCCCGTTTCTGATTTGAGTCGATGTCTTCCTTTAGTCTGACACGATACGGATCCCAAACACTCGAGATTACTCAAGAATAGGTTTCCTTTACATAGAACCACTGTTTCCTAAAATTATTGCTAAAAACCGAAGTCGACCTCTCGCTTTCCCTACCACAGTTCTCACTGCTCGTTTCATTTCATGTTGCTTTGAACCGTTACTCTCGGGTATTTAAACAATTTGACTTTGTCAAGAACGCATTACTAATAATGTGTCCGAACATTGCAGGTTTGTTCTTCCTACACATCAGCATTAACTTGGGTTTTCCACATTTAGAGCTAGCTGCCATTCATCGTATTAATTAGCAATGTTGTGTAGTCGTCTTTTATCTTCCTATAGTCACTCAACTTCGACACCTTACTGTAGATGACGGCATCATCGGCCAAAACCCGTAGATTGCTGCCCACCCTGTCCACCAAATCATTTGTGTGTATGGAGAACAACAGATTTCCTGACACAATTCTCTAGGGCACTCCTGACGATACTCTTGTCTGTGATTAACACCAATCGAGGACAACATACTGAGTTCTATTAGTTAAAATGTCTTTGAGCCACTGCGAACTTACTCCGTAGGCTCGTACCTTCGTTAGCAGCTTGTAATGGGGCACCGTGCCAAATGCTTCCGGAAATCCAGAAATTCGATTTCTTGAACGTGAAATTTAAAACTTCGCCTTTCGTTTTTCTGTCTTCAACTGTCACATCAAATTGGTCAACAAGGCTGAATGGAAGCCTATGACCCGCTTAGGGATTTTACATACGACCAGAATTTTCTCGGGTTCTCTGGCAGATCTTTTGCTAAGGTATAACTGTTGTCGTTGTTGTACACTTCGCGCATAGATGTTTTCACAGATGTACGAAGCTCTACTAACGTTTGCTTATTCCTTACCCTGAACTGTGAGTGCAACAGCCTCTGCTTCCTCAGTCTCTTCCGAATCTCGTCATTAAATCATGGTGAATCTTTTCCATCTCTTATCCACTTACTAGCTACGTAACTATCCAGAGCACGATTTGTAATCAGCTTAAACTCTGCCCATAATTCCTGTACGTCCGTATTAGTGGATCTAAGTGATGTTAAATTACTGTGTAAGTGGGACTGTAATAACTGCTTATGGCTCTGTCTAGCAGGAACACTCTCCTAGCAACTACTATCGTTACTGTAGTTGCTATAAAGACATCTTGATGGCCAATCCCGGTTTGAATACTGCTATTGTCGATATGGTCCGGCCTTTTAATCGATACAATGTCTAAGATATTTTTATTGCGCGTGAGTAGCCGAGTTAGCTACTCAAGACAGTTTTCAGAAAACGTGTGCAACTGTCTTTCTGTGTTCCCCGCTATGAGTAAAAAGACATCCCAGTCTATACTCGGCTGATTACGGTCGCCACCAATTAGTATTGCATGATCCGGGCAGTTACATGCTACTGACCGTAGATTACCTTTGAATGACTCTAGTACTCTCACAGCGGAATCAGGTGGCCGGCAAAGATATCCAATAATTAACTAGGTTCCACCTGCACGTGTTATACGCGGCCAGATAACTCCAATGTCACACTCAATAGAGACAATACTTTTATCAACTGTAATGAACACTCCCCATCCTACGGCCTCTAATCTGTCTTTCCGATGTACATTCTGCGCTTCGCTAAATATGTCAGAGCTTTCCATTTGAGGTTTCGAGGAGCTCACGGTCCAAAGAGTAAGAATAATTTGAGCTCGAGACCTTCCCTGGAGTGTAGTAAATTCAGTAACTTTATTCCGGATACTTCGAAAGTTTACTAAAATTATTTTGCCAGTCGAAGTGTCTTTACTCTGAACGCGGTCTGACTTCCCTTGTTGCATATCGACTGGTGAGTAGTCATCAGAGGACCTCAAACTACCGTCTAACCTAAAAAAGAACGTCGTGTGCACTCCACAAGGATTCTGGTACCCGAGTAGCTATTTCCTTTGTGTAGTGCGCCCGTGACCTATTAAGGGGGGTTCTACAAACACCCACACGATAACACAGGTCTAGAAATCAGCAGTCAAGACCGTCACGTAGTGGATAAAGGCTTTGATTGATACCGTCCACCGGGCTCCAAACCAGAGGACCCCAATCAACTCTCGGATCAATGTCGCAAACTGCGAGCTCTGCTTGCACGCTGCGCGCGAGGCCAGCAGTCTTCGGAACCTCCACAAGCCGCCTGCATGAACTGAGGATGACCTCGGAACCCATGCGACTGGTATCGTTGGCGCCCACGTGAGCCACAACTTGCAACAGCTGCTCGCTGCACGCTCGATAGCCGCAGGCAAGGCCGCCTTTACATCTTGGATGAGGCCCGCTTCAGAAACATCGAGCACAAATTGGCTTTTTTTCCAGGTCTGAACGCTATTTGCCTAAGAGGCTCCATAACGCACCTAACGTTGGAGCCTCCGATAATAACTAGGAAGCCTCTCTCCCTCCCCCCCCCCCGCCCCCCCCCCCTGTACCTGTTCCGACCCCCTGAAGGAATGGCCACCTGTGCGCTCACAGGTTGAATGGGCGATGCCAGACGGTCAGCATCCGCATTGGCCCTCCGCAGCGGGCAATGACAATGCGTTACCACCCGCCACCCACCCTGCTGTGAGGGCAGATCCATCACGTCGGGTACGCTAGGAATTGCCTCGGAAGCAGAGCCCCTGGTGAAACAAGCGACCCCTGAGGTGTCCCATGCGACGCGCCAGATTCTCCGCCACCGCCCCACCCCGAGGCTGCAGCCTGAAGGTGACTGACCGTAGCCAAAAACTCTTTCAGCTGCTTATGAATCACAGCCAGCTCCCCCTCTGTCCGCAGATAGTATGCTTACATCCTAACCATCCTACTAAGGCTAACTGAGGAGGTAAACTATAAAAGCAGACAGAATCCTGCAAATGCGAGTTGCTACTTTCCTGATGTGTCAGCAATGGATGCTGATCGTTTAATGAGCTACATAGCTGGCTGTTCAGTGAGAAACTTGACTTACAGACTGAGTGATTTTACCCTGATAAAAAATGCCAGATTGAACCTTTTAAACAGAAAAACACACACGAAATTTAGTAAATTTACTACGAGGGAAACTCAGAAAAAGTTAATCACTGAACTTTCCGCTCTGTAGATGTGAATCTGCTTAAAGCTGCTACCTGGCTGACTAGCTTACTAAAAGAAAGGACGTTTCTCTTCATAAAAAAAAACAAATGAGCAACTAATGCGCTACAGACTGAATGAATTTAATCTGACAAAACTTGAGTTGGTCATGTTTTGATTTTTTTATTTACATTGTGATTGCTGTAGAGTGTTCTGAACACTATAGTGTATATTTTTTTTCAATTGAATAACAGTGATAACTGAAGTTTAATGTATTCTATTCTAATAACTTACATAAATGTTTTGTAGGAAGCTGACAGTTGTTTTTTTATATTTATGAAAATTTAAATTAATCCTGCAAACGGGTTTTAAGTATGTGGAGTGTCTACAGCAGTCCTTTGCAAACAGAGTGAAACCAGTTACCTTTTGTAATAGAAGTTTATAAGCGATGAAGACTTTTCATTTTTATACTTGAATAGTTCACCTTCGTGATATACTGAGGACTGAGTTGTTATCGTACGGTGCCAGTATGGCTAATGGCTCCAAGAGTTTGTTTGGAAAACAGAATATCGGTACTAGACAACAGTGAATTCGACGATAGTGAAATTGTTCTACATTTTAAGAAGATGATACTGTTATAGTAATTTTTGTTACTATAGCAGTAGCATGGTATGTCCTGAACACCACAGTGTATGGTTTTGGTAATTTTTCAAAAATGTTCAAATGTATGTGAAATCTTATGGGACTTAACTGCTAAGGTCATCCGTCCCTAAGTTTACACACTACTTAACCTAAATTATCCTAAGAACAAACCCACACACCCATGCCCGAGGGAGGACTCGAGCCTTCACCGGGACCAGCCGCACAGTCCATGGCTGCAGCGCCCAGACCGCTCGGCTAAAGCCGCGCGTCGGTAATTTTTCAGTGGAAGCAGTTGACTTTCGTCATTCAACAAAGGGTACATCCTCCGTTCACTATCTCCGCTTGCCACCGCTGGAGAATTGTCTCAGGATTGTCTGGAAATATTATGAAACCAGTTACTTTTTGTAATATAAGTTTATAAGCGATGAAGATTTAATTTTTTACTTAAATCGTTCACCTTCTTGATGTAAGTTTTTATGCGATCAAGAGTGTCTTAATTTTTAATTTTAAAATATAAATCCCCGAGTAATGCAAATGTTGCAGAAAAAACGTCATACTGGAGCCCTCAAGCATGCGACGTGACGTCGTTTTATTGGTCCAAATTCCAATGACAGTTTAATTACACTGGTCTGCATGTCTAAAACAGCAAAGAAAAGCCCACCAAAAGTGGAAGAATAAACACCTCTCCACTTCACGTCACAATTACTAACAAAAAATGAAGAAATGATCTTTGCTTATCTGAAAATAAGTCCCCACACTACGACTCATAAAAGGAAACAGCGAGTTCATTGTTGTATAGTGCTGAAATTCTAACTGTTCTCTCTTCCAGAGAAAAATACAATAGCTGCACCTCATAAGATCTGGTCACCCTATGTCCTTAAACGAGAATCAATCAAGATTGAGTTCACTTTTCCTGGTATGACGCTAATGGAATAACTGTCATTTAGAATCGAACACAAAACAAAGGCTGACTGATACATAGTTTGATTAACATTTTTCTTTAGCGCGGCTGCAGCAACTGTAGACCGCGTCCTTCTTTCCCTGGGGTATCCGTCTGCGTGGCGACTCAGGCTTTCTTAATGTCTAACAAATTTTCCAAAAGTAATTAATCCTTAGCTGCAGTCCTTATCGAGCCACATGTCAAAGAATTTGAACACGTGATTCTACTTCCACCGTTTAAATCAATATTTTTACGGTAATAAGAATGCTAGTGTAATTGGAGCGTTACACACCCTGTGACATGCAGCATGCATGACTGTTTTCCACCCTACCCCGTCGCTAAAAGAACTTGGAGTGTATTGTCACAATGAAATCAATCAGCTTTAACGATAAATATTATAATAACTTCCAATAATTACATTCGAAATACTATTACATAATGAATATTCTCGTTCCCTCTCTGTGCGTGCGTGCGTGCGTGTGTGTGTGTGTGTGTGTGTGTGTGTGTGTGCCAAAGAGGTAGAGAGGAAGAGAGAGAATCAATAACACACTGATTCTTTTTTTGCTGCAAGTGACAGTACGAATCACCGAAATCTAGTCCGGCTTTCTTTTCTTCCCTTCCAATATGGTGCAGAGTAGCCATCATATAAAAAAAGAAGAAAAAGAAAAAAAATATCTATGAACACTCAACACGTCAAATTTAAACAAAATGAATAGACCATATGTCTCATCGGTAACACGTAGAGCAGGAATGTAAGACAATGTAATGAATTCTACATTTAGTAGCTATCAACTAACACTAGACACTTTTAACTTCTTTCAGTTGTGACTTACAGGTCAAAAACTTAAACTTTTGATTCGTTGGTACCTTTCATCAGTATCTCCCTGCAGTACGTTGCTCCTTATTGAGTAACTACACAACACACACAGTTCATGAGAGACGTTGAGATGGAAGAAATGAACATTTTAAGAGAAACCGATGTGCTTAAAATCATTCCTTGAAGCACGTTTTCTGTGCAGTTCAACATTCACACTTAACTTTCTCTGACATGCACACTGATTTGGTCATTTCGTAGTTTCATACAGTAGCGACTGACCCAGTAATGTGTCAGTCACGTTATAGAATATTTATCTGGATAATGTTTATATTTGCACTAATGTAGTGATACAGTGTCAAATTAATGTTCAATATCGATAATGGATCTCTAGTATCTGTACTTTCCATGTTCGTGGCGCCATCGATGTAAGAGACGAAGGACTCTATGAATATTCTCACTACGCCAAGCACTGAGCCCTATACATGTCAGTTCCACACGAAGCGCTTGTTGGCTGTCAGAGAGAGTCCTAGAAAGGTTGTAGAGCCTGCGTGCAGGAGAACGTTCCACAGTTTTGAACAGGCAGCTCTGTCAGATATACAGCTCCTGCCGAAATAAGCATACACAATATGTCATCGCGATTTTAAGGAACTCTGCCGTAGCTGCAATAACGGTAGTTTCTGGTTTCACACTGTTTGTTTCTCTAGCTACCTTTGGTGGAAGATATAGTAAACTGGCAATGAGGACTGTCCATCATTCCAACAGTTTGTTCGTTAGTTAATTTATCGTGAAGTCATTCATTTTCCTTACATACTGCGAGGCACAGATCGCAATGAAGATATTGAAGGCATAGTAGTTGTAAAATCTACAACCAATGACATTGCAATAAAAGTAACAGCAAGAGCAGCAGATACTGTAGCACCTGCAGCCCCTGGACATAATTAGCTATTAGGGATTGTGCGACCCTATCACTCCTTGAATAGCCGGCACATCCCCAACCCCATTTCTGGCAATCAGTTGTTGCCAATAAGAATGGCTAGCTGACGTGGCATGTCGTAGCCACTACTTAGCGATGCGACACGGAACAGATGCCAAACGTCACTATCACTGTTTCTTCGCCTGGGGTTAGTCTCAAGGATCTTCAACAGCTACACAGTCTGGCTCCTCGACCGGCAGCTAGACGGCCTCATCAATAAGCTCTCACCAAAGCAACATATTCATCATGTTAGAATGATTACACTTCTTTTAGTACACTAAACTGCTTGGCCAGTCGTATTTACAGTAGCACAGCTATAATATTTGTCTGCTCTGGCATTGGATGCTGTAGTAGGTGGACATTGATAAATGGGATTCCCCTCCCACCCCCACCCCCCCTCTCCCCCGGTACAAGATCGGCATTAGGGAGTTAGATGTATCATTATTAATTATAAATTTATTTAACAAAACACTAAGGGCAGATTTGCTGTGGAACCAGAAGACGTCACTTTCCGGATTCACCGCTTCATAGATGTCGCAGTTAACCGTGGCCCAGGCCGCACAGTCATCATGGAACCTGTGTATTCGACAGTTATGAGGGTTCCCGTCACAGTGTGCCGGTTGTTTTACTTTTCTTTAAATTTTATTCGAAGCAAAGTTACATTTGAGTGTCTATTCGAAAGACTTCTCGCAAAGTTAGTTGACGTTCAGGCCTGTTTGGGGCCTTACACTACATCACTTACAGGAATTTTTTTTCAGTAATTTTTGTTTAGACAGCCTTTTTGCTTGATTTTATAATATTAAACGATAATGATATTAGGGAATGTGTACAGTTAAGATAGGTGTAGTGCTCTCCTTAGTGCACAGTAATTGGCAAGCCAACTTTGCTTCTAGGCGAATCCTTCTGACTGCTCAGCCTTCATGGCTAGCTACTTGTTTAGAGATGCTGGAGGGGTGTTGATGAGCGCCGCCAGTCCTCCGTAACCACAAGCTCTGGGCATGCTTCAACAGTCATCGTGTATCTTGGCAGGGAAACGTTGATGGTAAGTAAAGAGGAGATCTCAGTTTAATAACCAGGATCGTACGGATACACCTCTAATAAAAG
The DNA here is from genome assembly GCF_021461385.2 of Schistocerca piceifrons. Taxonomy (NCBI): domain Eukaryota; kingdom Metazoa; phylum Arthropoda; class Insecta; order Orthoptera; family Acrididae; genus Schistocerca; species Schistocerca piceifrons. The sequence continues at coordinate 532,390,978 of NC_060141.1, read as the reverse complement.
AAATAAGAATGTAGAAAAATTAAAAAAATAAAACAATAAAAATAAGAAACTTTACTTCAAGACATACTGGGGAACCTCTAGCAGTTCAGTGCCATAAATATTTATTAAAAATAGACACACTAGCCAACAGGGAGTGATGTTAGCGATCTTTACTTCTTGAAGGTTTATTTATTTTCAACCTGTCAACCCATTTCAGAATTATCAGTCTCTAGCAGTTTCCCCATCTAAAAACGATAGGAACACAAAAGTAACTGACACTATGATCCAGTTCCTATTTTTACAAAATTACGAAACTAAATCTTACATAATACACCATTTTCTTAGTTACACAATAAGCATTCTTACCAAAAACAGCACCAGTTTCTGTGTCACAACACTGTAGCCAAATCTGAATGTTGTGTTTCACATCAAAATTAAAGAAATTTGATTCGTGTAAAAAGCCTATAGTTTACTGAATGTCTTCTACATGTACTGATGGATCTAATAACACAGTCTTAAAATAATTTATACACAACATACTTGTGAAAATTCCAGAATACTTCCTAGACTGACAAACATATTTCATTAAAGTCGATCACGTCTGGCCACCACAAGGGAAGATTGCTGCATTGCGCATGAGGCACATTCTAACCCCATTAAATCAAAATACACCGCCCAAGATCAAGTAATGGATTCACTGCAACACTCTATTTCATCCTGTACCATGGGTCAGAGAGCAGCAGCAGCCAGACTAGGGATTTAAAGTCTCACTACACAAATGGCTCCATTTTTAGTGGTGTCGCGACCAGAAAGCATGTACTGCTGATGAACGGTGTCGCACCGTGCTCGTCAGAACACTGTTGCAGAAGCAGCGAAAAAAGCATGCCAAACTCGGAAGAACGCTAAATCCCTAAGACTAGCTACGTTTCACGGAAGCTCGAAACTTAGTGCAGACATCAATACGAGATGCTTTTAATAGTTTCCACAATGAAACATTGTCTCAAAATTTGGTAGAAAACCCACAGAGATTCTGGTCGTATGTAAAGTACAACAGTGGCAAATAACAGTCAATACCGTCACTGTGCGATAACGAAGGAAATGTTACCAATGATGGTGCCACTAAAGCGGAGTTACTAAATACAGTTTTCCGCAATTCCTTCACGAAAGAAGTCGAAGTAAATATTCCAGAATTCGAAACTAGAACAGCTGTTAGCATGAGTGACATAAAAGTAGCTATCTTAGGTTTTGCGAAACAAATCACTTAAGAAAGGCAGGTCTTCCGGCCCAGATGGTATACCAATCAGGTTCCTTTCAGAGTATTCAGACACAATAGCGCTTTTCTTAGCAATCATATACAAACGCTCACTTGACAAAACGTCTGTTCCTGAGGACTGAAAAGTAGCACAGGTCACACCAGTATTCAAGAAAGGAAATAGGAGTAACCCATTGAAATATCAGACCCATATCGCTGAATTCAATTTGCAGTAGGGTTTAGAAGCATATACTGTACTCGAACGTTATGAATCACCTTGAAGAAAATGATTTATTGATATAAAACCAATACGAATTCCGAAAATACCGTTCTTGTGCAATACAGCTAGCTCTTTATTCCCATGAAGTAATGAGTGCTGTCGACAAGGGATCTCAGATCGATTCTATATTCCTAGATTTCCAGAAAGCTTTTGATACCGTTCCTCACAAGCGACTATTAATCAAATTACGTGCATATCGTCTCACTTGTGTGACTGGATTCGTGATTTCCTCTAAGAGAGGTCACAGTTCATAGTGATAGATGGTAAATCATCGAGTAGAACAGAAGTGATATCTGGCGTTCCGAAAGGTAGTGTCATAGGCCCTCTGCTGTTCTTGATTTATATAAATGATCTAGGTGGTAATCTGAGCAGCCCCCTTAGATTGTTTGCAGATGATGCTGTAATTTACCGTCTAGTAAAATCATCAGACGATCAATTCCAATTACTAAATGATCTGGAGAGAATTTCTGTATGGTGCGAAAAGTAGCAATTGATACTAAACAAAGAAAAGTGCCAAGGCATCATCATGGGTAGTAAAAGGAATCCGATAAATTTTATGTATACGATAAATCGCACAAATCTAAGGGCTGTCAAATCGACTAAATGCTTCGGAATTACAAGTACGAAGAACTTAAACTGGAAAGACCACATAGATAATATTGTGGGGAAGGCGAAACAAAGGCTGCCCTTTGTTGAAAGAACACTCAAAGATGCGACAAACCCGCTAAAGGGACAGTCTACATTACACTTGTCCGTCCTCTGCTGGGATATTCCTGCGCGGTGTGGCATCCTTACCAGGAACGATTGACGGAGGACATCGAAAAAGTGCAAAGAAGGGCAAATGGTTTCGTGTTATCGCGCAATACCGGCGAGTGTGTCACTGAAACGCTGCACGAATTGGGGTGGCAGTCAATGCAACAAAGGCGGTTTTCTTTGCGGCGAGATCTATTTGCGAAATTTCAATCACCAGCTTTCTCTTCCGAATGGGAAAATATTTTGTTGACACCCACCTACGTAGGGAGAAATGATCATCATAAGAAAACAAGAGAAATTAAAACTCGAACGGAAAGATTTAGGTGATCCTTCTTCCCACGTGCCATTCTAGAGTGGAATGGTAGATAAGTAGCATGAAAATGGTTCGATAAACCCTCTGCCAGACACTTAAGTGTGAATTGCAGAGTAACCATGTAGATGTAGATGTAGATTTAGATGTAGATGTAGCGCCAGTACCCAATTTGAATAGTAGATGGTGGCCGGTGACACCCTTCCTGCATCTCGTGGACAATGTTGACCTCTGTTGGTCATGCAGGTTTGCAGTCCACCATCTGGTGCTGTGACAGGCGGCAGCTATGTTTCCCCTTCAACCGCAAGCTGTGCAAACAGCTCTGTGTTGGCGGCACTTGCGGCAGAAGCACTCGGTACGGATGCGTGATTTTGCTTTGACGCTGGTGGAAAGGAGCCCATTGTGGACAGTGAGGGCGGCTGCTGACTGAAGCTGTGAAGGAGACGCCTGTAGGATGCGACGTCAGAAACTGGGCCTCTGTGTTATTCCAGATGACCTCCCGATGGGAAGATCTCCAGCCTAGGACGGAGTAACTTGCAGGCATCGATCGGGATATGCTGGTCAGATGTGTTTTGAACAAAACTGTTCCGTACAAGGCTGTTTGCGTAGAAATGAATTTACGCCATGGACTAAGGCCTTCGAATCTGGTGGCCCATTGTAAGTATTTCTTTCCCGGTTATTTCGCACACGGAAAGAAACACAATTATCCAGAGACGAGGTACTGGCAGAAGTAGAGCTGTGAGGGCGGGGTCTGAGTCGTGCTTGGGTAGCTCAGTTGGTAGAGCGCTTCCCCGCGAAAGAGAGAAGTTCCGAGTTCGAGTCTCGGTCCGGCAGACAGTTTTAAACTGCCAGGAAGTTTCACAATTATCCAGGCATCACGCACACGAGGCGGTCATAGTACCGAACTAGTTTATCAGTGAGCTCCTCCACGGTGAAGGCAGAAGCATCTAGCTTCGGAGCGAATTTTTGTACCATTTGAAAAATTTATGATCCGCATCATGCGAACAAGTGAACCTAGTTACAAGTAGAGTCAGTAATGAGACCCATCATGAGATGACGGTGCAGGCATGACGCATTTGAGGTCCTTTCCCCGTAGTCAATGTTGTACATAGGGAATAGCTAGTGAAGGCTGTACCATGGAGGATGTTGATGTTGTTGTGGTCTTCAGTCCTGAGACTGGTTTGATGCAGCTCTCCATGCTACTCTACCTTGTGCAAGCTTCTTCATCTCCCAGTACCTACTGCAGCCTACATCCTTCTGAGTCTGTTTAGTGAATTCATCTATTGGTCTCCCTCTACGATTTTTACCCTCCACGCAACCCTCCGATAATAAATTGGTTATCCCTCGATGTCTCAAAACATGTCCTACCAATCGATCCCTTCTTCTAGTCAAGTTGTGCCACAAGCTCCTCTTCTCCCCAAATCTATTCAATACCTCCTCATTAGTTATGTGATCTACCCATCTAATCTTCAGCATTCTTCTGTAGCACCACATTTCGAAAGCTTCTATTCTCTTCTTGTCTAAACTATTTATCGTCCACGTTTCACTTCCATACATGGCTACACTCCACATAAATACTTTCAGAAACGACTTCCTGACATTTAAATCTATACTCGATGTTAACAAATTTTTCTTCTTCAGAAACGCTTTCCTTCCCATTGCCAGTCTACATTTTATATCCTCTCTACTTCGACCATCATCAGTTATTTTGCTTCCCAAATAGCAAAACTCCTTTACTACTTTAAGTGTCTCATTTCCTAATCTAATTCCCTCAGTACCACCTTACTTAATTCGAATACATTCCACTATCCTCGTTTTGCTTTTGTTAATGATCATCTTATTCCCTCTTTTCAAGACACTGTCCATTCCGTCCAACTGCTCTTCCAAGTCCTTTGCTGTCTCTGACAGAATTACAATGTCATCGGCGAATCTCAAAGTTTTTTTTTCTTCTCCATGAATTTTAATACCTACCCCGAACTTTTCTTTTGTTTCCATTATTGCTTGCTCAATATACAGATTGAATAACATCGGGGATAGGCTACAACCCTGTCTCACTCCCTTCCCAACTACTGCTTCCCTTTCATACCCCTCGAGTGTATTCCAATCAACATTGTCAAAAGCTGTCTCTAAGTCTACTAATGCTAGAAACTTAGGTTTGTCTTTCCTTAATCTTTTTTCTAAGATAAGTCATAGGGTCAGTATTCCCTCACGTGTTCCAACATTTCTACGGAATCCAAGTTGATCTTCCCCGAGGTTGGCTTCTCTCAGTTTTTCCATTCGTCTGTAAAGAATTCGCGTTAGTATCTTGCAGCTGTGACTTATTAAACTGATAGTTCGGTAATTTTCACATCTGTCAACACCTGCTTTCTTTGGGATTGGAATAATTATATTCTTCTTGAAGTCTGAGGGTATTTCGCCTGTTTCATACATCTTGCTCACCAGATGGTAGAGTTTTGTCAGGACTGGCTCTCCCAAGGCTGTCAGTAGTTCTAATGGAATGTTGCCTACTCCGGGGGCCTTGTTTCGACTCAGGTCTTTCAGTGCTCTGTCAAACTCTTCACGCAGTATCATATCTCCCATTTCACCTTCATCTACTTCCTCTTCCATTTCCATGATATTGTCCTCAAGTACATCGCCCTTGTATGGACCCTCTGTATACTCCTTCCACCTTTCTGCTTTCCCTTCTTTGCTTACAACTGGGTTTCCATCAAAGCTCTTGATATTCATGCAAGTGGTTCTCCTTTCTCCAAAGGTCTCTTTAATTTTCCTGTAGGCAGTATCTATCTTACCCCTAGTGAAATAAGCCTCTACATCCTTACATTTGTCCTCTAGCCATGCCTGCTTATCCATTTTGCACTTCCTGTCTATATCATTTTTGAGACGTTTGTATTCCTTTTTGCCTGCGTCATTTACTGCCTTTTTGTATTTTCTCCTTTCATCAATTAACTTCGATATTTCTTCTGTTACCCAAGGGTTTCTACCAGCCCTCGTCTTTTTTCCTATTTGATCCTCCGCTGCCTTCACTATTTCATCCCTCAAAGCTACCCATTCCTCTTCTACTGCGTTTCTTTCTTCCATTCTTGTCAATTGTTTCCTTATGCTCTCCCTGAAACTCTGTGGAGGATAGGTGCTCCGTAAGTTGGTACTGATACTGTTGCAGGTGATGATGTTGATGTTGGAACGGGTGCTACTGTAACGGTATTGTACACAAGACGCTAGTAAATCGTCGTCGTCTTACTGTAACCACAGCATATAAATAACCACATGTGTTACTTAATACGCTGGCCTGACATTAACACTACTTAAATCGCCAGATACAGTATAGAGGAAAAATTAAAATTTCGCGAGAAAATAAGCGGATCGGAAGAAGCTGGCACTTGAAGTTCCAGAAGTTCGGTGTAGATCAATGGATGCAGTCAGTGACCTTCATAATAATGTGAATGGGTGGAGAGGTTAGCACACGACGTACGCCATGATAATGCAGATATCATGAGGAAACGTTTTAGAGTCTATCACTTGTCGTCGAGGCCTTATGGCAGAGCCCCTTGGCAATCCAGCAGGGCAGCCGACCAAGTTCGGCATCGTAAACCGGAGTAGAGCGATGTTGTACTCAGAGTCCAGGAGCAGTGGAGGTGCGAAGACTATGGCGTAGCGCAGCTGGTGATAATCTGCTTGAAGCGGCTGGCTGGAGAGCACTATCCTCCCCCTGCCCTGCGGCCCGTTGTATTGGCATTCTCCAAGTTCCTCAGGCGCCCGACTAAACGTTTCGTGTCGAAGTTACCGCCGCTTGTGGTGGAGCCAATAAACCTACGATGTCTATGGTCCCTCCCTCTGATACTTCTCCAGCCAATGACAATGATACATGAGTTGCTGTGGCAGATTTAGAGTTATATGTCAAGGGTGGAGCAGATCTCCACCTTCACTCAGAAAATATCCTTTGATTATTTTAATTTGAAAAGTTTTGAGAAGTAATGCAATCCACATTTAAGTTGTTTTACACTACTGGCCATTAAAATTGCTACACCATGAAGATGACGTGCTACAGACGCGAAATTTAACCGACACGAAGAAGATGCTGACATATGCAAATGATTAGCTTTTCAGAGCATTCACACAAGGTTGGCGCCGGTGGCGACACCGACAACGTGCTGACAACAGGAAAGTTTCCAACCGATTTCTCATACACAAACAGCAGTTACCGGCGTTGCCTGGTGAAACGTTGTTGTGATGCCTCGTGTAAGGAGGAGAAATGCGTATCATCACATTTCCGACTTTGATAAAGGTCGGATTGTAGCCTATCGCGATTGCGGTTTATCGCATCGCGACATTGCTGCTCCCGTTGGTCGAGATCCAATGACTGTTAGCAGAATATGGAATCGGCGGGTTCGGGAGGGTAATACGGAACGCCGTGCTGGATCCCTGCGACCTCGTATCACTAGCAGTCGACATGACAGGCATCTTATCAGCATGGCTGTAACGGATGGTGCAGCCACGTCTCGATCCCTGAGTCAACAGATGGGAACGTTTGCAAGACAACAACCCTCTACACGAACAGTTGGAATACGTTTGCAGCAGCATGGATTATCAGCTCGGAGACCATGGCTGCGGTTACGCTTCGCGCTTCATCACAGACAGGAGCGCATGCAATGGTGTATTCAACGACGAACCTGGTTGCACGAATGGCAAAACGTCATTTTTTAGGATGAATAAAGTTTCTATTTACAGTATCATGATGGTCGCATCCGTGTCTGGCGACATCGCGGTGGAAGCGTGTATTCGACATCGCCAGACTGGCGTATCACCCGGCGTGATTGTATGGGGTGCCACTGGTTACACGTCTCGGTCACCTCTTGTTCACATTGACGGCAATTTGAAGAGTGGACGTTAGATTTCAGATGTGTTACGACCCGCGGCTCTACCCTTCATTCGATCCCACCGAAACCCTACATTTCAGCAGGATAATGCACGACCTCATGTTGCAGTTCCTGTACGGGCCTTTCTGGATACATAAAATGTTCGATTGTTGCCCTGGCCAGCACATTCTCCAAATTTCTCACCAGCTGAAAACGTCTGGTCAATGATGGCCGAGCAAGTGCCTTGTCACAATACGCCAGTCACTACTCTTGATGAACTGTGGTATTGCGTTGAAGCTGCATGGGCAGCTGTACCTGTATACTCCATTTAAGCTCTGTTTGACTCAATGCCCAGCTGTATCAAGGCCGTTATTAAGGCTAGACGTGGTTGTACAGAGTACTGATTTCTCAGGATGTATGCACCCAAATTGTGTGAAAATGTAATCACATGTCAGTTCTAGCATAATACATTTGACCAATGAATAGCCGTTTATCATCTGCATTTCTTGTTGGTGTTGCAATTTTAATGGCCAGTAGTGTATAACAGTTGAGATAGGCTTCGTGGTTTCAATGTACTATATTATAAAAGCTCTAAGCGAATTGATGAATCGTGTTCCTCAACAGTGTATAGGGCATCCCTCTTCCAAATTAATACACTTATCCAATGGAGAACTACACAGATCGAGAAGGCATGTCACGGCCCACATGAGGCATCTTCTTATGATTTCACTCCCTTAATACCAGTCCAACAGGTTCATCCTGAGTACTGTACTGGCTGCTGATAATTCGCTACAGAAGTCGAGAACTAACACTGCGGGCAGCGGACCTGTTATCACATTCAGCTTCACGTTTGTAGTCATCCAAAAACTATTCCCACGCTGTGGAGTTCGCAGAGTTCTTTCTATTAGCCTCTACGGTACGAAGCAACGAGATAGATATTTTACAAGTTTGAATAATTGTGCAAAGGGAGGCGTCTTCGACAGTTATGAAATCAGATGTAGTCATCCGAGGGGGGAGAGAGATATTTTGGTGGCACGAGTCTACCTATAGAAACGCAACAGTGGTGGCTTTCGTGAGGTCCTCCGCTCTGTTAAATACGCCGCTAGGTTATTACAAAGAGGATTCGAGAGCCATCTACGACGCTTTGGAACCATCATCAAGCGCCGTATGAGGTTAGATCTGTACGAGTATTTTGAAGCCTACTAGATGTGGAAACATTTAAGAGGGTGCCATTTTCTTGCTAGGAAGGAGACAGTGACTTTGCCTAATGTGATAGCTTCAGAGCTAGTCACTGCCAGTCACGTTTTAGGTGGTAGGATATCTTATTACCATTCAGCTCAGACTGATCATACATATGCAGCCTACCTGGGTTCTGTCCCAAAAATTCCTCTCTGATCAGAGAATCAAATTGTGGCAAGTGGGCTGAGGCGTGTATGGGAATTTGCGTTGAGGAGGGAGGGGTGTTGTGTTAGTCCGCGTAGTTGTGCAATACCACTGTGCCAGGATGGCGTAGTGGCCAGCTCATAAGTTGTAAATAACCTTTCGCTCTTTTTTCTTTACCCCAGAAACCGTTGGAAGTCCAGTCAATATAGTCACAAACTGTCTCCAGTTCATTGAGATATCGCTGAACAAGTCCTGTCTGACGTATGACATCACCATCACCAGTGTCACATAACCTAACTCAATGAGCGTAGAGCTTTGGGGTTTAAGTCACGGATTGCAATGAAGTTCGATGATTAGTACACTTCTTCTAAAATTGCTGACCAAACCAAGGCAGCGAAAATATCTCGCCAACCGGTTATCCACGATGGTCGCCACGATAAGTGCATTAGTGATCTTCTCCATGGACGCAGGAATGTGGACAATGCACTCTTATTGATAAACGAAACTTCCTGGACTTTTGACAGTAGGATGCAAAATATGAAACCGCGGTGGTATAGAGGAAAGTGATTAGGAAGAAGAAAACATCCTCTTCCAATGGAAGAATAACAATGCAAAGTTTTCTAAGCAACGGAGTTACCAGAAATAGATTATAGCACGCAGAGAGATCAGTTTTTGTGTAAATAGCTTTCCTGGTTTTAAATATTTGGAGATCGTTGATGATAAACGTCTACAATTCTGTACACTGTGCATGGACGTAAGTGCGACAGTGAATGTCAAAACAAGGAAGAAGAATGTACTATGATGCACATGATGTGTGATACAGCATAATAATTGTAAAGGATGAGCCAGACAATAAGGGATTTTACTTTATTATATGAGCCTCCAACCGGTAACTACATTTTTCTATTGCGGCCAAGCCACGCCCGGCAGTGTTAGCTGCCTGTAAATTCTTTCATCCCACGGCTAGTAACAGGAAGTCAGCACCGAGGAAGGGCACCTTGTTCACGCGCCTCTCTCATGTGCTGATGAGGTAACGCCACCCCAGGCGTCGCTTAGCAGGCAACGCTCTGGAAAGTCCCATGCCGCCCGCACGGTTTGCTCGGTCCTGACCAATCAGGGCGGAGGAAGCCGCGTGGTGCGTCGAACATACCCGGCCGCCCGTCGCCGGGCCCGCTCTCTTGTATTCTTGCTCACCCGCGAGTCGGATGCGCGCCCTGTAGCATTGAACATCTCCTGCTTCTCCCAGTGCTGCGGCACTGTGGACTTAGTTTTGGCAGACAACCACTTTCGGTAGCTTCGCGAACAATGTTCGCCAAATTGTAAGCTCTGGCTCACCCTCACCTCCCTAGGCCTATGTATCCCCTTTCAACATGCTTTAGTCAATAAATGGCCTTTCTATAAAAATTACTCTATTATCCATAACGCCCACCGCCTGCCCATACCCGCCATCCTGTACATAATGTTAAAACTCAAGTAGAGCAGAAATTTATCAAATTAAGAGTTACCTGGAGAGAGTAGACGAGAAAAAAAGAATTATCACAAAGTCTTACTAGATAGGAGCGTTAAACTAACTTTAAAACTTTCAAAGGTCCTACTACATTGTCAGTTGTATCGTAGCATTTCGACTAAATTTGCATAACGCTGTTTGTTTAATTACCGCCGTTTCTAACTAGTGAGAAAGTCCTCTATGATCAGTGCATAAGATTTTTCGTTTAATATCCTCAGATTGTAATGTAGAAGGATTTCCTTGCCCAGCCTGATTAAGAGCAGCTTTACTTGGTTATCACGATTCCATACACAGTTTATGAATTCCATAAATGTTGGTTCTTAGCCCAACCCTTAAGCTATGTCTGTGGCGAATGTCTTGTGAAGGAAATTCACATCAGGCACGGGAGACACGTCCCCTCACCATCGAACGCTTTGTAAGCCGCGTGGCTGTGGCGCTCAGCAGGACGCCCTCCGCGACGATGGTCACCAGTTGTGAATCATATGTAAGTGGTCGACCCCAAGGAGGACAGACAACGACATCCCGGGTTCGAGTCCACGTCGGGGCACACAGTTTCAACTGTCCCCGTTGATGTATATCAACGCCCGTCGACGGATTAGGGTCCTGATTTAATTATTATTTCACTCATTTAGATGATTGACTGGTGACACTTTGGAAAGGTGCCAGACTGCAATTAAGCACCTCACTATTCACTGACAGTGGGAGCTTCCTGTACAGCATGGTACGATGGCACTAGGAGAGGCGTGGGAAAACATACAACTTTTCCCAAATAGGAGTTCGGACACGTCTCATCTCAAGAGGTGGAATGTGAGACTGTCTTTGTAGTTCTAATGCAAAGAGGTTCTTGAGATAAGGCAAATTCCTTCGACAAGTTGCCATCAAGCTGTGGGTGTCACAAATACACGGTATTTCCCTCATTTCTTATCGTTTCTCTTTCTCTCTCACTCCCCCCCTCCCTCTCTTCTCTAGTCTCAAGTGGTTAATATTCCACTCTAGTCTGTTAGGAGCGGAAGTCAGAATTCCTGTTTCTTTCTATCCTATTGTGATGCCACCAAAAATTAGTGTATAGGCGAGATGAGCTGCAAACAATGACTTGTCCAATTGGTGGTAAAATTGTTCACGCTACGTCATTTGCTAGCGAACGAACGTACGAGCCTTCTTTGGTACAGCCAAAGAGAATCTCAAAAAAGAAAATGGTCGCGGTCAGTCGACTTTTAGTTTCGGAAGAAGATGTACCTCAGCATCGGGCGTAAGCGCTGCAGGGCAGCGACTCTAATATGAGCGACATGATTCTCACAATTGAACGTAGAAGATCTCAGGTACCGATGGGCAACAATGCTGATTTCAGAGGGACCCCGACTACTTGGTGATAAGCGTTACTCTGCGGGTGCATGGTACGTTTGATTAGGTTTTGCTCACTTTGATACACCAATCTTTCATGAGATAAATTTCAGTACCTAGGTAAATTTCTGATTGATAGATCACAAATTGGTTGCGGATTAGCTAGTATCCCGATGCTCTTCTCCTGTGAAATGCACATACAAATGCTTGACGGATGGCTTTGACTTCGTTTTGATGCATTATAATCGCCTCAGTCATAATATAGCAAGCTATGCATTTGTTTATGATGTTAGGTGATTATGCGAGCTTTGACCTGCAATTATTGGAAAGGAATGTATTTAAATTTCTTCTGCCTCTCCCGCTTACCCGTGGTACACGCATACGAGAATTGTACATTGTCGATCCCATACGGGAACGATAATCATTTGATGTTGTATTGTGCATAGGTCAATGTTAATTAAACTGTCTTGGTACTGAACAGCTTAAGAACCGCATTAATGGCTGTATGTGATGTAGATTAAGCATTTCTTTTCTGAAGTTACTACATTTGCGTTCCTAATCAATTAATATAGCGCAAACGTACCAACTCTTGCAAATGTATTGATATTTGAATAGTGGATACACTCATTTCAGTTCAGAATGGAGATACAGATTTATATAACTCCTCACCCTATCCTTATGAACTGACATCGCATAGCTAAAGAACAACGACGTGGAGAAGTTTCAGGGCAGACAAGGAGTGGCTCAGTACCTACGCAGAGAGGAAACGATTCGCAAAGTGGAGGAGGAGGTGGAGGGTGTCACAAAATCTTTCAATAGACTGTGTCTACATCTACATCTACATCTACATCTACATCCATACTCCGCAAACCACCTGACGGTGTGTGGCGGAGGGTACCCTGAGTACCTCTGTCGGTTCTCCCTTCTATTCCAGTCTCGTATTGTTCGTGGAAAGAAGGATTGTCGGTATGCTTCTGTGTGGGCACTAATCTCTCTGATTTTATCCTCATGGTCTCTTCGCGAGATATACGTAGGAGGGAGCAATGTACTGCTTGACTCTTCTGTGAAGGTATGTTCTCGAAACTTTAACAAAAGCCCGTACCGAGCTACTGAGCGTCTCTCCTGCAGAGTCTTCACTGGAGTTTATCTATCATCTCCGTAACGCTTTCGCGATTACTAAATGATCCTGTAACGAAGCGTGCTGCTCTCCGTTGGATCTTCTCTATCTCTTCTATCAACCCTATCTGGTACGGATCCCACGCTGCTGAGCAGTATTCAAGCAGTGGGCGAACAAGCGTACTGTAAACTACTTCCTTTGTTTTCGGATTGCATTTCCTTAGGATTCTTCCAATGAATCTCAGTCTGGCATCTGCTTTACCGACGATCAACTTTATATGATCATTCCATTTTAAATCACTCCTAATGCGTACTCCCAGATAATTTATGGAATTAACTGCTTCCAATTGCTGACCTGCTATTTTGTAGCTAAATGATAAGGGATCTAACTTTCTATGTATTCGCTGCACATTAAACTTGTCTACATTGAGATTCAATTGCCATTCCCTGCACCATGCGTCAATTCGCTGCAGATCCTCCTGCATTTCAGTACAATTTATCATTGTTACAACCTCTCAATACACCACAGCATCATCTGCAAAAAACCTCAGTGAACTTCCGATGTCATCCACCAGGTCATTTACCTATATTGTGAATAGCAACGGTCATATTACACTCCCTCGCGGCACACCTGAAATCACTCTTACTTCGAAAGACTCCTCTCCATTGTGAATGACATGCAGCGTTCTGTTATCTAGGAACTCCTCAATCCAATCACACAATTGGTCCGATAGTCCACATGCTCTTACTTTGTTCATTAAACGACTGTGGGGAACTGTATCGAACGCCTTGTGGAAGTCAAGAAACACGGCATCTACCTGTGAACCCGTGTCTATGGCCCTCTGAGTCTCGTGGACGAATAGCGCGAGCTGGGTTTCACATGACCGTCTTTTTCGAATCCCGTGCTGATTCCTGCAGAGTAGATTTCTAGTCTCCAGAAAAGTCATTATACTCGAACATAATACGTGTTCCAAAATACTACAACTGATCGACGTTAGAGATATGGGTCTATAGTTCTGCGCATCTGTTCGACGTCCCTTCTTGAAAACGGGGATGACCTGTGTCCTTTTCCAATCCTTTGGAACGCTACGCTCTTCTAGAGACCTACGGTACACCGCTGCAAGAAAGGGGGCAAGTTCCTTCGCGTACTGTGTGTAAAATCGAACTGGTATCCCATCAGGTCCAGCGGCCTTTCCTGTTTTGAGTGTCTGTCGTCTACTTCGATATCTACCATTTTGTCATCTGTGCGACAATCTAGAGAAGGAACTACAGTGCAGTCTTCCTCTGTAAAACAACTTTGGAAAAAGACATTTAGTATTTCGGCCTTTAGTCTGTCATCCTCTGTTTCAGTACCATTTTGGTCACAGAGTGTCTGGACATTTTGTTTTGATCCACCTACCGCTTTGACATAAGACCAAAATTTCTTAGGATTTTCTGCCAAGTCAATACATAGAACTTTACTTTCGAATTCATTGAACGCCTCTCGCATAGCCCTCCTCACACTACATTTCGCTTCGCGTAATTTTTGTTTGTCTGCAAGGCTTTGGCTATGTTTATGTTTGCTGTGAAGTTCCCTTTGCTTCCGCAGCAGTATTCTAACTCGGTTGTTGTACCACTGTGGCTCTTTTCCATCTTTTACGATCTTGCTTGGCACATACTCATCTAACGCATATTGTACGATGGTTTTGAAATTTGTCCACTGATCCTAAACACTATCTGTACTTGAAACAAAACTTTTGTGTTGAGCCGTCAGGTACTCTGAAATCTGCTTTTTGTCACTTTTGCTAAACAGAAAAATCTTCCTACCCTTTTTAATATTTCTATTTACGGCTGAAATCATCGATGCCGTAACCGCTTTATGATCGCTGATTCCCTGTTCTGCGTTAACTGTTTCAAATAGTTCGGGTCTGTTTGTCACCAGAAGGTCTAATATGTTATCGCCAAGAGTCGGTTCTCTGTTTAACTGCTCAAGGTAGTTTTCAGATAAAGCACTTTAAAAAATTTCACTGGATTCTTTGTCCCTGCCACCCGTTATGAACGCTTGAGTCTCCCAGTCGATATCCGGCAAATTAAAATCTCTACCCAGAACTATAACATGGTGGGGAAATCTACTCGAAATATTTTCCAAATTATCCTTCAGGTGCTCAGCCACAACAGCTGCTGAGCTAGGGGGCCTATAGAGACATCCAATTACCATGTCTGAGCCTGCTTTAACCGTGACCTTCACCCAAATCATTTCACATTTCGGATCTCCGTCAATTTCCTTCGATACTATTGCACTTCTTATCGCTATAAACACGCCTCCCCCTTCACTGTCCAGCCTGTCTCTGCGGTATACATTCCAATCTGAGTTTAGGATTTCATTACTGTTTACATCTGGTTTCAGCCTACTTTCTGTCCCTAGTACTATATGGGCGTTGTGACCGTTTATTAATGAGAGCAGTTCTGGGACCTTTCTATAGACGCTCCTGTAAGAGGAAGGCAATGACCAGAAGAATTAGACATATAACTAAAATATAGTTAGACAACACAAGAAGCGAAGAAATAATAAACAATATGTAATTTCACCACAGGTAGGTAGACCTTTCCTGAAAATTGAAACGCAGTACGGTATAACAAAGCATGCGTAAAACAAATTTGAAGACTTGGAAGAGCACCTCCCCTTCATACATTCTGAAAACAATCTGGAGAAACATAGTTTTGGAGGAACAGCTGTAAGTATGTTTCCACAGGATGAATTTCAGTGACCACTCAATGAAAAACAGACTTTCACGATCTCAACTACGGTGGTAAATTTTACGAAGTGTTTGAGCTTTGCACACAAGCGATTGATTCCATCAATAAACTCTTCTGACATTTCAAACAGCAAAAACATTTAACGTGAATTGCGAATAATACACAATATTTTAGATGTATGAAGCTCGACAATTCGGCTTATTTATGAATGTACGCCGTTTACCAACCGTATCTGTGACAAAATTGATGTTGGGTGGTTAGTGAATAGAAATACAGTTGAAAATAATTTACGAAATTTAACGTTTCAACCCACAGAACGGTAAGTATCGCAGCATATTTAACTTCTAACTAAAGATAAAAAATTATATTCTGTGTTACAATTTGTCTCTTACTGTATGTAAAAAAAAAAAAAATCTTTGGTGAGAAACCAACTCGTTCTTTCTCAAAATATCTCACGTTCACTAAAATGCACCTGACACTGAAGCGACAGATATAGAAATAAGTTTCACAATAAATAATATGTTAATAATAATGAGTTTCCTATCTAGGGTTGTCGCGCGGGATAGCCGCTCGGTCTGGGCGTCTTGCACGGTCCGCGCGGCTGCTCCCGTCGGAGGTTCGAGAGCTCCCTCGGGCATGTGTGTGTGTGTGTCGTCTTTAGTGTAAGTAGTGTGTAAACTGAGGGACCAATAACCTCAGTAGTTTGGTCCCATAGGAACTTATCACAAATTTCCAAATTTCCTTTCGCGGAGGGGGGGGGGGGAGGGGGAGGGTTGCATTTTTACGCAGAACATTTTCAAATAAGCTTTCGTTATTTGAATGTGAATTGCTATTCATTTATTTCACACAGTCATGGTTTCGGTATTACAGTCGTTCTCAAGTGCAAATCGAAATGTCACAAAATGTCTGACATGCATAAGTGACATGTCATCGTCGAAGTAACAACAATATGTGTATTCTTATAAACCAGTCGTCTTATACTAGTTCATAAGACCAGATATATATTTTATTTAGATGACACATCGTTTAGGCATATCGGACGTTTTGTAACATTTCGGCTTGCGCCTACGAATGACTATAAACCCGAAAATAAGTTTGCATGAAAAAAATGAAAAGTAATTTAGATTGAATGAAACAAGAAGTTTATTTTTTTTTAAATGAACACACCGCTTTTGACTATACTATTATTCATTTAATTACGACCCATGGTTTCCACCTTTTATACTATTTTTCAAGTGACTGACTTTATGTTATTAACATATATTGCAGGACATCAAACTCAAAATTGGCCATAAATTTAAAAAAAGTTCTCTCCCCACGAAATGCCAGATATAAAATCATCATCTTGTAAAAAGATCGGTAAATAATAGAGGGAGCACGGCTTATGTACTATTATTTAGTGATCTTTCTACAAGATGATGATTTAACATCTGGCATTTCGTGCGGAGCGAATTATTGAAAATTATTGTATGACGGTTGCTCAGCAACACCAAGAACAAGTTTACTGTTACCCGTCACTGTTTATTTATACCCAGAATGCGTTTCGAAGGCCATCATCAGGTGGATTTCCATGTGTTAGTACAACGTGTGTGTGTCGTGTTATGACTTCGTGATAACTTGTGGCTCAGTCTCCAGAAGTTAAAGGCATGACAGTTTGCACTTGGTACATTACGACAGAGAAAGGAGCCTGTGACCACTGGAGACAGTGTCGTAGGTTACCCCAAAGTAGTGACACAACACACACATGTCATACTAACACATGTAAATCCACCTGATGACGGAGTTTAAACATTCGAAAGTCGTTTTGGACATAAATAAAGGCCGGCCGGGGTGGCCGCGTGGCTCTAGGTGCTACAGTCTGGAACCGCGCGACTGCTACGGTCGCAGGTTCGAATCCTGCCTCGGGCATGGATGTGTGTGATGTCCTTAGGTTAGTTAGGTTTAAGTAGTTCTAAGTTCTAGGTGACAGTTGACCTCAGAAGTTAAGTCCCATAGTGCTCAGAGCCATTTGAACCATTTTAAAAATAAACAGTGACTGGTAACAGCAAACTTATTTTTTCATTTGATGTCAATAAGAGTCACTGTAAGGCTAAGCTAAAATGTTAGTGCTTAAAGTAATAACAGTCTAATAGTGGAAATTTATTTCAAAACTATTTTAATATAATTGATGGGGGAATTTTTAACTGAAATATTCAAAACTATACTGTCGTTAATGTCGTAATAGATGCTCATCCTTCAAGAGGCAATAACGATAGAAGTAGTTGAAACTTCAAAGAAAATGAAACCACGACGTCTTTGTTTCTCTCTCTTGCTCCGCAAATTTCTCAGAACTAAAGCCGGGTGTGTAACACCAACGGTTACACAAGTACAATTTGACGGATTTATAAGGCAGAACAGGCGCTGAGAAGGTAGGTGTAAATGTTATCAGATTTAATCCACATACACGCTGCAAATAAGCAGTAAAACCCCGTACGAAAGATTGCAGTGGTGAAGCAGATTACGGGGAGACTTGTTGTTCGAGCTGTTTTGGGTACAGGAGGGTAGAGTGGACGGCGAGGGTTAAAAGGAATACTTGATTAAGGAGATTGAGGAAGAATTAACGGGCAGCTGGATAAGGCAGCATGAAACACGGCGGCGCCCAAAGCACGCGCTGTTCCGAGAGGCGTAAAACGCCAGCGGCGCGACGTCGCTTGGCGTGGGGGAGAATGCTTCTGCTCCCAGCCTCCACGGACGTTGCTGCGGCGTCGACAGCCGAGCCCAGCCAGTGCGGCAGTGTGACGTCAGCGGGCACGTGTGCGCATGCGCGCCTGCCGTCGTGACGGACGGCGCCTGGAAGTCCGCCGGCGCACTAAGGAAAGTAATAAAGAACTCCGCGCCCCCTGGAATGTAATTAAAATGAAAATATCTCATTCTAATGTTTATTTGAGAGCGCCGCGTTCCGCTTTTTTCACGGCCTCGTCGTTCCTCGTGGAAGAGCAAGCACAGTGCTTGGAGCTAAGACAGCGCGCCCGCTTGTTATAGAATTCATTTCTGTGATGTTCCTCTAAGGTTCTTACGCAGCTTTCTTCGCCCTCTTCTTTGTTAGCGTTATTCAAGAGCACGCCAAAACACGAGAGAAATTTTTAAGTGGAAGAATGGACTCGGCACTTTCTCTTTTTTTTTCTTTAAAAAAATAAAGGGAATTCATTGTGTTTCTTTTTTGTTACAGACTTTTTCTTCAGGCTAAATGAGTAACGCTGATGAACCAATATAAAAGTTCGCTCCCTTCGTCTATAAAGCAGCATATTATTTAACTTGCTCGGAAAACGTTAAAGGATTTATCTCATTTAAAAACGATATTACAACGTACACCCTCTTATCTATTTATCACTTATTTTTCATTTTGGAGGATGATTTTCGTTCTTGAAATTTCGTCGTCTGTGAACGAGGATTTTCCTACAGATACCATCGTAAACGACTGTGAAAGAACCATCAGACTGACAAACTACATATGCACGGAAAAGTATTTTCTCTATTTGTAAGTGAACAGAACATACACTGTTCTCAAATCTCATGAATAACTACCAAAAAGCTAATCTTTGCTGAGAGATTCATGTTCGTTAAATATACTTTTGTTACCAATTGTTTACTTGCAAATCAAGAAATTGTTGGAACCTGGCTGACAATTCTGGGAAACAGTAATTTCTGAGAACAGTTGACATTCGTGGAGCTTCTAACAACCCTACCACAACAAAGGTCCAAATTCAATAACGATTGTGGTGTTGCTCACGCTGCTAAATACTGCATTTTCAGGCAACAACTAAGTTATTATGTGGCAGGTGCAATTGGAGCACAGTTAATAAAGTCATTTCATGTAATAATGAATAAACTAGGCACTCATCTTTTCGTGTTTCCAACGCTGGTCTCGTAAAATAATGGCTCAATCGTCGAAAATCTAGGTGGTGATGATTCCAAGCTCGGATGCAAAGAAGCATAGGTTTTATTCTGCTATATTCAAAAGTTTTGTAGATGCGCTTCACAAACCACTCTTGAAGATTAAACCTTTCAAAGTTAGCACAATAGTGACGTAAAAAAAAATCAGCTCTCCGAATTTAAGTTACACTTCATTTTAATTGCTTTTATTGCAATATCACGTAACACACAAAACATCACTTCACAATACAAAACATACTTGAAAATATCTTCCTCACATTTAATAAGCCAACTACAAAATGCGTCTTTCCAATATGACGTCCAAGACTTGACTTTCTCTAGGCCCGACTCTCTTACAACTAACTAATAATCGCTTACGCGCCCAAAAATCAGAGTTACAAGTACGTCAAAGATCATAGTGACAAAAGAAAGAATACACATAAGAATAATATCATTGTAATATAAATATATCGATGTATCAAAGTACCTCTACATTAATGAAATCAAATCTGAATGTTGTCTCAGAAATATGTTAACTACTTTACAGAAACACAATCGAATATTGCTGGTATCGAGAGGTCGAGTTGAGGTGCCGTAATGGTTGTGTAATTCAAGTACCATTACAAGCTACAGCACCCTTTCCATTCACCACCATCGCCAAGCAGCATAGTATGAGGGTCTGAGAAATACTAATCTACCTGTGAACTTTGTATATTATGTGAAGACATCTTACACACAAAAGTAATTAATAATCTCACGTGCTAATAAACAGAGAAATGAAGAAAGCGATCCTTGTATGATTATTTACAAAAATCTTTTAATGCGTAGATCACATTTACGTAATACAACTGAAATACGATAACTTCTGTTTGTTTCAGTTGTAAGTTTTGAGTCTCTTCGGAGAGTTGTTTTGTCATCTTTGGTTTTCGTGCTCCGGTGTTTGCAGGATTGCCCGACTAGGTCGTTTCCAGGGGACGCCCGATTGCTTGTTGTTCGAGTGGTGAACGCAATCTTCGTGGAGGCTCCTGCAGTGCCCCCAGTTGTAAGTAACAACTATCCTCAGATCGTGCATATGTTAAATTCAGATTGAACTCAAACTCGATGTACCATCAGTGACCTGCGACCTGTACCAGTATGATGTAAACCTGACCCGGTTGTGTTGTTGCTGTTATCACCAAGTTCTTTATCCATGTTCCTTTCTAGACAAATGCATTTAACTACCTGATGATTAGTACAAGAACATCAGTTTGTATTTAACTTGCATCTAATATATGTATGACCTGAAGATGGTTGTCACCTACGACAGAAAATACTAGTCATTCTATTTTATCTGTCTTGTATAAATGCGATCTAGGCATTAAAAGATTTTTGTCATGTTTTGTTTAAATTTTAGCAAATAAATTCATGAACTCTAATTATAAGGTATTACAGCCTGTGATACAAGTTTTTAAATTTTAAACAATAATTTCGGCGTCAGCAACGTAGTTTAGGGACTGAATTAACAAAGAGTTAGTTGTTGCACGCATTACACAGAGGCTTATTTGTTGTTACAGCTGCTACTAGTGGAACTGTGTATGAAATCCGTCGTTTCCACCATCTACTTTTGTGTGGACGAAAGTAGGCCATAAAGGTCAAAGTCAGCTACAACCTATCGAACAGTATAGTTTCCCACTTTCACCATCGATGGCCTGGCCCACGTCACCGGGCATTATGGTTAACAGAGGACTACCGGTATGTGACCGTGATCAGCTGT
Source organism: Schistocerca piceifrons (assembly GCF_021461385.2). Classification (NCBI taxonomy): domain Eukaryota; kingdom Metazoa; phylum Arthropoda; class Insecta; order Orthoptera; family Acrididae; genus Schistocerca; species Schistocerca piceifrons. Next base: position 532,369,803 of record NC_060141.1, on the reverse strand, counting down.
AACGTCCACAGCTTGGCGAAAGTTTCTGAAGATAACTGATACAATCTCGCCTTACAACACAGGCGACTGCGCCGGCCGGAGTAGCCGAGCGGTTCTAGGCGCTACAGTTTGGAACCGCGCGACCGCTACGGTCGCAGGTTCGAATCCTGCCTCGGGCATGGGTGTGCGTGATGTCCTTAGGTTAGTTAGGTTTAAGTAGTTCTTAGTTCTAGGAGACTGATGACCTCAGAAGTTAAGTCCCATAGTGCTCAGAGCCATTTGAACCATTTGAACAGGCGACTGCACAGCCTGTATGGTCAAACCGATCCCACTCAGATGGTCTCACTTGCGTATAGGCTTGCGAAGATGCACTGTATGCAAGCGTAATAACTAGAGACCGGATTGGTTCAAATGGGTCAAATGGCTTTGAGTACAATGGGACTTAATATCTGAGGTCACCAGTCCCCTAGAACTTCGAACTATTTAAACCTAACTAACCTAAGGACATCACACACATCCATGCCCAGGACAGGATTCGAACCTGCGACCATAGCGGTCGCGCGGTTCCAGACTGAAGCGCTTAGAACCACTCAGCCACAACGGCTGAATTATATGCGTCATAAAAACCTTAAAATATGCAGGCGAATATGCATGAGAAATACTTAAAAATGCATTAAAAGTGTCGAAATATGCAAGATCAAATACTAAAAAAAAACGTGGTGGTTACTTCGTGCATTATATCTCAAAGTCGAACCTATGCATTTCAGTTGCGAGGAAGAGCGTCGGCCACGAGAAGAATTGGTACATTTAAAACGCTGATATCATTTTCTGAATAGTTTCTGGTAGAGGTTAGGAAGGGGTATTTTCTGGGATCGTTTTCTAAAAATTTGTACAATGGGGACGCGTACCGTGTTTAAAGAATTGTTCTTTCTTTGCTATTGTTGATGGTAACAAGAGAATGCGTTGCGAAACAATCGATATGTACAGGACCAAGTTCGAGATATATCGCACGCGTAGGGGAACGCTCAAGAATGCCGTAATATTTTATTTAAAAAACAACACATAATAGTGAAATTTTTTGAACAGCATTAACTTTTAATTAATACCATCAGGCCAAAGCATCATTTACAATTCATTTTACATTTGTAAACATAAACAACCAAGTACTGTTCCAAATTTTCAGTGGTAAGATTGTGTCTTCGATCACGCGAAACATTTTTATTAGTAGAAAAGGGCCGTTCTACATCAACTGAGGTAGCTGAACAGTATTTAAATGTGAGTGCTTTGTTGGCACTTATTGTTTCTGGTACAAACTCACCTGTCCCATTATTGTCTAAAATGTTTTCAAACTTCTGTTTAAGTTTTCTTCTGAATACCTCCGGCAATGAGGAGTTCACTAGAATAATTTTATTCATTAATTGAGTAGATTCATTAAACGCCAAACCTTGAGTTTCAAGCTTTTTAATACTTTCATGTATATGGGATAATGAGTGGTAATCACAGGAAGGTCTACCGGAATCATTAAAAGCTTCCTTGCACTGACAAACTGCCAAAGCTTCTGCAGTATCGAAGTCGTTTACTACCCCTCTAATGGCCTCGAAATGTTCATTGTAAAACAACACATCTTCGACCCACGTACTCCACCGAGTTACCCCTAGTTCGAGAGGTAAAAGCACATTTGGTAGTTTTTCTTTGTAGTACAAAATTGTTAATGATTTTGTGGCCACTTGTTGACAAACTGCCTATTGGCTTCTGTGTCGTTTCCTTCGGCCGACGTTCGTCTGACGATTTTACTGATGTTTCGCCAGCACGAGTGGCTGGCATTGTCAAAGCTTAACCGTCCATTGCCGGTGGTGAACTGGAGCCGAGCTCGCGGCTGCAGACAATATGTACCTGGCGCGCCAACGTCCGAGGGCATCTCCGCGATCATTTCCGGTGCAGTTCTCCTCTTGCTACCTCCGACGGTCGTTCGCTGCAGTAAAGGAAGCCAAGATCCGTTTACCTTAAGGCTTTACTCTTTCTCGTTGAAGCTATTCGCGTGTTTCTGTATTTCTACAGCTTCTCTGAACAAGCGGGTGTGATAGTGCTTCTCTACAGCCAGAACTTCCATGTCGGTGAATTTTATTACGTGGTCGGTCTCACTCAGTGCTTGCTCTGCCACGGCCGATTTCTCCACCTGCTCCAACCTGCACTGTCGCTTATGTTCTCTGATCCTGGTGTTGATTGTTCGTTCAGTCATTGCAACATAAACTTTTCCTCATGTGCATGATATGCGGTATATTCCCGACATTGCAAGTGGGTCCCTTTTCTCCTTTGCCGATCTAAGACACTCTTTGATCTTCCCTGTCGGTTTGAAAATCGTCTTTACGCCGTGTTGCGCAATATACGACGGATTCTGCCTGTCACTCTGGGAATGTATGGGAGAAAGGCCGTACCTGATATTTCTTTTTCTGATTTCTTACTTCGCTGAGTGTTTTCCTCTGTTACACTTCTAATATAATTCGTGGAGTACCCATTGCTCCTCAAAACACTTTCCTGGTGTTGCATTTCCCATCTGAGGTGCTGCTGCTCATATATTCGTCCTGATCGCTTTACGAGCGTATTAATCATGCCTCTTTTCTGGCTCGGGTGGTGGTTTGATAGTTTGTGCAGGTATCGGTCCGTGTGTGTCGGTTTTCGGTTCAAGTTGTGTCCCAGGTTTTTGCCATCCCTTGTGACCAGCACATCTACATATGACAGCTTTTTTGTCCTTTTCTACTTCCATGGTAAATTTTATGTTGGCACAGAGGCTGTTCAAGTGTCTTAGGAAGTCACCGAGCTGTTCTTCACCATGGCTCCACACAATGAAAGTATCATTTACGTACCTGTACCACACCTTAGGTTAACAAGTCGCCAAGTCCAGTGCTTGTGCTTCGAAAAGTTCCATGAAGAACTCGGCCACCATTGGACCAAGAGAGCTACCCATGGCGACACCTTCCAACTGTTCGTAGAAATTGCCATTCCACATGAAATAGCTCGTGGTGAGACATGCATGGAAGAGCTTTGTGATGTCTTGCGGGAAAATGGAACGGATGTGCTCCAGAGAGTCAGAGTGGCACTTCCGTAAACAAAGAAACAACTTCAAAGCTGACTAGGATGTCGTTTGGTGCAAATTTCAGTTTCTGCAGCTTCCCTATGAAATGTCCTGAGTCCTTTATGTATGAGGTGCATTCAAGTTCTAAGGCATCCGATTTTTTTTCTTCGGACTGGAAAGAAATAGAAACATGTGCATTGTTTTAAAATGAGGCCGCGTTCATTGTCAATACGTCCCAGAGATGGCAGCACCGTACGGCAGATGGCATTTTACCGTCAGTGGTGAGAATGAGAACTGTTTTAAATACTTAAAATGGCGACGTTTTCCTTACTTGAACAGCGTGCAATCATTTGTTTTCTGAATTCGCATGGTGTGAAACCAATTGAAATTCATCGACAGTTGAAGGAGACATGTGGTGATGGAGTTACGGATGTGTCGAAAGTGTGTTCGTGGGTGCGACAGTTTAATGAAGGCAGAACATCGTATGACAACAAACCGAAACAACCTCGGGCTCGCACAAGCCGGTCTGACGACATGATCGAGAAAGTGGAGAGAATTGTTTTGGGGGATCGCCAAATGACTGTTGAACAGATCGCCTCCAGAGTTGGCATTTCTGTGGGTTCTGTGCACACAATCCTGCATGACGACCTGAAAATGCGAAAAGTGTCATCCAGGTGGGTGCCACGAATGCTGACGGACGACCACATGGCTGCCCGTGTGGCATGTTGCCAAGCAATGTTGACGACAGCATGAATGGGACTTTCTTTTCGTCGGTTGTGACAATGGATGAGACGTGGATGCCATTTTTCAATCCAGAAACAAAGTGCCAGTCAGCTCAATGGAAGCACACAGATTCACCGCCACCAAAAAAATTTCGGGAAACCGCCAGTGCTGAAAAAATGATGGTGTCCATGTTCTGAGACAGCGAGGGCGTAATCCTTACCCATTGCGTTCCAAAGGGCACTACGGTAACAGGTGCATCCTACGAAAATGTTTTGAAGAACAAATTCCTTCCTGCACTGCAACAAAAACCTGGGAAGGGCTGCGCGTGTGGTGTTTCACCAAGACAACGCACCCGCACATCGAGCTAGCGTTACGCAACAGTTTCTTCGTGATAACAACTTTGAAGTGATTCCTCATGCTCCCTACTCACCTGACCTGGCTCCTAGTGACTCTTGGCTTTTTCCAACAATGAAAGATACTGTCCGTGGCCGCACATTCACCAGCCGTGCTGCTATTGCCTCAGCGATTTTCCAGTGGTCAAAACAGACTCCTAAAGAAGCCTTCGCCGCTGCCATGGAATCATGGCGTCAGCGTTGTGAAAAATGTGTACGTCTGCAGGGCGATTACGTCGAGAAGTAACGCCAGTTTAATCGATTTCGGGTAAGTAGTTAACTAGAAAAAAAATCAGAGGCCTTAGAACTTGAATGCACCTCGTATGTGTCGCTCTTCCCCAGGTGCGGCTGGAGCAGAGCAAGTGTTTTGTCAGTTTATACGTCGGTGAGCCAGGATCGCTAACAATCGGTCCTATTGGAACTTTGTTCTTATGGATCTTTTGGAACTATCAAACTCGTGCTGGCGAAACGTCAGTAAAATCATCAGACGAACGTCGGCAGAAGAACCCGAGACAGAAGCCAAAAGGCAGTTTTTCTTTGTAGGTCTTGATGCAAGCAGGAGCCCTCAGAACACTTTTTTTGTGGATGAAATCTATTTATTGATTGGCGACTCCATGGAGTGTCCTGTGCATCAGGACCAGATAATGGATATACTTGGAAGGAGAGACAGCATTGGTCGTATTTTTTGTTTTTTCGTTTTATTAACCGCAAAATCGATTTTCGGTCACTTAGTGACCATCCTCAGTGCTGTAATATAAAATTTAAATTGATAGGCACTGGTGTCAGCAAGCATGGCTCAGTTTATGTGATCGCTCTAAACTTGTTGACACCAGTACCGATCAATTTAAATTGTATATTACAGCACTGAGGATGGTCACTAAGTGACCGAAAATCGATTTTGGGGTTAATAAAACAAAAACAAAAATACGACCAATGCTGTCTCTCCTTCCATGAAATCTATTTATTTACACTCACAAATGTGGAGCGTACTTCTTCAGCAAGGCGACGTACGCCATGATCAAAGTACGTCACATGAATGAACTTGGGATAAAACACTACGATGGCTTTTCCTGCCTTGACCATATAGGGAGCAGCAAAAATGGCTGTGAGCACTATGGGACTTAACATCTCAGGTCATCAGTCCAATAGAACTTATTACTACTTAAACCTAACTAACCTAAGGACATCACACATACCCATGCCCGAGGCAGGATTCGAAACTGCGACCGTAGCGGTAGCGCGGTTCCAGACTGAAGCGCCTAGAGCCGCTCGGCCGCCAGAGGCCGGCATATAGGGAGCAACATCTGAAATAAACACAAACATCCTTTCATCTCAAAAGATTCTGGAAATATTTTTCTAATACCCTCATTCAGAAATGTGGCGATCGTAGAATGATGTACTTTTTCAAATACTTTGCAGGCTTCTAAATAGGAAGAAGAAAGCTCTTCTTTTAAAGCACCAACAATTAAATTGGCACGCTTCAGTCTGGAACCGCGCGACCGCTACGGTCGCAGGTTCGAATCCTGCCCCGGGCATGGATGTGTGTGATGTCCTTAGGTTAGTTAGGTTTAAGTAGTTCTAAGTTCTAGGGGATTGATGACCTCAGAAGATAAGTCCCATAGTGCTCACAGCCATTTGATTTGAATTAAATTTGCAATGTAACGGTCACAAATGGCTGTAGTTTCGTCAACTGAAATCCAGATAATTCTGTCCTTCAGTTCATTGCGCATTTCTTTCAGAACTTTTACGTACATTGTCGATATGTAATTTTTACGCAATGTTGATTCCCCTGGTATATTTTTATTTAATCAATATTTGCGCAGGAAGCCTTTGAGGATTGGGTTTTAAGTTTGTGAAGAGGAATATTGCTTGCTATGAATGCTTCACATAGATGCACGTTAAACCGACTTTTTTGGTTACCTTGGGACAAATCTGCTGTTGTCAGAAGTTGTCGTGGTAGTTTCTTCTGCATTCCTGCGGTACGAAGACTAGTCTTGACATGTTCTTCTATTAGAAACTTTTTTCTCACAAACTCGACAGTATAAAACAATCCCGTCATATGTAAATGTTCCAGGGTGGTCAGCTACCCGCGTCACGACGTTTTTCTTTCGGGCAGAATGGCGCGCAACACTTTACACATTACATGTCGTAAACACTTTCAACTGTGTACAAGTAAACAGAAAGCTAAACTGAAACAATGGACGTGCGACGGAAGGCTTGCGTAGTTTAATTGTTGCCGACGTGTGCGGTATAACAGCGGAGGGGATTAACCGGGGACGCGGGCGTTAGAACTTTGACTCTGCCTGCTACTGTTACTCTTCTGCAATGATTTCTCAAGGCAGTGACCTGTCGGTTAGCCGCTGAACGCAGTTATAGGTAACCGTCAAACTGTGAGACATCAAAACTAAATCGAGATAGATACCGCCCGTCTAAATTTTTTAAATATTGTAAACATAGAGCGAAAATATGCATCATCACTAGTTTTTAGTTAAAATATGCAATAAGAGGTGAAAAGGAGCCATATATGCAAGTGCATATGCACATTCAAGTGCATATAATCCGGTCTCTAGTGACGGATTTCCTTTACCCACCACTACACCTTAAGCTTCAATGTGACGTAGCCAACTGGCATGTTTCCTTAGCCATGAGGAAGAGCCATGAGTCTTTCTGGTATCACTTGCCGGTTGCTTGCTCTTGTGAACCTGACTGAGGAAATTGCTAGTCAAGTGCCACCAAGCTTATTTAAACAGACCAGTGTCGAATTAAGCCATTCCTGCAGCTTCGCCTCATAGATGAGGTTCTCTGGTGGTTAGTATTGTTATTATGTTCTTAACATGAGCTGAAATTGGTAGTTAGTGCAAGACTGTGAAGAGAAACTCAATTTCACCAACTCATATGAAGATGACCGGAAGGTCCATGGTTGAAACATCATTTCCGGAGGTAGACAAGAATCAGCTGCAGTCCCGGAACTTCATTTCAAACTTAATAAAATTTTTAATTGTACTGGAATAACTGGGAAGATGAAACGTCTTAATTTAATTCTGAAACTGCTGACTGAAATTGAATACAAGTGAACCTGCTTACTGCTGAGTGACTTGGACTAAACTGTCTCTTTGCTTGTCTTTATCGTTTCAACACTGACCTACAGTTCAAACTTTTCGTATTCATTAATTACTCAAAATATTCAATGTCAACGCGATCTGACTGCTTTAAAATTAACTCAAAAGAATGGCCCTGAATACGAGGGAATCCTAACAATAACCTACAAACTTGTTCATAAGTCACTTACCTCACAAAAATCTTCATTACACGACCTACAGCAATGCAGCAAGCGCCAATAGAGCCAGCTAAATAAAAGATTCTAGCTACTGAAGGGTCCAACTTCTAAGAGGCAAGTGGTTAGCAAAGGAAAGTATTTGTTGCAGAGTAAACAATGTATTTACAAAATTTTACCTTAATCAAGTGACAACCAGTTAAAAAAAGTATATAATCATCAGTAATAAATATACGAGACGGATACACATTCAGACCATTTGCTCGTGCTAATACTGCAAACCTTCAACACTGCTAATTATTAACCTCTAACCTCCATCACTGCTGACTACTCGCTGCCAATTTCCACCACTGCTGGCTATTCACCTCCAACTTCCATCAGCACTTACTGTTAAGTTCCCACTTCCATCACTGCTGGCTGTTCACCTCCAACTGCGAGTCCGACCGGCCACAGAGTCTCTTACAGAGTGCGCACAGTGCTGTCAGAGTTATTAATGCAGAGGGCTACATATCGCTGCTAACATACAAACACACAAACAGCCTACTTACACATTTAATCAATTACTTAATGTGCCGCTGGAGTGTTGAAAATTTTTTTGTACATTTCATCAGCCACTGCCCAGTGTGAGAACTTCCTCCGCTCTCTTTACAGTAACTGGATTAGTTTATAACATACTGCAGTCAGTACTGATTGGTCAGATTGATTACAGGAACATGGCTACAATATGGCGGTCGGATACAATAACGTCCTTTCTTGCCAAACGTTACTTGAGGATATCGTTAAAGTGACGTCGGCATGGATTTTGAATTTTGCGGCGGCATAGCTGAGCAAGCCAACGGCCTCGCCGCATTGGTAACACCGGTTCCCGTCAGATCACCCATGTTAAGCGCTGTTGGGCTGGGCTAGCACTTAGACAGGTGACTATCCGGTCTGTCGAGCGCCGTTGGTGGCAGAGTGCACTCAGCCTTTATGAGGCAAACTGAGGAGCTACTTGATTGATAAGTTGCGGCTCCGGTCTCGTAAAATGACGTACAGCCGGGAGAGTGGTGTGCTCACCACATGCTCCTCCGTACCTGCATTCAGTGACGCCTGTGGGCTGAGGATGACACGGCAGCCGGTCGGTACCGTTGGGCCTTCGTGGCCTCATTTGGGCGCAGGGCTTTTTTTATATATACAGTTGAGCGACGCAGCTGAGCCCCATAGAGGGCGCGATTGTTCCTGCACTACTATAGTGTGCGCATGCCCGCCCATACGCGGGAGATTGCTGCGTTGCCAGTTGCAAACGACGCACGCGCCAAGAGAAACAGCCCCATGGTATAGTATAATTCGGAAACTTACGTTTAGGGGGCAGCACGCAGTTTATTAAGTGAAGCCACCACGGCCGCATTAACCCTTTCGCTGCGACAGAGACGTGCTCCCTGCATTCCGCGCTGTACTAGATTTTGTCATCACTGCACTGCACGCCTGCGCAGACACAGGGTGTTCCGACTGCTTTGCCACACTTATCATTCGATTTCACAAAACCCATTTTGCCCAAAAATTTTATTTTTACACATCTTCTTGACTGATACCTTCCCCCCATAAATGACTTAATTTCGTTTCGATGTTCAACGCAGTTATTGTGCAGCATTAAATGTAGTAAACCATTGCACGAAATTCTGAAGAGTTTGCATAGGTAAAAATCCGTAGAGTATACTTTCCGTATGGTCGATTTTAGTTGCCACAATGTTGAGAATGAAATGTGGACAAGACAACTAAATTTAATATAAAATTTACTGTATAACAATATGTCATTTAATTTAAGTAACAGATAGGTGTCATATGTAATACTGGGAAATATTCCATCTTTAGCGACTGTAATAAAATTTTTATTTATATCAGAGTCATTACGCTTTTTTCTAAAACGTGCTGATTAAAAAAAGTTGGCGAAGTACACAAAACTGAACTGTGGACGTAATGAAACACGGAAACTAAAATATATTGCCATTGAGGCGCAGTGCAAAACAATTTGTCTTTGTCACAACGTACAGCAAATACTTGCCAAAACATAGATCAGTCGACGAAAACATTGAATATGATGTTGCCAAAGCAGCGAAACAATGAATTGCGTCAGACCATCAAGTAGCTCGGCAATGTACGAGCCGAAATTCTGCTCTAAATAATACTTTTAATACTATCGCAAAAGAATATAATATCTCAGTATGAGTATAACAGTGACTGCGGAAGAGAAGATATACAAACAAAACAGATAACATGAATATTGTATGTGTGCCTTTTCACTGTTTTTAATTGCTATGAAAGGGAATATTGGAGGACAAAATTAGAAAAACCGAAAACTTATTATGATTATAATGGGGACAAAGCACTAGAAATTTCAAAAAAATTACATTCACACGAATAAAATTCATGTAGTGTGACACTTCGATATTGTTTTTAAATAAAGAAAATATTTAAATCCGAACAAGGTTTGACCTCACAACCTTTCGTTTAATAGTCAACCACCTTAACCATTACGCTAATGGAGCTCATTGTTCAACAGAGTACCTTGAGGAATCTAAAATATCACATGAAATACCAACAAACGCTATTGGTATGACTATGAATTATTCACGTTTCATCGAAGTACAATAGGGAATAAACAATTACCGCCATTCTTTATTGTGAAAAAGCGGTTCGTGAGAATGATACAAACACCTTTCTTGCTATCGCCTGAATAGGGGGCTTATTGCTTGTTTGATTTAATTAATTGATAGAATATGAAGGATTTGGTGTAAAGAATGTTTTTTCTAAACATTGTTTTTGTTCAGTTACTTTATTTATGACTGAAGGTTTCTGAAACTGAAGACACTCGTCCGTGCTCTGCACTGCCGTCGAGCTCTGGCAACGTTGTCCTCTGTTCATTGGCTGACTGTGTTTTGTGACGTCAGATGCGCAGAACGAACCTAAATTCGACCGCCGTCATAAATGACGCGCACTATAGAGGTGGAAGGACACGCGCGACGCTTGCGGGATCGAGGGCCCAACGAGTTCTATGGAACAGCAACCGCCAGACCGGCGTGCCCGTGACTACATTTCAGCGACGGGCACCGGTTTTACTCGCTAACATCTTTGAAGTGTAGTCGAATGTGATGACAGTACACTAGTAGTTACTAGCAGTGCCTAAGGTTTTGTGAAACGTATCTGTTGCTAGACTAATTATTACTGAAATCAAAGTATAGGCTTTTTTTTAAAAAAAATCATCCTCGTGGTTCTAAATCGACATGTAATTTGAAGAAGTATTTTAACTGTCTATGGCACCTGATATTTATTGCAGATCTAATACATATTGTATTCAATACATTATGCAAAACATAATGCACGTCACCACTCCAGTACCATTCCACGACAGATAACTATGAGTTCGACTTAAGAGAACAAACGCTCAGAATTCTTCTGAATCCTCTTAACAGCTATAATCCCATATCCTTTACGGACAAAAGAATACGCCCGGATTTACGCAACAAGAGTGCCGCATTGTGAAAAGGAAGTAAATATTCTCCGTTTCCTGTTGACACAGTTCTGCTGCGGTACGAATAACAAGTGCATCACGGAGCGGGAATGGAATGGTGCGGTAACAGGGAACGTACACCAGAGTAGAAGAAGGCGGGGCAGTACGATTCTAGTGGACAAAACTAAATTTCGTACGGATTCACGTGAAAGGCTGTCGCTCTATGGACCAAATACACTCATGTTCCGAGAAAACGGAACACCTTGAACGGACAGAGATAGGACCTATATATTCACAGTACATGTACATTAGCATGTTCTGAAAAATGATCAGCGTTTGTACCATGTCGGCCCTCGGCTTCAACATCGATATCGCCACCCAACGCCTCCTACCGGTAAAATATGCTTGCGGCACTCGTTGTCGCCATAAACGATGGTAATGGATCAGTGTGAGTTGCGCAGACGTGCAGGATGCCCCGCAGATGTATACGCGAACTGACCGTAAAATCAGTGGGTTTGATAGACGGCGCATTATTGGTACGAGAGACTGTAATGCATCCATTCGGGAAATGCCTGCTCCTATTGTAGGAAATGTTTCGGCAGTGCAGCTGGTCTGTGTGGAACGGATCGTGGAAGACCGTAGAGCACGACGAGATGGGTCAGGTCGCACCAGCAAGGCTACTGCCCCGAGATGATCGGCACCTCATTCGGTCGGCATTGCAGGACAGATCTGCGTCCTCTTCAACTCTGGTGCAACAGCGGAACAGTGTAGCACATCGTACCACTATCAGGAGTGACAGTCCGTCGCCGATTATTACGGCATGGGTTACGTGTGCGTCTTCCATATCTCCGCCTCCCTTTGACGAATTTCCAAAAACATTCCAGACGGCAACGGTGAATGGAACGACGTCACTTAGTAAAGGAATGGCATAAGAGAGAGTTTTCATACGAATTCTGGTTCAGTTTGTTTGAAAATGATGTTTCGTATCACCGCAGACAAGGGGAACGGCATCACAGTGTATTTGCCCAAGACATACAGCGCCAGCTCAAGGCCTTCTGCTGTAGGATGCTATTGCGTACAACCACAAATCACGGTTGGTACGTGTCCAGAGCACTGTGGCCAGTGTGACTCACATGAATGGCATCCTGTGACCCTTAGCCATCACTTGCTGCACAACACCTCAGATGCCATTTGTCAGCAAGACACTACACGGCCACATGTTGCTGCACCAACATGTGCCTTCTTGGTGTCAGCTTTTCGCCCTGGCCCGTCAGATACCCAGGCTTGTAGCCAGTCGAAAACGTATGGGATATGGTGGAACGACGGGTGCAGCGCTGTGATCCAATGCCAACCACCACAGATGAATTTTGGAACCAGGGGAACGCAGCGTGGATGGCTATACCACAGGATGCCATTCTCGCCATATATGTATCGATGCTCTCCCGCACGGAACACGTTATCAGGGCCCGTGGAGGACCCTGCGCCTACTAGACAACAGAACACATGCTGAACCGAATGAAATGCTAATCATTTCTGCAGAACATACTAATGTAGGTGACCTGTGAACATTTACGGCCTATCTCTAGTCATTCAAGGTCTTCTTTTTTTGTGAAAATGAGGTTACAATCTTGCGTCCAGCCGTAGTGAAATGGTGTCAACAGTTTGACCAAGTATGCACAGATGTTGATGATATTGATAGGGAAGGACGGCTATGGACATCGACCACAGACTACAGTGTCCAGGCAATCGAGGATCTCATTCAGAACAATAAAACTGAAGGTTTTGCAACTATGAAGACGTTTACATAATGATTCTGGAGTGGCTCGATAACAAGGAGCGGGTTTCTGCCATCGAGTAACGATTGGTAGAACGTTACGACCGTTCTTTACTCACACTTGATAACTGCCTTAAAATCGGTGACACGTGTCTGTGTCACTTTGAAAAATAGTGCAGCATTTAATGAAAGTAACTTGGCCTGCCAGAATAGCGTGTAACTTTTTCTTAAGTCTCCTTGTAGGTTCCCTTCTGTGGTATTTGTCTCTTCCTGGATTCTCAGTCTAACAGACGTATACTGGAGGCATCAAACGACGCCTCTCTCTTACTCACATTACTTGTGGGTTTCATAGTAGATCGTTACTCGAAAACTGATTTCATCAGACTAATTCTTCCTGGTACAGTTCTCCAAGCATTAAACATGAATACGTGTGCAGTCATTGTCAACACATCAAGGTACGAGGTCACTGGCCAGGTTACCTTCCAACATTAATTCGCATAGCCGAAGTCGAGAAATGGAGGCGTCACTAGTGAAAGCCGCATCTGTGATTGCCATTATCAGATAATCTATGCTTCGATATACACATTCCGTCCATTTTTCCCGGTGGTGGCATTAATTTTAATCTGCCTAATTGAATTATATGCACTCGGTCATGGGTTCATGGCATTAAGCTTCGTAGGAAGTGGTGGCTGTAGTGTAAGAGCACAAGAGCATGTGTAAAACCTAACCTTTGACACCACGCGGATTTATTGGTTATTTGTGTTTGAGTGTAATGTAGATGCGGTAATCTGAGATACACAGCACTAAATCTACCGCGGTGTGCTACATTGCTCCTCTAGATTCGGTGAAACTAGGGATCAGCGTTGCGAGTACGCCTTCACTTCTGCATGTTTGAAGCAGGTTCTGCGCATGCACGACTGGCGGGACGTAATTGCCTTACAGGCCAAATACATATGAATTTGATGAATAATGTACACGATTCACGACGTGCACGGCTAGTTCTTACCACTCAGCTATAAGTCTAAATCAGTGCGACCAAGTGGTAGCACACTGCAGCAGACTTTTGACATTCGCATGGCATAAATCCCGCTAGGCGCTAGCACACTGCACAGATAAGAAAGTTCATTCACTTTTAGTAAAATTAGATCGGACATGAGTGTATGTTATAGTTATACTGATAGAAAAACCTGTTTTGTGGAATTCCGTATGAGATATAATACATTAAGTTTTGGATTTAATCAAATAGTAATCCATTTGAGGCGCTGAGAACAACAAAGCTCATCATCGTCGATTGTGAGACTGCAGCATTTATTTATGCTTCTAAGATCTGCTGATCTTATGGTGGATCAGGTTTATCTGTACTGAAGGCCCATGTTGTACGTATACCTGAACATTCACGAAAATCTGTCTTACTGGTTTCTGTGCTTTGGGCCCTTATGGCTCTAAGCGCCTCATTTGTAGCCAAGTGATCTTGTTGGAGGATAGGACTACTTGAATTTAATAATTTCCGCGAACGACGGTTTGTGTATGGAGTCGTTGTTTACTGTGCAGGAATCGGCTTTCCTGTGCAATGCCGACATGAACATTGTTGAACCTGTATTAAGCGCTAACAAAAAAGAAATTTACTTGGAATAGTTAGCCGCAGAAGGAAGTAGGGCATCCCAGACCTGATCCGTTGTGTGAGAAAGTGACGAAATCAAAGAAGCATGACTACAAGCGAACATTAAACAAAGAAGTTTATAATAAGCATGAGTTGTTGCGTGGGTGCAACGAAGTTTATAATAAGCATGAGTTGTTGCGTGGGTGCAACGAAGTTTATAATAAGCATGAGTTGTTGCGTGGGTGCAACGTAAAAATGACTGACTTTCAGCCCAGATGTTAATTTTCTTACTAATACATGATTTAGGGATCCTGTACATTTGTCCGACAAAATAAAAAAGGACGAAAATTTCCCGCTTATTTAAAAATAAAAGACGTAAATAGCCAAAGTTTAAGCATTATTTTGCTCTTGTATTAAACTGTACTTAATTACGTACAAAACAACAAAATTTCACAAAACCAATTCTTCAACTTTTCAAACAAGTTAATAACGATAACTGTTGTTGATAAGGGTAGCTGTTTAACAGCAGATACTATTAATTCCGCACTCTCATATGTACCTGAATTTAAAAATTTGTGAACACCCACAATGTATACCTACGAGCCGCAGTTGTTCATGGAATTCGGTAAGACACACCCAGGTTGTACTAAATGGCGAGGAATTCAGTCTGGGTACAGGTTTGAAGAACCTGGGTGTCCTTAACTGAGGCCGGTGAGCGCCGCCAATCCGCTGTTACTGTAAGCTTTAGGCATGCTTCAGCGACCACTGTGCAGCACAGCGGTTGAATCTTGTGTGTCAGAGGGAGAGAGGATCTTTGCTTACTCACCAGTACCTCGTAGATGGTACAAACCAATATGAAAACAACCTTAAGGTGTGCCGGGCGCCGATGAGATGGACAGCTGTGGAGTCGGAACAGTAGTTAGCTTGTATCCTCTGACGAACTGTCACACCTCAGTTGTTGTATAAGGCATCTGGGGTTTTACCTGGGCTGACATTTATATCCTCATCTGGTCGTGGGCGAATCCAATGCACAACTCCACTATTGGAACCGTTCACACCCACTCAACGTAAAAATAATTTTAATTTGTTCTCAGTCATGTGATGGTTTGAAGCGGTCCGTCAAGAATTCCTCTCTTGTGCCAAACTCTGTGTCTCAGAGTAGCACGTGCATCCTACATCTTCATTTATCTACTGAATACATTCCTATCCGTTTCTTCCTCTTTAGATTTTGCTCTCTGTAGCTCCTTCTAGGAAGGTTATTCCCTGATGTCTTCATATATGACATATCATCCAGTCCGTTCTTCTTGTCAGATTTTTCCATATTTTTCTTTCTACACTGAATCTTCAGTCGAAAACTTCTTCTCTTGTTAATATTTTCAACTATTTTCCTCAAACTCTAACTTCAATTATGTTTTAATACGTAGATAATAAAAATTCCGTCTTTTGCAATTCAATTATTTTGTTTGTGCCAAACACGTTCCGTCTGTATGTGTTAGGCATCTTTAGTAATCTAAATATTAAGAATTACACAGGTTGTCTCAAAAATACTTCTACAAACTTTGGGACAAGTTGCTTAGACTGCAACAAGAAAAAAGTTCAAATAAACCCGTGCCCGAAATGTCTGAAAATCCTTCGTTAACGTATTATTAACGAAACTTTACAGTTAAGGTGATTGGAGCTCATCAACACCTGAACTCAAAATAAGAGCTCGAAGGGTTCTCCTCTTGCTTCGCAACACGCAAACGCTCGCCAAACCATGGACTGTCACATACTTTCAAATACTCCCTGATGGTTTCGAATGATTACGCCGGCTTCCATGAGGTATTAATGAATAATTTATGCGTACGGGAGGTCTCCTGGGATTTGCTAAGATGCCCCCAAGAGATAATCCAGAGAACTGAGAACGAGGTAACGTGTGGGCCAGGAAACTTGTCCTTCTCCATCTGTCCAGCTCTCATGCTGGATACCAGCCAGTGCATCTCGAACACTAGACTTAAATGTGCTAGAGCTCCATTATGCATAAACGAGATGTTCCTTCATATCTACATAGGCACGTCTCTTACTATGCCTCGGAGGATATTCTGAATAAAGTTCTTGTTGACAATATAATTATGTAAGATGTGCGGTGAGAACGTATGGCCTTACCAGACCGTCACCTACATTTCCATATCAAGCTTTGATCGTAAACTGGTGCTAATGTCTAGCCTGTACTATAGCTTGGGACTGCAATCGGTCCATATGTGTTGGTTTTGTAAATTTGTTATTCTGTCGCTTCCAACTACTGTCTTACCTGTAAATAAAACTAAAGAAACAAACAACGGATTGGCAGTCTGTGCAACAAACCGTCGGCAAAAGTCCTTTCTTAGTATGTGACCGGAAGGCGTAAGGCTCTTCACATACTTTGAAGATTATATAGATACATGCATTGTTCGTTAATTATCGTCCATTTTTGACTTCGGGATGTGCCACAAGCCAGGGCCTATTATGTTGCACTGTCTTCTCCCATAGCAAATAAAATGTGCCCTTCGTAGTCAAGTATATATAGAATACATAGTCTTCTCGGTTAAGGTCTGTGGTGCTTCGGATCCTGTCTCGGCAACTTGACGATACACTGAACCAAAGATTGGGTGACTGCTCTGTCTTCCGTTTGGAAACGTCGTCCCATAAAGCTGTGCAGCCCCGTGTCCATTACCATTTCCATAGATTTAGATACAAAATTATGGGTGCTTCCTCACAAAATGAATATTCTGCCATGTTTGAAGACAGTATTTTCAGTTAACTTACTACCTGTAGTACGTGGACACGTTAAAGACAGACGAAGACGACTAACAATTGTAAACAAGTCTTGCTGCCGACAAAACGCCATCTAGGATATAACGCCATCTAGGATACAATGTGTCAGAGGGGTACATAGATAAGTGAAGTTGCTGGATTGTACATGGAAAGCTCTTGCATGTCAACTCTCATAAATAACTCGGAATGAAAGACTTTGAGACACATGTTTAATGAAATTCTTCTTGTTTTCATGTAGGGGATGTATCTTCAAAATATGTAAAAGTATTTCGAAACATCGTTTATAATTATGAACGTTTCGACATGAGATTTTTAGTGATTTTTTGCGGCTTTTTAAATCTAGCTATTTGTATTTACAGTATGATTCTGTTTATTACTTATACTAATTTTTGCCCTATTTATGTAACTATTTGTTGCTCCGTATGCGCTAAATGCAAATAGTACAGGTTCCTTTCAATAAACATTTCCTTGCATGTAACCTATACTATAGTGTACTGTACATGCTTTAGAGATGACTGAGGGATCATGGGATTTGTAGAAATTGGATTAGGGTGATGGGGTCTGAATGTGGGAAGGAGGAAGGGTGGGTGGTGGGGCGCTATGTGTGTGCGTCTGTGCTTGTATGTGCATGAGTATCTGATGATGATGACAATGATGGTGATGTGTGTGTGTGTGTGTGTGTGTGTGTGTGTGTGTGTGTGTGTGTCTGTAGGTTACTGTGATTTTTTGTATTTTTTATTTTAATTTACACTGGACTTCTGTTATTGCTATTTTGGTTATTTTTATCTGTGGCATTCTGTATGAAATATTCTTCTTATAGAGTCAGTATTCCCTTTCTTTGTTGTTATGCCATAAGACTGCCATCTCCGTTTTTATTGCCGTGTCATGGTGATTCTTCTCTTATTATATTTTCGACATATGTGGAATAGGTACATCCACTCCTCAGTGCCTTCACCATTATTTTGAAATTTCTTTCAAACATCCCAATACATTTAGAATTGCAGCTCTTACATTTCCATTTATATATTCCTGAACTGTTGTATTTATCGTTCTCTTCCGTCAAAGTTCTTAGTTTCTTTTGTATTCTTCTCTTTGTCTCAAAGGAGGTAATAATTGTATGATTTTTGAAGATTTTACTAAGTGTATGTCACGGTGTACCAATTTTTGTTAAGAGATGTCAGTGTCCGTTGTGTGTTATCACGGTATGTTTGTATAACCGAGTTGTTTTTAACTTTGATGTAATCTCTCTGTATTTTATTTTCCCTTTAATAGTTTAACGTAGTTTGTAAACTGTGTTGCTAGTGTATCCATTGTTTTGTGCTACGCTAACTGTAGTGTTCAGTTCTTCTTGATAGTCCCCTGTGCTTAGAGATATTCTTCACAGTCTGTCCGTCATATGCCTGTTGGCTATTTTTTCACAATATAGATCATTTGAGTCATGATGTATAACCATATCTGTAGCTGTTTCTCTTCTGAAAATGTTGAAGCTGCATCAGTAGTTTGATATGATGATTTTGAGGTCGAGGTAGTGTATTGCCTTTTCTGTTTCTGTTTCCATGGTGAACTGAATGTTGTCGTCTACGCTATTTATCTGCTTGGGTAAACGGTTTATGTATTCTTGTGGTTCACCTATGAGGCATTTGACGCCGTCTACAGGTCTATACCCGTATAATACTTTATACGTTTTTTTCTATTATTTTTACTGAAATTCTGTTTTCAATGTGATTCATCAGAATATTTGTTTTTACAAGTTTATCGCTAATCTAATTTCTGCTACATCTCATTACTTCCGTCTTTGTTTGTTTTACTCTCAGAGCAACTCTGCACTAATCTGACGTTTTCTGCTCAATACAGACTGTAATTATCCTTCACTTTTACTGAGGACAGGAATGTCATCCAAAAATCTTATCACTGATAACCTTTCATCCTGAATTTTACTCCCACTCTTCGACTTGCATTTATTTTCGTCATTGTTCCTTCAATGTTTAATAGCGGAAGACTGCTGTAGCGGTAGGAAACTGATAGGGTGACTGGGAGATACTGGGCCGATAAAAACATATAAAATTTTAATGTTAAGAGTCACCAAATAAAGAAATTGTAAACCATGTGGAAGCTCTTCTCGAGAAAGCGCCTTGCAAGGCAAAATAAATAAGAAGGCTACTAGAGTTCTCCACCGAGAAAGTAATTTAGAAAGACAGTTGGTTACTGTTCTTTTAGAACCACGGACAAATAGAAAAGAAAAGAAAATTTCTACAATTCAAAAATTATCAGTCATAGATGAATTAATAATAATTTTTAAAAAATATATTTACGGAAAATTATAAGTTTATAGTCAGTGGGGCTCTTCAAAACTGAACTTAGCACACACGGAACGCCACACTGGAATGTAGACGAGGACCACAGAGGATAAGAAAAATAATTTTAAGTCATAATTTGCCGTCAGTGTCCAATTACAAGTTGAAGACTGAATACGGCCTGAACATAGTACTAGAAAAGTTTCTTGAACCAAAGGGAACCGCCAC
The DNA here is from genome assembly GCF_021461385.2 of Schistocerca piceifrons. Classification (NCBI taxonomy): domain Eukaryota; kingdom Metazoa; phylum Arthropoda; class Insecta; order Orthoptera; family Acrididae; genus Schistocerca; species Schistocerca piceifrons. The sequence continues at coordinate 532,350,186 of NC_060141.1, read as the reverse complement.
GTTCAGTTAGGCTTTGAAAAAACGCCTTAGTGCAATAATAAGCAAAAATGGAGCAGTAAATACATGGTGCGAACGGAAATTTACAAGCTAGATATTTAGGTAGAATGCCTTCTGGCACCAAATAAATAAATCAGGTACACGCCTTGCAGGAACAGCAAAAAAATTTTTGAAATACAAAGATATTCTTTATGAACAGTTTAACAAAAAAGATTAACGGCTAAAGCCGCTGAGCGGACAGGGGCAATAAAAA